>NC_140588.1:745747136-746947136 GCF_964204655.1 Triturus cristatus
CTTGGGGGAAGCCAGACAGGGTTAGGGGCCTTGGGGCACTGCAAGTAGCGTTTGGGTATGAGGTGGTCTCCTGGGTTGCAGCAGGCAATAATTTAGAAACGGGGATTTTGGTTTACATGACGCAGTTTTATTTATAGGGGCGGGAAGATGTTGTTACGAGTCTGAAGCAGGGAGCCAGCACGCGGTGGTCGTGTCATAACGCCACTGACAATATGACAATTTCTTCAGGGGCATCTGGGAGTATGGTAGTGCAGGACACAGGAGACGCGATGATATGGTCCCGGTGGGGCAGCAGACACGGGTGCATTGGCTGTGGTGATGGGCTGTTAGTGCCTGGCTTGTTTGGTTGGAAGTACGGGGTGCAACGTCTTTCGAATGGGGCAGCGTTGGCTCTTACGGCATAGTTGAGAATGGGGTGGTGTGCCCGGGAAAGGGCGATTGGGACGTTTGAGTTGTTATTCGGCTACAGCGTTTGGGGGGGGTAAGTGGAGCGTGCGGCAACGGAGCTGGGGAAGCGAGGAGGGGGCATGAGGCAGCAGTGATTGGTGGCAAGAGAAGGGAGGCCTATGGCTTGGGAATTTGGTTTGCCAAATACGGTGGGTAGTTTAACGGTTCTGCAGGCTATTTAGGTTCCATTCGAGGGCTGGGTCGACGGGGCGGGGCTCCCTTAAGGAGAAGTACGATTCCTACGCCTGGCGGCTGTCACAGAGGTGACATCAGGAGGGCTGTTTGGGGGGGGAAGTCAGAGAATGGGGAGATGGGAGTATAGTAGGGTGTGTTGTGATGTTATAGGTACAGAAGGAGGGGTTTATGCGGGGGTTTTGAAGAGACTGGTGATGGAGTGGAAAGGGACATAATCCTTACAGGACTAATCATTCTTTTTCTACTGCAGGTAGTGGGTGTTGCCTGGGATCCAGGGTGGTCGCCTGGACAGGCGGACATTCTCCCGAACGTTGGGCAGCAACAGAGACAACATAGCGGGTGTACAGATGTCACCAGGTGGGGAATGCAATCATTGGGATGTATGAGGATGGGGGGAACAGTAGAATTGAATCGGGGTGAGCATTGCGGCCAGTGAGAGTGACTTTGTGTCATACGATTTGGGAAATTGCTCCAAAACAAGCAAAGGTGTGGGAGAGAAAGTACTCAGGAAATGGCAGGTCTGGTTTTTACTCAGAAGATGCATGGCAGGGGATATAGTTCAATGACAGGGAGCGTGGGAAAGTTGGTTATGGGGAAGCACTGCGCCTTGCAATGGATGGTCTCTGGGGATGTCTAGCATGCTTACAAGGAAATGGCCTGTAGGGATGAGACTGTTTGAGGGGAAACTGGTGGTCTTGTTGGGGATTGGGCACTTTCACGGATGGGGATGGTCCTGGAAATGTTACTTGTTCATAAGGGACACGGGAGTAAGCGTGGATGGTCATCCACCGATGGTGCCTTGCAGAGGAGGGATTTTTGGGGGCTGTTGAACATGCTTAACAGCTAATGGCCCACAGGTAATGGGGACATGGGGACATTTTGTTTGGGGATGGGGGCACTTTTCATGGATGGGGATTGCCCTGGAAATGTTATTTGTTTACAAGGGATGCTGGCTTTATGGGTGGATGGTCGTCCACCGATGGTGCCTTGCAGAGGATGGACTTTGGGGGCTGTTGAACATGCTTACAGGGGAATAGCCCGCAGGTAATGGGACTATTTGAAGTGACACAGGTGGTCTTGTTTGGGTCTGGGACACTCTTCATGGATGGGGGATTGGCCTGGAAATGTTACTGGTTACAACGGACACTGGCTTTACGGGTGGATGGTCATCCACCGATGGTGCCTTGCCGAGGAGGGAATTTGGGGGCTGTGGAACAGGCTTACAAGGGGACAGTCCGCAGTTAAGGAGACGGTGGGAAGGGAAACAGGTGGTTGTTTGCGATGGTGCATTTTCCACGGATGTGGTTTGTCTGGTAAAGGTTGCTTATTGACACAGGACACAGGTTTCAAGGGTGGATGGTTGTCCACCTGGTGCCTTGGGAGTTGGGGGAGGCGTTAGGTGCACGCGAACTGGAGGAACAGGTAGTCCTACTTAGAATAGGTGCACCTTTTGCAGTCTGGGAGGTCCCGGCAATAGTGAACTTTATACGGGACGCAAGTTTAGGGGATGGAGGTTGTCCACAGGGTGCCGCAAGGTAGACTGGCTGGAGGCGAAAGGTGCACTAGAACTGGGGTGGGGCAGGGAACCGCCCTACGGGGGTTTCCCTGGTTGGCGGTACTTTGGAGGGGTGGTCAGTCACATACGGGCGGATCCACCCCGAGGGGGGGGAGAATGGTACACAGGTGACTGATAGCGGGCGCGGGAAGCAATGACCAATGAAGGAAATTCAACAGAGGATGCTTGGAGGGCAAGTGAAGGTGAGAATGGGGAGAGGAAGGAGGTCAACGAGTGAATGGGGGAAGAGTCTAACAGGTGAGATGGTTTTGAGAATGGATGAAAGGAGAATGAATCGGTATGGGATGGGGAAAGTATATTTATTGCATTTATGTACTGTCGAATAAAGTCTAAATGTTTGCAACCTTGTACTAATAAAATGGCCTTTAACGCTTCATGGAACAGCGTGCAGTGTGGTTCTTGCGCGATGACGGCCCCCGGGGAAGTGAAGGTCGCAGACCAGTCTTCCCCCGGGGTATTCGCGCAACGGCCGGAAGGACAAGGTGGGGGTGGGATCATAGGAGTGAAGGAGGGGGCGGGAGTTGGGACGGTATATAAGGTGTCAGGAGAGGAAAATCCGGCCTCTTCCTGACACCTGAGCACCACCGGGGGGAAAATAAAGTTTGTCCGCCCACCCACCCTACAGACGTTAAGCGAAGGGTTGGGATATATTTTGGGCTGAGCGTGCCAGTTTAGGGCAGGTTGCAGAGCAGAGGCGTCACAGTACTCTGGAGGGGTGGTCAGTCACATACGGGCAGATCCACCCCTGGGGGGGGGGGGGGGAGAACGGTACACAGGTGACTGATAGCGGGCGCGGGAAGCAATGACCAATGAAGGAAATTCAACAGAGGATGCTTGGAGGGCAAGTGAAGGTGAGAATGGGGAGAGGAAGGAGGTCACCGAGTGAATGGGGGAAGAGTCTAACAGGTGAGATGGTTTTGAGAATGGATGAAAGGAGAATGAGTCGGTATGGGATGGGGAAAGTATATTTATTGCATTTATGGACTGTCAAATAAATTCTAAATGATTGCAACCTTGTCCTAATAAAATGGCCTTTTACGTTTCAAGTAACAGCGTGGAGTGTGGTTCTTGCACGAAGCGTTGCGGCCCCTCCTCCTCCGGGCCGAGAATGATATGAGCTGTAGTCTCCCTGCTGCAAGGTCCCAGGCAGCAGGGCACAAGAACCGGGAAGCTGAGATAAGGGTCCTGCGCTGCTTGAAGCCTCTTATTTATTTTCAGGGTCTCCGGCGCATGGGAAAAGCATTGCGGCCCCAGGCCGAGAATGACGGGAATTATAGTCTCCCTACAGCAAGCAGCAGCAGCAGAGCACAAGAACCGGGAAGATGAGATGAGAGTTTTTCAGAAACTGATGACCTCAGGTATACAATACATTTATTTCTGAGTGTTGGAGGTGGCAGTCTACAGAGTTACCTGGCCACCTTGGCTGGGCTCAAGTTACGTCCCCTTAGTCCACATATAGGCATTTTTAGAGTTTCTGTTGTATTGCTCACTTCTTGGTCCCTAAATTGCAGTCCCACCAATAAAAGTTCTCTACCAAAATCCTATTCATTAAGTTGTCCTGAGATTACTTTAGGAGTTGTTTTGAAGACTGCCAGATAAAGAAAGACTTGAAAAAAATATTCTGTTCTTTTGGTCTAATTGGGACCAAGTGTGTTAATCGACTGTGTTATATTGCTGATTGACTCTGTTTTTAAGTAAGTGGAATACGTGCAATATTTATGTAAGGAAATATACTCATGATCCATTTTAAAGGGGTACCATCAGTTTGCTCTTACATATTTGTGCAAATCACGAGATGAATTCATAAATATTGGCATACATCTGTTCATATTGATATCAAATATTTATTTCTCTGGATAACATTTTCTTAAGAGATGGATACTTTGTGTCCTTTTGAAACCAATCTGGCTCACTCGAGATTGATCTGTAAGATCGTATAAATTCCTATTGTGTTACAAGGACACATTTATTTATACTCATTTTACATGCCAGCGGCATTCATTAAAATGGAAGGATGACCTATGAACCCAGCAATCTATTTCAAGCACTGTGATTTTATCATGCAAAGCATATTAGTTAATTTCATATCACATCTCTGCACGCTTCTATCTTCACAGCATGTGTAGCAGAAAAATAATTTTCAGTGAATGTATTTCCTAACCGTTTGCATAAATGATTGCCAGGCCAAAAGTAAGAACATCTTAAGAGGTTTTCATATTGTGATCGTAACGATTTGTTACCATCTGAACTGTGGTACAGATCCTAATGTGTTATTTTCATAAAACGTTTTAATAACCCCATTAACAATGGTAAACAGTGGAGGCACAGTTGTAATCTTCTAAATACAGCAACATCTATCATATATCATCATGAGACGCACAGGAGGCTGAACAACAAATGACTTGCATTGCCTTGTGCTGATTATTAACTGTAAAAAAACAAATCAAAACCATTCTAAAAGTCATCCAGTGTAATTTATGGAAAAAATTATCTTTTAAAACAGGGTGAAGAGCAGGAAACTTATTAGAGAGCTCTAGTATCCTCTTAAGAAACATTACAATGAAAAGAGGAGAAGCACAGAAATCAAAGGAGAACTTTAAAAAGAGAAAATGAGAAAATTCAGAACTGAAGGACGAGCCACACAGACCTAAAGCACACTCATTTTCAAGTAGATGTACACACATGATCATAAAAAGCAATTGTTCACAGGATAAAGGGGCCAATGTTGATTGATATTTACTGAACCCCATGCAGTTCACTGTCATGGATGGAAGCAGAGTGTAAATAACACTCAGAAAGACCAATGGCAGAACAGATTGGACTCATGCCCTCTATGTGTCTACATGGATATACCTTCATGTATATGGATGTATTTATTAGTTACCATCTACCCTTAATTGCATGTTGACTTTACCATATGGTTTTCACAATCAATATGTCACGCCTATTGCCTTTATAGAAACATTTCATTAAAAACAAGTTTATGACTTTTATCATTATTATTGGCTTTTCACCATAAGCAACTCAGACCTACTGTGTTGGTTCATAAGATTCCATGCAAGGCAACCATCCCATCAGGTAATAGCACAATTACAAATATATAAAATATAGTTGCCAAAACAATACAAAATCCCTACTATTAGAGTCTAATAAGGATTACTCTAGCAAATCGCCTATCCCCAGTGTTTGTTCAGGTGAGGGTACCAGCACCAAACCCCCTGCCTACTGCAGTAATCTGGTAGGCCCCGATTCACAGAACTAACTTAAGACAAAATCCTAAACTTGCTACCATTTTGGTATTCACAGAATGCACTTACTACTTGTGGTATTCACAGAATGCACTTTCTACTTTTGGCATTCACAGAATGATCTTACTACTTTTGGTATTCGCAGAATGGACTTACAACTACTAACTTTACGTACGCACTCAGGCCGGAATTTCCACTCCCGGAGCGGGAATTCCGCTTCCGGGCCGGAATATCCGCCTGCGGCCCAGAATCTCCGATTCTGGGCCGGAATACACGAATTGTGGCCGTTGATCATTTTAGCCAAGGGTAAACACCTGTCCACGTGCCTACCACCCCCCCACCATGCATCAGCTGACACACTGCAGCCAATCCCAGCCCTGCAGCATGTATAAATGCAGAGCAGACACACACAAACCCTTTCAACATGTCACAGAATGTGTTTGTTGTACTGCCCCTTGCCATGCGTCAAAACTACTTATAGAGGAGGAGGAGAGAAGAGAGGATCTTCAGACAGAGGATCAACCTATTTGGAATGTTCAGCCAAGATGTAAGGGCCAGGTACATTTTCCCTCCAGAAGTCATCTTGGATATGGTATGTGAGTGGGAGCAGGAACTTGACTTTGTGACCTGCTGCTCACATGCAATACCAGCATATCTCAAGATCCTTTCTGCTCTCAATTTATTTCTTTGCCACTGAGTCTTTCCAAAGGGTCTCCAGTGACCATGTGGGTATTTCCCAGGCGAGCCAGTCGCGGTGCCTGCATCAGGTACTGAGATGCATCACTGCTAGAGCCCACAACCACATACAAATGCCACATACACTGGTCATGAGACAAAGGGCAGCACGAGATTTCTATCTCATTGTACAATTCCCACGTGTGCTGGGTGCAATTGATTGTACCCATGTGACCCTTCAGCCACCCCGCCGCATTGCACACATCTTCTGCAACAGACACCAGTGGTACTCCATCAATGTGCAAGCTGTCTGTGATGCCAGTGGGAGGTTCATTGATGTGCATGCAGTGTTCCCAAGTAGTACCCATGACAGCTTCATATTCCGCATGTCACCTCTTGCCCGGCGGATGGCTGTGGGAGAATTTGGCAACATGTGGCTACTGGGTAAGTACCAAGCACTAAAAAGGAGGGATATGGGTTATTGAAATGTCTGAATGCCCCCCAACATTAACCATTGTACAATAAGAATCATAAAGCTACATACATGGCCCAACAGACACGGCATGTACTAAAGTATAGATCATGTCCTGTGCGAATCAAAGAGGGAAATGTAACCAACTGCCCTTTCTTCCCTCCTCAGGCGACGCTGGGTATGCACTCTCCCCACATCACCTCACCCCTTACAGGCGTGCAAACACTGTATCACAGTGTAGGTACAATAGGGCACACATACGGACTCGAGCCATCATAGAGCGCACTTTTGGTCTGTTGAAGTTGCGATTCAGATGTCTCGACCGTACAGGGGGTCTGCTGCTGTACTCCCCAGAAGGCATGTGCAAGATCACATTAGTCTGTTGTGTGTTGCACAACACTGCTTTAACGCATGGCTTTTACATACCTCTGGAACCTCGGCTAGTTCTGAATCTGGGAAACCGGGCCACTGCACATAACTGAGGTCAGGGCATGCAAGTCCGTGATCAGCTCGTTGCCACGTTTTTCACATGAGCAACCTGTAGTGTCATGGACAAAATGTGGTTTGCTGTCTGTTGTCAATGATGAAACTTAGATATACACGACTGTGTCAATAAATTCCACCCTGAGTCGACTTTGCAAGCCACACTAACTGCATGTAAATCACAGCTGTTGACAGTAGTCAAAAGGTGGAGCGTGCCCATGTCAGCGATCAGTGTAGTGGATGTCCCTAAAAACAACTGTTCACGCAGATGACAAACGATACATGTTCTGAGAGACCTACCTGGACCTTATGAGGATGGGTCACTTAATCACAAAAGGCCATAACCATTGCATACTCAGGCCTGTGCCCTCCACAAATTTGACTCCCCCCACAAATGATGGGCCCAGAACGTGAGTGATGATGTCATGGGTGAATCAGGCACCATGTGTCTGTGATATATCCAAACTGCTCTACCCCAATGTTACATAACACATCACACAACTCTGTATGAGAAGGTTACTGTTATTTCAAGGAAGGGGATAAATGACCTGGACTCCTCCGCATTACACTGATTTCACCTTGACCATTAAGACTAACATTTTTCATGAGTGTAATGTTGTCTGTTGACAAGTCTGAAAGGAGTTCATGTGTGAGATGTGCAGTAGTCAGGGAAATGATGTTGCTCATTTGTGCTTCCCTACCCATGAAGTCACAAACCTCATTTTTGAATGAGAGAACACAGATTTCTTATGTCTATCCTTTGAGTGTCCTTTCTTTGCATACTCTATTTCCAACATCATGGTACTACTTAGCTGACAACGGATGGTGTCTTGTACAGCAGACATCCAAACCTCATATGTCAAACACTCACCTATACATGTGAATACGGTAGAAGAGGAGGCAAGCAGAATGCAACATTTGATTATGATCACACATTGAGGATAAGCTGAGAAGCTTTGATGCTTTCCACCTGCACTGGATTAGCATGTTGCTCTGCAGCCAAGTTATTTTGCAGGTGTAACTGCATGAAGATTCACCTTAGCAGCCCCTACACCCATCTCAAAGGTACACAACTGGCATCAGTGTGGGCCTCAGCCATACCAATTTCATTATGATTTAACCATATATATTTTGCAAGGGATTTTTCCTATCATTGAATTGCAAGCCTGTTGTGTTGTGGTCACTTCATATGACACGTTGTACTATTGTATGTCCATTCTGCACTAACTTGGCATACATTTTGTGCCATCCTTTCATTAGCCACCAGGGTCTGATCTGGTATGCGTTCAAATGCCATATGTGAGCATATTGTGATACAGGACAACAGTGTTGTACAACACATACAACATACGGTGGAGGTGAAAGGCACATTTAATGAGCATTCAGCCTGAATTATTCTTGGGTTTAATTACCTTGTCCCAGCACCGAAACAGCGTGTGGTCCCTGAACAGATGTTGCAGCCAACCTTGTAGCAGAAGTCAGTGTGTGTCTTTGATTCTGGGAGGACCTCATTGTACCTACAATGATAAGTGTGTTTTGCAACTTTACATTTCTGCTGCCACATGTGATGCACTCAATTTCTGGCACAAAGGATGAGCACAAGCAGTTGTGGGCACCACCGTTGCAGAAGTGTGTTATACTTAATATCATGAGTGATTCCACATTTAACTTAGAATGGGCCCACTACCTAGATGAAACCTATATCAAAATGACATGACTACGAATCCTGGGGTGAGGTCCACTATAGTGTTTTGTTGATGGCCAACAAACAAGCCAGCCAATGTAAGAAGTACATGACCAGCTGTGTGGACTGGGCAATTTAATGTATATTGGAAACATTCGAAGTTGGACAGTGGATGCATTGTCAATACTACTGACACTGGTATCTCACTTCTTGTTCATCATTATCATATTTGTGCAAATTGGATTTCTTGATTAGGTCTACAGACACTATTACAATATAGTGGGGACACCCTCTTGACTAGTTGTGGCACTCGATTACAGGATTGGATTCCCAGGTCTGGGACTGTTGGTGAAATACATGTTATGTTCCACAATTACAAAGGTATGATGAGCCAAGACATGTTTTATTTTGTCTTTCGCTGTTCACAAATGTAATTTGCTAAAGGTGAATGTCCATTGACAACTCCAATAGTAATGAAAATAGTTTTTCATCTCTAGGTGACTTTCATATGTGGGCACTATATGTCCCTCAGTTGTCTCCTGACAATGTATGCATTTTGACCATCTCCTGGCCAGTTTGACTTACCAGTTAGTGAGGGTGGTATGCCTTTCTCTGTATGATGTCGATTCCTCCCAGTAGATGCAGGGACCTCTGCTACTGCAGTTGTCTGTGCTCTGGCTGAATGTGTCAATGGGTGAGAAGAGGGAAAAGTAACCAAATGGGAAATGTGCATGTGGAACTTTTCAGGCATTTCCCCATATCCTCTGCATGCTAACAGTGTTGTGAAGTACTGCCGCAGACAGGGCAAGTAGGAGCAGTGGGGCATTGGGGATTTAATGGCGTGGCAGGGTGGGAAATGAACAACGGAATATGTGTATGACATATTTTGATTTGATGATACTCTCACCTTCTGCGTTGTGATTTAGACTGGCACAGGGTGATTTACTTCTTGGATAATTTGTGGCAGGTTTACAAGCCACTTGAAAAACATTTACACCGCCATTGCGTCACTTCTGTGACACAGCGGTTGTGTAAAACATGCAACACATTTCGACTTATTCACAACGTGACGCATCTATGGGGATGCGTCACGTTGTGAAGCCCTGCGCAACATTAAACCTGCGTCAGCTTTGATGTAGGCAGGGTGGGCGCTCCTTCAGGATATGCCTCGTAAAAGTGATGCAGTGAAATCTACAAGATTTCACGGAGTCACTTTTCAGAGGCCGCTGCGACGCAACCTTACACCTGCTTGAAGCAGACGTAAGGAGTGGCGCAGCACGTTAGGTATGGGCGGTCCATGGACATTGTTGGAGTTGCGTTGTACTTGCGACAAGACTCCAGCAAAGCACCCCCTTAATGCCATCAGATGCAACGCACATCTGTCTATCCCTGCGCCACAGTGCACCGCATTGTAAATGCGATGCATCCGTGGTGGCGCAAGGGTTGAATTGCATGTCGCATTGGCACTGGCGCATCCTTGCTTATATTTGTCAATTGCTATTTAGCAGGGTTGTGCATATTCGGCAGCAGTACTGTGCGCATGTTTTCAAAAGTAGGGGAGGGATTTACCATTTCTAATGCAAAGGATTCTGGGACTTGTGGTGCTACATACAGAGGGTAACACATGAGACTCTGACTATATTTTTATATACACTTTGGACAACTTCCTTACTCACAATGGCAGTGCAACACAGACAATCTTTTCATGTACTTTTTCTTGTCATCCTATTTACCTTGTACCACGTAGTGGACGTCACTAACAGGCAGCCCATGGACCAAGTGGGGGTGGATTGTGGTAAGGATATCCTCCTTCAGTGGGGTGAGATGGATGCGGGGTCCAGAGTGTGCGGCAGGGAGGATCCTGTTAAATTTGATACTGGAGTACTTCTCCTTCACCCTCTGCCTTTCATCCTGCCACTTCTTCTTAATGTCCTGGACTGTGCGCCTCTCCTCCCCCAATGCTGTGACAGCACTGGCTAATTGCTGCCATAGGGCTGCCTTCTGTGTGCCACTGGTGCAGTAGGGTGGGAGTCCATGTAGGCGTTTTTGGTGCCTCACTATATACTCCACAAGCATGGTGGTCTCCTCAGCAGTGAAGTTATTCTTCCTCCTCAGTAGTTCCATTTTTCTCTGGCGATGTACAGCGTTGTAAACACAAACTCTCTGTGGCCAAACCTGTTCCTTCAATGTGTGCTGCTTTTATATGTTTTGTGGTGCTGGTCAATTAGTGTTAATTGGCTTCAGCTGGAGCGTGGTGGAGGATGGAAGGCACTTGCAGCGTTCATCATGGCAAAATGGAGCTATTGGCTGGGATTGGCTGCAGTGTATCAGCTGATGCATGGTGGGGGATGGTTTGCAATCAGACAGGTGTTTACCCTTGGCTAAAACGATCAACGGCCACAGTTCATGCATTCCGGCCCTGAATCGGAGATTCTGGGCCGTAGGCGGATACTCCGGCCCGGGAGCGGAATTCCCGCTTCGGGTGCGGAATTCACGCTCTGGGAGCGGAAATTCCAGCCCGAGTGCGGACATAAAGTTAATTGTCGTAAGTCCATTCTGTGAATACCAAAATTAGTAAGTTCATTCTGTGAATGCCAAAAGTAGTAAGTGCATTCTGTGAATACCAGAAGTAGTAAGTGCATTCTGTGAATACCAAAATGGTAGTAAGAATTTTGTATTAAGTTAGTTCTGTGAATCGGGGCCCTAGATTCCATGTCACAAAATGCCTCTAACACATTCTCTTCACAATAAGTAAGTAAGGGCTACTTGCTTTGTCACACTTTTCCTTCTAAACAAATCAAATCTAAGGAGTCTGACATAACTTTTCCTAGTGAACTGATAAGGCCTCTACTCTTAAACAATGTCTTGACACTATGTACAACCCCCGCCTAGGGAGATGTGCAGTAGCTGGCAACCATCAGGCATACATTTATAAAATTACGAATATATTCAAAAGCACAGTTGACAAAATAATATACAGCCCCTCCCAATAGGACCAAACAAGAATCATGACAGTGAAATCCTACTTCCAGGGTTTGTCAGAGTGGGTGACCAAACCATTGCCTAGGATGGTAATCTGTGAGATTACATATAATCAATACCTTTCTGCGGCCTGTAACATAATGCAGCAACAATACTCTGTTAGAGCCTTATTGACATTAACATATGCTCTTCATAATAAATAATTCCTACTGCATTTGTAATAACTTTTCATGATGAACCGGCCAGACCAATGGCATTGGGTGAAACATTCCGATGCACGCCAATTAAGCCTATAGCTGTTATTATAAATAGGGGTGGGCGGAATTTGCGAAATTCACTTTTGCAAATTATCGTGAAAATGTTAAAAATCTCCGCAAACACGCGGAAATATCGCGAAGATGCGGACGTTTTTTTCCCGCCCGTTCTCGGTATTTTCTGCGTGGTCGCGGCTCGCAAACTTACCCATGTGGTTGCTCGCGGGCACGGCCATCTTGTTTTCACTTGTCTCGCGGTGCATGATCGCGAGAAGAAAGACGTGATCGCGCGACGAATGATGTTACTGCGGGCGCGAACTGTCGCGAGACAGCGCAAATGGCAACCAACAATCCAACATCTCGTGGAGAACGCGACCGGATCGGGAAAACTTGTCGGCGAACGCGGGGATTCAGGTAAGGCGATCGCGCGCACGCGAGAATGTATTATTTTATAGCGCGAGCAAGAAAAAAATTTGCGGTACAATGCGGATTGCGGACATTTTGACATTTTCGCGCTCTCCGCGGAACGCGAAAATGTCAAATTATCACAATTTCCGCAAGCGGAACAGAATTTTAGCCCATGCCTAATTATAAATCCATCTTAACCAACTCATTCCTACAATTCTGAGCTTAAGCTTTCCCACACGGCAGCCATCAGACAGTCATAAAATCATGTATACAAAATTACAGTTGCCACACCACTTATAACTAATAACTAACAGGGCTTAACAAGGATTCTCACAGTGCAAATCTTCTTTACTCATGGTCTGACAAAACAGGTAACCACCACCAAATCTTTGCCTCCTGAGGTAATCCATGAGATTCCATCTAACAGTAGACTTTAATTCAGAGTAATAACAATCAACCCTTAAATGCCTATTGACTTTAACATGTGCCTTTCACAATAAATAGAACAAGCCCAATGCCTTTATCATAACATTTCATAATAAACAGATGAGGGCTTTAGCTATGATCATGGGCTTGCCACCATAACCAACCCAGTCCTGCTGCACCAACTATAAATCTTCCCACAAGCCCAAAAAAAGAATATACATGCAGCGTTTTTAATGGAAGTACACAATTACCGCCCAATCAAATCCTGTGCTCAGGGTCAAATATGGAGTGGAATCTAAGGCCTCCCCTCAATAGGACTCTGAAAGCTCTTTTTTTGTTATTATATATGGTCAGGTTTCATTTGCACTGTCATTCCAGACCTAAAATTCCCTGTAGATTAATAACTAACTACCCTCCTCCTGTCTCTGCTGCTGCCAGAGAATAACACCTTAAATTATCTAGTTATCTAAGACACCTTAATGACATGTGTGTGCCCCTGAAATCCAAGCTTAGGCAGCTGGATAAAGAAACAAAATTATCAAAGCTGTGTGGAGGACAAGCACATTTTTTGTGGAAGCACACAATGTCTGCCCAATCAAAACATGGACTCTGGGCTCCTAACATGTGGGGGGAGCCAAAGCCTCACCCCTGATGACTTGCATATAATTGTCTAGTGGCAGCTCCACTGTCAAGCTAGATCATAAAAGTGTGACACAACTGACATTATGTTGCAAAGTCATCCTGTGTGCCCTGTGAACTGGTACTGGAGGTAACTGACTCTGACTGTGTGGTTTCACCTGTGTTTTCAACACAGCACTGGCCCTGGGTGCTGTCTAATCAGGCCCAGGGCTAGTGCTGTGTTGAAAACACAGGTGAAACCACACACATACATTAGGATACACTATGGGGCCAATTACGATGGAGGTTGGAAAGCCTCCAATGATTGGTCGGAGGCTTTCCGACTCCCATCGTCTGTTTCAATTCCAACCGTCAAATTATATATCAGCCGGTCTGAATTGAAAGTGGCTGATCATTCTGGCTGGATTCCCATGGGCTATAGCAGCACATCGGCCAGTCGGAACCTTCTCATAATCCCAAAGGGTGGGTCTTCCTGCCCTTGGGATTACGATGCACGGTTTCCGGAATGGTTTCCATGCAGGCCTGTCTAACTTGGAAACCATTTTGGAAAGTGTGTTTTGGGGCCCCCTGCAGGGGCTCTGTATTGTGTGCGGCCTCTAGTTGGGGGCCAATGAGGCACCTTTAGTGCCCCCCTGTTGATCCCTGCACTCTGTGACAGACACCTTGAGGTGCCTGCCATGGGGTGCAAGGATGAAAAGCTCCTCCAATTTCCATATGTGAGCATGTATTACAGCCAGTTTACAGCCGTAATGCATGCTTCCATAAGGAAATGTAGGAATGGAAAAGAACATTATTCGGTCACAACATAATTAGGCGGTCGGGACACCGATAATTTGCAGTACCTACCCTATAAGTCCCTAGTAGATAATAGGGCAAGAGGGATTAAAACTACCCTCAAGTCCGTAGTATAAAACAGGGAATGGCAGTTTAGTGGCCAGCATCCTTTTTGCACTTGCCTGTGTGCACTGCTGAGTGCCTGAGGTAATTTTAAAATCAGTCCTGCATTGCAGTGCTGTTTTTAAATGTAAATTCAATGCAAACTCAACTTTGGTGGTAGTGGCACTTAAAAAGTGATAATCTACATTACATGTACATTTTAGGTACCCCCAGGGTCCCCCCAAGGTATTCCAGAGGTGGGGGCTTGTGTAATTATAAGCAGGCCCCTTATAAAAGATGTTTTATATGCCCTAGGGATGGAGAAATCCCACATTGCATTTCCCACATTGTAGGAAAATCCCACACAAAATCGGCTTTGGTGCCATGAGCACTGTGGGGTGCAGATCCAAATTATGTTTACATATCCAGGACCTCCAAGGTCTCCCTTATGTGTCCTAGGGATGGGGGATCGTTTATTTATAAGCAGGTCCTTTATAAAAGATGTTTTGTATGCCCTGGCGATGGAGAAATTGCAAATTTCAAGTTCCCCATTGTAGATACCTAGACACATAGGATAACATTGCAATAGTTTATGGAAACATAAATATTGATGGGACTTTGAATGTAATATCCTTCAAAGACTTAGACTAATGGTGTTGATGAATCCATCAATAGACCATTGCTGATTGTATCCTAAAGTGTACAGAAAAAAATATATAAGACTTTCTTGTCTGTAAGTAAAAATTCAGACTTCCTGCAAGCTTCCCAGGAGGAGATAAGTGGTTCATCAGGGGAGGGCTATCTGCTGGAGAGTGATCTGCCACACAAGAATGCCAGAGGAGGGGGGAGGATCATAATGCAGGAGGCTTTGAAGGGTGGACAGGAGAGGCCAGATGGCAGACTTAAGGATGGAATCTGAAGATTTTAGAGAGAGGAGAGCTATGAAAATCAGCTACACTGGAGGTTGGTTTTGCTAGTTCTTTCTCCTCTGCTGAGATTTCAGCCATCATGAATTTGGAGAAATGGGGGCGTGGCTTGGTGCCCGGGGTGAATGGCGGCGCCGGAGTAGAGCTCCGTCCGGCCGAGGACACAACGGCGGTTCAGGCGTCACCTGCGAACACGGAAGGGAAGCCTCTGACGCGTGAGGACGATGGGCATGCCCTGAGCTCATCTCTGCTGCCGCGACGGCCTTTTTTTTAACGCTGTTGTCCTTTTTTGTCCCGGTCGCGGCTCTGAAACGGCCGCGACCGCCATTTTGTTTTCTGAATGCCCGGGATTCCCTCAGCAGTGGGTCCAGTGCGCATTGAATTCCTGGATATCTAAGTATGCTGGCACTTTTCACAGTAATGCAGGAGATACAGCAGCTACAACCAAGCATTTTCAGGTGACTTTTTCTTCATTTTCACGGCTTTTTTATGATTTAATGGACATTTCTTCTTCTCTTCATACCCGGCAGCCATTTTGAGATTTCATCTTGCTTCTCCTGGCTCTTTTTTTTTTTGCTCTTTCTGGCCTGGCATATTTTCTCGTCAACTCTTTTTAGCTGCCTCTCTGTTATTTTTCGCGCTCTTTGGACCTCGCAAAGTGCCTGTTTTGCTTCCAGCCTTACGGTGTGTCCCTGGTAAACCTGCACTTCATAGACGGGTCGATGGCTGGTTGTTCCACCAAGGTCCACAAACGCAATTATATTAAGAACTCCAAGCTCTTTACGGAACTGGCCCATTTAGAAGCCTCCCAGTCTCTGTCTGCCGATGAGATGACGTCGCATATGGAAGCCTCTTCACAGCCTTCAGCAAAAACAATGCCTAAGAGGTTGAAAAAAGATCCACCCTCACCTCCCAAGTCCTCTGTGACCATCTCGATGGAATTACTCCTTGAAGAGATACGGGCCTTGCGTCCTTTTATGGAAGAAACCAACGCTAAGTTGCAGGTTCTTACTGACAACTGGACTTCGATGGATGAAAGAGTGTCATCAGTGGAGCGTGATGTCTCTTCTCTTCAGGAATCTGCTGTCATAGTCACCCATTTGCATACGCAAGTTTCTTCTCTCCAGAAGCAGGTGGAGGACTTGGAAAATCGAAATAGGCGCAACAATCTCCGCCTTTACGGTCTGGTGGAAGGATGTGAGGGGAGTGACCCTGTTAATTTTTTCAAGTCATTTCTTCCCAAGCTTTTACACTTGCCCGAGGATCCACCGCTCAATATCCAGCGTGCCCACAGGCTGGGTCGAGTTTCTTCCTCTTTATCCGCGCCAGTGAGACCCAGAGGTGTAATAATGTACTTTCTGGAATACACAGATCTGCTGAAAGTTCTCTCAGCGGCCAGAGCTTCTCCTCGTCTCACATGGTCGGGTTCCACTCTGTTTTTTGCGCAAGATTATGCCAGAGCCACCGCAAACCGATGTAAGGCCTTCTTGGATATGAGACCTGACCTTCGCTCCCTTGGTGCCCGATACGGTCTCTTCCACCCTTGCTTATTTAAAGTCACCTACAATAATAAAACCACGACATATGAGGACCCTACGCGACTTAGGAGTTTCCTGAACTCTTGAAGCCAGACTGCCATGGAGCTTTCTGGGCCTTCCTCTTCTCTCCCACCGTGACTTTTTCCGATGCTGTATTATGCTGTTGCGGTTTCAGCTGATTGCTGATTTTTCTTACTCAATTGTTCTTAGACCTGCATGTTCTCTTGCTGAGTTTATACTTTTTATTGAAATGTTTGGTATTTATGTCATAGTTTCTTGGTCCGCTCTATCCAATGCTTGTCTTATGTCTCTGTCATTTGCCGTTGTTTAACCCTGTTATTTTTCTTCCCTCGCAGTTCAATGTTCCGCGTTCCGCCTTGTTCCTCTGGTTGGACGCCTCGCTGACCCCGAGTGTCCTGCCTTCTCCAGTTGGCCCTACCTCCCTCCCCTCGTATCCACGTACGTCTTTGCTTGTTCCTGTTCCTGATCGTACCTCCCCTAACTTATTCCTTGTGAGTATCCCTCATATCCTTTATGATATGTTTGTTTTTGTTCTATTTCTATTGACCTTGATTTTTCCTTTCATGTTTTCAGGTTTAGTGGTGTCAATACCTTTTTCACAACCTTTTTCCTCTTTTCTCTTTACCTTTTATTGGCTCTCTCGGTCATGCTTCTTTCTCACTCTATATTTTATTTCCTTGTTATTTCATTTCTCCTTCGACTTATACTTACTTTCTCCTTCCTTTGGCTGTTCTCTCCCTCAACATGCTTCTTTATTGGTCTCATTGTGCATGTTTTTTTTTCTCTTTTATTGGACCTTTATTATTATTATCTCCGGACTTTATTCTGTCATTTCACTGATCTCAGTAGCACCTTGGCTTTCCCCTAACTTTTTGATATCTCTCAATCTTTTCTTACTCTTCCTGCTCCTATCCACTCCATTTCTTCTCTATTCCTTTTCTCTCTCTATCTCTCCTATGTTCTGTATTTTTCGCGAGGCTTTTTTTCAATGCTTTATTCTCTCTTTGCATCATTCTTTTAGTAATCTTTAATGTCAGTACGTATTGTATCCTGGAACGTTAAAGGTCTTCACTCTCCCATTAAGAGGCAAAAAATTCTTTCTCATCTAGCCAAGTTGAATGTAGACATTGCCTTTTTGCAAGAAACACATTTGTCTGATGCTGAAGCCGCTAAACTCAAGAGGGGTTGGGTTGGTGATGTTTTCTCTGCTCCTGGGGATGGTAAAAGAAATGGTGTGGTTGTGCTAGTTCGCAAATCTCTCTCTCACTCTCTCTTGTCTTCTGAGTCAGATCCCGAGGGCAGGTGGTTGTATGTCAAACTTTCCTCGAAGGGTATTCCCATCTCCCTTTTCAACATTTATGCACCTACTGCTGGCGACCCCACCTTTTGGCGCACAATGGCTTCTCGTATTTCTGAATACGTTGACGATAATTTTATTTTGGCAGGAGATTGTAATTTACCCCATGATCCCTTTTTAGATAGGCATTCCAAAGCATCCTTTGTACCTAATAAGTCTTACAAATTGTTTGTTCAAGCAGTGTCCCAGCACAAACTCGTTGACGCCTGGCGTTTATGCAATCCCACTACTAAAGAGTTTACCTTCTACTCCCCATTCCACCAATCACAGTCCCGCATTGATTACATTTTTCTTTCCCATCACATCTCTCAGTCCCTCACTCACGCCGATATTGGTCCCATTTTGTTTTCTGATCATGCCCCCGTTCTGGTTAACATCGACATCTTACCCAAGTCCACTGGGCCAAAGCGATGGCGCTTTAATAATACTCTCCTTCTTGATCCCAAATTCACAACCTCCTTTACTGAATTCACCACAGAGTTTTTTGCCATTAATGATACGCCCAATGTACCCAAACATGTTATTTGGGACGCTTACAAAGCTGCAGCTAGAGGTTTCATCATTGATTTTGTGGCTAAAAAGCGTAAAACCGCTCGCAAGCGTACTAGTGATCTTCTCCTTACAATCAAAAAATTGGAGCACTCTTTTTATACCTCCCACTCGCAGGAAAGTTTGACTACTCTTATTGAAGCTAAGATGCAATTTAATAAACAATCCACTGAAGATGCTTCGTTATATCTGTTGAAATCTAGTTCAAAATTTTATGGGGGTAAGAACAGAGCGGGAAAGGTTTTAGCCAATTATTTAAAAGTTAAGCAACACAAATTGAATCTTGAGTCTGTCTTTGATGCTAATTCTGTTTTAAGGCGCTCAGATGTTGTTATTTTAGAAGAATTTTCCCACTTTTATGCCACGCTTTACTCTTCTGAAACTCACCCCACTCCCCAATCCCTTGCTACCTTCTTCTCTAGCATTCAGGCTCCCCCCAATTTTCCTGTTGACTTATCTATTCTTGAAGCACCCATCTCTAACTCTGAACTACACACTGCACTTCAGACACTTAAGAAAGATAAAGCCCCGGGTCCGGACGGATTTACAGTTGAATTTTACTTACAATTCTCTAAATTACTATTACCCAGATTACACTCTTTTATTGACTCTTTTGTCCTTAGCGGCACCTCCTCAGGCACTTTTTCTGACGCCCACATATGCATAATACCCAAAGAAGGAAAGGACACCCAATATTGCAAGAATTATAGACCAATCTCTTTAGTTAACATTGATTACAAAATATATGCTAAATCCCTCGCCATAAGATTAGACCCCTTTCTTCCTGACTTATTGGGCCCGGAGCAATCTGGTTTTGTTAAGGGTCATTACATCACAGATAATACTAGACTTCTGTTTAATGTCCTGTCCAAATCCTCACGCTTTCAGGATTCATTAGCAGCAATTGCTTTGGACGCAGAAAAAGCGTTTGACAGAGTTGAGTGGACTTTTCTCTTCTCCGCCCTCAAATGGTTTGGGTTTGGTCCTAATTTTATTTCCTTTGTTTCTTTCCTTTATTCCAATCCCAGAGCGGCGGTCTGTGCTAACGGCCTAGTCTCTTCTTTTTTCAAGTTAGGTAGAGGAGTCCGTCAGGGCTGTCCCCTTTCCCCCTTCCTCTTTAATCTGGCCTTAGAACCCTTCCTCTCAAAGCTCCGCCAAAATCCTAATCTGAACGGTTTCCAATTTTCTCAAACAAACATTAAACTTGCTGCCTATGCAGATGACATCCTTCTCTTTATTTCCAACCCTGCCATCTCCATTCCTGCATTCTTAACTGAAGTTCATGAGTATTCCCAAATTTCCGGGTATAAGCTGAACAACGACAAGTGTGAAATTTTACCCCTCACAAAATTTACCTTCAAACCCGATTTTGTTACGTCCAACTTCACTTGGAGTTCCTCACATATCAAATATCTTGGCCTGCACATTACCCCCTCCCTTTCAGACACTGTCTCGTTATGTCTTAGCAAGTGTACCCAGAGACTGTCTGACCTTACTTCCAGGTGGCACCCGCTTTATCTTTCCTGGTGGGGCCGCCTCGACACGATTAAAATGATGCTCTCCCCAATAGTTCTTTACACTATTTCCAATATTCCAGTTCCTATTCCAGCTCAATTTTTTAGGAAAATTAATACTATTCTTTCTTCTTTCCTCTGGTCCGGCAAAAAAGCGCGTATGTCCCTGCACAGACTATGACTTCCCAAGTCAGAGGGTGGGGTCAATTTTCCAGATTTTCCCTCTTATCACAAAGCTTTCCTTCTACGACAAGCCTCCCTCTGGTTGCGAGACCCTGTTGAATCTCCCCCTCTGTGGCTTGTTATTGAGCGTCTTTCTTTATCCCCCTTTACTTTCGCTGAATATCTCTCATTTTCTCGTAAACCCCAGCTCATTTCCACTCCTATTCACAAGTTCACCACCAAACTTCTTCTTTCCACTTCCCCAAGCCCTCCTTCTTCTGTAGCCGAATTTCTCAGTACCTCCATTTGGCACAACAATAGCATCCTCATTAATCACAAGCCCTTTTATTGGAAATCTTGGAGACAAAAAGGACTGATCTGGGTATCTCACCTCTTCTCTGGCTCTGATTTCTTATCTTTCTCCGTTCTTTGCCATAATTTCAATCTCCCTTCCTCCTTTGCCCGTAAGTACCTCACGCTCAAGAATGCAGTTATGTCCACCTATACCCAACTCTCTAACTCTCCCGCTCAACCCGATTCTCCCAACCCTACTCTACGCCTTCACTCCCTGCTTCGCACTCATAATACTGCCTCCTTAATTTACCACTCATTTCATAAGACTCTCACCCCTAGGCCAAAATCCAAGGTAGAGGAACAATGGGAGTCTGATTTTGATGTCTCTTGGCCCACCTCTCTTTGGGATAAAATGTGGACCAAACTCCGTAAATCATCCAGGGCTGCCTCCCTCACGCAAACCCTTTTCTTTATCTACAACAGACTTCTTTTTTCACCCCATATGCTGAATAAAAGGTTTCCTCTAATCCCTGACCATTGTTGGTCCTGCTCGACACCCAAGGCTACTCTTTTTCACATGCTTTTCTCATGTACTGCCGTGAATAACTTTTGGAAACAAGTTTGGGCTCAGATTAATGCCATATTTCACACTGCATTTCCCTTCTCCTTTGTCAATGTTTTTTTAGGAAGCCTTTCTTCCTGCTGGGAAGATGTTGATTTTAATATCCAGATTGTTGACTTGTTGCTAGCTGTTGTATTCCAGCAAATTACTGTAAACTGGAAAAATTTTGCTAATATCTCTTTTAGAGCATGGTGGTACAATACATGCCATAACCACAGGCTAGACATCGTTTTTATTTACCCCCTTAGTCTGGCTAAAAAGCGACATGATCTTTGGCTACCTGTGACTTTGTACCTTGATTTTTGTGCTAAGCGTTCTTCTCACTTGCCTCCCTTTCAACAGGAGGTCTCCAAGCCTCCCTGATCAACCTTTTTTGTTCCCTTTGCATTTTCTGTAATCCATTTTATTGCATATTATTTCCAGTACTGCTTTTTGTCATATAGCCTCAATTATTTGTTATCTTTCCATTTCATGTTTATTTTCACAGACATGTTTACTCTACCTATTATATTGCTGTGATGTTTTAGTCTTCTTTTATTATGTATCGACACCTCTATTTCTCCAAATAAAGATCCTTTGAACTTAAATGAATTTGGAGTAATAGTGCTTTCTGGAGTTGTCATGCCTGGTGTGTTGTCTTACAGCTCATTGGACATGAGCACTCTCATGTTTCACCCCAGAGAACACTGAATAAATATGTGAGAGGTGCAGAGCCTCTCAGTTCTGCTGCCTGAACCTACAAAAAGAAGGAGGATTGTCATGCTGGAATCCTGATCTGCTCCCAAGGGCCTGCCTGGTGAAGACTGTGCCTGCTGCACTATCTGGGACCACAGCTCTGAGGACTTTGCCTTGCTTCAAGAAGAAGTAAGGAGTGCATTCCCTGCGACTTCAGGTTAACAGAGCTTAACTGACCCTTCTCCAGCCAGTATCCCCCTACTGAAGTGCGTCAAATGGAATTTAAGGAGTTGACGAAGTGCAATTTGGGAAATTAAGTCTAGTCCTGCCAAGGACCATCTAGGAGATTCCAGACCCTTGGATTTGTGGTTTGGACACTTGGAGCCCATCAGGAGACCTTCTGGAAGGACCTCTAGAAGTTTGGGAAAGTTTGGGAAACTGTTTGGGAAAAGCTCCAAGAGGTGACCGACCCAACCGCGAGAGCCAAACTGGCCACCTTCGACCGCGACCTGGCCAGTATTCCAGTATTGGCCCACTGAGGAGCTCTGGAGATCCGACTTCAAGAGTTTGATCAGGAGCTCCTTGAAAGCCAAGCAAGCCAACCCTCAATGAATCTGGACTGGTGGAGAGCAGCGAGGGCCCCCAGCGGAAAAAGCTCCAGAAAAGTTTCTACGTCCGGAAGTAAACTTTTGGGCGAGGCCTACCACTTCGGGCATCAAATTTGGGCTCCCTCATAGTCAGCTCCAAACTTTGACTTTGTCCCAGTTAAGCACAACCAGATGTCCAGAAGTGGCGCTATTGGGTTCAAAGCACTGTAAAGTGTTAATTCTTTTAAAATTCATATTTTTGGTTCCCTACATTGGATTTTTTTTCATTTTGTGTCATTTTAAAGATTAAACTATTTCCTATCTTCATGTATTGGTGTTTTTTTAATGTGTTTCGTGTCTTAATTATTCACCAAATTGGTGTTTTTAAAGCTTTGCATAACTGTTTCCTAAATTAAGCCTACCTGATCCCTGCAAAGCCACCAAGGTTTGGGCATGTGAATAATTTATTTTAACCTACACTGAGCCCTAGACCGTGTTGGTGGCCTTATTGCCAGTGATTGATGCATATTTACCAATACTAATAACCCACTTTACAACACGTGGCATATGTTTGAACCCATATATCCCAATTTAGACACTTTGGGGTCGATTCTGATATCGGGTCAGACAACTCTCCGAGAGCTGTCCGTAGCCTTACTGTGCGACCAACACGTACCCGTAGCCGGTCCATCCTGCAGAGGAAGTACGATGTGCATAACTGCCAAAAACACAACCGACACGTAGGCTGTGATTCCAGCTCCATTCTCCGTCTGTAAAACAAGCATATCAGCTACGCTTCGTGCCACAACTCAATCCACGGCTACGAGACGGACCAGCTTGCAGCAGGTACGAGACGGAGCAACAAGCAGCGTGTACGACACGAACACATCATGAATCCCAACGCGCAGGTCATACCAGTACTCTACATCTATGACCGGCTCAGGAACGGACGCTGACAGCGCAGGCGGTAAGTCAGACACCTACCACATAAACAAACGACACGTACCCGCAAAATGGTACACACACACAGGGGATCCACATCCTGGCCGCTAAAAACAGGCCACCATAGGGGTTGCATGGCCAGCACCGCTAACACCCCCACCCATAGGGCTTATGTTCCCCAGCACCCCTGCCACCCCCACTCATAGGGGAACTGTTGCCCATCAACCCTGCCACCCCCACTCATAGGGCTTATGTTGCCCATCACCCCTGCCACCCCCACTCATAGGGGACCTGTTGCCCATCACTACTGCCACCTCCACTCATAGGGGACCTGTTGCCTATCACCCCTGCCACCCCCAGCCATAGGGCTAATGTTGCCCATCACCTCTGCCACGCCCACTCATAGGGGACCTGTTGCCCATCAGTACTGCCACCCCCACTCATAGGGGACCTGGTGCCCATTACTACTGCCACCCCTACCCTTAGGGGACCTGTTGCCCATCACCCCTGCCACCCCCACTCATAGGGCTTATGTTTCCCAGCACTACTGCCACCCCCACTCATAGGGGACCTGTTGCCCATCACTACTGCCACCCCCACTCATAGGGGGACCTGTTGCCCATCACCCCTGCCACCCCCAGCCATAGGGCTAGTGTTGCCCATCACCCCCGCCACCCCCACTCATAGGGGACCTGTTGCCCATCACTACTGCCACCCCCACTCATAGGGCTTATGTTGCCCATCACCCTTGCCACCCCCACTCATAGGGTACCTGTTGCCCATCACTACTGCCACCCCCACTCATAGGGGACCTGTTGCCCATCACCCCTGCCACCCCCACTCATAGGGCTTATGTTGCCCAGCACTACTGCCACCCCCACCCCTAGGGGACCTGTTGCCCATCACCCCTGACACCCCCACTCATAGGATGGCTGATGCGCCACACATCCATCATACTCCAACATTAGATATGTCAGCAAAATACATCCCCCTAACATCATGACAACAGTGTGTAGTCTGTGACAAATGCCCACAACAGTGATTATGACTTCGAACATACAATGTAACTAACAGCACATGTGTGACCAACAATGAGTGTGCCCTACACAAGGCAAGCATCACCATAGCAATGTGGCAATGTAAAAAGAACACCCCCTCACTGAGTAGAACAGAGGTTAAGTGTGGTCTTCCAAACTGCAGCAGATGTTGAGCATTATGGTGATGGGGTCTAAACCCCCCCTCATCACAGTGACCAAAAGGTAAGCGTCATCATGGTCAAAGCTGCAAGTAACAAACAGCATGTATCATCCCTGCTCCCAACACATTAAACACTTCTGTGGCAAACTAGTGGTTGTGTCCCATTCCCACAGAGATGTGGTGAGGATAACAGTGCTGTGAAAACCTAACACACTCTCGGCCATGTGCAGACAAGCACCACACATGGGTGCTGACAATGCATACAGTGTACAATGACACAAGAGCAGAAGTGACCATCACCAAGCATACATACATCTCGAAAATAGACACACTAATAAAAACAACCTGTGTAGACTGTAGGTGTTAGCTCACAAACTCCCATTCCATGCCAGCAATGGCACCTAACAACCAGGATGAATATGCACAATGACGTGATATGACTCACAGGGACAGCAGGGAAAATCACAGAAACAGCATCCAGACAAAGGCCCACAACAGCAATACCAATGCACTGATGCAGATGCACAAACACAAACATGCAACTTCACACTACACATCTGACACAGTATGTGTCTATGTGTCACAGTATCCCCAGGCAACTACACAACACATGAGGGGGGCTGAACCACAGTGACACAGATGTGGGCACAGTGCCAAACAAAAGTAAACCATCATTGGGACACCCTTAGTGGGCAATCAGGCATTTTGAGATGAGAGGGAGCACAAAAGACACATGGGACACAAGCTGGAATGAACACAAACTAACACAGCAAGAGACTGACACACAACAGCACTATCCCCAAGGACCAGACATTGGGGTGACACAAGCATGCATGACACCTCCACTGTGATGACAAAGGCAGATGTCGTACAAACTGGGAAACCCAGACATGTGTCCTGTTCCACAAACGTACATCACACATACACAAACACAAATCACTCAGCATGGCCCCTCATCCATGGACAAACGGGAGATAGGGGACCATCCATGCAAACATTTACATCAGTCCAGACTCAACACCACACACCCTGAACTTCAACAATGTGCATCTGTGAAGCCCACATGGACAGGTGACATTGCATATGCACCCATGAAAAAGACATGAATGTTGGGAGGAACTAAGGTGCACAGACACATCACACAAGGACAGTTTACAACCCTGGGGAATGACAGACCTACTGCACAGTATGTGGTACATGGCCATGACTTCAAAGCTCACGTAACCTTCAGAATACCTGCCACAGTCCCAGGACAATGCAGAAGCCAAGAAGAACCACAAGGCACATATGCTGACACCTGCGAACATTTCATCCATGAACCCGATAAGTGGGAGTAGTCACACACACATACAAATGTGTTAATCCCTGAAAGGTACCACCTAGGGACAACTACATGATTTTGCAAATAAACAAGTGCCTTGGGGAGCCCTGACTGTGTCCCATCTGTGTCTGACAACATCATCACCACTCAGAACTGACAAATCCCAATGATGATACACCAATTAACAGTAGTGTGTCATGCACCCACACATCTGGTAGTGGGATGAACCCAGTACCACTCAGCAAGCATCAACAACAGGAACATATCAAGGGAACACTGCCTGTGTATGAACAGGGATGTGGACACACACACATGCTCATACAACACACACCATGGGCCATGGCTGTCACGGGACAACACACTTACTTGAGGGGACCCAACTCCTGTGGAAGCCCAGCTGTGCCAAACATATTCACAGCACCTCTCACTCATGTCTGCAGAACACTTGGTCAGTCAGCCATCAGTTACCACACAATAAAGGCTCTGGTCACAACAGCCTGGGTACGTGAGTCTCCCCTAAGTCATCTGCACATACTCAAAACATGTGTCTAGCAAGTTGCACAGAGGACCCAGTTCCTCCTATACCAATGATGCCCACGCCTGTAGGTCCAGTGGTGATGCGCACAAAGCTTGTGGAATTGACATATTGGACAATGGGAAGCACATCATATGTGCTTGGGTGCAAGCCAGAGATGTGACCATGCAAATGAAATGTTCACAGAGATGTCCACAAATAGTTGATCATGACACAACCAGGTAGCTGCAAAGTATGACATGGATACCCACCAGAATAGGATACATATCTCATGGACCACATGGAGTACCTCACAGCAACACATCAGTATTCAACATTGGAAACCAAGTATTACAGGTGCAAGGGCATGTTAAACATCATCAACATAATGTACAGCTAAATCAAGTTCACAGGGATAAAGAAAAAAGCTTTATTCAGCATATTAAAAGTTAAACGTCCGTTCAAACAAAAGGCCAATGGCCAGTCTATGTCCAAATGCCAAGGAGTGAACTAGAGTGACAACTGTCACACGTTGCTTGCCTGCACTGCTAAGTACCGGGGTCATCCCCTCAGAGGGGCATACATGGGGCAGGCCAGGCACCGCAGGGACAGGATCAGGGTGCAGCAGGAGGAGGCAGTGAAGAGGTGGTGGATGCAGGCGAGACACTTGCAACTGCAGTGGAGCTGACTGAAGTGGTGGGTGCTGTCACAACTGTGGGGCACAAGTCAGATGGGGTGGGTGCCTGCACAACTCCAGTGGCAGGTTAGATGGAGTGAATTGGGTCCCCACTGCAGTGCCCAAGTCAGACGGGGTGGTTGTGGACTCCACTGGAGTGCCTACATCCATGGGAGTGGAATGGGGGGCAGGTGAGGTCAGTAGGATGGGGGGGACACGGTCCCCACATAAGTGGCACTAACCGTCTGACCAGGTGTGGAGGAGCAAGTGGTAGGGGGGATGGCCTCAGCATTTTGGGGATGGTGTATCTGTGGGTGGGGGAACCTGGGGCAGGGAGTGGTGGGGGAACCTCTGGAGTGGTGGCCTGGGGTTTGGAGGACGGAGACTTTGCCTTGGAGTTGCGTGGTGGCGGGGGAGGGTCTTGCTCTTCCGGCTCCGGGGGGGCTTGCGGGTGGGGTTCTCAGTCTGACTGTGCCTGGGGGAGAGTGTCCGGGTGTGAGGGGCACTCACCTCTGTGAGCTTCTGGGGAGATGGGGTTGCAGGTGATGCAAGGGAAGGGGGCTGGGAGGGAGAGGTCTCGGAGGACTGCGGAGTGGTTGTGGATGACTGTGTGTGTGTCTGCAAACCAGCCCCTGTGAGTGTGGTATCAGTCCCCTGCGCTTGCTTGTGTGCACGTCTTGACCTTGGTTTGGGTGTTTGTGTGCTTGGGACAGGTAGGCTGCTAGGAATCGTGGGTGATGCAGGGGTAGGAGGGGTGTGGGACTGTTGGAGGAGGGACACTGCTGCCGTCAGGGAGGAGGCCATGGACTGATTTGTCCTCTGTAGGGCAGACATGCCCGAGGAAATGCCCTCCATGAACGACACCAGTTGTTTCAACAGACTTGTGTGTGCATGGAGGACCTTCAGCATCGACGTCTGCCCTACATGGATCTGTCTAAGTAAGTCCACAGACTCCTCACTCAGGGAAGCAGGGGACACAGGAGCAGTGGTTGCGGTGCCTGGCACAAAGGAGACATGCTCACAAACACAGGAGCCTACAGGGACCTCTGGGATGGGAGCCGATGGGAGGGTGGTGGTGGTGGTGGCAGTGGTGGTGGCGGGGACAGCCTCACTAGCTGGGGTTTGGTGGCTGCTGACACCTGCCTCCACAAGGGAGTCATCCTCAGAGCTGCTGTGGCCCTCAGCTGGGGGTGATGGTGCTGACGACCCCTCTGTGTGGCTCCACTCGCCCTCCGTGCCACTGGGTCCCCCTGACTCCTCTCCTTCTGTCCCTGTCAGGCTCTGTGGCTCCTCCTGGTCCATGGAGCTGTCCCGTGCTGTGACCGTGGATGTATCTGGATAGGAATAGGAAGTAAGAGAACAACATCAGTCACCTGCACCGAGTGCACACACCACAGTGAGTTCATCAAATCACAGGGCAAGCCCTGGCATCATCAGTTGAACACAGCTCAAAGTGCCAACACTGTTTAGAATAAGCCAATTGTCATTCTCAACCTCAACCATGGCACACATATCCCTCCTTGACTTTCACACATATGTCTGTTGCATGTTGGATGCTAACACCCCAATGTGCCGACATGCACCACCCACACCTCATTTGGACATGCAAGTGAACATGTAGGAGTATGTCACTATACACACAGCACATATCTTGCTACTGACTCAGTACAGGTGTCCGGATGAAGGGATGAGCAGAGACTCATTTCATATGCTTGTGATGCATGCCAGCAACACACACTATGATGTTCACATGACCTGATGGGCAATGCCACAATGCGGTGCATGATGCACACTTGAACACAATGCAGGATCACTCATAGCAAGTTAAATGCCATGGCACTGGGATGCCCAGAAAATCAGTCAGCACTGTCTCCTGTCACAGGGGCAGGGCATCCAGACAACAACAACATGCACTGACTTACAATCCTAGCTCAGGGGTAAAGCTAACTCTGCAGATGACCGGCGCACTTGCCCATCCCATATGAGTGTCTGCAAACACAACCCCCTGTACATTAACACATTACAGTCTGCCATGCATGTAACCCAGCTGCATGAAGGACACAGTTGCATACACCATTGTGCACTGTCAGATGATCACACACCCATATGTCACACAGGTCTTGTCTCTCACAGTCACATCTCAAATGTCATGCTGACCCTCTGAATCATGGACACCCCAGTTGTACGTAATAACAAGCCACACCCTAATGACACAGAGGCAGACACCTGAGGGCACATGTCACTAAGCTCAACCTGTTATTTGATAGACAGGAGTGGGATTACAGAGTGTTTCTAAATGCCCTTGAGGAGCCATGACTGGCCAGGTCTACATGAAACAGTGTTTGGCCCTGGACAGTAGTCAGGTGGCTAAGCAAGTGTTACATACTTGATATACATACTCCTGAGGCCCCAAAATTGGAGCCCCTGCTGCATGGGTTTGTTTGGAATACCCTAGCCACATGTGGCAAGTCAGACCAGCAATTGGAACACATCTCAAGGGCACACACAGATCACATGTGAGATCTCAGGCATTGGGTAAACAATTGACCCACCCATGAAACACACACCAGAGTCACGGGAACAGATGCTGTCCGGTAGATGAAGCATAGCTGACTGCAGGGACACAGTGCCCTAGAGGCACAATCAACAGACTGTAGGGGCCACACCTGTGGAACAGATTAGGAGGGTGCATCACACAATTGAGGGACCTGAGTATTGGACTACAAGACCTACGTAATGTGGAAGTGTGACCTGGCCAAAAGAATGCAATTGGCATGTCAGACATAGTACACAGATTTGACATGGACTTACCCCCTTCTTGCCGCTGTCTGGACTTCAGCTGCCTATCCAGGTCCGGGAAGACCACCGCCAGTATCTGGAGCATGTGGGGAGTCAGGGTCCGGTGTCCGCCCCTCCTGCGTGGAGGTGACAGCTTCAGCTGGACTCTAGCTATCCTCCGGGTCTAGCCCCGAAGGTCTTCTGGCTGTTGCAGATCCGGCGCTTGTAGAACCCACCGAACAAACAGCCCGGGTGATGGTCAGCCAGATCTCCTGCTTCAGGTGGGCATCAACCTGTGAGGATGACAAAGTGAAAAGTACATTAACACACATGTCCCAGATTTGTGCAGCACACATTTGGATATGCATGTCATCATCACAAAGGGAAATGAGTTACACAGGTAGTGCAACCATGCGTAAGGAAAAATCACCTGCATGTCTGACATGTTAACAATGCCTGGATAGTTTAAGCTTGCGCCAATGCACTTTAGCAGCAGGACACCTGTTCATTACATGTACCTACACACTTTGGGTCATGAAAGTAGTCAGTGAGAATGCTTGCCACTGGTGTACACACTGCTAGTCCTGCTAGTCAGACAACATGCATAATTAGGAAGGCAGTGGACTGCACACTCACCTGCTCCCCTGGTTTCCCATAGAGCTTGCTGTACTGTGGAAGGAGCCCGTCCAGCAGGGCCTGGTTCTCCTCCTCAGTGAAGGCTGGGGCCCTCTCCAGAGTACGTGCCATAGCAGGAGCCAGAGGATGCAGAGACAGCAGCAGTGGTAGCAGGGATGTGGTCCAGTAGCATGTAGTGCAGGCAAGTGAGCTCCCTGGGGGCCAGCCAGCCTTATATATGTGCTGCAGAGGCAGAATCTGTGCCATGTGTCTAAAGTGATAGGTCCAACACGGTTGCATTCTATGAATCTGGCCAATCCATTTAAATGTAAGACTCGTACACGCCTTCTGCATCGTTCAAATCTTCACCTTCATGAAACACTTGAAATTGCAACATTGTCGAAGGCATCCAACTGAATTTCCAGTGCACAACTCGTACAAGCTTTGAATCCGCATCCGTCTCCATGACAGTCCGGAGCCAATGGTTGCACCCGGCTCGTTCAACTGACTGTACAACGCGTATTTTGGAAATATACATGCACCCGTCTCCATACGATTCAATGGCCAAGGCGTACGCCTGTCTCGGACCATGCCTGCCCGATGCGTATGCATGATAGTCACCCACGTCGGACCTCATAGCATTCAATGACAAAGCGTACGCACGGCTCGGTCATGAACCGTGCAATGCGTACGCATTGTCACCAACGTCGGACCTCACTGCATTCAATGACAAAGCTTACGCACAGCTCGGTCACCCGCGTCAGACCTCATTGGTGTGACTATTCTACGGATGCAACACACATTTACTGGCCAGGGACACCTGTGCACACCTACCAAACTACAGCATTGGCCATACAGTATCCCATGGCATGTAAGGCTGCATTCCGTGGGTGTTTGGGGGGGGCACATATGGTTTGTTGGGTGGCAATTTTGTGCAGCCACTCCCAGGCTGTGCATGTGTACATGGGGGCAGAATCCTTTGTGTGTTGTGCACATTACCACTCTGATGTGCAATTGTGCAGTAATGGGCATGACTCATGGACATAGTTTCATGTTGGATATGTTTGGGGCATGTCACATACACCCTGAGTCCAGGGGGTGATGGCATGTACGTCACAGTGAGACCTGTAGCCACAATACTGATGTGCACCCACAGTTTGTGTGCATGTTGTGTCTCAGATGTGTCTGATCAAATGTGCCCAATGGGTGGCAGTCTCCACATCCATGTGGTATATGCATCAACCTTGATGGTGTGTGTGTCTAAGAGACATACATGAAGGGCCGGCAGGAACAAAAGTGGCCACTACCTGTGGCACTTACGCTTGCCTTGTGGTGTGTACGTGATACGCTATCCATGCCAGTGTCGATGTGGCAATACAGGGACCCTGGGAAACATCAGGCCTCACTAGTCACTGTGGTGTGTGTTTGGAACGTTGCAGCAGTACATAGGTTGGGTGACACAGCCAGATAATTGGCCATTGCACTACATGGGACTCATGTGGACATGTGCAATTGAGATGTGAGGTGGTGGTCATGTAAGTGACATATGTGTCCATGCACAACAGCACACACCTCAGTGCATTGTGTAATGTCATGATCTATCATGTACGATTGAGCCTGGTCATGGCCACATGGGTGGATGAACTGACAATCTTCCTTTGTGCATCTCTGTACTGCAGGGCACCAGCTGTCCATCGACCATTTCCAGACCTTGCAACCATGCAGGAACGCGACTGCATCAGACGGTACCGCTTCACCAGGCCACTGATTGAGGAGTTGGCGGAGCAGTTGGCACCACATCTGCTACCTGGCCAGACATACCCTACAGCACTGACCCCAAAGGTGAAGGTGATGGCAGCCCTGCACTTCTTTGCTACTGGTACCTTCCAGTACACTGTGGCTACTGCTGGTGGTATGTCGCAAACGATGTTTAGTCGGGTGCTACGCGATGTCTTGGAGGGGATGTTGCATTTCCTAGACCTTTACATCAAGTTCCCTAGCCCAGCTGAACTCCCGGAGATAAAGGATGCCTTTTATACACTGGGGAGGATGCCGAACATCATTGGATCTATTGATGGGACACATGTGGCCCTGATACCACCACAGGCACATTCGGAGGCATACCGGAACAGGAAGCACTACCACTCCATCAATGCTCTGGTGGTATGTCTTGCTGACATGTCTATCACACATGTGTGTGCACGGTTCCCTGGTTCTGCGCACGATGCCTACATTATGAGGAGTCGTCGCATTGCAATGCTGATGTCACTGATGTCAGATCAGCATGCCTGGCTTCTTGGTGTGCACTGACTGTTTCTCATTGTGTGTGTTTGTCAATGTTGTATTCTGCACTCCTACAAAACTCAGCTACTTGTTCATTTTTGTGTGTGTAGGTGACTCCGGATACCCCAACATGCCGTGGTTGCTGACACCCCTCAGGAACCCAGTGACACCAGCCGAGCTGTGCTACAATGAGGCCCATGGTCGGAGCAGGAGGGTGATTGAACGGACATTTGGCCTACTTACAAGCTTCTTTCGCTGCCTGGACAAGACCGGTGAGGCCCACCCATATGAGCCTGCAAAGGTGTGCAAAATAATCCTTGCCAACATGGCAGTGCGGAAAGAGGTGCCTCTCATACAGGATGACGATGACAATGACTAACTGCCAGCACCTGTGGAGGATCCTGGGCTGGGCCAAGAAGCCAGTGATGATGAGGATGAGGGTGACATCCGCTCACAGCTCATCAACAACTTCTTCAGCTGAATTTGAGTTTCAAGTGTTGTTATGTGAATGTATGGAGGTAGCCTGGAATGTGTTGTTACAGCTCTGTTGCTGTCTGAGTTGCTGTCTGAGTGTGTCTGTGTGCCACTTGACTGGATGTGTGCAGTGATGTGTCCATTCAGGTGGTGTGTACTCCACAATAGGGTAGTACTGCTAACTTGTTTTTGTGTAGGTTTCTTGCGACATGTTTTGTGCATGTGTATTGCATTACTCTCCTGTTCTGCTGTGCTTTTGACTGTGTCTTCTGTCTGTCCTTCCCAGGGTACTTTTCCTGTTGTTTGGTCAACACTGACCCCCAACACCCAGAAGCCAACACCAGTGTGGAAGTTGTCAATTCCCATCGACTGATGTACCACACATCCCTGGACTTCAATTCTCCAACACTTTGTGAGCGTGTGTCCACTGTTACGTAGTATTACCGTGCAACTATTGTGGAATAAAGGTGTTGCTGATGTGTAATGAACCTGTGCTATGCTTTTTTATGTGCATTGTCTGACTTTCCACATCTGAGTGACATCTGCTTACCTCACCTGTGGACTTGTTACTACTGACTGGGATTGGTGTTGTGTCTGTGCATGCCAATGTGTTTCAGGTCAACATCATTGTGTGGGATGAGTAACATGGCCATGGTGAGTATGTGTTGTGGTACCATAGTGGTGTGTCTCCCTCACATGTGTCACATCACCATGACTCACCTTACGTTGGTCACATTGTTGCAGTATTTGGCATGCACTGTGTTGTGTAGCAGATCAACATCTCCCTGAACATGACAAGTTGGAATCACAACAGAGGCAAGTATGGTGTACTGGTGAGTTTATTTTCAAACATGTGTGAGGGAAGTGCACAGGATGGTGGGTGCTGTGCATTGTTTTTGGAATCCAAAGTTCACATTAGAGTTGGAAGTGCTGGTAGATGAGATGTCCAGAGTAAAGTCCACAGTCATCTGCTACATTGGCCCAACATGAACCCTCCATGTCATCTGGGCGAGTTGTGTGCGATTGGACAAGGTGAACGGGTTGCGCACAAAGAACATTGTCCAGAACAGGTTTAGAGTCCCTGGGGGATGTGCTGGGACATCTGCCTCTCACGTGTCCTTCTTCGGACGACCCCTCTTCTTCCGGGGGTGGGATCCACATGTACAGGCCTCTGCGGTGCAGGGGACTCTCTGCCAGAGTCTTCCTCCCTCCCTGTGGCGCTGGCAGATGGTGTTGCGACAGATGTTGTGGCCACACAGTGAGGTGTGGGCAGGTTGGTGTTGATCTGGCGGAGGCATTGTAGTATGTCCCGATTTACCACAGTAAGGGCATCCCACTTGGCCTCCATGTGGGCATGGTGGGTGACCTGCTCGTGTTGCATATCCTGGAGGATCCCCACTACCTGGCCAAATCCTCCAGTGCTATCCTGGTATGCACCTGGTGCATGCCAGGTGGGGGTCATCATGCAGTCCAGACCCCTTTGCAAGGTGCGCCCTCTGCCTCCCACCCCTTCCAGCACCCCTATCCACACGGGCAAGACCAGCGGCAGGATGCACAGGTGACACTGAGACCCCTTGGGTGGTGTTGCTGGTGGTGTTTGCTGTAGCTTCCTGGGGGTCCTGTGTCCCTGTGCTGTTGGTGTTCATTGGCCATGGTCTGTCCGTGATGGCGGGGGTGCCCTGTCGGTGTCCAGAAGCTGGAGGCGTGGGTACAGGGGGTGCAGATATTGATGCTGCTAGTGCTGCATGATGGCTCACACCGGAGGTGCCAGGTTGGTCATCGTCATCCGGAGGACAGAGAGAGAGTCAGACCAGAGAGCTCAGTGTCCGCCAGAGTGTGGGCCTGGGAATCCTCATCATTTGATGCTGGGTGCCCAGCACCACCTGTGTTTGGAAGAGACACACGATGTGAGTTATGTTTCTACATGCATTGATGGTTCACAAACATGACATTTTCTACTTTTCGAACAGATGCCTGCCTGTACACATCTTGTCAGTCCCTTCCCACTCCCTGTGAGGCAGGTATGGTTCAGTGTGAGCTTGCTGGGCCATGTGGGTGGGTGTAGATTGTCTGTGACTGTGACTCCCATCATACTCTTGGCTACACCCTCCTTCCCAGCATGCCCATACTTCCTTCCTGTTGACTCTGCTTTCTCTGTGAGGGGGTGTGACAGCAATGGCAAGATGGCTGACTGTGCAGTCCTGGTGTTTGTTGGTGCTCAGTTCCCAGCATGGCCTTGTGCTCCCCACAACAGAGCCCGGTGTCAGACATCTTCTCAGTCCATTCCCACTCCCTGTGAGGTAAGCATGGTTCAGTGTGAGCTTGCTGGGCCATGTGGGTGGGTGCAGATTATCTGTGACTGTGACTCCCATCATACTCTTGGCTACACCCAACTTCCCAGCATGCCCATACTTCCTCTTGACTCTGCTTCCCTGTGAGGGAGTGTGACAGCAACGGCAAGATGGCTGACAGGGCAGTCCTGGTGCTTGTGGTTGGCCATTTCCCAGCATGGCCTTGGGCTCCCCACAACAGAACCCAGTGTCAGAAATCTTGTCAGTCCCTTCCCACTCCCTGTGAGGCGGGTATGGTTCAGTGTGAGCTTGCTGGGCCATGTGGGTGGGTGTAGATTGTCTGTGACTGCGACTCTCATCATACTCTTGGCTACACCCCCCTTCCCAGCATGCACATACTTCCTTCCTCTTGACTCTGCTTCCCTGTGAGGGTGTGTGACAGCAATGGCAAGATGGCTTACTGTGAAATCCTGGGGTTTGTTTGGCTACAAGTCCAATAAGAGCCCCTGTGCTTCACACAGCAGCACCCAGTATGGGGTATCTTTTGCTGATATATCAATGAGGTGTGTGTCAATGCATTCTACCCGGTGAGTTGTGTGGAGTTTGTGTTGAGGGGGGGTGTGTCTCCACATGCTGGTAAGTATGGTCAGGTCTGTCAGTCCTTCTTCCCATCATAAAACGTGCTTCCATTGTAGGGCGTGCAAGTTGTCTTTCAGGATGTCAGTCAGTGGTGTCCTGCTTCTGATTTGCACACAACCCCTAGCAGGGCCATGTGCTCCCCACAGCAGGACCCAGTGTCAGCCATCTTGTCAGTCATTTTCCACTCCCTGTGATGTGGGCATGTTTCAGTGAGGTCTTGATGGGCCAATCAGGAGGGGGAGCATTCTCTGTGGCTACAGGCCCCATCATGCTTTTGCATACACTCACGTCACCTGCATCCCCACAATTCCTTCCTGTCAGTCAGCTGCACTGTGAGGTAGTGTGTTTGTGGTGGCAAACTGTCTGGCAGTGTCTGTTTAGCTTTGTGCCACTGGCTTGCTCTATTTGTTTGTAGGTTGGTGCATGTCATGACACAATTACAACTCACTATGAGATGGCAGGTATTGTGTTTGTCTGACTGGCATACACATCTTGGGATGATTATCCATTGGTTACTGTAGCTTTGCTTGCGGTGCATGGTTTCACTGTCCCCTTGCCACACAATCTTGGATATGTTGTTTGTGTACTCACCAGGCTCTGGGATGTCTGTTAGGCCATGGATGCTCTCTGGTGGTGGGATGTCCCGCACCTTCTCCTCCCAGGTCCTGAAGTATACTGGTTTGGCATGAGGGCCACCGCCAGTGCACTGACTCACGGTGTGATCTTTTCCGATTAGTTTCTTGACCCTCCTGCGCATGTCATACCACCTGTTCTGGATATTGTCCTTTGTGCGCCTTGCTGGTGCTTGAGCATTCACTTTGTCCAGAATCCTCGCCCACATCTTTGTTTTCTGTGACATGGGGGTCCTTTGGACCAATGTACCAAACAAATGTGGCTCTACTCTAATGATCTCGTCTACCAGCACTTCTAACTCACTATCTGTGACCTTTGGATTCTTCTATGGGGGCATGGTGATGGGGGGTGGGGGTGAGGGATGTGTGGTGAGGGTGCAAGTGAGGGTGTGTTGGTGTTGGTTTTGCTGGCTGTATGTGTGTGTGCTTTTGGATGAGGTGCTGATGGTTTGTGGGTTGTGTGATGTGCGAGTTGTGAGTGTTTCTGTGGTTGCTGTGTAATGGTGTTTGCCGCTGGCTGTGTCTCCTGTTTGCAAGGGATGATGGTAGTGATTGTCGTCCTTTATATAGTTGGAGTTGTGGGTGTGTCTTTGTCCCATGTTTTTTTATTTTGGTATTTATTGGCTTTGTCATTGCTTGTTTGGGCCTTTATTTGTTTTTTTTCCATCGGGTTTTGTAGGCATGAAGGAGACGTTCATGTGACGGAAACGGACGCTGCTGTTGTCTCGTGCGGGCTTCTCCGCCTCGTTCACGCTGCCTGTCTTCTGTGTTTGATACGCATCGGTCACGAAGGTCTCTATTGCTTGTGTGCCCGGTTTTCTGTGCATGTCGGTCGTCCAGCTTGGTCTCCGTGCGAGTCGGCCTGGTTTTACACGCATTGCATCGTACTGCACGGATCGGACATCGCGGGTACGGGTCGGTCGGGTTCATTCGGGTTCGTGTCGGTCAGTGAAATTCACGTCAGTTTTCCGGCCGGATCACTAGTTTCCCTACGGCTTGGTCATTCGGCTTGTATTCGGTACGTGTCGGTTGTAATTCATTTGCATTGCATCGTATTGCATGGGCCGTACGGCGCTGGTCCGTGCCGGTCGTTATTCGGTCCAGGTCCGTGTCGGTCGGTTCATTTTGCGGCCGGTATTGGAATCGGCCCCTTTATTGGTCGACTCCCCTCTTGCATTACTCAGAACCAACCATTTTCCCTGTCCCATTTTATACCTCTGTTTGTAGGTCTGCTGCCAAGACCTCTATGACCCGATGTGAAAATCGTACTCATCCTATATTTTATTTTATTTTATTTTATTGAACTTATATTGCGCGCAGCTACCCGCAGTGGGTTTCCCGGCGCCAGGGATAGACTGGAGGAGAAATCGGAAAACAAGTAATTGCAGGAGGGAGACACTAGACCGGAGGAATCTGGAACTAGAACAGGAGGGTCTTCAGTTTTTTGCGGAAAGTCAGAAGACTGGTTTCTGTTTTAAGCGCCAATGGGAGAGCATTCCACATCTTGGGGCCCAGATATGCGAATGAACGGCCTCCCATTTTTGCCAGTCGGATTCTGGGAATCACAAGATTGCCACTGTTGGATGACCTCAAAAGGCGGCCAGGCTGATATGGCTGCGCAAGATTGTGCAAGTAGGCCGGAGCGGAGCCTTGGCGAATTTTGAAGAGGATGCACAAAGTTTTGAAGGCCACTCGATCCGAGATTTTTAACCAATGGAGGTCACGTAGAGCCTGCATTGCGGACATTCTCCTTGGGACATTACGCAGCAGGCGGGCGGCTGAGTTCTGTACAACCTGGAGTTTATTGATTGTAGCTTTATCTGCTCCTAGATAAAGCACATTGCCATAGTCGATATGGGACATCACAAGGGCCTGTACGACAGTTCTACGAGTGTACTCAGGCAGCATCCATATGATCTTTTGCAACCAGCGAAGGGTGTTAAAGCAGATCGCAGCGACCTTATAATCAAATCAATCAGTAAAATGTTGTTAAAACCTTTATAGGTAGCTCTCCCTAATTTTCCTGATTATATAGAAGACACTGTATCTGCTTTCAGGCCAAATTCTCACTGCCGTAGGTAAGACCCTTGCACTCAAACATCCATTGTCTCCCAAAAAATGTCCTTTAGCCTCACAATATTCTGAATATTGGAAAGCGACTAAATGTCCCTAGAAGACACTGGAACACTGTGGAGAAATTCCTACTTTTCCATTGCCAAGAAACTATTTTAAGGCTACCAATCATTATCAACATAGAGGGCCTTATTATTAGTTTAGCGGTCATACTGCAGTCCCCTCACTGTGCAGGACCGAGTACTATGTTGAGTAGTCGGCCTCCCCGCCTGGCGAATTACGAGTTTCCTGAGGGGCTGGTGGTATGACAGCGACAGAGTATTGCCAGAGGTACTTTTTGCGCTGAAAACGAGCAATATTCCTTTGCTGCCCACACTGTTTACGTGATCCCAGCCAGTCAGGCATCTGTTTTAGACCAGCACCGCTGAGAACACTTAACAAATAATGGAAACACTAAGGGGCTAAAAAAAGAAGACTACATGCTGAGCTGTAAATTAATTCACATAGGTTTCAGCAATCTTTTTAAATTATTTTTATTGACCTGAAGGTATTGAAGCACATATAATGTGCACCAGTTACATCACACAAGGGCACAATCCCCCTCGACACAGTTTTAGGGCACATATACTGCCTTTCTGCCGACTCTTGCATAGCGCTGTCACTGCCAGGAATAGGTTGGAGGAAAGGCAAGTCGTAATTTGGCCAGCGGCAAGCTTGGTGGGACCACCTCCATGGGCCGCCTCAGCCACTGCGGTAGCAGAAATATAAGAGGTGGTGGCGGTCTGGAGGCGGTGTTCCTGCTGATATCGTAATCAGTCAGTCTGACCCCAGAGAAGCGGGCAGGCTGACCATCAAAAAGTGACGCTGGTCACTTATGTGAAAGTCATAATCAGGCCCTTCGTTTGCACTACTTGGACAATGCTCTATGCTTCTAGAATTGAAACAGCCAAGAATACTTCTAGAGAGCTTTTCTCCATTTTGAATAGTCTCACTACCCCCTTGGATGACAGTAATATTATCAGTCCTTCTCAAGAATTATGTGACAAGTTAGCTCTCTTTTTCCAAGAAGGAAATTCTAAGATTCAACCAAGTTTCCCTGCCCTGTCATGGACTAGATTGACAGTAACTTGACTCGGTCAGCTGATAATACTGAACTATGGGCCTGATTACAAACTTGGCGGATGGAATACTCATCACAAACATGATGGATATCCCGTCCACCGAATTACATATTTCATAGGATATAATGGAATTGTAATACATTGGATGGGACATCTGTCACGTTTGTGATGAAGTATCTCAACCGGCAAAATCATAATCAGGCCCCATGTCTCTTTGATCTCAAGCTTGGCCTTTGGACAAAATATTGAGGTTTAAATATTGTGGGGTATAAATATTGTAAAAGATATTGTTACTACTAAAATATCAGGGGACAAAGCGTCATAGATAAAAATATCATTTTCAAGAATATCTGTTTTTTAATACAGTTGTAAAAAAATGTTTTATTTGATTTAATGTTTTCATTATTATACATTAATTGTAGGTGTTAGTTTTATTAGTATAAATGTTATTATTTTTTTAAATAAGGTTTTGTAGTGTGTGTTATTAGTTTAATTTTTAATGTCATTACTAATTTAAAATGTAGTACTGGATTATTGTGATATTGGGTTTAGGGTAATAGGGTGGAAGTTAATTAAGATGGAATTAATTTAAATTTAATGGTAATTAGTTTTTTGTGGTAAATCATATTAAAATTCTAATGAATTATGTAAGATGTTTAATTGTTTAATTGTTTAATAGTTATTTTATATTTTTCAGTTCAATTTGTTAATTGTAATGTATATTTAAATATTATTATTTTTAAAATTAGGTCAATATTTTAGTTCCAGATTTGGGGGTTTACAGGGAAATAAGGGGTGGTAAGTTGTGGATTTAATTTTGAATAGATTTGATTTTAACACATTAGATAACAATGTAATTATAAATAATGTGTAAATGTTTTCAGGGGAATAAGGTGAAGTTATTAACACTGTAAAGTTTTTCCTTAAATTTGCATTCACATATACATGATTAATTAATAAATATTTAAGTATAATATTTGTTCTATTTTAACTAATTTACTGGTAAGTGTTAATATAATTTGTTATGTTCAATAAATTTTCATTTCAAAATATTATTTTTTAAGTATTATTTTAAAATTAAAATCTTGGCACTTATCCATTGTCTTTATTTTTTATAGCTAGGGAGGCAAATTTTATTACAAATTATTATTTTAAAATTAAAATGTTGGCACTTATCCATGTTCTTTACTTTTTGTAGGTTGTGAGGCAAATAATATTTCAAGTAATGTCAATATTTTTTTATGTGTTAAATAATGTAGTATGTATTTGTTCTATGTTCTATTATGATTTGTTCTTATTACATATTGAAGTATTTATAATATATTATTAGAAATTGTATTATTATATGTAGTCCCTCAGAAGTCCAACAGTTCTCTACTGTTCCTTAGACTGTGGTATAAATAGTAAATGTAGCCCTTCTAAAGACCAACACTTTCTCCACAGTTGCTTTGACTGAATTGGGAATAGTAAATCTAACCCCTCCAAATTCAACACTTTCCCTACTGTTGCTTTTACAGGGTTGGAAATGGTCTAACACTTTCCCTACTTTTGGTAAAACTGGATTTATATATATATTTTTTTCCGTGACATCAAAGCAATTGTAAACAGTCCCTAGCAGCTTTCTCTGTGGCCAGAAAATGTGTTCTTTCCTTATGGATGACTTTAAGCTTTGAGGGATTAAGTAGAAAGGCCTGAGCGCCCTTAGCTTGAAAAGAGGGAATCAGTTGACGTAGTTGCCAGCGTTTTTGGACCGTAGCATGACAGTAGTCCGGGCGAACAAAGAAATCCAGATTTTTCCCCTTACGCTTCCGGTCTGGACGGGCCAGATCATATAAGGCTTCTCGGGCCAGAAAGTTGTTAAGAGTAATCAGAATGGCTCTGGGCATCACTTTTGAAGCATCTCTAGATTGCTTCTGTAGGAAAGGAAACGTATGAGCTCTTTGTATCTCAACTTCCCACTGCCACTGGGGTAGATCAGGAAATGCTTCTGTAATGAGCTCAATAACAAACTGCTGGACATTTGACCCCTCGCTGGATTCGGGGATTCCAAGAATTCGTAAATTATTTTGCCTAGACCTATTTTCCAAATCGATCAGCTTCCAATTGATGTCATCCTTTAATGTGTCAAGAGAAGAAAGCTGGGATTTCTGTCCAACTATAACATCCTCGATTGCTGAAATTCTGCCTTCAGCTTCCAGAACTCTAGCAGTTGTTTCATTGCAGGTTTTCGCCACCCTCCTGAAGTTGTTTTGAAGTCGTCGGACTGCCCCTTGTATTCGCAAGTTCTCCGTCTTGGTTTCCTCTCGTTGTTCAAGCATGAGTTGATATAGCATGTTAAGTGTGACTTCTGGTGGATAGGTTTGATCATCCGATATTTCCGCTGTAGAAGGTATTGACAAGATCCGAGAAGCAAGGGCGGGGCTCTTTCCAGGAAGTACTGGAGCTTTGCGCACCGTATTGTCTCCTGCACCCCACTCCGTTCTAGCTGACAAGGGTGTTTCATTATCAGCCTCTTCTTCAATTGATGACTCCTGATCTTCTTCTTGAAGCGAGGTAGTTAAACTTGTGTCGTCCCCCCACTCCTGCGCCTCTGCGTCCGTACTTCCCAGCTCCAATGCATTGGAAAGATTGGACATTGAATAAAAGTTACCAGCTGAGTCGGCAGATTCTGTGTCAGCGTTAACATCCGTGGTTGTAATATCGGTAGGTATAGAGGCGGGCGGCAAGGCAGGAAACACCGGATCAGTAATAAGTGAATCTTTACTTGGTTCCAAATAATCTCCCTTTAGACTACTTTCCGACAGATCTAGCAGTGAGGACTCAATCGGAATCTGTCCTACTAGTTGAGAAGTATTAGTGTTAGTATTGGTATGAGTTGTTAATTTGGCAACCGGTTCAAATACTTTGTTAAGTACAGTGTTTAAAGAGGCAGTCTCGTTAAGGGAAGGGTCTGAATGGGGGTTTAGAGGATTCAACAAAGTCCCACTTTTCATTTTAAACATTCCAGGAATTTTCGGAATAGCCCCAGAACTACCGGACCCAGAAGGCACCACTGTAGCGCTTTGTTTCAACATATCTAAACCGTTCTCACCATTCAGCAAGCAATCCGAGAGGGGAGGGTGGGCTGCCATTCGCCCTGATGTTATCGGCAGGGTTACTGATGATGATGTTTCCGTTACGGCCAGCGGAGTATTGGCCTCGGAGACCTGGGTATCCGTTACCGTTGCCGTTACCGTTGCCGCAGTAGTTGCCTGTTTCTTCGGCTTTGGCTTTGCCTTAGCCAGCTTCATTGCGGTGTTAGAAATTTTCGGCGGCATTACGTGGGAGGACGCCAACTCCGAAGCTGAACACCAGAAGCCCCGCTCACAGTCCGCACAGAATGGAGGAGAGTACAGACCCGTCTCCCTCAGGTGCGACAAGCCAGTGAACACCGACGGCCAAAGCAAGGTAATGGAGCGACGATAAAGGGTGGCAGCGTTTAACATATCAGAGTGTCAGAAGCATATTAGATCTGGAAGCTGGCTCAGCGATACAATGCGATGCAATGCATAGGGAAGCGAATTGCGGTGAGCACAACTCAGCTGCTCTCACGGACGAGGAGCATGTCCGCCATCTTTTTGTTGTAACGAATAATTATCTGGCTCATCGGGGGTATCATGGCTTATTTAGGATGTGAAAGGGAAAGGTATACGCCCAAACTCTTAAAAATATTCTGTAGCCTGTGTTAGGATGTAACTCACTTACTTTTCTTTCCTCTTGTTTTTTATTCTTTTTCTTTTGCAATTTTGTAGAGTTTTAGGAACTCCATACTTTACATTCTATATATTTTTTTTTAAATTGCTTGTTTAGTAAAGATACCATATGCGGCTGGAAGCGAATGGTGAGTAGCACTAAGCTTCTCTATCCATCATTAGAGGGACTTTTCACTCCCTTTGCCCTTTGTGGGTGGGTGTTGGGAAGGGTGGGGGGAGGGTTTGTAATGGGTGGAGGGGGGTCTTGGTGTCTGGTGGGGGGGCAAGCAGGGACAGCTTTAGTAACCTTAGTAACCTTAAGAAACATTGTGATTGTGAAGGACTTTGGTATTTATATTTATCTTTTCACTGCTCAGTATCTCAATTTACATTACATTATATGACAGTATGTGACCTATTGCTCAGACATGGACTAACTTGCTGTGATGGCTAGCATCAGAGTATGTTCTTGAAACGTCTGTGGCCTCAATAATAAAAAGAAAAGAGGAATATGTGCACAAATAATACAGAGTATGCGGTTAGATTTTATCTGCATACAGGAAACCCACCTTAAATGGAATAACAGAGCTGGGTTGGCTGATTTGGGTATGTATGTAATTGGCTGTACTAATCAGGGTACCACTACTTAGGGGGTGGCTATCCTTAGTAGAAGAAATCAGGCTATCCTGAAACGGATCAAGACCGACCAGTATGGTCGGTGGGCAATAGCCAAAATCTTAGTAGACTGTACCTCGTGGACTCTTTGTTCTATCTATGGCTCAAATACAGATGATCCTGACTTGCTTAATTTTTTAAGTGTAGAACTTGCAGACTGGCCTTCCACCCTTATCCTTTGTGGCGATTTAAACATTCATTTGGAAGCAGCTTTTGATATTCTTCATGAGTCACTGTATACAGGATCAAAAAAAAAGATGTTTAAGGCATTATGTAGTTTGGTCTCTGAATTGGGACTTCAGGACGTAGGATTTGTAAAAAGAAATTCTCTTTCCGGCTATACTTTCTTCTCAGCACCCCATCAAAACTTTGTCCGTTTAGACTATTTTCTCATATCTTCTATTTTAATATCTGACTGCAAGTATGAGATTTTTCCAAAAATGATCTCGGATCATAATCCCATTGTAATAGAGATTAAAATAGACTCTGGATCACTGGGTAAAGTAACGACATGGACATTCGAATGGAGGCTTTTAAGAGATCCATCTTATATTGAGCATATGGAAAAATGGATTAAGGATTTTTTTGAGTTTAATATGGGATCAACGTCCATTCAGATGGTATGGGATGCTTTTAAAACAGGGGTGAGAGGGGAGACTCTCTCTTTTTCAATCAATAAACAAAGCAAGTATCAGCGTAAATTAACAACTTATTATAACGCAGTACTGGAATGTGAAACAAAACTAGCTGTAGCCATTAAGAACTCTTTAGATACCGAGCAGATCAAAGCTACTTTAGCCATATTTAAATCTAGACTATATGAGAATTTTGCTTCCAAACTTGCAGAACAAGTCGCAGCTTTTAGGGCAGAGGTATATGAGCTGGATGAGAGGTCAGGACATATTCTGGCAAAAAAAATCCGGCAAAAAGAAATCCTTAACACTATAAATAAAATACAGGATGAATTTGGCCAAGTCCACTATCAGCCCGATAAAATTTTGGAGGTTTTTCGTCTGTTTTACAAGAATTTATATACGGAGGAAGTGATATCGTATACATCAGACTCGATTTTAAACTTTACTGCCAATAATAATATCCCTAGGTTATCATCTACACAGACAGCCCTATTAGACAAAGATATCCCTTGGGATGAGATAGAAGCAGCCATTCTTTCTATACCAGCGGGTAAGGCCATGGGACCAGACAGGATTCCTCTTGAGTTTTACAGATCTTTCCGGCATGTCTTAAAACAGGCGTTACTTTTCATATGTTTGGAAGCACAGAAAGGGACAACTCCCCCTTCTTGGAGTGAGTCAATTATCATGGCATTCCTTAAAAAGGAGAAACCACCTTTACAACCGGCCTCATACAGACCCATATCTCTTTTAAATGCAGACAGTAAAATCTACTCAAAAATATTTGCCTCTCGCCTTTCTGGGGTTATCTCTACAATTGTTTCGCATCTGCAGCATGGGTTCATTCCAAACCGTGATACTACTGACCATATCAGACGAGTGATTGCCTTAATGGACTGGGCCCATGGCTCAAATATAGATTTGGGAATCACCCTGTTGGATGCCGAAAAGGCATTCGACAGGGTGGCGTGGCCATATCTTTGGGATCTTCTCACCTGTAAGGGCTTTGGTCCTAAAATGGTTACGGCTTTAAAAGCGCTTTACGTCACCCCCTTTTCCTGTATTAGCATTGGTGGGAAGAAATCTCTTCCCTTTAGCATCTATCGTGGTACTCGACAGGGTTGGCCTGCTTCACCTCTTCTTTTTGCTTTATATATTGATATTTTTTTAAATAGACTGAATAACGCAGACGATATAAAACCAGTTCAAGTGGCTGCTACGACATATAGAGCTTTAGCTTACGCGGACAACATAGTAGTACTGACAACGGATATTAAGGGGGCAATACCAATAATTCAAAATCTTGCATCCCAATTTGGCAATTTTTCTGGCTACAGGCTAAATATACAAAAAACACAAATTTTGTTTGTCGGACTGAATCCCCCAGTACAACTAAATATAGTTCCAGTGGCCACCTATTTGGGCATAAAAATTACATCACCAGTTGCAGCTATCCCAGAACTTAACCTGACTCCTGTACTGAAAAAAGTGAACTCTTCTCTAGAACGCATTGATCATCTCCATTTAGCTTTATTTGGCAGATGCAGCGTTTTAAAAATGATGATCCTACCTAAATTTTTATACAGGTTTAGGGCAATCCCATTAGTGTTCCCCTCGACTCTTTTTCAACAGCTGGAAAGAATGTCTGCTAGATTTCTTTGGGGGTACAGAGGGCATCGTAGGTCATACAAAAAAATGATCCTTCCTAAATCAAGAGGAGGTTGGGGAGTCCCTCATTTTTTTGTACTATTACCTGGCTGTAGTGCTACAGTTCATCTCACCACTGATAATTGGGCCCAGAATATGTATCCCACCCAGTCATTCACCATCAATCTATGAATTTGCAATGGGCACAGAATGCCAAGGAAGCTTTTTGAGAATTATTGAGCCTAGCTACTTCAAAAAAACCAAGTTTAAGATTTTGAGTGCTGCGTTTGGTGCTTGGCGGTTAATTAAAAGACAAATGGGCATAGATAAAATCTTGGTGTATACTCCATTTAAATCATCTAGTATCTTTCCAGCAACCTTTCAGGATGCAGTAATGACTCGGTGGCGTAACTTAGGTATTAGTTGCATAGGTGATCTCTGGCAGGATGGTCAGCTAATTCCCTTTTCATCATTAGAGAGCAAATATAACTTAACCCGCAATGATTATTTCAAATATGTGCAGATACATAGCTTTTTTAATACTCTCCATCCGCAAGATCGATCTCGCTTAAAGAGGATCCCACTTATTGATAGTCTCTTTACAAAAAAAAAGATTGGCTCATACTATAATTTACTCTTGGCTTCACTTCCAGATGATATTCTGTTATATCAAAACGGAATGAAAAATTGGGTATTGCCAACATTAAAATTCATGAATCTATAGTTCTGGCTAACATTATATTAATAACTGGGAGAGCCCGTACACAACATTATATGGCCTTATTTGATTTATATTATTCACCCTTCAAAATTAGTAAATGGGGTACTACTGTAGGTACCTCATGTAACAGATGTGGACTTTTTGCAGCACATGCAATTCACATGTTTTTTGCGTGCCCTCGATTGTCTTCAGTATTGTCTGAAATTCAAACTTTTCTTAAAATATTGATGGGTCAGACAATTGTTTTGTCAGGAGAACTAGTGCTAATAGGTGTATCGTCTATCGATCTATCTGAAGGTCAGACAAACTTTCTTTTCATTTCTATGGCAACTTGGAGGGCATGCATTACTCAAGCTTGGGTGAGCCCAGACCCCCCCTCTTTTTCTTCTTGGAGAGCACGCTTATTAGCTAAATATAATTTGGGAAGGGCTATATACAGGGCTAAAGGCAGGAAAAGGAGAATGATGGGTGAACAACTGTGGGCGCCTCTAGAGAATTGGATTAATGAGCTTACGAACTAAGATGTTTATTTATTTATCATGTGCCTGGACGCCCTTTATTTTCGCTAATAATCTTGTATACTGTGTTAATATATTATGTGTTCTGTTTTTTGCATTAGTTATACAATCGCTGTTCCCTGCTTGCATTAAATGAAACTGACAATAAAGAGATTAAATTAAAAAAAAAACTGGATATATATTATGCATTTTTTAATTTAATTTGTTTGAATTTTTTTTCGTAAAGTTTATTTTAGAATTTGTATATTATTTTCTGTAATATTTTTTTAGGCGTGAAATATTGTACTATTTAAGGTATTGGTCAAATTAAAAATAGCATTTTGTAATATACACTTTATAATTTCTTTTATAAATTATTGAATACTTCTTTATCTCTCTCTCTCTCTCTATATATATATATATGGCCGTCGCTCTGGGCAAATAAATCGACTTGCACTTTAAATTGGTTCGTGTACTTACTTCGCAAAGCTCCGGAAGGATTATCGAGGCTGGTGAATGTGGTATCTAAGATATATATATATATATATATATATATATATATATTACCTACTGGCGGTCGCCAGTAGGTAGTTATAGTTAGGACCCTGTTTCCATAGGAAATCCGCAACATTCTATTTGGAATAACTTTGGCGCCGGTCGACGAATCCTCGCGAAATTTTCGAAATAGGTGGGGCGCTCCGCTCCGCTCCTACCCTGAAAGTCTCGGGGGGATTCGTCAAGCAGGGGCTGAGAAAAAAGGGGGGTCCCAAAACGCGTTTTCCCCATGCATTTTCCCATAGGACCTTTAGACACAGCTACAGCCCGAACGGCTGAACAGAATTACTTGAAATTTGGCAGAGAGGTAGCCATAAGGTCAAGGAAGTGCCTTTTGCAGGTCTGGTGTATCTCTGTTCAGTATTTCCTGAGAAAATAGCATTTAAAAGCATATATATATGTGGGCGGAGCCTAACCACACATCTCATCCTGAGATCTGATTGGCTGTCAGCACTTCATCCAAGAAGTGTTGTCAGCCATCTTGGGACCAATATACATGATAGCACCTCATTAAAAAGCATTGCAGTTAATAGAAGGTTTTAAGACTTTAGTTACATTATAAATCATTTGTTGATGGTACCATACTCATTTTAGGAATTGTGGTATGTTCTAAGGTGATTTCACCATGTGAAAAAGCCTTCTGCTGGGATATCATGATTGAGAGAAAAATATTTTCTCATGGTTTTACCACAGAGGTTTGGAAGGTGATCTATAGGCTAAACTGAGAGCTTATTTTCTGTAAATTCACATTATCTTTCTCAGTCCTGTGAGAATGAAGTCTGACATTCTCAGTAAAACATGTACATCCAACAAGGGCAGAGACTGTCAGTTGATTCCTTTGTGTTCTACTGCAGCTTCCCAGAGTGTTCCAAAGAACTACTAGAGCGCTAACAGTCCTACTTATGATAAACGTATGGCACACCTGAAGCCATCTTGCTTGGATTAAAGTGGTAACTCTTAAAACATTTAATTTAAAAAGGAACAAAATGAGGGGGTTCATTTTTCCATAAAAAGTATGATTAGTGCTGCAGAAAGAAAAATTAGGGCACATTTTGAGTGACTTCTCAAATCCTCTTCTATTTCATTAAAAAATTCTGACATGCAGACTGAAACATGCACTTTCAATACCAGCAGCAGTTTTCCCTGGTGAGCAGTAGCTTTACTACAGTGATCTAATGAGCAAAAAGAGTGCTAACATTCTGAATTTATGGCAAATGTGTGACACATCTGAATGCCTTCTTGATGGAATCAAAGTAAAAAACTGAAAGTATTTCCTACTGAGGAGACTGCAGTAAATAAGGAAATTAGGAAACTTCATAACAAATAAGTCTCCCAAGATGGCCACCAGAGACAAAAGAGCCCAAATGTAGCCCAAATATCACCCAGATGTAGCCCAAGTATAGCCCAATGACAGAATGTCCCAGAATGTTCTTAAAAACAACTAGAGCGCTTACTGTCTTCATTATGACAAAAGTATGGCACACCTGAAGCCATCTTGATTGGAATAAACTGGTAACACTTAAAACATTTAATTTAAAAAGGAACACAATGAGGAGGTTCATTTTGCCATAGAAATTATGATTAATGCTGAAGAAAGAAAATGAGGGCACATTTTGAGTGACTTCTCAAATCCTCTTCTATTTCATTAAAACATTCTGACATGCAGACTGAAACATGCACTTTTAATACCAGGAGCAGACTTCCATGGTGCAGTAGTTTTACTACAGTGATCTAATGAGCAACTAGAGTGCTAACATTCAGAATTTATGGCAAATGTGTGACATATCTGAATACCTTCATGATGGAATCAAAGTAAAAAACTGAAAGCATTTCCTACTGAGGAGACTGCAGTACATGAGGAAATTAGGAAACTTCATAACAAATAAATCTCCCAAGATGGCCACCGGAGACAAAAGAGCCCAAATGTAGCCCAAAATCACCCAGATGTAGCCCAAATATAGCCCAATGACAGAAGTGTGCAAAACACTTATTATTTTGTGTTTTTGCAGTGTTGTATAGTGCAGACTTGTCAGGTATTGGAGTGCTTTACATGAGCATTGGTTACATCACACAAGAACAAATTCATTTTGGTTGTAGACATGGGGAGACTAAGTGATTTGACCAGAATGTCGAGCTGAAGCAGAAACTTCAACCTGGTTCCCCAGTTGCAAAGTCTGCAGTTCTGGAAGTAACACCACATCCTCTCCCCTCAGTGCAACATTTAATCAAGTGGTCAACTGGATAAAAAAACATAAAGATAACAAATAATTTAAAAGTGCTTTGTCGGTATTTGAAAACTCAGAAAATATGTCCTTATTTTAGTCTTTTAGAGCACTAACCATAATTTTGATGCCAATAAGACCCTCTCATATATGTAATTTCTAAAGGAAATGCTCTAGGTATTACAGTTTTGATTACATCAAGATGATGTCAGGCGTTCCACACTTTTGTAATAAATATAGAATGTTAGCAATCTAGTTGTTCATTAGGATACTGTTGAGAGGCAGAGGCCAGGGGCACGGACTCTGAAAATTGAAGGCAGGTAGGAGGGTGCAAAGGCAACAATTTAACCACACTGAGCAGGCAGGAAGGGCCGTGGAAGCACAACAGACTATGGAGGGCAGTGGAAAGGGGGGCAGGGGCAACAAACCAACAATACAGGACTTGCAAGAGAGGCTGTTGGAGGGAAGATCTATTACGGGTCAAGGAAGCTAGGGGCGGTCCCCAGATCCCCGGGAGCCACCACAGAACTGAGCAGGAGAGTGAGTCAGGGACAAAAGGGGCACCTTAATTTGAGCCGGGGTGCCTAGGAACGCTTGCTCCAAAAATGAAGAAAACAGACATATGAGACATGGAATTGGAGGCAGAATACAATGGCAGTTTAATGAGAAGATGCAACTTCAAAGAAACCGCAGAATAGAGACATAAAGTACAAAATACAGAATCCAGATAATCATACAGCTGTCATAATATTCTCTGTATCTCAATTAATGTACTGACAGAGAGAGAGAGAAAACACATCTATAAATGCATCATGAGAAACAAGTTACACCAAGGAAAATGTTACCTAGGAACACTCACGTTTACTCTTAGAGCAAGCATTCCTGCAATTACAATACAAAATCTTTTAAATGCAAAAGTAAAGAGAACAATGGTTAAACATAACATGACATTTCATATAGGTAAAATAGAATAAGATACTTCAAGCAAAGCAGAGCAAGACATTTTAAGCAAAGGAAGACAAGAGCTCCCAGCTCTTGGGGAAAACCTGCACTGCCTGTTAACCTACATACAGTCGGCGAGGTAGTCCGTCGATATCTGTGGGTGCTCCCTTTTTATATCATTTTGTGGGCTCCTTTGCACGCTACATCTACCTACGTATGCTACCCAAAAGCTTCGTCTGCAGATTTTACCAGACATTTCGTCATTTACCCACTTAATGCTGACAATGGACTGGGTGAAAAGGTCAGTCTCTCAGGCCAATCGCTTATCGTAAGTTCCATAGAGCAAGCAGAAAATAATGGGTATTGTACGGGAATTCAATATATTCATGTATAAAATCTCCTCAGTTCTCCTAACTTGACGCTCTGCGGTTGCCACTTCCTTAAAAGCGGGAAACCTGCCCAGGAAGCAAGTACCAGTCCAGGATGCAGCCTACTGTATGTCGACAGCTTCAGGGGGATGTTGAACTTTGATACCGAGCACGGAGCACTCGGGTAGGGTGGGGGCTACTAGTTTGGATCAGAAGGCCTCGCAGACCTGCCTTCAGACTGCTATACACTAAAATTGCAGAGCTATGGTCAATTTAACAAAGAGGCCTACATATTGAACAGAAGGGCCTACACAGGGGTTTTATGCTGGCTGAGTGGTAAGGATGTCTCAGGATAATTATATAGCAACACAGGACCCGCTGGTCAATTTAATACGGCCTACAAATGCAGCTGGCAGGGCAAGGACAAGGGTCTCATACTTCAGGTGTGGACAGAACGGGCCAGGGGCCCACTGTGATACAAAATCTACCCTCCTTCAAGGCTGTGGCAATGTAATAGACCATTGTGGGCAGAAGGAAGAGGCAATGGTAGTACAACCATACATGCCAACAGACCCGATTCAGCCAGGAAACGTCCAATGTTTTTAAGCTCAAATGGGCTTTATTTGATCTGTCTCCTGTCTACAATATCCTCTTTTTCAATGTAACTCAAAGGGGAAAATCAATACCCCAGTTTTTTTTCAAAATCTCCCTCTTACCAAGTTCAAAATGTTCGCAAGTATGGTACATTGGATCATGGAAGGAAATGGGATAGGGACATGGACTTGGATAACAGAGGACAGGAGGGACATGGAGAGGTGCACCAAACTGACCCTGCAGGGCAGGCATCAGGGTTTGCAGCAGCACAATACACCACACAGGGCATGCAGGACGGGAGTGCAGCACAACAATCCATAGAAAGCAAGAGGGAGGGGACAGGACCATGCACATGGACAACAGAGAACAGAGGGGCAAGAGGCAATGGTAGCTAGCTGACCATAATGGACAGACAGGAGAGAAAGCTGCAGCATAACAGACCATAAAGGGCAGGAGGGACGGATCAGGGGCATTACAATGGAACAGACAAGCCAGGAGGGAGGGAGTAGGGCTGGGGGCAAGGGGGCAGGGCAGGAGCAGCAAGATAGCCATGGAGGTCAGGCAGGATGGGCACTAGAAGCAAGACACACCATGAAGAGCAACAGTGAGACTGTGATGGCATACACACAGACCATGGAGGGAAGGTGGGAGGGGGTCAGGGGCAGCTAACTGACCACACAGGGAAGGTGGGAGGGGCCATGGCAGCACAGAAGACCATGCATGGCAAGTGGGAGGGTTAGTGGCAGCACAATGGCTATGATGGGCAAGAAGGAGGGTGGAGGGGCATGCACAAAGGACGATGGAGGATAGAAGGGAGGGTCAGGACCTGTGCACAGACAAGAAAGTTCAGGGGAAGGGACCTCACAACAGACCACACGGGGCAGGCAGGAGGAGCAGTTGCAGCACAACAGACCAGGGAGGGCAGAAGGGTGTGGCAGTACAATGGCCCATGTAGGACAGGAGGAAGAGGATAGGGGCATGGCATGTGGACAGGCAGGGTGGAGGTGGCAGGGACAGGTTACAGTCATCTGACAATGCTAGGCAGGTGGGAGGGGAGTGGCAGCTCAACAGAACACTCAGAGTAGATAGGAGTGGCAGGTCCATGGGACATGGTGGGCAAAAAGGATGGAGCAGGGGCATGCACAAAGACATCGGAGGGCAGGGGGAAGGAGAATAGGGGCAGCAAGCTAAGCACAGAGTTTAAGCAGGAGGTCAATGATGGGCCATAGAATTGGGCAATGGAGGGCAGGAGGAGTGGACTGGTACATCATACTAAATTGAGGGCAGTGGCAGCACATCAGACCATGCATGGCAGGAGGGAGGAGGCTAGTCCATGGATTCACACAACAGAGGATAGGGAGGAAGGGGATGGGGCAGCAAGCTAACTGTTCAGAGAAGGCGGGTATTAGGAACTTTATTGTTTTTAAAACATTGTGTCTGTGCAAACTACTTAAAATATGAACAAGTATGCAGCATAATCTCACTTTTATTCAGGAAGAAGAGGACGTTTGTGACTGTGACTCCGGGCTCACTTGGCAGAAACACCCCCTGACCCTCCACCCCCTATCGCAAAATGTAATGCCCGTGAAAAGGGTAGGTGAACACAGTGTTATATAGAACATAGTCCTGAGAGCACGATTGAAAATGAAAACTAGATATAGTGTATGGTATAAACTATGCACCAAAAAGTGTGATATAAGATGAACCGGGCGTGAAATATAATATGCAATACATTGTGCGCAATGACAGATTCATTGGAGAGCGCGAGATAGCACAGGCACTAGCGCGTGCTATGCGATATGCGCCTTGGAGTGTAATATGCACAGGGCAGTGTTGTGTAACCTAACTAGTCTCTAAAGTTGTAATTTAAAATATGTGCTGGGGAGTGTAACGTTGCATATGCACTGTGACAAAGATATGGATCCCAGATTGTAATATGTATGGCATAGCACTGTGCGTTATAACATAGGCATCGAGAAAGGCACGTTAGATGGGGCAATATAACCCGTGCGAAGACAAGTGTGGCATGACATATTCACGGGGTGGTGTTACAGTGCACATGGGCTAGAGAGTGTCATAGCATATGCACTAGCTAGTGGAATACAACACAGAGGTGTGTGGCACTCGGCAGGCAATGGTGGGTGTAACACAGCATTGGGCTCTGTCAGGAGCACGCTGTGACTCTCAAGTGATGTTCGTCCCCTTTCCAGAGAGTAAAATAAAAAGTATTACACATCCGGCAGTGGATGTGTGTTTTATTAACCGTGAGGGGGGTTTCTTGCATAGTTTTGGTCGAATTTTTGTCGAATCCCCTTTGAATGGCTTGGTGTGCATGTGTATTAAATGTGCCCGTCAATAGCTACCCATGTTTGTATAAATAAACGACAAGGGTGTCTACCAGGATTAGGCACGGTAGGCCATCAGACATGTCAGAGCTTCACTAGTGGTGTAAATACATTCCACGTGGATTCATTGCATGCATAGTCGCCTTTTAATGAATATCACGCAAATCGTCATGGTGATAGGTACGTACGGTTTGTCCAGCATGTCCTAGGTGTGTCTATAAATATATATTTTTTTAAAAATAATAAAAAACAGTGGCCGGCCCTGGGGATTGGGGTCAAAAAAATATAATTAGGAGACTGGCCCTGGGGGATGGGGTCATCAGGGCCAATAAATTAGAATAAGAAGGGGAACCAAACAGCCCCCCTTCTTAAAAAACTAAAATAAATAAAAGACTGGCATTGTGCCGGAGGCCATGCCCCCTCCGTGCAGCACTCTGCAAACGCGCCCCCAACAGGCATCTCCAGTATGCGCCAGGGAGCTGCGCTGCAGCCAGGTGTTCTGAGGCCAAGCCCCTTTTTACACCTCTCTGCAACGCAGCTCTGTGGCGCTTACTGGAGGTACCTAGTGGTCTAGTTTGACCCTAGGGACCCTTAGGATTCAAGGGGACTTAATCTCTCAACTTAGAACAGCCACAGGGCGCGTTTACACAGTGGTGAAGGGAGGGGACGGGGCCTGAGGTGACGTGTGCAAACACGCACTATGGCACGTTTTAAATTGGGGATATAATTTCCCTTCAATACTGAGGGCCCCTGGGGGCTAACTAGCCCACCAAGTGCTTCCAGTAAGCGCCACTGAGCTGCATTGCAGAGAGGTGGTCCAGGCCGTGCCACTTTTTACACCTCTCTGCAACGCAGCTCTGTGGCACTTACTGGAGGTACCTAGTGGGCTAGTTGGACCCTAGGGACCCTCAGGATTCAAATGAACTTAATCTCCCAACTAAAAATGGACACAGGGCGTGTTTACACAGTGGTGAATGGAGGGGACGGGGCCTGAGTTAACGTGTGCAAAAACGCCCTGTGGCCTGTTTTAAGAGGTAGTTTTAATCCCCATGCCCTATTATATACTAGGGTCTTACAGAGGAGGTCATGCTAATCACAGGGGGACCCCAACGCATAATGTTCCCTAGTGTATGTAGGTGTTTTCACTGTATTCTAAGTGTCTTTTAACATAGCACTGGCTCTAGGACTGGTTAGTCAGACTCAGTTACCACCAGTATCCGTCTGAAAAAGTTGAGGGTACAGGATGATTTTGCAACAAGGCTTCTTTCTGCTCTTCTTTTTGTTCTTTCTGCACGTTATCCTTCTTCCTGCACTTATCTTCGTATTTGAGGACTTCTGTTGCTTCTTTCTGCACTTCTTTTGTTTCTTTCTGTGCATTTTTTCTTCTTTCTTCACATGTCCTATCTCTGTAGGCATAGTTAGAAATTAGCATTTAAAAAACCTTTGAAATTCACAGAAAAAACCATAGGTTTCAGGCACGTTATAGTTAGGAATTAGCATTTAAAAAACCTCAGAAATTCACTGAAAAAACCATAGGTTTCAGGGGTGTTATAGTTAGCTGGACTTTTCAGTTGTACAAAACCATTGAAATTCCCCCGTTATAGTTAGTTCAGCTAACTATAACTCGCGCGCCCGCAATGCACTGCTGATGACGTCACATATTACATCACTCATGACATGGTCAGTGACATCACTCATGACATCACTGATGACATCTCAAATGACATCACTGATGACATCATCCTTGTGATAGAGTGGCAGACCTCCTCTCACCCTAATATAACCTTTGATACACACATTCAAAAATAGAGACTAAAATTTTCAAAACAATGGACATACCAATACCAGTTACAACAACCTCTTCAGTAATTCTAAGATCCACATACACATCCACTCATTCACCAACAGTCCTATACAGTCACTCATACATGTACCCACTCATCATATGTACTCATACACCTATACATCCTGTTACACAATGCCACTCATCCATAGAGTTACTCACACACATAGTCACTCATGCTAATAAAGAATCAAACATACATTTACTTGCATATACAGTTATACACACACCACCATACTTACTTCTACGGAAACTTACACATACTTAGTCTTTTAAACAATCACTTATAGAAACACATACTTATTCATACAGGAACTCTTTCAATCTTTCACTCTCACATATACTCACATATATACACCAATAGTCACATATACTAGTTTAAAACATATGTAGTTACTCATAAAGACACTATTGAGACAGTCATTCACTCACTAACACACCCATACACACACTCATCCACCCATACAGTCCTGCACACATGCTGTGTTCAACCCATACAAACAGTGAGTCACTCATTCATGCACCTATGCACTACGTAATACCCCCCACCGAACCATGCAGACACTCAGACTGATACTCAAAAAACCAACTAATAACCTATATAGACACCCATGTAGCTACTCACCAACCCATGCAGCCACTGATACACAAAGTGAGAGACTGATACAGATATTTACATATTTAAACATTACTCACTAAGCCATGTATTCACTATGATACACTTAATCAGTCAGTTACACAATCAATTTTTCAAAAACAAATCATCCATTTAGACACTTATATACCCATTTATTCTTCCATCGACCTTGAGATATACATATATAAAACATATTTAATTTTCAGAAAAACACACATTCACTGGATGATGTCATCAGTGATGCCATCAGTGATGTCATTTGAGATGTCATCAGTGATGTCATGAGTGATGTCACTGACCATGTCATGAGTGATGTAATATGTGACGTCATCAGCAGTGCATTGCGGGCGCGCGAGTTATAGTTAGCTGAACTAACTATAACGGGGGAATTTCAATGGTTTTGTACAACTGAAAAGTCCAGCTAACTATAACACCCCTGAAACCTATGGTTTTTTCAGTGAATATATATATATATATATATATATCAAAGAAACTTCCCAAATGTGCAGTCTCGCACAACGAAAGGAACGGACAACTTCAGTCGCCAGTGCTTGGAAATGGTGTTTATTCAAAAAGTTACGTGCCTAGTCCACTAGTCCATGACGCGTTTCGAGCCACTCGTATATATATATATATATATATATATATATATATATATATATATATTAAACCAATCCTGAATTCAGTACGCATACAAATCCAGGCGCTGACTCCGTGGGATGATAAATCAAAGAAATACTTATTTCACAAGGATGCCAAGACGCGTTTCGACGGGAAAACCGTCTTCTTCACTACATCTGGTCCCTCTACAGTTTTAGTTTATATCTCCAAAACGAGGCACATATCACCATGGTTGCCACAGCAACTGTATACATAGACATAAAAGAAATAACAGGTATGTCTCAACCATAAAACAAAAAATTCAATGCTGAATTGAAATACACATCGTATTTGTGACTTGTGAAACATTAAATGCATTGTTGTAAAAGGAACACTGTGGTTTAGTTTGACGTATAATTAAAAAGCATAAGTCATAATAATTCAATGATTTGTGAAATACAATTAGTCAAACACAGTATTTGCTCTTACTTTTACTTTTGCTCTCAAAGTGAAGCCCAAGTGGGCAGACAAGCACAAATGTTAAAAATAGAACGTGTATTATAATGATGTATGTGACAAGAAAAATTAAGGGATTAGGAAAAATCAAAAAGAAAAAAGGAACCATGTGTTAAGGATCAGAGTTCAGGAGCGGGATGCGTGCACAGTTGGCATTCCCTAATTACTAAAGATGTACATTAAGTGCTTCGTCAGCATTCATCCCATTGGGGATCTTGCTATCCAGAAGAATAATGTATTTAGATTCCAGTCGTCTCAGACATAATTGTCTGTTACCTCCCCTGATGTTTTTTGCAATACTGTCAATGACAAAATAGGATATTTCTTCTATTTTGCCCTCGTGGTGCAGGTTGATGTGTCTGGCTACCGGATATGTCGGGTCATCATTAGTGATGGCCCTGAGGTGTTGTAATATCCGGACATGTACTGGATGTATCGTACTCCCCACATACAATTTGTTGCAGGTACTGCGAAGGACATATACTGCAAAATCCGTTTTGAAGAAAAACTCCCTCGGATCTCAAATGGGGTTTTTCTAAGGGGAAGAGAGATGGTTCTTGTGTTCACTCCATATTTGCAGGCTTTGCATTTGGAACACTTCTGAAAGCCCCTCTGGGGTCTGAACAAACTAGTTTCTTACATGTATATATATATTACCTACTGGTTATAGTTAGGACCTATTTTCCATAGGAAATCCGCAACATTCTATTCCCAATAACTTTGGCGCCGGTTGACGAATCTTTGCGAAATTTTCAGTCCTTTTGGCCAGCTCTGGTCCGCTCCTTTCCTGAAAGTCTCAGGGTGATTCATCAAGCGGGGGCCGAGAAAAAAGGGGGGTCCCAAAGCTTGTTTTCCCCATGCAATTTTCCATAGGAACGTTTAGTCGCAGCTACAGCCCAAACTACTGAACGGAATTAAACGAAATTTGGCAACAAGGTAGCCCTTGGTTCTGAGTCGTGCTTTTGGTTAAATGGTGTAAATCTGTGCAGTAGTTTTTGAAATATTAATGTAAAAAGAAATATATATATCTGGGCGGAGCCTAACCACACATCTCATCCCCAATGACAGAATGTCCCAGAGTGTTCTAAAAAACAACTAGAGCGCTAACAGTCTTACTTATGACAAAAGTATGGCACACCTGAAGCCATCTTGATTGGAATAAAGTGGAAACACTTAAAACATTTAATTTGCAAAGGAACAAAATGAGGATTTTCATTTTGCCATAGAAATTATGATTAGTGCTGAAGAAAGAAAAATCAGGGCACATTTTGAGTGACTTCTCAAATCCTCTTCTATTTCATTAAAAAATTCTGACATGCACACTGAAACATGCACCTTGAATACCAGCAGCAGACTTCCATGGTGAGCAGTAGCTTTACTACAGTGATCTAATGAGCAACTAGAGTGCTAACATTCAGAATTTATGGCAAAGGTGTGACATATCTGAATACCTTCTTGATGGAATCAAAGTAAAAAACTGAAAGCATTTCCTACTGAGGAGACTGCAGTAAATGAGGAAATTAGGAAACTTCATAACAAATAAATCCCCCAAGATGGCCACCAGAGACAAAATAGCCCAAATGTAGCACAAATATCACCCAGATGTAGCCCACATGTAGCCCAATGACAGAAGTGTGCAAAACACTTTTTATTTTTTATGTTTTAGCAGTTTTATATAGTGCAGACTTGTCAGGTATTAGAGTGCTTTACATGAGCATTGGTTACATCACACAAGAACAAATTCATTTTGGTTGTAGACATGGGGAGATTACGTGATTTGACCAGAATCACAGAATGTCGAGCTGAAGCAGAAACTCCAACCTGGTTTCCCAGTTGCAAAGTATGCAGCTCTGGAAGTAACACCACATCCTCTCCCCTAAGTGCAACATTTAATCAAGTGGTCAACTGGATAAAAAAACATAAAGATAACAAATAATTTAAAAGTGCTTTGTCGCTATTTGAAAACTCAGAAAATATGTCCTCATTTTAGTTTTTTAGAGCACTAACCATAATTTTGATGCAAATAAGACCCTCTCATATATGTCATTTCTGAAGGAAATGCTTTAGGTATTACAGTTTTGATTACATCAAGATGACGTCAGGCGTTCCACACTTTTGTAATAAATATAGAATGTTAGCAATCTAGTTGTTCATTGGGATGCTGTTGAGAGGCAGAGGCCAGGGGCACGACTCTGAAAATTGAAGGCAGGCAGGAGAGTACAGAGTCAACAATTTGACCACACTGGGCAGGCAGGAAGGGCAGTGGCACCACAACAGACTATGGAGGGCAGAGGAAAGGGGGGCAGGGGCAACAAAGCAACAATACAGGACTGACAAGAGAGGCTGTGGCAATATAATAGACCACTGTGGGCAGAAGGAAGAGGCAGTGGTAGTACAACCATACATGCTAACAGACCCGATTCAGCCAGGGAACGTCCAATGCTTTTAAGCCCAAATGGGCTTTATTTGATCTGTGTCCTGTCTACAATCTCCTCTTTTCCAATGTAAGTCAAAGGGGAAAATCAATACCCCAGTTTTTTTTCAAAATCTCCCTCTTACCAAGTTCTAAATGTTAGCAAGTATGGTACATTGGATCATGGAAGGCAGGAGGAATTGGGGTAGGGACATGGACTTGAATAACAGAGGACAGGAGGGACATGGAGAGGTGCACCACACTGACCCTACAGGGCAGGCATCAGGGTTTGCAGCAGCACAATACACCACACAGGGCATGCGGGGCGGGAGTGCAGCACGACAATCCATAGAAAGCAATAGGGAGGGAACAGAGAACAGAGGTGAAAGAGGCAATGGTAGCTAGCTGACCATAATGGACAGACTGGAGAGAAAGCTGCAGCATAACAGACCATAAAGGGCAGGAGGTACGGATCTGGGGCATTACAATGGAACAGACAAGCCAGGAGGGAGGGAATAGGGCTCTGAACATGGAAACAGAGGGCTGGGGACAAGGGGGCAGGGCATGAGCAGCAAGATGACCATGGAGGTCAGGCAGGATGGGCACTAGAAGCAAGACACACCATGGAGAGCAACAGTGAGACTATGATGGCATACACACAGACCATGGAGGGAAGGTGGGAGGGGGTCAGGGGCAGCTAGCTGACCGCACAGGGAAGGTGGGAGGTGCCGTGGCAGCACTGAAGACCATGCATGGCAAGTGGGAGGGTTAGTGGCAGCACAATGGCTATAATGGGCAAGAAGGAGGGTGCAGGGGCATGCACAAAGGACCATGGAGGATAGAAGGGAGGGTCAGGACCTGGGCACAGACAAGAGAGTTCAGAGGAAGGGGCCTCACAACGTGGGGCAGGCAGGAGGAGTAGTTGCAGCACAACAGACCAGGGAGGGCAGAAGGGTGTGGCAGTAAAATGGACCATGGAGGACAGGAGGAAGGGGATAGGGGCATGGAATGTGAACAGGCAGGGTGGAGGTGGCAGGGACATGTTACAGTCACCTGACAATGCTAGGCAGGTGGGAGGGGAGTGGCAGCTCAACAGAACACTCAGAGTATATAGGAGTGGCAGGTCCATGGAACATGGTGGACAAAAAGGATGGAGCAGGGGCATGCACAAGACATCGGAGGGCAGGGGGAAGGAGAATAGGGGCAGCAAGCTAAGCACAGAGGCTAAGCAGGAGGTCAATGAAGGGGCATAGAATTGGTCAATGGAGTGCAGGAGGAGTGGACTGCTACATCATGCTAAATGGAGGGCAGTGGCCGCACATCAGACCATGCATGGCAGGAGGGAGGAGGCTAATCCATGGATTCAGACAACAAAGGATAGGGAGGAGGTGGATGGGGCAGCAAGCTAACTGTTCAGAGAAGGCAGGAAGGCCAGTGGCAGAACAACGGCCACACAGGGCTGTAATAAGGGAGCAGGGACAATGGATGGCTAGGAGGAGGGAAGGCAGGAGCAGCAAGCTTGGTTGGGGGCAGCACAATGCCAGGCCCTGCTTCCAGCCCCCCACCATCCATTGTGATATGCATCTTACTTAACGTTAAAAAAAAACCTAGACATTTATGGAAAAAAGCAAAAATTACAGGGACGGTATAGTTAGACTCAGAATTCACTCATACACAAACAGTGAAATTCAGCGGTTCTAGTTACCTGAGCTAACTACAACTTACGCCCCCGCAAAGTACTGCTAATGACCTCAGATATTACATCATTCATGACATAGTCAGTTACATCACTCATGACATCACTCATGACATCTCAAATGAGCTGAGAATGGAATGGAACTATAATCGCTAGAACTTTATTTAGGGATAGTGTGTGTATATTAACACCCCTTTTTTTCCTTTTCATTCGTGTAAGAACCATTATAATACGCAACGTGCCCAGATTAATATGGCCGATAGCCTTTCACTTTAAAGTAATGTGTAGTCCATTGTTTATGTTGATGTTTGCAATTCTAAGTATGTTTATTATGAATAAGTCACGTTGACGAACATACAGGTATGGCGGTCACGGGGCAAGATATGCTGAAATGACATTGTGTGCATATTAACACTTGTTTTCTTTTCTTTGTTGTATCAATTCCTGAATTTCCACATCGTGACCAGGCCAATATGGCCGCCAGCTTTTTGGATTAAAGTAATGCACTGCTGATGACGTCACATATTACATCACTCATGACATGGTCAGTGACATCACTGATGACATCACTCATGACATCTCAAATGACATCACTGATGACATCATCTACGTGATCATCTGATGCACCTCCTCACACCCTAAAATACAGACTACCATTCTCGAAACCATAGACACACCAATACTAGTAAAGCTACAATATTCCGTGCACTATGCATGCAGACCTCTAATCAGCTACATAGCTTTGATACAGTCTTTTAAATACTCAGTTAGTACCTATGCAGCCTAGGAATCCTTCTGTCTGACCCATGCACTTCTCCATTCAACCATCCAGCACTATCTACGTACCCTATCACTCTGCCAATACCTAAGCACCAATAGATTTAGCATGCACTCTCTTTGCAGCACTGAAATTACTCCAGTTATTAATCATAAACTTAAGGAATGCACTAGCCACTAACACAAGTGCAGGTACAATATTTTGTACACTATGCATGCAGACCTCTAACCAGCTACATACTATTGATACGCTCCTCTAAATACCCAGTTAGTACCTATGCAGTCTAGGAATCCATCTGTCTGTCCCATGCACTTCTCCATTCACCCAATACGTAAGCACTTATAAATTAAGTATACACTCTGTTTGCAGCACTGTCATCATTCCAGTTACTAGTGGTATTCTTATAAAATGACCTAGGCACCAACACAAGTACACATAAATTATTCTGTGCATAATCCCTACAAATCTCTAAGCAGATACATACTATTGGTCCACTCCGTTAAATACTGAAGTAGTACCCATGCAGCGTAGGATACATCTTGTCAGTCTCATGCAATTCTTCAATCAAGCATCCAGCACTATGTTCTTAATGTATCAGTCTGCCAATACCTAAGCACTTATGGGGCAGATTTACAAGCACCCTGCACCACCAGTACGTCACTTTTTCTAAAGTATTGATAGCACCAGGCACTCCTTCATATTTACAAGGAGAGGAAAAGCCACCCTGCGTGGTTTTTCCTCTCCTTGTAAATACAACCCCCTCATACACAGAACTTTGCGTTGAAGGGCCGTCCCATAGGTGTTGCTGTGGGTGTTCCCACGCAACACCCATAGAACAAGACACATCTCCAGATTTAGGAGAAATCGTAAATCTGGAGATGCGTGTGACTGCTGCGCCATCCTAGAGTTGGGGTAGCAAGGTGCAACGAGGAGAATTGTTTTCATTTCTCCTCATTTTTTCCTCTTTCAATGCATGCTGCATTCCACAGCATACATTGAAAGAGAAACATGCCTTTACTGATTTTTTTTGTGCAGGAAGGTGTCCCTTCCTGCACATAAACAATCTCCACACGACACAGACATCCTTGCAACATGGTGCAAGGGTGCCTGTGTCACCGCATGGCTGCAGTTTGTGCAGCAGTGCAGAGGGAAGCACAGAGTTGTAACATATTCATGTACATATTTCACATCCCTGTGCTTCGGAAGTGCCACAGTGCAGTGCAGCTAAAGAGCTTGCAGTGTCACGCTACAGTACTTTCTCATAAATCTTCACCTATAAATTCACCATACACTACTAATGCAGTCTTTCAGTCAATCATGCTGTATACATATATTCAACCAAACTTTCACACATTACCTTGTAATTATAGTTCTTTATTTAACCAGATATGGTAGTTCTGATAAGAACGTTTTTTTTCTTTTGTATTTTTTTGAACAATTTTGTATTTTTTTGGTGTTTTTTCAAAAAATGAACAAAAAAAAAGAATGAATAAATCAGGAAACATTTGAAATTACTTATCATTCCAAAAACAAAAAAAACAACAAAATTAACAACGATGGCTGTGTTGCGCAGCACAAACTGCATCCACCGACTGCTCACCGAAGCATATAAGTTTCTTACACTTCACGCAGTGTTGCTCGAGAAAGGCGAATTCTGGCCTAATGTCCATCGTAGGTATTCCTGAGGACACTCCAGATGTACTTGCCACAGTAGATGAGGGGTTCAAAGCAGCTCGCCTCATTTCCTCCAGAGCAAGATTGAGAGGAAGTGTGGTCCGGAGACGCTTGTACATAGAAGCAGTGCCACAAGAGTAATTTTTTTCACTGCCTCTGAACAGGACTCGGTCACAAATTTTACACGTCACCTTTCTCGCATTTACTATCTTCTCTCCAGGTGGAAAAGTGAAGAATTTCCACACTACAGATTACGGCCTCTGTGGACGCGGTGCCTCCTGCAAGAATTCTTCTTCAGAAGATACTTCCTCTTACTGCTGTCCAGATGCCATTTTGTTTGATATTTTTTGAAAAACACCAAAAAAAACAAGCAAAAAGGGTTCTTGTAGGAAAAGAGATGTCCCTCTAAAGATGCTCCAACAAGAATGATTAAAATGGGTGGGGTCCTTCAATAGTTACAGTGGGAAATGTTATGAACCAATTAAATCTTTCTGAGGTCACATGGGATCCGCGCACTCTGCGCTCACGAAGCACGCACCCGACGCGACTTCGCGAAAATATATTTAAAAATAATATAAGTTTATTATAAGTACAAATATATTATTTTTATGAATATCTTATATAGTCTCTTGCCCTAATATGTATGCTAAACACTCATATATATCATTTTAGAAGATGTTTATGACGTCACGCGGGACCCGCCACCGCGCAAGCGTCTCGTACCGTAATTCGCATATGTTGTGAATGTGCGGGAGCAGGAGTCGCTGACTGGTCGCATACTAATCGCGCACATCACGTAATATTAAATGTATATGATGTAACTGAAAAACACGCAGCCGTCACACACCGTACGTTAGCAGAACTAACTATAACGGAGGAATTTCTATGGTTTTGTACGAGTGAAATGTCCAGCTAACTATAACACCCCTGAAACCTATGTTTTTTTCTGTGAATTTCTAAGGTTTTTTAAATGCTAATTTCTAACTATAATGTCTCAGAAACCTATGGTTTTTTCAGTGAATATATATATGCATATATATATATATATATATGAAAAAAAGAAAAAAGATTTCCTAAATTTTTAGCCTTTAGGTGTAAGGTGTATATAACCTAATTGGATATATATTAGGTATTTCCTTCGCAGAGTCCTCTTCCTACGCACTTTGTTTCCCCAATTAGAGCTACCAAGGAGTACCGATTTTGGCCTCCTAAGGTAAGCTGATGTATATAAAAAAAAGTTGTTTCACTTTCATGCACTTTAAGTATAGGGTTAGTCAAACACTACAAAGGGAGTACAACCTTTTGTTGCAGTTCTTAGCACGTTTTAACACAATATTTTAACAGAATGTTGAAACAGCTAATTTTATCACTGTAGTAATTGTTAAGATACAGGGTAGGTGTAGAATTAATAAGGTAATTATAGGTGTAGTTTTCACAGGTGCAGGAGTCCACCCAGTAGCACTATTTGCACATCGTATTAATTGTTTACAGTTTTTTTACGTGTAATTAGTAAAAATTGTGAATATTAGGTATTTATACTGATAGTATAGCGATGTTTATAGGCGTAATTTGCACAGGTGCAGTAGTTCATCCAGTAGCATTATTTGCACATCGTATTAATTGTTTACAGTTTTTTTACATGTAACTAGTAAAGATTGTGAATATTAGGTATTTATGCTGATAGTATTTCGCTGTTTGCACAGGATGACAAAAACAGGGCCAAGGTATTTATACCAATATTTTTGCACAGATTACATAAAATTATGGTCCCGATTAAAGATGTGTAAATCGTATAGATAATACGTATTAAACAGATAGTATTGCAATTTTTGCACATCTTGCTGAAATTAAGATCAACAATTGCACATGAAGGTTAATGTGAAGTTGCATGAATTGCACAATGTGCTAATTTGCACATACAAAAAAGAGCATTGTATATCAGATTATCTGTAAAAATTGAATTCTGCACTACGCCAATTTGCACATGCAAAAAAGTACTTTCTTCCTAATTACCTGTAAACTTGAAAATGTAACAGTGATAAGGCTGATGAGGAAACAAACAGGCAGTCTGTTTTCTGTTGTCATTGCACTGGCACTTTAAATTGTGAAGGAAGTATGGGTACGTCATGTGATCAAGGCCTCTAGGGGCTGAAACGCATCATGGTGGCTGGGCACTTTTTCAAATAAAGAAATCGCACGCAGTCAAGAGGTGTCCGTTTCTTTCTGATTCCAGTGGCAGGGAATTGAGTAGAAGTGGTATAGTGTGTATATATATATATATATATATATATATATTACCTACTGGCGGTCGCCAGTAGGTAGTTATAGTTAGGACCACGTTTCCATAGGAAAACCTCAACATTCTATTTTGAATAACTTTGGCGCCGGTTGACGAATCCTCGCGAATTTCTCAAAATAGGTGGGGCGCTACGCTCCGCTCCTACCCTGAAAGTCTCGGGGGGATCCGTCAAGCGGGGGCTGAGATAAAAGGGGGGTCCCAAAACGCGTTTTTCCCATGCATTTTTCCATAGGACCTTTAGAACGAGCTACAGCCCGAACGGCTGAACAGAATTACTCAAAATTTGGCAGAGAGGTAGTCCCTAGGTCAAGGAAGTGCCTTTTGTAGGTTTGGTGTAAATCTGTTCAGTAGATTCTGAGAAAATAGCCTTTAAATCAATATATATATCTGAGCCCGCTTACGGTACGCTTACCGTACGCTTACGGTAAGCGTACGGTGGCGTGCGCGAGCGCGATTCTGATTGGCTCTTAGATCTTAGTAAACATTCGAATCGGCCGAAACCAGGAAGCGGCGGCCGCCATTTTCTGTGTTTCACTCTGAAAAAAAAAGAGTGAAATCAAGAAAAGGGGGCAATGAGGAGAGTTACAGACCCCCTTACATTTGTGAGGGGGTCAAAGAAGGACTGTAAAGTACAAAACAAACATTTATTGATTTTTTAAAAAAATCACGGGGTACGCGTACGGTAAGCTTACGGTAAGCGTACGGAAGAAACATGGCGTGCGCGAAGGAGATTCTGATTGGCCCATAGATCTTAGTAAACATTCGAATCGGCCGAAACCAGGAAGCGGCGGCCGCCATTTTGTGTGTTTCACTCAGAAAAAAAACAGAGAAAACAAGGAAAGGGGGCAATGAGGAGAGTTACAGACCCCCTAACATTTGTAAGGGGGTCAAAGAAGGACAGAAAAGTACAAAAAAAAACATTTATTGATTTTAAAAAAAATCACGGGGTACGCGTACCGTAAGCTTACGGTAAGCGTACGGTAAAAAAAATAAAAATAAATAAATGAAAAGCAGATTTAAGAGTTTAGAAATTAGGGAGCTCTAAAAAGAGCTGTTGTGTTTATGAAGTCATTTTTTTAGTGGTACCTACAAGTAAGTACCGATGCAGAGTCTAAGGTTCAAGAGGAAGACTCTGTTCCCTTCATCATTGAAGTGCACACCATCTCCTCTATAAATGTCTTGCATGTCATAACGCAAGTTGTTGTGGTAAATGGCACCCATACCATAGTCACGGAGGAAAGCAGAAACAGATTTGTTGACGTGCTTTCTTGCTTTGTCAATCTGCGGACAGTAATGATTGGACCAGTTCCATTTTTGCCTTTGGCATATGTTGGAAAACACAAAGGCAGTTTTAGGGAAAAGTGTAAACAGTTGTGCAAAGGTGTCCTTCATAAGCATTTCCAGACCTACCCCAGTCAAAGTGCCTAGGTCATTGCCACCACAGTGCACTATTATGAGGTCAGGGTGTTGGATTTGAATGAAGGATTTCACCAATGGCATCAATTGGTGCCACTTTAACCCTCTCTGACCAATCCATTTAATGTCTACATTTGGCAAAGCAAGGTCTCTCACCATACCTGTTTTCTCTGCAAACTTTTCACTCCAGAAGACATAGCTGTGCCCTACAATCCACACTGTGAACATCTTCAAAGGAGAACTGGATGCACTCAGGAGGTGTCTTTCAGTAGAATGGCAATATGAAAAGAAAGACAGTTTGGAAATGGAGGCATACATATTTTTTTCAAAACAAAAAGAACTGATTGGATGTTTCATACCATTCTAGAATAAAAACTAGGCTGTATGTGTAAATTAATAGAAGCATGTTTTGTATTGGTACAAAAAAATGTGTAACCAAAGAACAGTACTATGGATTTGCTGTAAGGTTTGAAAAGTCAAGCACTCTTGCTCTGTGGAATTGAAACATTGTGTGTCGAACTTCTGACCTAACTCTACACAGCAGTGTTCCATGAGCTGTTGCTATGGTAGCAGGCAGAAGTCAAGTTGGGGGAAGGGTACTAGGCAGAAGTCAAGTTGGGGGAAGGGTACTTTTGGAAAAGGGTTGGTTTTCAACCAATAGAAATGTGTGATTACATTTGAAAAAAAGGGGGAAGGACTGAGATTTGAAACTTACATGTATATGTGTGGAAAAATAGAGGGAAAGTTTGCCATTATCTGGTTCTGCTGAGAGGAGAGAGGTGAACACAACAGAGATCCTGGCTCTGATAATCTGCTGTTTGAGTGTCACATTTCTTTCACAACTAACTAATTTTAAAGGTGAGTTTACAGTTTGAGAGGGGATGTATGTGGTAACTTAAGAAATGAATAATAGAAATGGGAATTGTTTTTGTTGTAGTTACACATGGTGGTTTCATAATGTGTCAGTCTGTAAAAGTGATTTACACTTGCCCCGAAAAAAAAAAGAGCAGTAAGTGTGCTTTCAAATTGGCAAAGAAATTTCGTTTTGGGACTAATGTGAAAACATGACTCTGTGTGCATAGAAGAATTATAGGCAGAGATTTATTGCGTCTTGCTCTGGTGATTTCACAGTTGCATTAGATGGAAAGGGGGAGCGAATTTTTGGGGGAAGAAGCAGAGTCTTAGCACACACCCATGTGCTTGCCATGTATAGTCATGCACAGTATTTAGAAGCGAGTGGGGTTTTCAGGTTTAAGTCTGTAATGCAAATACATTCAGCATCACTAAGGCTGGTTGCCCTTGCTGGAGTGTAGGCAGTCACAGAGAATACACATGGTGGTGGTCTGAAAAAACAGCTTGGACATGTGCATTTAAATAAATCAAAAAAAGTGGTTTTATAATGTGTCAGTCTGTAAAAGTGATTTCCAATTGTAAAAAGTGATTTTCACTTGGCCCGAAAAAAAAAGAGCAGTAAGTGTGCTTTCAAAATGGCAAAGAAATTTCGTTTTGGGACTAATGTGAAAACATGACTCTGTGTGCATAGAGGAATTATAGGCAGAGATTTATTGCGTCTTGCTCTGGTGATTTCACAGTTGCATTAGATGGAAAGGGGGAGCGAATTTTTGGGGGAAGAAGCAGAGTCTTAGCACACACTCATGTGCTTGCCATGTATAGTCACGCACAGTATTTAGAAGCGAGTGGGGTTTTCAGGTTTAAGTCTGTAATGCAAATACATTCAGCATCACTAAGGCTGGTTGCCCTTGCTGGAGTGTAGGCAGTCACAGAGAATACACATGGTGGTGGTCTGAAAAAACAGCTTGGACATGTGCATTTAAATAAATCAAAAAAAGTGGTTTCATAATGTGTCAGTCTGTAAAAGTGATTTCCAATTGTAAAAAGTGATTTTCACTTGGCCCGAAAAAAAAAGAGCAGTAAGTGTGCTTTCAAAATGGCAAAGAAATTTCGTTTTGGGACTAATGTGAAAACATGACTCTGTGTGCATAGAGGAATTATAGGCAGAGATTTATTGCGTCTTGCTCTGGTGATTTCACAGTTGCATTAGATGGAAAGGGGGGCGAATTTTTGGGGGAAGAAGCAGAGTCTTAGCACACACCCATGTGCTTGCCATGTATAGTCATGCACAGTATTTAGAAGCGAGTGGGGTTTTCAGGTTTAAGTCTGTAATGCAAATACATTCAGCATCACTAAGGCTGGTTGCCCTTGCTGGAGTGTAGGCAGTCACAGAGAATACACATGGTGGTGGTCTGAAAAAACAGCTTGGACATGTGCAATTAAATAAATTAAAAAAAAAGGTTTCATAATGTGTCAGTCTGTAAAAGTGATTTTCACTTGCCCCGAAAAAAAAAAGAGCAGTAAGTGTGCTTTAAAAATGGCAAAGAAATTTCGTTTTGGGACTAATGTGAAAACATGACTCTGTGTGCATAGAGGAATTATAGGCAGAGATTTATTGCGTCTTGCTCTGGTGATTTCACAGTTGCATTAGATGGAAAGGGGGAGCGAATTTTTGGGGGAAGAAGCAGAGTCTTAGCACACACCCATGTGCTTGCCATGTATAGTCATGCACAGTATTTAGAAGCGAGTGGGGTTTTCAGGTTTAAGTCTGTAATGCAAATACATTCAGCATCACTAAGGCTGGTTGCCCTTGCTGGAGTGTAGGCAGTCACAGAGAATACACATGGTGGTGGTCTGAAAAAACTGCTTGGACATGTGCATTTAAATAAATCAAAAAAAGTGGTTTCATAATGTGTCAGTCTGTAAAAGTGATTTCCAATTGTAAAAAGTGATTTTCACTTGGCCCGAAAAAAAAAGAGCAGTAAGTGTGCTTTAAAAATGGCAAAGAAATTTCGTTTTGGGACTAATGTGAAAACATGACTCTGTGTGCATAGAGGAATTATAGGCAGAGATTTATTGCGTCTTGCTCTGGTGATTTCACAGTTGCATTAGATGGAAAGGGGGGCGAATTTTTGGGGGAAGAAGCAGAGTCTTAGCACACACCCATGTGCTTGCCATGTATAGTCATGCACAGTATTTAGAAGCGAGTGGGGTTTTCAGGTTTAAGTCTGTAATGCAAATACATTCAGCATCACTAAGGCTGGTTGCCCTTGCTGGAGTGTAGGCAGTCACAGAGAATACACATGGTGGTGGTCTGAAAAAACAGCTTGGACATGTGCATTTAAATAAATCAAAAAAAGTGGTTTTATAATGTGTCAGTCTGTAAAAGTGATTTCCAATTGTAAAAAGTGATTTTCACTTGGCCCGAAAAAAAAAGAGCAGTAAGTGTGCTTTAAAAATGGCAAAGAAATTTCGTTTTGGGACTAATGTGAAAACATGACTCTGTGTGCATAGAGGAATTATAGGCAGAGATTTATTGCGTCTTGCTCTGGTGATTTCACAGTTGCATTAGATGGAAAGGGGGGCGAATTTTTGGGGGAAGAAGCAGAGTCTAAGCACACACCCATGTGCTTGCCATGTATAGTCATGCACAGTATTTAGATGCGAGTGGGGTTTTCAGGTTTAAGTCTGTAATGCAAATACATTCAGCATCACTAAGGCTGGTTGCCCTTGCTGGAGTGTAGGCAGTCACAGAGAATACACATGGTGGTGGTCTGAAAAAACAGCTTGGACATGTGCAATTAAATAAATTAAAAAAAAAGGTTTCATAATGTGTCAGTCTGTAAAAGTGATTTCCAATTGTAAAAAGTGATTTTCACTTGGCCCGAAAAAAAAAGAGCAGTAAGTGTGCTTTCAAAATGGCAAAGAAATTTCGTTTTGGGACTAATGTGAAAACATGACTCTGTGTGCATAGAGGAATTATAGGCAGAGATTTATTGCGTCTTGCTCTGGTGATTTCACAGTTGCATTAGATGGAAAGGGGGGCGAATTTTTGGGGGAAGAAGCAGAGTCTTAGCACACACCCATGTGCTTGCCATGTATATTCATGCACAGTATTTAGCAGCGTAGATAGATTACGGACGTAGCGTAAACCGTACGCTTACCGTGAGCTTACGGTACGCGTACCAAAAAAAAAAAAAAAAAAAAAAGAACTGGAAATAAATTTTACATGTTTATTTTAAAAAATATATTAAAAAAAAATATTTAAGGATTTTAAAAATTAAAGCATAGTCTTTATAAAAGGTAAGTAAATTAAATTAAAAATATGTTTGAAAAAATTGAAGAATAAAAAAAAAATTAGCATTTAAAAAACCTTGCAAATTCACTGAAAAAACCATGGGTTTCACACACGTTATAGTTAGGAATTAGCATTTAAAAAACCTTTGAAATTCAGTGAAAAAACCATAGGTTTCACACACGTTATAGTTAGGAATTAGCATTTAAAAAACCTTAGAAATTCAGTGAAAAAACCATAGGTTTCACACATGTTATAGTTAGCTGGACATTTTACTCGTAAAAAACCAATGAAATTGCCCCGTTATAGTTAGTTCAGCTAACTATAACTCGCGCGCCCGCAATGCACTGCTGATGACGTCACATATTACATCACTCATGACATGGTCAGTGACATCACTCATGACATCACTGATGACATCTCAAATGACATCACTGATGACATCACTGATGACATCATCCTTGTGATAGAGTGGCAGACCTCCTCTTCCCCTAATATAACCTTTGACACACACATTCAAAAATAGAAACTACAATGTTCAAAACAATGGACATACCAATACCAGATAAAACAACCTTTTCAGTAATTCTATGATCCACATACACATCCACTCATTCACCATCAGTCCAATTCAGTCACTCATACATGTACTCACTCATCATATGTACTCATACACCTATACATCCTGTTACACAATGCCACTCATCCATAGAGTTACTCACACACATAGTCACTCATGCTAACAAAGAATCAAACATACATTTACTTGCATATACAGTTATACACACACCACCACACTTACTTCTACGGAAACTTACACATACTTAGTCTTTTAAACAATCACTTATAGAAACACATACTTATTCATACAAGAACTCTTTCAATCTCTCACTCTCACATATACTCACATATATACACCAATAGTCACATATACTAGTTTAAAACATATGTAGTTACTCATAAAGACACTATTGAGACAGTCATTCACTCAATAACACATCCATGCACACACTCATCCACCCATACAGTCCTGCACACATGCTGTGTTCAACACATACAAACAGTGAGTCACTCATTCATACACCTATGCACTACGTAATACCCCCCACCGAACCATGCAGACACTCAGACTGATACTCAAAAAACCAACTAATAACCTATATAGACACCCATGTATCTACTCACCAACCCATGCAGCCACTTATACACAAAGTGAGAGACTGATACAGATATATACATATTTAAACATTACTCACTAAAACATGTATTCACTATGATACACTTAATCAGTCAGTTAAACAATCAATTTTTCAAAAACAAATCATCCATTTAGACACTTATATACCCATTTATTCTTCCATTGACCTTGAGATATACATATATAAAACATATTTAATTTTCAGAAAAACCCACATTCACTGGATGATGTCATCAGTGATGTCATCAGTGATGTCATTTGAGATGTCATCAGTGATGTCATGAGTGATGTCACTGACCATGTCATGAGTGATGTAATATGTGACGTCATCAGCAGTGCATTGCGGGCGCGCGAGTTATAGTTAGCTGAACTAACTATAACGGGGCAATTTCATTGGTTTTTTACGAGTAAAATGTCCAGCTAACTATAACATGTGTGAAACCTATGGTTTTTTCACTGAATTTCTAAGGTTTTTTAAATGCTAATTCCTAACTATAACGTGTGTGAAACCTATGGTTTTTTCACTGAATTTCAAAGGTTTTTTAAATGCTAATTCCTAACTATAACGTGTGTGAAACCCATGGTTTTTTCAGTGAATATATATATATATATATATATATATATATATATATATATATATATATATATATATATATATATCAACCAGTCCTCTGCCAGCAGCCAAAGGATGACGACGCCGTGTCTAAGCTCGAAAAAGTTTTATTAAATCAGCCGATTTGTACGCGTTTCGCCTGCCCAGCAGGCTTGATCACCAACAATTCAACTAAACTCGAGTTCCTTATTTACATAATTTCTTGTGCTCGTGACACGTCACATGATATGACTACAACACCAGTGCATTAGAAGACAGACTCGTAGTCCAACAGTACAGAAACTCTTGGCTCGCTAGTGCCCAGGTAAACATACAGAACATAATGTTACTCAATTAACGCAATTAACGCAATATAATGGCATATTTCATATCGTGCCTCCTCAAGGGAATAGGAGCGGGCAGATGCCCTAATCGTTCCTAATTATTTCAATAGTAATGGCAGCAATCATCGTAACGTCCACATCACGTATACCGCGCATACCCCTGAGGATGTTATTAGCATCAACAGCCTGTCATTCTTGAATAGCTCGTACATTTACATTTGGCAAGATTAACAAGGTTAACAATTAAGCCCAAGTGGGCAATCATTGATTAGACTTCTAACAACATCACCCGTTGGACATATCTTGCTATAAACTGTAAACTGTAACAAGAATTTTTCATAAAACGAGATTGTGTGTGTGCACTCCATAAAAAGCATAACCAAAAAGCAACAAAAAACAATTTTTAAAACACTGTCGAGGGGGATTGCTGCTGCCATTCCATATGACTATTATACAGGTCCTATTACAGATGTGTAATTAGGTCTTCCTCGATATTAAGACCTGTGGGGGTACGTGTATTGAGTGCCAAGATGTAAGTTGACTCTAGTCTCCTCAATTTCCTTTCTCTATTGCCCCCTCTCACATTTAGCGGTACACAATCAATGACAAAGTAAGAAAGTCCTTTCTCATTCTTCTCATGATGAGACTCAAAGTGGTGAGCCACAGGATATGACCTGTCCCCATTCTTGATGGCCCTCAGATGCTGTAAAATCCTCTTATGGGCAGGGTGAATTGTGCTGCCCACGTACCGCAAGCCACAAGGGCATTGCAGGACATAGACAGCATAATCCGTCTTACATGAAAGGCTTCCCTTTATTTTTTTAATTCTTTTCGAGAGGCCTAATGTGTAAGAAGTAGTGTTTTTGCCATGGCTGCAGGCCTTACATTTGTTGCATTTCATGAAGCCTGACCTTCTTGCCAGCCAGGCACTGCCCATAGGCATCTGCTTTTTGGATGTAATCATATTGGACACCAGCATCTGTTTGAAAGAGCGAGCCTTCCTAAAGGACAACAATGAAGAGCATTGTATATCAGATTATCTGTAAAAATTGAATTCTGCACTACGCCAATTTGCACATGCAAAAAAGTACTTTCTTCCTAATTACCTGTAAACTTGAAAATGTAACAGTGATAAGGCTGATGAGGAAACAAACAGGCAGTCTGTTTTCTGTTGTCATTGCACTGGCACTTTAAATTGTGAAGGAAGTATGGGTACGTCATGTGATCAAGGCCTCTAGGGGCTGAAACGCATCATGGTGGCTGGGCACTTTTTCAAATAAAGAAATTGCACGCAGTCAAGAGGTGTCCGTTCCTTTCTGATTCCAGTGGCAGGGAATTGAGTAGAAGTGGTATAGTGTATATATATATATATATATATATATATATATATATATATATATATATATATATATATATATATATATATATAATATATATATATATATATATATTGACTGAAAAAACAATAGGTTTCAGGCACATTATAGTTAGAAATTAGCATGGAAAAAACCTTATAAATTCACTGAAAAAGCATAGGTTAAGGGAAAGTTATAGTACATTTCACTCCAACAAAACCATAGAAATTCCCTCGTTACAGTTAGTTCAGCTAACTATAACTCGCAGCCCCGCAATGCACTGCTGATGACGTCACATATTACATCACTCATGACATGGTCAGTGACATCACTCATGACATCACTGATGACTTCTCAAATGACATCACATCCAGTGTGTTTCTGTAAAGTTTAAATATGTTTAATATATATAGGGAAAGGCTTATTGAAGAATGAGTGGGTGTATAAGTGTCTGAATGTTGGAGTGGTGATGTATATTACTTTCTAACGCCGGCGGTTGGCGTTTTCCACGTACCACCAGTCATCTTGTGGCTCCGCTTCGACCGCAACGGTGTTGGTTGAAGTACGGCAGTGCTATACAGCGGAGCACCCAAAGTACGCGCCAGACGAATGGAGCAAGGATGACGGCTTCGGAATTGGAGGCGGCAGAGCGAGGTGGTTGTGAACGACGGCCAGCATGCGAGTCTGCATTCCGAAGCATGAATAGCCTTACCTGGTATACTGGTGCCCTTTGGAGACTGGACACCGTAGACGCTGATGCGGAAACGGTGAGGTCTGTTATGGCTTGCTCAACTTGATGTGTCTCAGTCTCCCCCGACCTCCATGATATATTTATCATGAAATTACATTTCGGGCTGCTGCTGAACTCAGGTCTTTATGACAGTATTTTGACATTCCCACGCCTAAACTTTGAACTGAACTTTAAAACACCCGTCTTGATTCGGCACCCTAAAACAACACTTGCGAATTCAAATCCTCTTTTTGCCGGCTTACACTAACGGACTTTGGTATTCCAAGGCCAACAAAGGGAATTATGGGTCCTGTAGTTCCAAGGGACAGCAAAATTACAGCACCACGGACATTGGACCATCCCCCCTTGTGAGGCCAGCAACGGGTTCGTTCTACAAGCGTATTTGTATGTTACTAATTCAATCATGCTCTAATCTTCACGGGACTAATTAATTACATCTGGATGGCTAGGTTTTCTGCTGTTTATTTCAAGTATAGCAAGTGTCATAAATCATTGTGCAGCCCGATTTTATATACTGCATTTTACGCAGTTTTCATTTTATTTGCTATCCATTTCAAATAGGGTAGATTATGATGAGAGAAATGGCACCACATCTAAACATTTTATACCTCCACCCCACACAAACAGATTCTGTCTTTATTCTCCATGTTATCACACTGTAGAATTGTAATCTGTGTATATCATTCAGCTAAGCATGCTAATGTGATATTGTGCTAAAATCTTCACACATCAGCTGACTCTTGGATTACCGGCACTGAGCAGATTCTAGGTCAGACTTGCCAGTGACCTTCTGCATCCAGTCTTTCCACCATGTTTATGCATGTTTGAAGGAGGGGGAGGGCGCTATATATATCCGTGATTTGCTGGTGCCATTTAGATTGATAAAGCCTGCTGCGCAGGCGAAACGCGTCTCTCTTCTCTGTGGGGTCGAGGGCGACTTGGATTACCATTAAATCAGCCCCATATCCACAGACCAGTGTGCGTGCCTCTTCCTTTGGGAAGTTGGAGTGGTGATATATATATATATATATATATATATATATATATATATATATATATATATATATATATTGACTGAAAAAACAATAGGTTGAGGCACATTATAGTTAGAAATTAGCATGTAAAAAACCTTATAAATTCACTGAAAAAGCATAGGTTAAGGGAAAGTTATAGTACATTTCACTCCAACAAAACCATAGAAATTCCCTCGTTATAGTTAGTTCAGCTAACTATAACTCGCAGCCCCGCAATGCACTGCTGATGACGTCACATATTACATCACTCATGACATGGTCAGTGACATCACTCATGACATCACTGATGACTTCTCAAATGACATCACATCCAGTGTGTTTCTGTAAAGTTTAAATATGTTTAATATATATAGGGAAAGGCTTATTGAAGAATGAGTGGGTGTATAAGTGTCTGAATGGATGATTTAGTAGGTGCGGGACTGACTCTATAAGTGAGTGATTAAATGTATCTTACTGAATGCATGGGTTAGTGACTAAACAGTGTGAATGTCTGTATCCGTCTCTCTGTTGGTGTGTAAGCGGCTGCATAGGTTTGTAAATAGCTACATGTGTGTCTATATGGGTTATTGATTGGTTGTCTGAGTGCCTGAGTGTTTGTGTGGGTGGGGTGTGTGTGGCTCTGTGCATAGATTTGTGAGTGGGTGATTCACTGGGTGCATGGTGTCAAGAGTGCATCTGTGATGGACTGTATGGGTGGGTGAGTGTGTGTATGGGTGTGTTAGTGAGTAAATGTATATTTCAATAGTACATGTGTGAGTAACTACATATGTGAAAAGCAGTATATATGTGTGTTGGAGTACATAAATGGCTATAAGTGAGATTGTGTGATTGTGAGAGTGGCTGTAAGGATGAGTGTGTGCTTGTATCAGTGATTGTATAAGAGCATAAGAATGTGCTAGTATGGATGATTTTCTACGTGCGTAATTGACTGGAAAAGTGAGTCATTAAATGTATCTTACTGCAGACTAGTGACTAAACTGTGTGAATGTCTTCATGTTTCTGTCTGTTGGTGTATAAGTGGCTGCATGGTTTTGTGAATAGCTATATGAGTGTCTATATGGGTTATCGATTGGTTGTCTGAGTATCTGTATGGGTGCTTGAGTGTTTGTGTGGGTAGGCTGTGTGTGACTCTGTGCATACATGTGTGAGTGGGTGATTCCATGGGTGCACATGCAAAAAAGTACTTTCTTCCTAATTACCTGTAAACTTGAAAATGTAACAGTGATAAGGCTGATGAGGAAACAAACAGGCAGTCTGTTTTCTGTTGTCATTGCACTGGCACTTTAAATTGTGAAGGAAGTATGGGTACGTCATGTGATCAAGGCCTCTAGGGGCTGAAACGCATCATGGTGGCTGGGCACTTTTTCAAATAAAGAAATTGCACGCAGTCAAGAGGTGTCCGTTCCTTTCTGATTCCAGTGGCAGGGAATTGAGTAGAAGTGGTATAGTGTATATATATATATATATATATATATATATATATATATATATATATATATATATATATATATTGACTGAAAAAACAATAGGTTTCAGGCACATTATAGTTAGAAATTAGCATGTAAAAAACCTTATAAATTCACTGAAAAAGCATAGGTTAAGGGAAAGTTATAGTACATTTCACTCCAACAAAACCATAGAAATTCCCTCGTTACAGTTAGTTCAGCTAACTATAACTCGCAGCCCCGCAATGCACTGCTGATGACGTCACATATTACATCACTCATGACATGGTCAGTGACATCACTCATGACATCACTGATGACTTCTCAAATGACATCACATCCAGTGTGTTTCTGTAAAGTTTAAATATGTTTAATATATATAGGGAAAGGCTTATTGAAGAATGAGTGGGTGTATAAGTGTCTGAATGTTGGAGTGGTGATGTATATTACTTTCTAACGCCGGCGGTTGGCGTTTTCCACGTACCACCAGTCATCTTGTGGCTCCGCTTCGACCGCAACGGTGTTGGTTGAAGTACGGCAGTGCTATACAGCGGAGCACCCAAAGTACGCGCCAGACGAATGGAGCAAGGATGACGGCTTCGGAATTGGAGGCGGCAGAGCGAGGTGGTTGTGAACGACGGCCAGCATGCGAGTCTGCATTCCGAAGCATGAATAGCCTTACCTGGTATACTGGTGCCCTTTGGAGACTGGACACCGTAGACGCTGATGCGGAAACGGTGAGGTCTGTTATGGCTTGCTCAACTTGATGTGTCTCAGTCTCCCCCGACCTCCATGATATATTTATCATGAAATTACATTTCGGGCTGCTGCTGAACTCAGGTCTTTATGACAGTATTTTGACATTCCCACGCCTAAACTTTGAACTGAACTTTAAAACACCCGTCTTGATTCGGCACCCTAAAACAACACTTGCGAATTCAAATCCTCTTTTTGCCGGCTTACACTAACGGACTTTGGTATTCCAAGGCCAACAAAGGGAATTATGGGTCCTGTAGTTCCAAGGGACAGCAAAATTACAGCACCACGGACATTGGACCATCCCCCCTTGTGAGGCCAGCAACGGGTTCGTTCTACAAGCGTATTTGTATGTTACTAATTCAATCATGCTCTAATCTTCACGGGACTAATTAATTACATCTGGATGGCTAGGTTTTCTGCTGTTTATTTCAAGTATAGCAAGTGTCATAAATAATTGTGCAGCTCGATTTTATATACTGCATTTTACGCAGTTTTCATTTTATTTGCTATCCATTTCAAATAGGGTAGATTATGATGAGAGAAATGGCACCACATCTAAACATTTTATACCTCCACCCCACACAAACAGATTCTGTCTTTATTCTCCATGTTATCACACTGTAGAATTGTAATCTGTGTATATCATTCAGCTAAGCATGCTAATGTGATATTGTGCTAAAATCTTCACACATCAGCTGACTCTTGGATTACCGGCACTGAGCAGATTCTAGGTCAGACTTGCCAGTGACCTTCTGCATCCAGTCTTTCCACCATGTTTATGCATGTTTGAAGGAGGGGGAGGGCGCTATATATATCCGTGATTTGCTGGTGCCATTTAGATTGATAAAGCCTGCTGCGCAGGCGAAACGCGTCTCTCTTCTCTGTGGGGTCGAGGGCGACTTGGATTACCATTAAATCAGCCCCATATCCACAGACCAGTGTGCGTGCCTCTTCCTTTGGGAAGTTGGAGTGGTGATATATATATATATATATATATATATATATATATATATATATATATATATATATATATATATATATTGACTGAAAAAACAATAGGTTGAGGCACATTATAGTTAGAAATTAGCATGTAAAAAACCTTATAAATTCACTGAAAAAGCATAGGTTAAGGGAAAGTTATAGTACATTTCACTCCAACAAAACCATAGAAATTCCCTCGTTATAGTTAGTTCAGCTAACTATAACTCGCAGCCCCGCAATGCACTGCTGATGACGTCACATATTACATCACTCATGACATGGTCAGTGACATCACTCATGACATCACTGATGACTTCTCAAATGACATCACATCCAGTGTGTTTCTGTAAAGTTTAAATATGTTTAATATATATAGGGAAAGGCTTATTGAAGAATGAGTGGGTGTATAAGTGTCTGAATGGATGATTTAGTAGGTGCGGGACTGACTCTATAAGTGAGTGATTAAATGTATCTTACTGAATGCATGGGTTAGTGACTAAACAGTGTGAATGTCTGTATCCGTCTCTCTGTTGGTGTGTAAGCGGCTGCATAGGTTTGTAAATAGCTACATGTGTGTCTATATGGGTTATTGATTGGTTGTCTGAGTGCCTGAGTGTTTGTGTGGGTGGGGTGTGTGTGACTCTGTGCATAGATTTGTGAGTGGGTGATTCACTGGGTGCATGGTGTCAAGAGTGCATCTGTGATGGACTGTATGGGTGGGTGAGTGTGTGTATGGGTGTGTTAGTGAGTAAATGTATATTTCAATAGTACATGTGTGAGTAACTACATATGTGAAAATCAGTATATATGTGTGTTGGAGTACATAAATGGCTATAAGTGAGATTGTGTGATTGTGAGAGTGGCTGTAAGGATGAGTGTGTGCTTGTATCAGTGATTGTATAAGAGCATAAGAATGTGCTAGTATGGATGATTTTCTACGTGCGTAATTGACTGGAAAAGTGAGTCATTAAATGTATCTTACTGCAGACTAGTGACTAAACTGTGTGAATGTCTTCATGTTTCTGTCTGTTGGTGTATAAGTGGCTGCATGGTTTTGTGAATAGCTATATGAGTGTCTATATGGGTTATCGATTGGTTGTCTGAGTATCTGTATGGGTGCTTGAGTGTTTGTGTGGGTAGGCTGTGTGTGACTCTGTGCATACATGTGTGAGTGGGTGATTCCATGGGTGCATGGTTTTAACAGTGCATCTGTGATGGACTGTATGGTTGAGTGAGTGTATGTATGGGTGTGTTAGGGAATGAATGTATATCTCAGTGGTACATTTGTGACTAACTACATATGTGAAAGGCAGTATATATGCATGTAAGAGTATATAAGTGGGTATATGTGAGAGTGTGTGATTGTGAGAGTGGCTGGATGGATGAGTGTGTGCTTGTATCAATGATTGTATAAGAGCGTAAGAATGTGGTACTATTGTTATGAGTAAGTGATCTAGTGTGTGTATAACTGTATAGGCGAGTAAATGGCAGTGAAATTAATTATTTACATGACTGACTAGGTGTGTGAGTACCTCTATCGATGAGTGGCGGTGTGTGAGTGTCTATATAGGTGTATCAGTGCATATGATAGTCCTGTACTGAGTGACAATAAGTATGCGTGACTGTACGGGTGAGTGAGTGGATGTGTGTGTAAACCTAAGAATCAGTGTGTGGGTATGTAGTTATTGGTGTTGGTGTGTCTTTGGTTTTGAGAATGGCAGTTTGTAATTTAGAGTGGGTGTATCAAAAGTTATATTAGGGTGTGAGAAGATACATCAATTTATCACATCGATGATGTCATCAGTGATGTCCTCAGTGATATCACTGACCATGTCATGAGTGATGTAATATGTGACGTCATCAACAGTGCATTGCGGGGCGCGAGTTATAGTTAGCTGAACTAACTACAACGGGGGAATTTCTATGGTTTTCTTCGAGTGAAATGTGCAACTAACTATAACTTTCCCTAAAACCTATGGTTTTTTCAGTAAATTTCTAAGGTTTTTTAAATGCTAATTTCTAACTATAACGTGCCTGAAACCTATGGTTTTTTCAGTGAATTTCAAAGGTTTTTTAAATGCTAATTTCTAGCTACAACATGCCTGAAACCTATGGTTTTTTAAGTGAATTTCAAAGATTTTTTAAATGCTAGTTTCTAACTATGCCTACAGAGGTACGACATGTGAAGAAAGAAGAAAAAACGCACAGAAAGAAGCAAAAGAAATGAAAGAAATGCAGAAAGAAGCAACAGAAGTCCACAAAGATGAAGAAAAGTACAGGAAGAAGCAAGACATGTGCAGAAAGAACCAACAGAGGAACAGAAAGAGGCCTTGTTGCAAAATCATCCTGTGCCCACAACTTTTTCAGACGGGTACTGGTGGTAACTGACTCTGACTAACCAGGCCTAGAGTCAGTGTTGTGCTAAAAGACACTTAGAATACAGTGAAAACACCTACATACTCTTGGGAACACTATGCATTGGGGTACCCCTATGATTAGCATGACCTCCTCTGTAAGGCCCTAGTACATAATAGGGCAGGGGGATTAAAACTACCTCTTAAAACGCACTACAGGGCATGTTTGCACAGTGGTGAAGGGAGAGGGGGCCTGAGGTGACATGTGCAAACACGCCCTGTGGCCGTTTTGAGTTGGGAGATTAAGACCCCTTGAACCGACTCCAACTAGCCAACCAAGTACCTCCAGTAAGTGCCACAGAGCTGCGTTGCAGAGAGGTGTAAAAAGGGCGTGGCCTGGACCACCTCTCTGCAACACAGCCCTGTGGCACTTACTAGAAGTACCTGGTGGGCTAGTTGGCCCCCAGGGACCCCCAGTATTGAAGGGGAATTAATTCCCCATTGTAAAACGTGCCACAGGGCGCGTTTGCAGTGTGTTGCTAGGAGGGGGCGAGGCCTTGGCACGATCTCAATGTTTTTTATTATTCTTCTTATTTAGAAGGGGGGCTGTGTGGCCCCCTTCTTTTTACTTTTTTGGGGCCCTGGTGACCCCATCCCCCAGGTCCTTACCCCCATTTAAAAATAAAAATTTAACGGGAAAGGGGCTGCGTGGGCCCCCCTCCCGTGGCCAATTCCAGCCCCGGGGACCCCATCCCCCGGGGCATGGCCACATAAATATGAATTTTTAATTATGGAGGGGGCTGCGTGGCCCCTCTCCTGAGGTCTCTATTGGCCCCAGGGACCGCCCTTTATTTATTTATTTTAATTTTTGGGGGAGGGAGGCAGCGTGGCCCCCCCTCCCTGGCCACTTCTAGCCCCGGGGACCTCTTCCCCGGGGCTGGCCCTCTCCGTTGGGGACTGTGGGGGGAGCCCCAATGCCCCCATTGTCCCGCTGACTCCCCGCGTCCTGCGGGAGCCGGCATTGCTTTTCCACATGGGGAGCTGATAACATGCAGCTCCCCTTGTGGAAAAGCAATCTGCTCCGCTTCATTGAAGCGAGAGCAGGTTTCTCTGCTCTCGCTTCAATGAAGCAAAGCAGTTTGCAATGACAGGGCGGGAGCCGCGAGGCTCCCGCCCTGTCATTGCAAGCAGCAGTGTCCTGGGGTGGGCACCCCGGAACACTGCAGGAGCCGGCCCTGGGGGGTGGCAGTCTCCAGGGCCATCAAGGGAGCGGCCCCCTTCCCACCTATTGCAGAGCCCCGGGGGTGGTGGTCCCCGGGGCTTGGGGGTCCGTTACGCACCCTAATTTGAATATTAGTGCCCCAGGTCCCCGGCACCCCACACATCAAAAATAAGAAGCCCCGGGGGGTGGCGGTACCCGGGGCTGCAGGGGGGCCGTGTGCCCTCATGCAATTCTAATTAATAAAAGCCCCGGGGGTGGCGGTCCCTGGCCCCCCCACACATTAAAAATAAGAATCCCCAGGGGGTCGCGGCCCCCGGGGCTGTGGGGGGCCGTGTGCCACCGCAAATATTCATGGAAAGCCCCGGGGGCGGCGGTCACTGGGGCTGCGGGGGCCTCCCTGGGCCCCCGCAATTACATTAGTGAATGCCCCCGGGACATGGCCCACCCGAGGGCTAAAGAATAACGAAGCACGGGAGCCCGCGCATCATTTAAAAAAAATTTTCAGCCGAAATTCACGCTGGGTGCGCGAATCTCTCTGATTTATTTATCTTTTTAAATGCTTTTTTGGGCCCTGGGGGTCCTTGTGGGACCCCCTGAGCAGGCCTATGGGGTCAGGGTGTTTCTACCCTGCCCCCTTTTCTTTTTTTTGCATTTAACCGAGGCACAAGATGGCTGTCAACACTTCCTGGTTTGGAGTGTTGACAGCCAATTAGAATCAAGCTCGCGATCGGGAGGGTGCGCGGACCCTCCGTGCCTCTCAATATCGAAGGCTTTATTTTTTGATTTTCTCAGCAACTACTGAATGAAGTTACACCATTTTAAAAAAAGGATGCTTTCTGAAGCAAGCACTAACTCTTTGCCAAATTTGGCGTAATTCCGTTCAGCAGTTTCGGCTAAAACCGTGTCTAAAGCTTCCTGTGGGAAAAATGATTTTCCGACCTCTATTTTTGGAATTTCTCAGAAACTACTGAACGGATTTACACCATTTACAAAAAAAGGTCTCTTTCTGAACCAAGGGCTACCTTCTTGTCAAATTTGGTGTAATTCCGTTCAGCAGTTCGGGCAGTAGTCGTGTCTAAAATTTCCTATAGGAATTAACATGGAGAAAACACGTTTTGCGACCCCCCTTTTTTCTCAGCCCCTGCTTTCCGAATCACCCCGAAACTTTCAAGTTAGGAGCTGACCGGAGCGGGCCATAAGTTTAAAAAATTTGACGAAGATTCGTTGACAGGCGCCAAAGTTATTGGGAAAACAAAAAACGTTTTTTGAATAGAAACAAGGTCCTAACTATAACTGCCTACTGGCGACCACCAGTAGGTAATATATATATACATCGTTATAGTTATGTCCCTCCGGTGGGTTTTTGCCACATTTGCATCAATTAATGCGAATTTCATGCTCTCCAGTGAGCTACAAGACTGCCAGTAGGTGGATTTAGTTAGGACCTATTTTCCATAGGAAATCCGCAACATTCTATTTGGAATAACGTTTGCGCCGATTGAGGAATCTTCGTGAAATTTTCCAAACTTTTGGCCAGCTCTGGTCCGCTCCTATCCTGAAAATTTGACGGTGATTCATCAAGCGGGGGCTGAGAAAAAAGGGGGGTCCCAAAACGCGTTTTCCTCATGCATTTTCCCATAGGACCTGTTGAGGCAGCTACAGCCCACACTGCTGAACCGAATTACACCCAATTTGGCAAAGAGGTAGTCCTTACTTCAGACTCGTGCCTTTTGCTTAAATGGTGTAAATCCGTTCAGTAGTTCCTGAGAAAATTAGAGTTAAAAAGATAGATATATCTGGGCGGAGCCTAACCACACATCTCATCGTGAGATCTGATTGGCTGTCAGTACTTCATCCAAGAAGTGTTGGCAGCCATCTTGGGACCAATATACATGATAGCACCTCATTAAAAAGCATTGCAGTTAATAGAAGATTTTAAGACTTTAGTTACATTGTAAATCATTTGTTGATGGTACCATACTCATTTTAGGAATTGTGGTGTGTTCTAAGGTGATTTTACCATGTGAAAAAGCCTTCTGCTGTGATATCATGAATCATGTTTGAGAGAAAACTATTTTCTCATTCTTTTCCCACAGAGTTTTGGAAGGTGATCTATAAGCTAAACTGAGAGCATATTTTCTGTAAATTCACATTATCTTTCTCAGTCATGTGAGAATGAAGTCTGAAATTCACAGTAAAACATGTACATCCAACAAGGGCAGAGACTGTCAGTTGATTCCTTTGTGTTCTACTGCAGCTTCCTCAGAGTATTCTAAAGAACAACTAGAGCGCAAACAGTCCTACTTATGACAAACGTATTTCACACCTGAAGCCATCTTGATTGGAATAAAGTGGTAACTCTTAAAACATTTAATTTAAAAAGGAACAAAATGAGGGGGTTCATTTTGCCATAGAAAGTATAATTAGTGCTGCAGAAAGAAAAATTAGGGCACATTTTGAGTGACTTCTCAAATCCTCTTCTATTTCATAAAAAAATTCTGACATGCAGACTGAAACATGCACTTTCAATACCAGCAGCAGACTTCCCTGGTGAGCAGTAGCTTTACTACAGTGATCTAATGAGCAAATAGAGTGCTAACATTCAGGATTGATGGCAAATGTGTGACACATCTGAATATCTTCTTGATGGAATCAAAGTAAAAAACTTAAAGTATTTCCTACTGAGGAGACTGCAGTAAATGAGGAAAATAGGAAACGTCATAACAAATAAATCTCCCAATATCACCCAGATGTAGCCCAAGTATAGCCCAATGACAGAATTTCCCAGAGTGTTCTTAAGAAAAACTAGAGCGCTTACTGTCTAACTTATGACAAAAGTATGGCACACCTGAATCCATCTTGATTGGAATAAACTGGTAACACTTAAAACATTTAATTTAAAAAGGAACACAATGAGGGGGTTCATTTTGCCATAGGAATTATGATTAGTGCTGAAGAATGGCCACCAGAGACAAAAGAGCCCAAATGCAGCACAAATATCAACCAGATATAGCCCACATGTAGCCCAATGACAGAAGTGTGCAAAACACTTATTGTTGTGTATTTGCAGTTTTATATAGTGCAGACTTGTCAGGTATTGGAGTGCTTTACATGAGCATTGGTTACATCACACAAGATCAAATTCATTTTGGTTGTAGACATGGTGAGATTAAGTGATTTGACCAGAATCACAGAATGTTGAGCTGAAGCAGAAACTCCAACCTGGTTCCCCAGTTGCAAAGTCTGCAGCTCTGGAAGTAACACCACATCCTCTCCCCTAAGTGCAACATTTAATCAAGTGGTCAACTGGATAAAAAAACACAAAGATTACAAATAATTTAAAAGTTCTTTGTCGCTATTTGAAAACTCAGAAAATATGTCCTCATTTTAGTTTTTTAGAGCACTAACCATAATTTTGATGCAAATAAGACCCTCTCATATATATAATTTCTAAAGGAAATGCTCTAGGTATTACAGTTTTGATTACATCAAGATGACGTCAGGCGTTCCACACTTTTGTAATAAATATAGAATGTTAGCAATCTAGTTGTTCATTGGGATACTGTTGAGAGACAGAGGTCAGGGGCATGGACTCTGAAAATTGAAGGCAGGTAGGAGAGTGCAGAGGCAACAATTTGACCACACTGGGCAGGCAGGAAGGGCAGTGGCAGCACAACAGACTATGGAGGGTAGTGGAAAGGGGGGCAGGGGCAACCAACCAACAATACATGACTGGCAAGAGAGGCTGTTGCAATGTAATAGACCATTGTGGGCAGAAGGAAGAGGCAGTGGTAGTACAACCATACATGCCAACAGACCTGTTTCAGCCAGGAAACGTCCAATGTTTTTAAGCTCAAATGGTCTTTATTTGATCTGTCTCCTGTCTACAATCTCCTCTTTTTCAATGTAACTCAAATACCCCAGTTTTTTTCAAAATCTCCCTCTTACCAAGTTCAAAATGTTCGCAAGTATGGTACATTGGATCATGGTAGGCAGAAAGAATTGGGATAGGGACATGGACTCGGATAACAGAGGACTGGAGGGACATGGAGAGGAGCACCAAACTGACCCTACAGGGCAGGCATCAGGGTTTGAGGCAGCACAATTCACCACAAAGGGCATGTGGGACGGGAGTGCAGCACAACAATCCATAAAAAGCAATAGGGAGGGGACAGGACAATGCACATGGACAACAGAGAACAGAGGGGAAAGAGGCAATGGTAGCTAGCTGACCATAATGGACAGACAGGAGAGAAAGCTGCAGCATAACAGACCATAAAGGGCTGGAGGGATGGATCAGGGGCATTACAATGGAACAGACAAGCCAGGAGGGAGGGAATAGGGGTCTGCACATGGAAACAGAGGGCTGGGGGCAAGGGGGCAGGGCAGGAGCAGCAAGATGACCATGGAGGTCAGACAGGATGGGCACTAAAAACAAGACACACCATGGAGAGCAACAGTGAGATTATGATGGCATACACACAGACCATGGAGGGAAGGTTGGAGGGGGTCAGGGGCAGCTAGCTGACCACACAGGGAAGGTGGGAGGGGCCATGGCAGCACAGAAGACCATGCATGGCAAGCGGGAGTGTTAGTGGCAGCACAATGGCTATGATGGGCAAGAAGGAGTGTGCAGGGGCATGCACAAAGGACCATGGAGGATAGAAGGGAGAGTCAGGACCTGGGCACAGACAAGAGAGTTCAGGGGAAGGGGCCTCACAACATACCGCGAGGGGCAGGCAGGAGGAGCAGTTGCAGCACAACAGACCAGGGAGGGCAGAAGGGTGTGGCAGTAAAATGGACCATGGAGGACAGGAGGAAGGGGATAGGGGCATGGCATGTGGACAGGCAGGGTGGAGGTGGCAGGGACAGGTTACAGTCATCTGACAATGCTAGGCAGGTGGGAGGGGAGTGGCAGCTCAACAGAACACTCAGAGTAGATAAGAGTTGCAGGTCCATGGAACATGGTGGGCAAAAAGGATGGAGCAGGGGCACGCACAAAGACATCGGAGGGCAGGGGGAAGGAGAATAGGGGCAGCAAGCTAAGCACAGAGGCTAAGCAGGAGGTCAATGATGGGCCATAGAATTGGGCAATGGAGGGCAGGAGGAGTGGACTGGTACATCATGCTAAATGGAGGGCAGTGGCAGCACATCAGACCATGCATGGCAGGAGTGAGGAGGCTAGTCCATGGATTCAGACAACAGAGGATAGGGAGGAGTTGGATGGGGCAGCAAGCTAATTGTTCAGAGAAGGTGGGTATTAGGAACTTTATTGTTTTTAAAATGTGTGTCTGTGCGAACTACTTAAAATATGAACAAATATGCAGCATAATCTCACTTTAATTCAGGAAGAAGAGGACGTTTGTGACTGTGACTCCGGGCTCACTTGGCAGAAACACCCCCTGGCCCTCCACCCCATCGCAAAATGTATTGCCCGTGAAAAGGGTAGGTGGACGCAGTGTTATATAGAACATAGTCCTGAGAGCACAATTGAAAATGAAAACTAGATATAGTATATGGTATAAACTATGCACCAAAAAGTGTGATATAAGATGAACCGGGGCATGAAATATAATATGCCAAACATTGTGCGCAATGACAGATTCATTGGAGAGCGCGAGATAGCACAGGCACTAGCGCGTGCTATGCGATATGCGCCTTGGAGTGTAATATGCACAGGGCAGTGTTGTGTAACCTAACTAGTCTCTAAAGTTGTAATATAAAATATGTGCTGGGGAGTGTAACGTTGCATATACACTGTGACAAAGATATGGATCCCAGATTGTAATATGTATGGCATAGCGCTGTGCGTTATAACATAGGCATCGAGGAAGGCACGTTAGATGGGGCAATATAACCCGTGCGAAGGCAAGTGTGGCATGACATATTCACGGGGTGGTGTTACAGTGCACGTGGGATAGAGAGTGTCATAGCACTAGCTGGTGGAATACAACACAGAGGTGTGTGGCACTCGGTGGGCACTGATGAGTGTAACACAGCATTGGGCTCAGCCAGGAGCACGCTGTGACTCTCAAGTGAGGTTCATCTCCTTTCCAGAGAGTAAAATAAAATGTATTACACATTCGGCGGTGGATGTGTGTTTTAGTAACCGTGAGGGGGGTTTCTTGCATAGTTTTGTCGAATTTTTGTCGAATCCCCTTTGAATGGCTGGTGTGTGTGTGTTTTAAATGTGCCCGTCAATAGATACCCATGTTTGTATAAATAAACGACAAGGGTGTCTTCTTGGAGAGTATCCACCGGAGGGGGCACCGGGATTAGGCACGGAAGGGCATCAGACACGTCAGAGCTTCACTAGCGGTGTAAATACATTCCACGTGGATTCATTGTATGCATAGTCGCCTTTTAATGAATATCACGCAAATCGTCATGGTGATAGGTACATACGGTTTGTCCAGCATGTCCTAGGTGTTTCTATAAATATATATTATTTTCAAATAATAAAAAACAAAGGCCGGCCCCGGGGGATGGGGTCCGTGGGGCCATACGTGGCCTGAGGAGGGGGTAACGCAGCACCCCTCCTAAAGAATTAAAAAAAAAAAAGGCCATGACCCGGGGGTTGGGGTCCCCGGGGCCAATTAAGGCCTTGGGAGGGGGGCCACGCAGCCTCCTTCCAAATTTATTTTTTTCAACCAAAAAATTAGGGTGCAGGCCCTGGGGGATGGGGTCCCCAGGGCCAATAAATTAGAAAAAGAAGGTTGGGCCACACAGCCCACCTTCTTAAAAAAATAAAATAAATAAAAGACTGGCATCGCGCCAGAGGCCACGCCCCCTCCTTTGTAAAAGAAAAATTTTTTTTGTATTTGTGTAATGAATGTGTGTATTTTTGTGTACCATTCGTTTTGATGCTCACAGATGGATATTTGTGCCTGCACTAAATAATTATCTAAATTTGCCAGAAGAAATAGGCTTTTTGCCAAGGTAATTAATAAACTCTTGTGCAAAATAAAATATGATCTATCCCTCCATACCATTTGTACATATATCTTAGACGCCCCCTCCTTGCAGCACTCTTTGGTGACCTGTGCATAAGAAAACAAAAGCGTGGCCACCTCTTTGCCTATTTAGCGTGGTGTGCACGCTATTACGAAAGTGAAAGTGGACATGGCCTGCAATCAACAATAAAAACAATTAACAAAAGAAAAGCATGTCTGCCATTATCCCATCTGAAGCAGCCATGCTGCTTAAATAAAAAAAAAGTGTTGTGAGAGAGAGCGTGTCCTGCCAGAAGAAAGCCAATTAAGAAAATAGTGCTGGGGGGCCTGGTTACGGCGCCGGTCAAGTCGGCCGCCTGACGGGGAAGCTCCGCCGCATCGGGACTTCTTCGTGACCCGAAGGTGTGCTTCCCGCTCATATCTTCGCAGGAAAATCACCCGCATCAAAATCGGAACATGCTGGGACCCTGGTGAGACGTTTTTCAGACCACAGCTCGTTGCGCTCACGTTTCTATCTGCCGCTGACAGTTCTCCCTCAGCGCGTCCGCCATTTTAGATGACTGCCGGCTCTCTCAATACAACGATCATGGAATATAATTATTTTTCCATTGTTCAACGCTTCATGGTTGGATAACTATTTTAACAGCAAGCCTTATTACAGTGTGGTTTTTCTATTTCCTTTGCAAGATGAAGTTGTGGGCATTTCATATGATGTTTCCCTTGCCTCAGAGCACCCACCATTTTGTATTCATCTTTTCTCAGCTGTTTCAATGTTTCACATGCAGTGCTTTGCTTTTCAAAATAAACCTTGCGTTTTGAGGGCATATTTGGAACTCCCATGACATCCTTCAATGGATATTGCTGCATATATTTTTCCTTGCCATAATTTTCAGTACGTCACTTTTATTGGTTCCTCAGCTATGTTTGTTCATGACTAGCCTCTCTTCTCATGACGTTTTTAGTTACCTCAAGTGGCTGCTCTACATTATTCTTTTTGTGAGGATTGCAAGCTGCGGCTGATATTTAGATTGTGCATCAGCCTCTGTGCTACCTGAGTGACTTCTATAAATGGGAAGACTGCGTAAACCACAATTTGTTTTTGTACCTAAAAAACACTCTTCTTCGTCAACACCAATTCCTTCTTCAGCACTAACTTCATCTCATACCGAAGGAACAATGGCAGGTGTTGCTTCCAATCGTCATTCCTCATCGCAGTCTACCATTACTAAAACTTCTCCACCTTCTTCGTCTTCTAAACATCTAAAGCATGATCCTCTCTTTCCTGGCAAGTCGTCTTCTCCTATTTCCTTGGAGCTGCTGTTGGAGGAAATTCTTGCCTTACGCCCCTTTGTAGAGGAAACCAAATGCAATTCCTGGACGAGAAATGGTCTACAATGGAAAGTAGAGTGTCTTCAATGGAACAGCAACTCTCAGCGTTACAAGGTGCCTCTCACAGGCTCTCTTCTTTAGTGAAGGAGGTTCGTAATCTTCAAAAACATACTGAGGATTTAGAAAACAGAAATAGGAGGAACAATCTACGTATTTAGGGATTGCCTGCAGCTCTCGAAGGTGATGACCCTGTCTTCTTCTTTTCCTTCTTCTTGCCGAAGCTCTTGGATATGCCTTCTTCTACATCACTTAGTATTCAGAGAGCCCACATGCTTGGTCCATGTCCTTCAATTTCTACATCTCCGGTCAAACCAAGGGGAGTCATTATTCTTTATTTGAAATTTACTGACTTGCTTTTAATTCTCTCTGCAGCTAGAGCCAAATGACACATTTCTTGGCTTGGTCAGAGGGTGCATCTCTCTCAAGATGTGTCTAATGCTACAGCAGCCAGAAGGCAGGAGTTCCTTAATCTTCGAGCACCCCTACGATCTCTTGGTGCTCAATATGGTCTTTTTCATCCCTGCATTTTTAAGGTGACTTTTCTAAACCAGACTCGATCCTTTCAAGATCCTGAGGAACTTAGGAAATGTATCTACTCCCACACTACAAGCGACATGGACACTGCTGGCCCTTCTAATGGTTGATTCTCCTGATTGTTTAGTGTAACAATCTTAAGAAATTTTGCCGGTCATGCCATGGTTTTTTGTTGATCCTTCTATTGGTTCATTAATTGTCTATTTATAGTTCTTTCAGTGTATTATTTATTTATTTTTATAATTTCTTCTAAAATTGTTAATTCAAAGTTTCATATGTTGTTTTTGTTTGTCATATTTCTTGTCATATGTTTGCCAGTCACACAATTTTTTCTCTGTATTATTTAATGTTAATTGTATCTTTTGTATATCCCTACAGGCTCGTTTGTGTATTTTCAATTTGTATGGTTCGTTTCCTTTTTCTTCCTCATCCTGATGTGGTCTGGACTTCCCAGGTTAGGGCGTTCCATCTTTTCGTGTGTTGTTCTTGCCCCAATTTATCTTTGTTTGTTCCCCTCAGGTATGTTTTTTCAGTCATCCTTTTTTGATATGTACTGTCTCTTCTTGCTTTTCTTTTCTCTTTCCTTTTTCCCTCTTCTCCTTCTTTCTCCCTTTTTTCTAATGAATATATTCTTCCCTTTTTTCTTCTACCTGATCCTCCCTTCTTTATATCCTGTCTTCTTCCTTTTTACTACTTTTTGTTTCTCCTTATACAGATGCTGGACGATTTTGCAGTTTTCTTAGCTCTCCTTTATTTTCCACCTTTCACATTTCACTTCTCTCTTCTTTATCATATCGCTTTAATCCCATCACCTATTTCTCTCAATATTTCAAATGCTCATTTTTCATTATACGCACATTTGCATTTTTCAATATTACACTGTTGTTCATAGGATGTTAATCTTTTTCATTCAGAGTTATCACAGGGAATGTAAAGGGTTTTCATAATCCTATAAAGAGGCAGAGAATTCTTTTACATCTAGCCTCATATAAACCTGATTTAGTTTTGCTACAAGAAACTCATTTATCTGAGGCTGAAGCTCTCAAACCTAATTGTAAGTGGGTTGGCTCAGTATTGGTATCTCCTAGTAACACAAAAAAGAATGGGGTTGTTATTTTATGCCCTAAAAAGTTGAAATGCTCTGTTGTGACACAAGATATTGACTCTGATGGTAGGTGGATCCTAGTCAAACTACTAATTAATAATATTCCTCTCACTCTGTTTAACCTTTATGGTCCAACTCAACCCGATCCCTCTTTTTGGCCTACTGTTACAGACAACATTTTTCAAAATAAAAATGATTTTTTTATATTTGGAGGTGATTGCAACCAAGTTATGGACCCTTTCATTGATCGCAAATCCCAGGTACGTTTTATTCCCAACAAAACTCACAAACAATTTCTTAATACTATCACACAGACTCAACTGGTCGACACCTGCAGACTATGCAATCCAGACCAATCAGAATTTTCCTTTTTTTCCCCTCCACATGGATCCCTATCACGGATTGATTATATATTTCTTTCTAAATCCTTGGCCCTGAACCTTGTTTCCTCCTCGGTTGAGCCCATTTTGATCTCAGATCATGCTCCAGTAGTCGCTGACTTCGACTTACTTTCTCCCCACTCTAAAGTGTCTAGGTGGAGATTTAATAATTTTCTTTTACAGGATCCAGTTTTTTCCTCTTCTTTCACCTGCTTTGCTGAAGAATGTTTCTCTATTAATGAAGATTCCTCTGTGTCCCCTGTGTCGGTGTGGGATAGCTTTAAAGCCACTGCTCGAAGTTTTACTATAGATTTTGACTCTAAGAAAAAGAAACAGTCCTTCAATAAGCACAAAGCTTTATTAACTTCCATTAAACACTTAGAACATCAGTTTATACTTCTTCATCGGACTCTACTCTGCAGAAACGTATTCGTGCTAAAATGGAATTTAATAACATTTTTACTGATAATGCTTCCTTCACTAAGCTTCGTAGCATTGCCCGATACTATGGTGGTCGAAATAAAGTTGGCTCACTTCTTGCTAATTATTTAAAATCTAGAAAAGAGAAAACATGAATTGAGTCCATTCAATCAACCGATGGTAAACACCTTTTCAAAGATCAGGATTTATTAGCCAAATGTACTAAAGTTTACAGCGTTTTATACACTCCTGAGTAGCCCCCAACTGATTTACTCATTGATGATTATCTTAGTACTATTCCTCCTCCTTCCTCTTCTGATCTAGATTTCACCTCTCTAGACACAGATCTTTCACTACAGGAAATCTCCTCCTCCTTGAATTCTTTAAAGAAGAATAAATCCCCTGGTCCTGACAGTTTTTCTGTGGAATTTTATCTTCATGTTTCCAATTTGTTATTACCAAAACTTTTTAATCTTTTCCAACATTTTTGCTCCACAGGTGCAGCAAGTGGTACTTTTCTAGAAGCTTCTATTTGTCATATTCATAAACATGGCAACGATCCCAAATTTTGCAAAAATTATCGCCCCATCTCCTTGATAAATGTTGATTATAAGATCTTCGCTAAACTCTTAGCATTACGCCTTGAATCCTTTTTCCCTCATTTAATAGGCCCCGAACAATGTGGTTTTGTTAAAGGTAGACTAACCTCTGATAACTCTCGTCTATTTTTCAATGTTCTCAATAAAGCTTCTTCTTTATCTTTTCCTCTTGCGGCGATCCCCATTGATGCGGAAAAACTATTTGATAGGGTGGATTGGTCCTTTTTGTTTAAATCTCTTCGATGGCATGGTTTTGGTACTAAATTAATTTCTCTTATCTCTCTCCTGTACTCTAACTCCTCTGCTTCTACCATCGTTAATGGTCAAATCTCGCAGCACTTTTCACTCCATCGAGGTGTTAGGCAAGGATGTCCATTATTCCCCCTTTTGTTTGTTCTATCTCTTGAACCTTTTCTTTCTCGTATTCGTCAAAATCCCTCTATTTTTGGATTTCCATATGGAGATCATCATCTGAAATTATCTGCTTATGCTGATGATATTTTGCTCTTCATTTCCAATCCAGATTCTTCTATCCCTTCATTATTACAAGAAATTTCTATTTCTCAGCGGAATCAGGCTATAAGATTAATTCTGATAAGACAGAAGTTATACCAATTACCAAATTTTGCCTCAAACAACAATTTGAGTCTACTGGCTTTCATTGGAACAGTTCTAAAATCAAGTATCTTGGTATTTGGTTTTCTAATTCTATTACTGATTCAGTTGAATTGAACATGAATGTAGCTCTAGACCGTATCTCTAAACTCTTCTCATCCTGGAATCCTCTTTTTCTCTCCTTGTGGGGTCGTCTTGACTCCATTAAGATGATGATTACTCCTATTCTATTATATCACTTTTCAATGATTCCAATACATATCCCGTCACCTTTTTAAAAAAATAGACTCTCTTCTTTCCAAATTTCTATGGAAAAACAAAAAGTCCAGAATTTCCTTACTTCACCTCAGAAAACCGAGACTTGTGGGTGGGGTAAACTTTCCAAATTTTCGATTATATTGTAAGGGTTTCAGCTTAAAACAATCTTCTCATTGGCTTCTTACGGAATCCTCTCCTTTTACTCCTCTATGGGTCAATATTGAACGTTGTCTGTTTACTCCTTTTTCGACCAATGAAGTTCTTTCTTTTACTGCCAAAAATGCCCTCACATCCCTTCCACTATTTAAACACACTTGCTGTTTGTTAAGACCTCATTTTCAGCCAAAATGAATATCCAGAAATGCTTTTCTACATTCTCCTTTGTGGCACAATCATCTTATAACCATTAATGATAGACCTCTGTACTAGTCCTCATGGAGAACAAAGGGGATTGCCTGGGTTAAAGATTTGTTTGATGACACTTCTCCTTGTTCTTTTCCTAATTTTCAAGCTACATTCAAATGCCCTCGCTCCTTTTTATATAAATTTTCCATACTTATGGAATTACTTCTAAGTATATTTTATTCCCTTCCTTCTGATGAAGCTTCAATCGCTCAGGACTAACTTCTTAAAATCTTAGCATCAATTGCAAACGTCTCCTTAATTTATAAATTCTTTCACACCACAAATCCAGAACGAGACAAAACTACAGTGGAACTTGCTTGGGACTCAGACTTAGGTTTTCAGTCAAGCACTGATATATGGAATACGATTTGGGCTCGGTCGCTGAGGATCTCAAGATCCGCTTCCACCACTCAATCTATTTTTTGTCTATATCACAGGTTATATTTTACTCCGACTTCTATAGCTAATTTCACACACATAGATAATAAGAAGTGTTGGTCCTGTGATTTTCCATCAGCAGATCTTTCACATCTCCTTTTTTCATGTCCCCCTGTAATTTCTTTTTGGACACAAATCTGGGCTCATTTATCTAACATTTTTCGGTTTCACACTCCCACGTCCACTATTGTTCTCTTTAAGGGAAGTCTATCAGAATCCATTCCTTTGTCTTCCTATGAAAAAGGGTTGTTTGATCTTATTTTGGCTTTAGCGTTTCAACAAATTACGATGAACTGGAAGTGTTTGACCAAACTTTCAATTAAGCGTTGGTGGAATACTGTAAGCCAATACGATAGGTTAGATGTTGAGGTTAGATGTTGCTTATGCCTCCCAATGCAATACACATGTAAATAGAGATGTATTTTGGTTGCCATTAACTACTTATTTAAATATGGTTTCAATTAATAATGTTTCTCGTTATCGTTCTGAAAATTTCCAACCCCCTTGAATTCCTTCCTCTTTGTTCTATCTTTCCTCCTCTTCTACTATTTGGCAGAGTTTTTACTCAACAGTTACCTTGTTCTTTATATCTTACTGTTCTTAGGAGCCTAATATAAACTTTTATTTAGTGATTATAAATATATTTAATATCCCGTCCTTTCCCTTTTCCTTTCTACTATAATTCTGTTGCCTACTCTATTTTGCTTACAAGTTATTTTTTACATTGTTATTCTTTAGGCCTTTAATTTATGTTATTGATTTTTATGATTCAATAAAGCTTATTAAACTTTTAAAAAAAGAAAATAGTGCTCCCAGGCTCTAATTAAAGCATATGTGTAACAACCAAATTAAAAGGACCAGTCCTCATGGGAGGTTACAAATGAAGACAAGGCGATACGAAAGAAGAAGTAACAAGACCATTAACAAATCAGAAGCCAGCTTTTACGAAGGAGAATGATTCAAGCCAATGACAAATATGGGCGGAGAGTGGGCGGGGCATCAAGTACATACTAAAATAAAGCATGCCTGGCAGAGCAGCACATGCGTGCTGACTGTAGGCTCGACATAAAAATTACAAGTATCCACAAAATGCCTGTTTAATATTGAAGCGCAGGAAATGGTTGCCCACTGGTGCTCTTGGGGGCGTGTCGTTTTTTGATGGGAAACAATTGGTTGTGTTCCTTTGATGCTGTAGTACGGAGGTGTTACATTTTACATTTTAATTATTTGGAGCATGTGTGTCATTTATAGAATAACGATTTTACCCCAAGTGCTTCCCATAAACTCTTCACTGTTTTCAAGTTATTATAGTACAGAAGAAAAGTAAATGAAACAAACTTTCAACTGAATGTTGTGGCAGTAGAAAATAAGAGATTTGCTGCTTCAGCAAAACGCCTGTAATGAACAAAGTAAAACATGTACTTTCAAAATGAGCTTCCCCAAGGCAAACCATTTATTTTCATAGTATTACAGCATTCAAATGTTAAAGAAATACTAAAATTGAAATAGTTTAGGATGAATCATAGTGCTACTGCTACAAGCTAAAATAATTTCAATAACAAATAAAGATATGTAGAACGCTTAACCCAGTAAAAATACTTCAAAAAATGTGAAAATGAGAAGTAGGACAGAAAAACACAGCCTTCCTTCATATATCGCTGTCATTTTGTTTAAACAAGGGCTAATTATAACATGATATACATTTTCAAAATACATTTACCAAGATTCCAAAAAAGCTGCTGCTTTCAGGTGAGGCGCACAAGTAAAAACGTAATGAATGTATATTTTAAGGCACAGGAATGATTTAGGAGAAACCTCCCTCCTCCCTGTTTGTTGATACCCCCATGTCAAATGTGAGTGACTGAAGAAGTTGTACATGATGCAGACGGTCCGATGCTGTAGATGCCATCAATATAGTGCTCAGCCTCTTGGTTTGCAGCCCGTCTCATGCCTTATCTCCAGTCCCCACAGCTGCCTTGTGCAGAGCCATCACTAAACTCTCTGATTGAACTCAAAGTGGGGGTGAGGCTTCCCAAGCAAGCATCACCTTGCAATATTCTTAACGAAGTACTGGTATCAACTTCTTGCCGACTGGTGAGTGCTTGGAGTTCTGGCAATGCTTTGTCTTCTACACTCTTTGATATGATATCTGCCCCATCCTCTACAGCTCCAGGCTGTGGGTGGGTGGGATGGATAGTGACTTCACTGTTGTTTAAGAGAATAATGCAGATTGCAAATGACTCTTGCTCCGTGACATCACAGGCTGTCAGGTGCACAAGCTTTTGCTGGTCCTTCCTGCCACTGGTCAAGCAAATGACTAACACATTGCGCTGGATTTGCTCAAAACTCGTTTTCGACCTCATGTTAATCTTGACCGAGTGATTTATCTTCATACACTGAATTAGAAGGTAAAGGAGACAATATGCATTCCCTGGCTCCCTTAGGGGGCTGCCCAACCTGTGCACCCCCGCCAATTCTAAAAAGGATGTTTGGGCACAGATAACTCAAAGCTGCAGCTCTACAAAGCTGAGCTGTATCATTCTGAGGAAGCCCAGAATTTGGGAGCAACATATGTCAATCCTAAGTGTGTCCCACAAACATTCTGGAGCCCTCTGCAGAACCAGACGACTCACCGAACAATGCGGCCACAAGGACAGAAGATACAAGTGAAAGGCCAATGTAGCTACTTAAGAGCAAGATCACCACGCCTTTCTGAATGCCCACGTGAGGGAAGAACGGATTTGCTCCCAAAAAAGCAAACAATTTGCCAAGAATTACTGTTCCAAGAATTTTGTATGCAAGCAACCACCGTGGAAAACCCCCTTCATGCCGACTGCAGAGAACCTAGTTGTAAACGAAATTGGGTAAATTGGTTCCCAAAAAATAGACTTCAATGTACAGTACAATCAAATGATGAGGGAAGGAACATTGCATAATATAACCACCTTTTCTGTTCGGTATGATTTGAGGAGGTATTCATTTGGGATTTTTTCCTTCTCCATTGCTGAGAGAACATCATCCAAAATGTATTGTCTGGACCAGTGGGAGTGATAAATATCAGCGATGATGCCACAACAATAGGACATCCACTTACCAGTAGTGAGCAGAATGCTTGAGAAAGGACTGATCATCCATGGAGTTTATGCATTTTTCAGGACCACACATTGGTTATCTTAGTGGTATTGTAACCCTACAAAACACAGATGCCGTCAATCTGTTTTGGAAGTCAGGGTTTCATAGGTATGCTAACTTAGTGTTGCATCTAAAGATAGGCACTGGAGTAGTGTCTGTTGGAATAGTTTAGGACATTCCTTCCGCCATGCCGAGGGTATCTACACCCGCCAAATTTAGAGATGACCACCGGCCCTGCAGTCATCTCTTTGTGATGAATGAAACCGCTGTCATGACAGTTCCTTTCAAGGTAATACAGGTTTGTTGTACTCTCGCTGTCAGATTTGACGGCATTTGCAAAAACGTTTATCATTTTTTTGTTTTTCAAAAACAAAATCTGAAATCAGGAGTTTAAAAAAAAAAAACTCTCACCCTGGGATTTTTTTCCAAGCTGTTTGTTCCTTATTGGCAGGTTTTTTTCCGGTGATGACAGACAGCAAAAAAAGGCATTACACTATCCACTCTACATTTATTTTATTAATATAAAATTTTATATAGCGCGGTCATGACCCAAGCGGGTATCAGAGCACTTTAAAGATGTACAGAGGTACAAACAGAGTTGCAGGTAAAAAACAACAACAATGATAAGCAAAGTACTGGAGACGATAGAGGAGCAGTAAAATAGGCCAAGGCAAGAGGAAATAGTGTAGCATGTAAGTGCAACAGACAAATAGAGGGGTTGAGCACAAACCCACGCTGTAGACATAGTCAAAAGCATAGGACCCCCTACGGGAAACAAAAAAAAACATTGTAGCCTCAAAGGAGGTAGGTGCCGTCAAACAAGGGCATTCATCCATAGAGCTTTTAGTTCCTTTTTGAAAGAAGCCGTAAGGGGAGTCAGTCTGATGACCGGATGCAAGGAGTTCAAGATTCTCTGGGCAATGCCGAGAACACCCGAATATAAGTTTTCTTTTTCTGGAATTTTTTAGGTTTCAGCAGCAGAGTGCTGGAACTCCAGTTTTTGGGTAAGGTACATAGGGATGTTAAAGTGAAGGGCCTTGTGAGTCATCCACGCAATCTTGAGATGAATCCTAGCCTTCAAAGGCAGCCAGTTCAAGGATTTCAGTACAGGCGTGATGTGGCTATTTCTTCTGGAACCTATGATAAGCATTGCCGCTGAATTAAAGGAAGCCCTGAGCGGAGCCAACTTGGAGCTGGGTAGCCCACAGAGTGTTGCACAGCCATAGTCTAGCCTGGAGATTACTAGAGCTACAACAGCAGACTTGAAGTCGTCTGGGGGGAGGAAGAGTTTTTATCTTTCTTAGAATACTCAAGTGAAAGTTGACACCTTTGGTGGCTGTGCTTATGTGTTCCTGCATGCTCAATGACTTGTCAAGTATACTTCCAAGAGACCTAGCAGAGTCAATGATGTCTGGGGTACAGTTGAGATCTGTTAGGTGGTTCACATACTCAGCAATGATGGCAGTCTGTTTTGTTGGTGCTATCAGGAGGACCGTTTTGGAGGAGTTGAGCTTAGGAAGTTGGGTAGTCAGCCAGTGTTGAGTTTTGAGTAGGGTTGAGTTGAGTGATTTGATATCGTCTGGGGAAAAGATTTTCAGGTAAAGTTGGGTTTCATCGGCATACATGTGATAGTGAATGTTGGATGAATTGAGTAAATCCGTTAGCGGCTCCATGAACAGGTTGAAGAGCATAGGAGAGAGTATAGATCCCTGAGGGATCCCAAGAGTGGATGGCAGGGAGTTAGAAAGGGAATAATTGACATTGAATCTTTGCATTCTGTTGTTGAGAAAGGAGGCACACCAGTTTAATACAGGGCCATAGAGACCCATCCTCCATTCCAGTAAGTCCAGGAGGTTATCATGCTTGACAGGTATCAAACACTGAAGATAAGTCAAGGAGGATTAAAAGGCAAGCTTCATTCTGATGGAGCATTTTTAGGGCGCCATGGACTATGTGAGTAATAGCCGTTTCAGTACTGTGGCCGTGGCGAAAACCCGATTGGAATTGATCTAAAAGCTGGAATTGATCAATGTGGTTACAAAGTTGGACAAGAACACATTTCTCAAGGAGCTTTATGAGAATGGGCGAAACCTTCTCTGCCTTCAGACAGTCAGGAATCACACCTTGACGTTGGGAGGCATTTACTATTTTGGTCCAGAGGGGGACTAAGGACCCTTTCATCTCATTGAAGGAACTTGAGGGCAGAGGGTCACTGAAATGGTTAGAGGGTTTCAAATTAGAAAGCAAGTTGAGAATAGAGAATTCATCATAGGGAGTGAATTGGCTCCAGTAGGCGTTATTTTTGGATGAAAGACCTATGTCAGGCAGAGGCTGAGGTGAAGTGAGTTGGCTCCAGCAGGAGATATTTTTTGGGGTTAGAGAACAATAGCAGGCAGCGGATGAAGTGGAGGCTGGGAAGTAGGGTTAGTCAGGCATAGGAAAGTTGGTTGTTTGCCTAGTAGAACTTGGAGATCATTTTCAATCTTAATAATCTTTTCAAGGAAGAAAGAGGCAACACTTCACAGATTGGCTGTGTAGGTGCCTGAGATGGTGGAAGGGTGGGAATATAGTTGGATTGGAGTTTGATCAATTCAAAACGTTTATTGGCATAATCTAGTTGGCTTCTGAAGAAGTTCAATTTTACCCTCTTGATATATTTGTTGTAAGATCTCAGGAGCAGGAGATGTTCCCGGGACGGGAATTCTCTCCAAGATCATTCAGCCAGTCTAAGATTGCGTGTCTCTGCATTTAAGCTATCGTTGTACCAAGGTTTGGAGTCTTTAGAGTACTTTCTTTTAAGTTGTAAGGGGACAACTGAGTCTAAAATACTCAGTAAAGAGCTGTTGTAATGAACCCTGAGGTCCTGTACATCGGACATGTCAGTAGGAGGCAACAAGGAGTTCTTGCTGAGTGAGATCAGGTCATTCATGTTTGAGTTTCACAGAGATCGTTTCCAAAACCTGGGATTCTTGTCTTGTGATCTTTTCTTGGACCAGGGTTCAATGATGTGGAAGGAGATATAATGATAATTAGACCAGTCACAGGGGGCTATCAAGACCAATTGAATAGCATTGGGTTTAGCCATAATAAGATCCAGGATCGAGCCTAGAATGTGTGTAGGACTATCATAAAATTGAACTAGGCTGAGGTCCACCAGGAAGGTTTTGAGAGTGGTTGCTAACAGATCTTTCAAGTCATTCCAATGAAGGTTGAAGTCTCCAAGGAAGATTTGGGGATAATGATGTCCCGCATTGGAAGAAATGATTTCCATGATATCGAAGGGGAGGTTGTCACCCGCGGATGGTAAAACATGTGCAATTTGCACAATGGCCTGCTGTTGCTGGTGATGTTAATGCAGAGGTATTCGCAGGAGGAGACAGCATCTATGTGTCTTGTTTCAGAATGAGACTATTCTGGTATATACATGCGATCCAATCACCAGGTCTGTCTGCTCTGTCCAGCCTAATGATGTTATGGTTAGGGGGGGACTAGTATGTCAAGGATCGGACCAGAGGAGTCCTTTAGCCAGGTTTCCTTAAATATGAGGATGTCCAGATTGTGAGCCAGGATGAGTTCAGCAATGTCTGTGGCATGTTTCATGGCTGATCTACAATTGATGAGCATGCACTTCAGATGTGGAGTGGTGACAGAGGAAGCGGGCTGTGACTTGGGAATTGGCTTCAGGTTAGACAAATTTATAGCATTGTGTTGTGACTGGGTTTTCTGACAGGGTTCAGAGGAACGGCTAGAATGTGTTCCTGATTATTTGGTTTGTTCAGAAGAGAGGGATTGTAAGAGCGCAGGAGAGTGTCAATATCATTCCCTGTGAAGGAATTCTTGGATCTAGAGGGTCTAGACGGAGCGTTCAGGAAGTGTATGGTTCTCCAATGAGGGGACGCATATGATTGAGAACGACCATTGATAGAGAAGGGGAATGGCAACTTGGAGAGAGGGAAGTATCAGGTGTAAGATTGTGCCTGTAGATCCCAGACGCCCTGTCTGTACATCTATCGTTAGCCAGTTTAGTGATGATGAGTATGAGCTTATGTAAGTCAGCCTTGTGTTGTTGAATATCAAGCAAGATGGTGTCCAGCGCAAGAGGGTACAGAGATTAGATGAGACTCCGAGGAGTGTGTCATGGAACCTGTAGGCTGAGACGGAATACTGATGGGAGCAGTCATGAGTTGATGGCCAGAGAGCTCCAGGTAGGGGTAGGTTGACAAGGAAAGGTTATGTAGAAGGCAGGGGGCAGGGGAGAGCTATAAAGCTGATCTTCTAGGTTCTCTGGAGACGACATGATGTTGGAGTAGATCATAGGAGGAGAATCAGACTTCAGGAAAGACATCTCTCTAGCCAAGGGGCAAGAAGGGTAGACTGCAGTGTCAGTTAGGCCAGGAGTAACGCAGGGTGAGTGGAGGTACGGTGTGGTGGAGAGGGGAGCAATGTCCTCTAAGACGGCATTACGGGTGATACCACTCACCAGTTGAGAACCCATAACCCACCACAGTGAAGGTGAGATGGGCAAAAAAGGGGGGCTGGAAGAGTTGGAGGAGAATAGGGGGAGAGTGACAGGGGGGTGAAGTTACCAGGGGGGAGTCATTTGGAGGGACAAAGACGAGGATGGGGCGCTAAGCCCATACGTAGGAGTGTCAGGAACCTGGTAAGAGATGGAGTTTTTGATAATGTGAAAAATTTCCTCAAAAGACCCTGGATGATGGTCTGCAGCTTGGATGAGGATTATCCCATTATAATAGATGGAGATTGTATCATTAGCTGTGAAAGTGGTTGGAGGGGCTACCACTAACCTTGTTCCATGAGCAAATTTTTGGGAAGAGGTCATCAGCGAAAGAGAACAGATAGCATTCCTCCATTTAGTTCTTCTTTTTGAGTAGAAGATGAGATCACAGGTCTTTGATCACTTAATTAAGGAGAGGTAAGGGCCAGAATTTAGAGTTTCATGGTGAGCTTTGAGATTTCCATATTTGAGACGTTTCAATGTATTTTTAGATAGGCTAGGAGGGTAATCAATAGTAAATGCATTGATGCCCAGTGGAATTAGCTTAAACTGTAAGTTATGATCCATGATGTTGAGTGGTAGAAGGCCAGAATAGAGACATGGAGGGTGGAGAAGAGGGAGTACGTAAGCGTGTGGTTAGAAAACAAAGAGAGACCTAGCTTGAACAGTCAGACACAGGAATATATTGCCAGAATATGGGTTACAAAGGGCGCCCCCTACGAGAAAGCACAACCCAAACACCAGAAGGGAGCATCTTTCAGCTCAGGGAGGCCTTACAAATCTAGCGGAGGCCAAGGAGTGTAGAGGTCCAGAAAGATCAGGACCAAAAAGGAGGTTCTATAGGCCACTAGAAGTGATCCTGTGGACAGGCACAAAAGAGAAGTCCAAGACCAGTGGCAATCCAAATCTGTTCCAAGATGGCCACCGTATTTGCTCAATCAGTGAGGAGGCTCGTGGGAGGCCTTACAAATCGAGCAGAAACCAAGGAGCGTAGAGGTCTAAATAGATCAGGACCAAAAAGGAGGTTCTATTGGCCCCGAGAAGTGATCCTGCAGACAAGCATAGAAGAGAAGTCCGAAATCAGTGGCAATCAAAAACCGTTCCAAGATGGCCACTGTATTTGCTCATCCAGTGAGGAGGCTTGTTGAAGTCCATCCTTTATTTTTATGGTTAGACAGGGGAGACCATTTTAAAGAAGATTCCTAATGAGGCTGGGGGGAAGGCACTAACAAGATGGAAGGCCATTACTACAGAGCCCCAACTGGACAAATGAAAGGGATCAACAGGCCCCAGGATGTAGAGACCCCAATCTGTGCCTCCAGACAGTGATGGAGCACGTGCAGCAGAGAGGAGGGGGCACTCTTCAGCATCACAAGGCCCCCCCCCAAGACTCAAGTAGAAGGCCAGCTGGCCTAGGGGCTCTTGGAGAAGGAAAGCAGGCAACGGGCGTCCTCCACCCGCTCCTGGGGGCCAGGGTGAGTCTGCAGCCGATCACTTGCACCTCACAGGGGCCCTCAACTCAGGACTCCCGCGACCCGTGCTGCTTGCGCAGAGACCAAGCATCAAGGCATGCCGCAATGTACACAGCGCAGTGGGCGTCCTCCAGCAGCTCCTGGTGAACAGGGGAAGACTGCGGCAAGAGACAGCCTGGTCACAAAGGGCCCAGCCGCAACCTCGGGCCAGAAGAGCCAGCCAATTGATATCGGAACCCCAGACGCTCCTACCTGCACCCAGCTCGGGACACAAGTTGGGGGTCCCAGGCGAGATCAGGCACAACTCCCCAAATTATCATCCGAGGATCATCAGAGGAAGAGGTAGGTCGCCACAAAAGCCCCGCTGCCTTCTCCAAGCATAGATCAGTTGCGGGAATGCGAAGTCGGGCTGATGCAGGAATATTCCCAAAAATGGGATCCCGAGCCCTGGAGTTTGCAAGAAGCAGCTGCTACTTCGGCGGCCATCTTTTGATTCTAATACATAGGGGAAAAGACAATGTAATGTCCTCCCTTTGATGGTCCCTACTCCATTTGGCCATCAGAGGCCCTCAGTCAGAATCTATTTTTAAGAAACTCCTGAAAACCTGGCTCTTTATAGCCCAAGACAACCTAGTGTTTTCACTCATCTGATTTGGTTGAACGCTCTGCTGCTCACCTATCTCGTTTTTCCGCATTAGTGCCATGATGCTTCCCGGAGTGAAAGCTGCACTCTACAAATGTTCTCATTCATTCAAGTTTTGCATAACGGCACCATCAGAGGCTCAGTTGACAGAATACTTAATTTTGCCTAATTCTAGTGTTTGGCAGGTAGGCTACCTAAATGCGTTTGCGATGGAGGACCGTGTCCGCCAAACAAAAATTCAACGCACTACTATGGAATTAGTATTTTTTTAAAACTCTTTGGTGACTGCACCTTTTTGAGATTTCCTCAAAGAGGATTCCACCTAGAAGTAGAAAGACCATCACCACAAGTTCTTTAAAGACACAGAGGATACTATGTCGGTATTAACCAAATTAAAAACAGAACAATTGCCACCAGTCTCATGGGACTAGGGGAAGTCTTTCTCCAGCAACAAAAATTATAAGGGCCATGATAGCCTATGCCAGTCAGACCCTAAAATCCACAAAAGAACGGTATTCACATAAAAAATGTAGCAATATTACAGAGCTGCCAATTTTATCTTCATCTTTGCGTCTATGGTAATTAGTTTCAGGTATCCATTAACCAGAATCCTTTAGTTTTCTACATCACAAATCCTCATGAAAAGCACAGTGGAGGATATAAAAGTGGATTCACATAGGCTGATGTGCACATGCATGTTGCCTAAAAATTATAACAAAGCTAAATAAGTGAAAAGACAGAAAGGAGTAATCCAAGGCAGACTCAGCACAATGCTGGTACCCAGGGGATCCCTTCGTTTTACACCAATTTTAAATGAAGAGTTCCTTAATGGAGGAAGGTTGTTGCATTGAGAAATTGCATCGTGATTCTTTTTCTCTCTGATCCAAAGGACCCTAGAGCTAGCCTATACCTTGAGCAAAGGCATTGTTGACTCCACGGGAAGCCTCCAGTGGAAACTGCGATTTCCAGACACCCTTTGAAATGACTAGCTTCCATCCATTGTCAACTAGATCATCCCTGACACTCCCGGCACCCAAGTGAGTCCTGCTTTCTGCTGCTAGTCAGTTGGGCAATATTTCCTGGTAGGCATTGATGACTACAGTAAATATCTTGAGGCCTTGAGCTGCATGTGACACAGACCATATCAGATGAAGATGGTTATTCCAGGTTAGAACTAATAGTGATAGTGTACGGAGCCCCTGACAGTGACCTACTTAGAACTGTTAGAAGTGAACAAAAGAGAACTCCACGTATGGCCTCAAGCCAATGGAAGGTGGAATATTGCGTGCTTAGCCCCTGTAAAGTATGTTCATAGTTATGAAGTGTGGTGATGTTGAATGAGTGCGCATAGGTTCCTTTTGTTCATTGGGAGAAATGTATCTCCTCAAAAAGTGTACTCCAGCCTCGACGTCCGTGTATAGAAGCAACATTGAGGCCATTCCTCACCGCACCTCCTGGGGAGCTTTCACTACAGAGGCATGTTCAGGTCACTATATAAACCCATAGTCAGTGTGATGAGATTATTTCCAGAAATTCTTGCATTTCAGCACGTTCCAGGGAGTAGTATTGTCCAAATCAGTCCACGAGGCACACGCACAGAAGACGATTATTTATCTCAAGACAGTGAAGTTAACGTCTTCAAATCCCACCGACCCCACCTTTCCAAGTGGCTCCCCACGGGCGGCGCCTGCCACAGAAATGCCACTGTCACTGCGGCACTCTATTCCTGGGGCTCTAAGGCTCATTGACTAAGATATAATCAACCCCCCTCACCCTCTCATATATTACAGAAATACAAGGCCATTCTCCTTAAATCTCCGGGCTTACGTGTTACTGCTCTCTTAATTTTACTGTTTATTTTTTATTCTACGTTTAAAGGTAGTGTTTGGTTCCACAGTGGAGCGGTCTACTGCGGGTGTGGGGTTGCCAGCTGTTGTGTCCTGCAAGACACGTTCCAGTGTCTCAGCAGACACAAAGTTGTTAACCACTCCCTTGGGGGAGTGGGCACACATACACCCCACATGCACCCATCACAGGCGTCACGAGTGACATGAGCCTGTTAATAAAAAGGGCCCGGATGCACATACTCATGGCCAGTTCTTAGTGCTAGACCTTAGGGGCCTATTGCGATCACGGCGATGCCCAGCGCCGACCCAGCTGTGGCGATCCACCCGCCAAATGTCGCTGTGAGACCCCCCGCTATATTAGTATGGCGAGGGGCACCGCGACGGACGGAAAGACCGTCCACCGCATTTCTGCCGGTCGGATTGCCGGTCGGGCGGAAAAGGCAGGCGGAAAAGGCAGATAATATGGGGGCAGTGCCTTGCAGGCACCGCCATACATATCATTATGCATGCAGAAATAGTCCTTTCCATGGCAGCATCAAGGCAGGTGGTCTTTGACATTGGGGGCCTGTTGTGGGCCCTCTTGGGTGTTGAGGGGGTGGGGGGTGCACTTGTGGGGTACCTATGGTACCCTCCTTCATTGGCATACACAAGGTGGCAGGCACCGCCCGCCACAATGCATAATATGCCTGGATGGCGGGCTCATCCTAATTGGCAGAGCGGGACTGCCGCACCTCTGGTGGTTGGTCCTGTTTACCGCACAATGTTCCATTCTCAGGCTTGCAGAGACATTTCAAGGTTGGAACCAGCCTGTAAGAAATGCTCTTTTTTTCTGCAACGATTTTCAGAATGTGCTGTTACTCACTGATAATCAATGCTTAATGCTCTCTTTGCGTGAACTGAACTGTTTGGTAAAGTTCCATTACTGAAGGAGGGTATATCTGTCCATGTTTAGTCATAATGTGTTAAAATCAGAACAGAAGCAATATTTTCTGGTTCTATAAGTCTGCAAGCTGCTACATGTTTTGACTTCTCTATTACCAGGGAATTGGCCTACTTAACGATGATAATTTGTTTTCAAGGGCTTGATTTACATAATGGCAGAGAAGGTACCAGGTCGCAATGGTGATGAAGGTCCTTCCCCGCCACTATTGTGGTCCGCCTGCCAAATTCTATTGCGGGTGGACCATAGGTGTGGTTTTTGCAGAGACTACTCTGTATCTGCAATGACTAAACTTCTCTGATGGCCCTGGGAAGTGAGGGCTGTAGGGAAAATGGCTGCAAGACTGCCCGGCCAATTTAGATGGGAGGACATGTAGCCGTGTGTTACTGTCCTAACCACCAGGTAAAACCTGGTGGTAAGGAACAGCAAAATTGTTATAATGCTTCCCCCGCCATGGGAGAAGCCTCTCATGGTGAGGGCAGCATTACTTTTTTCCTTTTAAAAAGGAAAATCCAGTTTTGCTTGGCGGTTGTTTATAAATTAGGTGGACGCCTCTCTATGGTGGGGATGGAGTAAGGTACTCCGTTGTCATGGCAGACCGATGGAGCAGCCTGCCTAAACTTAAATCAGGCGCTAAGGGCTTTTGAAACATGGTGGCTAACTCTTTCCATTAGAAATGTTGCACCTTTATCGAGGTGTGCTCGACACAAACAGCGGCAATTAATCCTATTACATATATTGCACTTCCTTTAGAGCAGACACGAACTGACACATGCCCTGGAGGCAGTACAGTAGGGTGTGCAGACTAGGTATCAGATTTAGAATATTGATGGTACTGAATATTAAGGACAACATATATATATATATTTTTTAAATTGACAGGTAAGTCTAGATTTTCTATACCTAACACCATATGTACCTATATAACACTTAGACATTCAAGATGTGGAGCTAGGAATCTATAATTCTCTATATGCATTTACCCTTAGATAGTTTGTCCCTCAAATTTCTGTGCTTAATATTCTTTTATGTCCACATTCTCCATGTGAATATTCAGTAGTACAATCCTCAGTAGTGAAAGGCTGCACACAGCCTTGGTTCTAAAAGGGGAACAGAGATCACTCTGCAGGCGGGTATCAAAGTTACCAAACCCACCAGCAGGCATGTTTATGGAGTGTCAATGGGATTGCAAGATTCACCTTAGGGGCACCCTTACATAGCACCACCTCATTGGGGTGGACAGTCAGTGTGCCTCCTGATGGTCTCTTTCCCTCTTCACCCATGTCCGTAATATGATGGGGTTGTAGAGCCAAAGTGTTTCTCTCATTAGCATGGTGCCACGCCCAGTTACTAATGAGAGACCACCCACCAGAACTATACATCTGCCAGAGCAATTTGTACTACAGAAGGGGCTGCACACGCATTTGCTGCCACTTCTGTAATACAACAGTGTCCCCGGGGAGCTAAGAGCCCAGGAGGCTCATGCCGATGGCTGAGTAGCATTTAACAAAATGTCTTCAATATTTCCATTGCCAAATATGGCACAGTCATTGTTGATGTGAACTGAGAAACTGTTTAAAAAAATAATTGTTTTGGATTAAGGGGCATTTTAAGGAAATTGCAAAAGAGACAATGTTCTTGCTTTTCCTTCATGGTGATAAGAGAGGTACTCAAAGTGGCTGTATTCTCCTTTGAGATGAAGAATAAGACATGGGGCATGCCATTTAACCAGATTTTTATTAGTGGAAAGTTGGTTGGGAAGGGTAGAATGAACACTGAGGTAATAAAGGCATACATGAAAAGGGATTTCACTGGTTGAACTACAGACCTTAGTCCAGGATTGCATTGCATCAAAAGCTCAGATTTTGAACGCTGTTTCTTCTGGTGAGCATTACTGGGGACATTTAATAGGATAACTATGCAAATGATTGGTGGTCAGCAAACTGAATAGTCATTTGACAAAGTACTGTCCCACAGGGTGTTTTTCAATGGAGAAAAAGAAGATGGGTTGTAATTGTTACAGATTGAAATAGATCAGATGGATGATTCTAAAGCCATTATGCTTACAATTAGGGCCTGATTACGAGTTTCAGTGGTCCTGGAGTGGGCAGCAAGCCACCGCTCCGCTCCAGGACCGCTGAAACTCACCACCATCCTCCAGATTACAAGTAACTTTGTGGTCTGGTGGCATGGTGGTCCCATGGCGGCGCAGTTTAAAGGCTCATTGTGAGCCTTAAACAGCACCGCCCCGGGACTGCCAATGCATTTTCCTGCACAGGAAGCAATGTGCGTTCCTTCCCATGCAGGAACTGCATGTAAAAAAGTACAGAGGGGCACAACATGTGGCTCCTACATGCACCCTCATGCACAGTGGCAAGAGGAGGCCCTGTAGGGCCCCCTTTGTTGCCTCACTGCCATTAAAAGGGCAGTGGAGAGGCAACTCAAAATATGCTTCGTGGGGCAGCTGCAGCACCACCAGCATATTTTGTCCTCAAACTGCTGCCAGACCGCAGAATCCTTGATCCACGGCGATAGCAGCAGTTCAGTGGCGGTCCAAACACCACACTTATAATACTGCAAGCGGTCCCACAGTGTGGCAGCAGTCAGACCACCACCATGACTATGGCGGTTCCATGGACTGCCATAGTCGCAATAAGGCCCTTAGACACTAAGGGCAACATATGAGCATCTAAAGATAAGACCAATAAAAGATTTCTTTTAGTTCACAGCTCACTATCTGAGGGGATTTGTTTACATTTTGCACTCTGCCAAACTGTCGACTCTATTTCGCAGGAGGAGCGGCTTCTGACTCCACTTGCAGAAACCTTAGAACAACAGTATAAGGGATATTGGGTTGTTGGTCTATATTTCAGACTGACTGCCCTATTTGGGGCAGACGTTCTAATGTACTGATTTTCCTGTATGTGACATCCAGGAAAAGCCTGGCAGTCCCAATCAAGAAAAATATAATATTCACCCCATATCCGGCAGGGTGTCAGAGACAACAGTGACATTTTTGAGTCTGTTTTTAAAAAACAAAAAAGTTTGCTGTGCAGCATCATGAAACATGGTGGGCACTCTGCAAACCTTTTGTGCCTTCAGAGCAGCGTTTGCAGCAGCAGCTCCTTTGCAGGCACAGAGATCTCTGTCAGGCAGGGAAACGATCTCTTAATATGGTGAAAGAACATCTATTAGGGTGGCAGAGACCCAACACTAAATACCACCCTAAGGTAAGAGTAATTTTCAGAATGTATTAAAAAAAACATTAGCAAAATGTCACTGAATGCAGAACAATGGACTATGCAGACTTTTTTCTGTCTGGCAACAGACAGCACCAGCTGTCTTTTGCATACCACCTTGTTTTAAGTTGTATTATATGTAATACTACGTAGAGTGAGCTCTTGTTAGATGACTTTCTTGTCAATCTCAGTTCCCTGCTTTTTAATGGTGGTTTTCTCCATATGGTGTGTTTGTCCCAGTCAAATCTTTTTTACTTTTTGATTGGCTGGAGCATAGTCTTCGACTGCTCACAAACAATAATATTTCACATTTATAAATCTACTAAATGCTCCTCAATACTGATTACACACTATTCCATTACAAAATGAATTGCCTGCTAGCTCTGGATATATGTTATGGTACTTGTATGTTTATAATATTTATTGAATGATTTTAGTATTCTTTGAACAAATTTGAAGCATTTGAGTATTATTCATTTAGTATTTATTGATTTGCCTGAAACCCTTCTGAGAAATTTGTAGTTTAGTTGAGGGTAACATGCTGGTATTGAACATGTGATTTTAAAAGTCCCACCAAAGACACTCTAAATCTGCCAACCTCAACTGTCTGTTTTTCTAGCAGAGTTTTTTGTTTGGATTTATAGTGGGTGCTCCCTTGTGTCTGAACAAAGCAATGCTTCTCTAACAAGCTCTAATTAGAGCATGTCGTGGGCTGCTTTTATTCATTCCAAGTTGGCTTGGATGGTATTTTACTAATCCAAAACTATTAGACTGTGTCTGAAATGGTGAAAGGCTTCTGTAATTTTGCAGCGCGGCTTGATATTACTAGCTGATCCTGTGCTTAAAGAATTTTCTGGAAAAATGGCAAAAGGGTTTGTTGCTTTTCTTACTGAATTGCATTGTAGTAATTGAATGCCCCAAAACTCTGCTAAAAAACAAACATTTCAGGTGAGCAGATTTTGGCACATATTTACTAAAGCTTTGTGCCAGGTTAGCATCATAAAAGTGATAAAGCCCCAGTCCAAAGTGTTGGGGTGGGATTTACTATCCAACACATTTTGGCATTTGCCTTAGAAAGTACCCCAATGTAAAACAGAGTTGCGCTCTGCTCTACTTTGTATTGCTTTGAGTTAAGGGGGCGTTCCATGGCTGGTACATGGGTGCTCCCATTCAACCACCCATGGGTTTTCATGAACCAAAACCTTACAACTCCTTGAGGCAAGCATAACAAGAAGAAATGTTTTCATTTCTCCCAACTGTATATGTGTGCTACATTATGTAGCCCATTTACAAAGTGGGGAAAGCCTTAAAGGATAATATTTGAATTGGAAGGGTCCCCTTCCAGTACACAATGTATGCTTTAGAGATCACACAGCCTTATCGAAAGGTATATGGCAGCCAAAAGTTCAGCAGCATTGGGAGAGAGAAAATATCTTCCCTATCGTAGGAGATATGCTGCATTTTCTCTCTTCTTTTAATGCAAGGCAGTACAGCAACTTTGCTTGCTTTGCTGCTTTTCATCAACTATTACTGAATGTGGGCATTGAGTGTTTATTGCATCAAAGAGTGTTTCATTTGAAGGAGCTACTCTTTCCCTTCTACCCTTTCACGTAATTTATGCAGCACACTAAGCCTGAAAGGGCAAAGTTTTGATATACATGAGCCCATGAGATGGAACAGCCCTGTTACATCAAACTAATCTTGACCTTATAGCTGTCACAGCAAACACTGGCACTGGAAGATTTCTTGAATCCAAACAATCTTAGTTTATTCTTGTTTGTGTGCCCACATACCAACGCGTTTCAGCCTTTCCAAGATCCTCCTAAAACCTAAAGTGCATCATTGCCTTTTCCAGTAGAAATTAATAGAAAGAGATGATATATTAATAGACATAGGAGAGAAAATCTTTATCAATAACTATACTCCAATGTATTCCCATGTACATGCATGACATTGAATAATAATATTAACTATCACACAAATATCTGTAATAAAGATTGTTTCCTGAAAACAATGATAAACATGTCTTTGAGTCTTTAACATGCTTTAAGCCACAGCATACAGCCATAGGACCAACCACAAGGAATGCCCGCAGTCCTGCAAAAGAGCTCACAGCTCCAGTCCTGAGTGCTTTACAAAATATGGAAATCTCTCTTGGAGTCATGCATTTAATGAGTTAGGAGACTTAGTGCAACTTTTTTCTAAAAGTTCCCAGGGTGGGTGCTGGTCTTCCTGCAGCCCCCACAACATTTAATAAAATGCTTTGTGATGCCCCTACCCAACGAGGGGTGCTGCAAATGCAACATTATCAATAAAAAGCCCTTGCAGGACATTTTGGGGTGAATATGAAATGAGAAGATACTCTGCTGATTTCACATTTGTGACTGGTATTTATTTAAAGTAATGATATATGTACAACTGTGTGTAATGCTGGCTGCAGTCAGGAATCAGCAATCTTTTCTTTTTTCAATGTGTGCGCACCAGTCCCACCTACCCAGCACACCCACAACATTGATAGATGTTGGGGGCCATGGGTGGATGCCCTTGGCCACCTGGTGCTGCCGGCTCCCCAGACAGCACCCATCCTTGTCATTGGTGGGAGCCCGCTGTTTTGCTTTGCTCCTACTCGGTGGGAGCAGCTTTTGTTTATGTCATAAGCATAATTTCTATGACAAAATGAATCTCTTTATTTTGTTCATTTCTAAATGAAATGCTGTGTATTTTACTGTTTGGAATTCATCAAGATGTCTGCAGGTGTGCCACACTTCTATCATAAATAGAGAATGTTAGTTCTCTGGTTAATTAGAATACTCAGGGAGGCTGCAGTAGAAAACTGTGGATTCATCTGACAGGCTATTACTGCTGTTCGAAGTACCTATTTTAGTCAGACTGTCAGGCTTTATTCTCACATGGAACATAATGTTAACTTATGGAAAATGTGCTCTCATTTTAACTTCTGAAGCACATTCTATAACCTCTACAAGAAAACTGTGAGAGAATACAGTTTCGCTCACAAATGGTCCTTTAAATCCCAGCAGAGGAAGGAATTTATCACAGAATAAAATCACCTTAGAAAACACCACAATTCCTAAAATTAGTAGGGTACCACCAATGAATAATTTATATTGTGACTAAAATCTGTTATCCCACTGTATGTTTGCTCTTTTATGCCACCCTCTTAGGCAGGCTTTCATTACATGCATTTAAATGGAGACCATGTCCCTGAGACCAGTATTGACTCCTCCAACTGGTTGTCCAGGCTGTGGTCCACCGATCAAGGGGAGTTCTTTGTAAGCCCCCACACATGTTCCTTGGGGGCAAGATATGCTCAACGTTATATATTTTGTAGGTCATTTTCAGGGCTCAGGGGCCATGTTCCTGATACTTGTAATGGCTGTCACAACATATTGTTAAAGATTGTCACCAGCCAATCAGGATTGAATATTTCCCTTTGAACTGGCTAGTCAGTGCATATCTGGGCACCAACTGTCCAGGTAGCACTATCTTTTTAAGCCCTTCATGACTACCTGAAGCCCCTCTTTGAATGTGAATTTCTCAACATCGGCTGAACGGATCTACACCAAATAACATAAAGCACACTTTCTGAGAAAAATTCAACCTCCTTGCCAATTTTGGTGTTATTCTGCTTATTCATTTTTTCTGTATCACTTCCCAAATTTTCGTTTGGAAATTTATAGTGAAAATCAATGTTTTGGAACCATCTTTTGTTTGGCCCCCGCTTTATAGAGCACAGTGAAACTTTCCAATGAGGAATTTCACAAAAAATGGTCTTACTATGCCCAAAGTTATAGCCAAACAAAACATTAAAAAATCCTCTTCCTATTGAAACTCTGACCTAATTTGAACTACACAGTGGTGATAGCCACTGTGTACTCTCTCTATATATGCAGAGTGTGGTCATCAATGATATTTTTCAGATGTTCCATTGATGATATCAATGGTGTAAGAGAACGTCATGAGTGAGGCAATATGTGAGCCTATAAGCAGTGCATGGTGAGGAACTGAGTTTTGCTAACTTTAGAGTATAAGTTGTAGTTGCTTGAGGTAACTATAACTGGTGAATTTCAGTGGTTTTGTTAATTTAAAACTGTATGTTTTGACTGACATTTTCACCTAACTGTGCCTTTAACCTTTTTTATTTGAGTGAATTTCTAAGACTTTCTTTAAATTTAAAGAAAAGTATTACAATTTCTAACTATAATGCCATGTTAACCCTTGTTTTATTCTATGATTTTTTTTAACACAAAGTAAGATGTCTATCAACATCTGTGGCATATGGTTGGAGGTAGACCCTGGTTTGTGGCAAGGCCCTGCACCCAGGCTCCCCTTGGGCACCCAACCCCACACTGTACATGGTCTTCAGTCATGCATGGCATGAAGTTGGGCCACAAGGCCTGGCCCATCATTCACTGGCACCCAACCCCGACAGGTGTGTACGGATGACTATGTGATGCAACAATATGAAGGCTGTCGTTTTAAATAAAGCAAACCTACTAACTTTGTAACTGGGTCAGAATACCAAAATATAAAAATGGTCCTCTGGACTTTATCAAGGATCACCACATCAACATAGATAAAGCAGACCTATTGCCTTTATGAAAAAGTCACCTATAACTATAATCAAATGTATATTTTATAAATTTACTTATTGCAATGTTTAATAAAATAATAAAAGTGATTGGCAGTAACAATTTAATAAAGCCTCATTAAAAAAATCAACAACTCTTTAAGTGGGAGTCAGAATTTCTTTAAACAGTGGGTGCCCACCCTGGGCACCCACAACATCCAGATTGTTGAGATCTGTGGGGGAGCCTCAAGGACCCTGCGGACCCTGATGGTTTCCCAGCCAGCACCCATTGTGGTGCAGGCACTATGACTTTGCTCCAGTCCACGCGGGAGCAGCTGCTTTCACCGTTCCCACCCAAATTAGAGAAAAGTTGTGTGTTCCCATCCAAAGTGTGCAGGCAGGGAATGAAGTTTATATTCCCTGCCTGCAGTCTCCCCAAAATAGTGTTCCTGGGACTCTACGGCAGCAAGCTCCTCTACAAAATGTAAAACCTGGCCCATGGGGGGTGGGGTCACCAGGCCCTAAGAAGCTAGGGTAGAGTGGCTGCACACTCCCTCCCCTAAAAGCAAATTGGCACTGGGGACTAAAAAGGTTCAGGAAGGCTCTCCCCTAAAATAGTAAAAGTGCTGACACCAGGGAGGGCTCAGATTTCCATCGGATGGGAGCCTGCATTTATCATTTAATTGTGATTGGTCAGGAGGCCAATTTTTCCAAAGAGCTTTCATGCTGTCACAGGAGCAAGAGGCCCCTGTGTGTCTTGCAAGAGGGAGCATTCTGATTGGATGGCTGCTGGAATGTTAGAACTAGAATGGCCACCATAACTGTTTACTGTGAAAGATTGTAGGTGTAGTGACAATGAAGTAATAGAGCTATATAATGGAGCAGCACAAAGGCATGCTGTGTTTAAGCAATCGCAACCTTGATGATATTACATTTATATTATTTTTAATACATTTTCACAATCTCGCAGGACTCCCGTGGGATCGTGAAGAGTAAAAAGGAGTAGTTGAGTTCTCAATACACTCTATCAGCAGGAATACATTTGTGGTCCCTAGTTTTCAGAGAAAGTGTGTATGAGATAAGTACTGTCATGATTGGAAGGTGAAATCTTATATTTTTTAAATATTACAATCTCATAAGACTCTTGCGCAAACATGAGAAGTAGGAAGGAGTAGGTGATGTTTGAATACAGTCTGCTAAGCACACTTGTTACTGTATGAAGGAGTCTTACTGGGGATGGTGTTTATCAAACTCTATCAATTATGCTCATTGGTTTGAGAAGAGTTGAGAGTAGAGTTAAAACTCATCTAAACACCCTACAACATACACCTATCATCTGAGATAAAGGTCTGAAAGGATAGCCCAGTCCCTCCCTACACCCTACTATGCACACCTATTACAGAAAGAGGTGTCAGCAGAGAAGCCAGGCTCTCCACACACCCTACTACACATACCCGTCATCTGAGAGAAAGGTCTTAAAGGAAATGCCAGTACCTCTCCACCGCCCACTAGGCACACCCATCATTACAGAGAGAGGACTCAGCATAGAGTCCAATCCTTCTACACACACTACTACGCACCACCAACATTGCAAAAGTAATGACACCTCAAAAAAATATTGTTGGTGACATGTCTTGATATCAGAGTTATATTAACTGAGCAAATAAAGAATTTCTTTGGAATATTCATCTGTTTAATATCACACACATTTTCCAAAGATTTTGCAAAATGTGAACAATGTTCTGTTTTGGTACATTAAAAAAAACATTGTTTTATTAAAATAATGTCAGAGCACATCACATTTTTTAAAGTCACTGACCCATACATACACTCACAATTTTTTTTAATTTACTTTACAAAAAAACAACTAAAAATTCAGTGAAAGAACCAAAGGTTAGAGTAACATTATAGTTAGGTGAAATAAAAATATCTGTTACCGTTTTTTTTTAATCTGAGAAATTCACATAAAAAACAAAGGTTAAACTAATGTTATAGTTAAGTGAATTTGTCAGTGTGAACATTAACGTTTGGAATTAAAAAAAAACGCAGAAAGAGCCAACTACAACTTCTGCCTCCACCATGCACTGCTTATGACCTCACATATGACATCACTCATGACATATTTTATGACATCATTGATGACATCACTGAATACTTCTCAAATGGCAGAGATGACTGACTTCATAAATCAATCAAATGTAGCTATTTACTTACATTGGCAGCAATTTTAAGGTGGATACATATAAAGTTGAGAAAGGCGAGCCTGATGTTTACCTGAATTAAAAAATATATGATGTTAAATACACATTATTTCACTGGAGTCCCGAAGTATACTGGGAGTTGCATGTGAGAGCACATATAATATTATCTTATGTTATACGGTCGTGTACTGAGTGCAGATTACAACAAGATATATAATATGATATAAGATATTGGGTGCAGTTTTCCATGAAGTATAATGCACAGCATGTAAACATAAAATTGGATTCAATGTTGAAGTTGATAACTGGTGACTGTCTAGAAGTAGTTCAGAGCACTCCAGTGTGCATGACCCACCTCCGTAAGGAGGAACAATCTATAATGATAATACTCCTGATGCCAAAGAGTATTTAGTACACATGTGGGTTGATGTAGTTTTTGACACTGTCACCAAATGATTTCCCGTGTGATGAGGTTTTGAACCGACAGGTGGGAACTACAATACCATGTTCTCATGTCTAAGCTCAAAAGTGAGAATTAATTAGTCATAAGAAATGCAGATAAAGAGGGCAGCCTGGTACTGTGGAAGAAAAAGATTACAGATCTGAAGCTATGAAACAACTAAAAGATACAGATTGCTATAGACGCTGTGATCAGGTAACACTGAGAACCACTTATGACAATTACAAAACAAAACTTTTAGTGTGGAAGCATGCAGGTTTGTTAACTCTTGACAAATTCAAATTCCTAAAAAAGGAATATCCTGTCACTCCCATCCTATACTTTATCCCTAAAGTTCACAAAAACTTAGAACAACCTCCAGGAAGGCTCATCAGTTCTGCCTGGAATAGCCTCCTTGGGAACACGTCAAGATATGTAGATTACTATCTACAAGAGCATTTACAACAGCTCACATCGTATGTTAAAGATACGTGGGACTTTTGTCTAAGATGCTGAACTTTGTCTGGCAGAATGACTTTTATCTCATTACACTTGATGTAACGTTACTGTATACTTCTATAAATCATCTTGATGGACTGAGAGCTATGAAGTATTACTTAGCGCTTAGAGGTACAATCAACAGTGTCCTGTGAGTGCTCTGTGCCTGAACATATATATATATATATATAACTACACACCTGCTTGTAAGTCCTCAACAACCACCGCACTGCAAATTTTTATTCACTGGGGATCGATAGGTTGTTTACACTTTTTGCATCTTAAATATTTTTTAGCACTCAACACTTTGAATTTTGCACTAGCACAAGTCACTTTATGTCATAAAGTTTACATGTTGATTGTTCATATCATGTCGTACTGCATTTTGTATATTTATTGAATACTATGGTCATGATTATACAAGCAGAAAAAATGCATAAACACATATTGGTATTTAATCCTGGATGTCCGATTTTAACAAGATTGGTATTAATATATGTGCAAGCATACACAGATGAAAAACTGGGGAGTCTTACAAACCAATACTCTCTTATCAGTGCTATTCTGATTTTATGGTTGCTTTTATGCTGGCTTTTAATGATATTGGCGTATGAGTTTTTAACATGAGAGTATTTATACTTTTATCAATTCATGTATAACTAACTTATCGCCAATTCCAAAGTAGTATCATAAAGTCTGTCTTTTATTTTTATGTTTCTTACCTTATGGCACCTTGCACTTTAAGAGAAACTGGTGAAAATGAAAAAACTGTATAAACAGGAAACCTCCTCCCGGCTAGCGTGTCATGTGATCAAGACCCGTGTAGGGTCGAAACGCGTAATGGCTGCCGAGGCTTGATGAGCTGTCAATAAAAGAATTGTTACCAGCATCCAATTGCGGTCCGTGCTCCATTCTTCGATCAACTGAGGTGTATATGGAGTGTTGCTGATATATATATATATATATATATATATATATATCAACAAGAAAAGGCTCCAAAATAAATGTGCATAAAGTATTAACACAGTGCGTATGCTTGCATTGTCCCGATAAGTTTTTGGGAAAGCGGGTTTAACAGAGAGAGGATGGCACCTCCCTTGTCTCCCTTTCGCACACCCGCAATGCCAAATACCCATGGAAATCCGATGGCTGGAACGTGGGGTGCGCGGGTCATGCCCCCTCAATAATAACAACAAGCAAAGGCTCCATTTTACTGGCGGCTCCCGACCCTGCAGGGCGGGCTCTCCTGTCAGGAATTCGCTGAAAAAAACATCGGTTTCAGGGACGTTATAGTTAGTTGGACATTTGACTCATATAAAACCAGAGAAATTCGCCTGTTAGTTGAGCTACCTTTAACTCGCACCCCCGCAATGCACTGCTGGTGACGTCACATATTGCATCACTCATGACATGGTCAAATGTCAACCACTCCTACAGGTTTGGGTCTGTATGACACCGAGCCTCCAATTGAATAATTGACAGCATATGTAGGCTGATAGGAATAGTTTTTCGCTTGGCTTTGATGGTTCTGACTGTGATTCAAATAACTGCTCCAGGTGTCATAGGAGTGGTTGAAATTTGACATTTCAAACCTTGGCTGTGGCGAGGGACTGGAACACAGCTAACGCCAGGACCATTCTTGGGAGACACAGTGGCCATTTATAAACGAAGAACAACATGGATCATGGTATATGTGAGTGAATTCGGACATTTCAGCTTCTTCACTCTATACGAGAGTGAATGTTCCAATTGTCTATGAGAGACTGGGAGAATGAAAAACGCAATGCTCACCATTAGGCTGAAAGCAAGAAAACACATAGTAAGATGGCAGCCATTGAATTTGGTATTGGGACCGTGACTTGGTTATTCCTTCGTTGTTGGCCATGTTTCTGTGTTTCTCCAATGAGATTGCTCTTGATAACATTTAAACTTCTATCATGTTTGGGGCTGAGTGGATGAGCACTGAAGAATGCGCAATGCCGAAATGCATTTGCTCAATAAAAAAATGAATGGAAAGTGTCCGCATTTGTGCAGCTTTTACATTTACGTGATTTTGCCCTCACGCTAGCGGATCAAAGCACCCGCCCGAGAGTTCTGCAGTTGGGGCGATACCTGGAGCAGTTATGTAAATCTGTACATGTCTAAGACTCTTCTTTGTCCAACCGCACAGGGACATTTCCGGGCACAAGAAGGTTGTTGGGGGTATGATGGTAATGTGGGAAGAGGGTGCGTTACCTGCTGATGTGGGGAGAGGCAGCGTCAAAGGGGTATCTATCACAGAAAGAACTCTGATATGTTCTCACAAATACCTCGGACAAATGTCAGCTGACGGACTGAATCACAAAATGATTTTTCAATACTTATGTAGTGTGAGTTATGAACAGTTCACACCCAGGCTTGCAGAGGGACAACTGCGGCCCGTCCATGCCACTCACAGATGCAGTACTACGAGCCGTCCATGCCATTGTAGCAATCCCTACCCTGTTCCGTCATACGCCACGCCACGCCATGCCACTCAGATTACGTTCCGACGATGGCCCCACATAGCTACCTGTCGCAGGCGTACTCGCTGTTTTTGTGCAGGTCAGTGGTCTAGTTCTCTACATCTCCCACCCACTCCATGAGGGCAGGTTTGCACACACACCACACCCATCCGGCACATGCGTCACAGGCCATGTGACCACGCAAATATAATAGATCGACAATGTCACATCCTTTATTGAAGGTGCTGACTAGATGCCGGACGCTCCACGTGTCTCAACCATGAAGAGTCTTTCAAAACTTCCACAGAAGGTTACTCACACCCTAATCTGTATAGCCCTCAGGGGCTTACCACCCCATTGGCGCGGACTTCAGATGCACAGGTTTAGTGCCACCTGAAGCTCATATGGCCATCAAGGGCCTACCATCACGTGAAACGAACGTAACTTCCACAGGCTTAGTGGCCCCAAAAGCTGATGTGGTCTCCGCCATTGATGACTCAGGACTCAGCGACATGTGTGAGATCTGCCGTGCCGTGGAGAAGATGATGTGGTCTCCACTATTCATGACTCAGGACTCAGCGACATCTGTGCGATCTGCCAAGCACCTGATGTGGTCTCTGCCATTCATTACTCAGGACTCAGAGACATAGCTGGGATGAGTTTTAACGTGCACATGGAGTGCTCACTGCTGCACACTCCGGTGGCACCAAGTAATTATTTGCTCATGGATGGGAAGGGGCGGCAGTGTCTCTCTCTCTCTCTATCTCCCTCTCTCTCTCTCTCCCTCTCTCTCTCTCTGTCTCCCCCTCTCTCTCTCTCTCTCTCTCCACCTCTCTCTCTCTCTCTCTCTCTCTCTCTCTCTCTTCCTTCTTTTCCTTCTATCTCTCTAGCTCTCTCTCTTCCTTCTCCCTTTCTCACTCCCTTTCTTTCCTTCCCTCGCTTTTTCTCCCTAGCTTTTTTTTCCTTCTCTTTTTCTCTATGTCTCTCTCCTTTGATATGCACATTACACACGTCCTTATTTTGTGCTTTATTTTCCAGGCTCTGTCGTCCACATCCATGGTCCCCACAGCAGTGTTCCAACTTGTTATTTTATATTTTTTTTGATAAATTTTGTTTATTACTTTATCGTTGATATATGTTAATAAAAAAATAACGTTTGTAAAAAAATTTAATAACGTTTCTGGTTGTTTTCTTAACTGCTGTGTAACTCTTTCTTGTTCTTATTACTGTTATTTGATGAAGTCCACCATGGTCTTAAATTTTGGAGGACTTATCGCGGGAATACTGGTGATGTCTGCAGTTTCCACCAACTTCTAAATAGTGTGTTAGATTTATCTCAACTTTACTTCCATTAAAGTGCTGATAATGAAATGCAGACTTGCGATTTATTCTAAATACTAAAATCCTGTATTGAATTGCACTGATGTAGTGGCTGCACTCACAGTGTACACACAAAATCATTTACGAAACCTCGTTGTATTTATATTGATTGGGAATCAGGCGTCAGGTGCTGGATCTTGACGAGATACACTGCCCAGTTCGTACATTTTCCTGCACACACAAAAAATCTCATCACAGCTTTCACACGAACTGCAATTCGAAACAAATTCCGGCGATAAACCACGTTAGCACCAGGGATTTTACACCTGCTTTCTGATAGTGTTAAGCAGGACGACTACCTGCACCATGAAAGAGAACACAGCCAAGAGCCACACCAGAACACCCACAGGTGCCATAGAATAAATGAGCATGATACAGGGATACCCATAAGGGCCACAAGACTCTTCGGAACAACTCCGGGACCGCCAACGCCCCCCAAACCCACATCTGAGCAAGTGTGTCCCTCTGGTCATTGTGTTAGCATGATAGGCACCAGCCCTGCAACATCACAGTGTGCTATCACCTCAGCATTGGCAGTGAACCTGGACATGTAGCTACGCACGCATCCTCCTGCATGCACAACCGGTGTGTGCTGGTCCGGAGTACACAGGTCAGTGCAGGGGTGTGCCTATCCGACAACGGGAACGGGGTGTCTCGGACATCTCCGTGTACAGGAAGTGCGGTAAGTGTGTCTCTGTGTTCTGGTGTGACCTGCCACAAGGGCTGCAGCAGTTGATGTTTTAAAGTGGCATGCACCACCTCCAAACGGCACTGTGATGGTGTAGTTGGAATGCAGCAGCACATGCGCAAACAGACAATACAATGGTGTGCCGTACGAGTGCACGAGATACAACACCGCACCGTACAAAAGTGTGGGAGCTCGTGGGAGGGAGGAGCAGCTGTTTGCAACATAACAGACAGTGAACTCGCCCATGTGCCACGTGCTGGGCATCTCATCCATGATGACCACGGTCTCAGACATCCCACAACACCAACGACCCACCTTTGTACACATCCTGTATGAATGCAGCGTGGCTTTTACTTCTATGCTCGTTCACTGGTGTGATGTTGGCGAGTTGTGTGACTTGTGCTCCTTGTTGATGTATTTCATTTTGGCCATTGTTTGTCTATACTTGTGCTATACTTAATTGTGCATGTGTGCCATTGTGCCCATCTTCCCCCGTCTCCCCACTCCCTCCTTGTTCCTCTTCCTGGTGCTGTTCTGTCTATAATTTTGTGGCTCCAAACATAAATACATGAAAAGAACAAATTAGAATAGTTCCTTGATTCTTTTAGGTTTCAAAACTTCTCTCTCTTGGTTTCTTTTTAATTTTCCATATAAACAGTTTTTTTAAATATTCAATAACACTTAGAAGTCAGAAATGCAACGTATGCTATCAACACACTTTCTAGAACATTCTACAACATGTGCAGGTTAAAAGTTCATCAATCTTTTTAAACGTAACCATATTTTTTTGCCACATTTTCTCGAACATTTAACGGCACGTGCAGGTTAAAAGTTCACGATTGATTTAAGTTCGAACAGTGCCTTCCAAATGCAAGTAGCAGGTGTGGTTGAGTTGATAACTCTTATCCTATGATATGTACTCCACGTTGAAACTGCTTTCTTAACCAATCACAAAGATGCTTTTCCACGAAAACGAATGTGCACCCTACTTTTCAAAAAGAATGCTTTTCGTCTCCCAATCACGTATCGTTTTGTATGGCAATAAAAAGTTGCTCCCCATCTTTAAACATATCTCTTATTCTACCAAGGAACTGCATGAGCTACAGACATCGTTCCATACCTTCCAGCCATACATTCAAAATGCTAGTGTGGATCATAGGACATAGCTATATTTTCTGGTGCAAGAGGTATGCAGAACAGAGACGTATTGACTTAGACCTAGGTTTACAAAATGTGGACATTAAATGGTTTGCACAGAGAGGATTGAAGTGGCACCAATTGTTGCCTTTGGTTAAAACCTGTTTGCATCTCCAACACCCTGACCTCATGATTGTGCACTGTGGCGGAAACGACCTAGGCATATTGACTGGGGTAGGTTTGGAAATGCTTATGAAGGACACCTTTGGACAATTGATGTTACTTTTCCCTCAAACTGTCTTTGTATATTCCAATATATGCCTAAGACAAAAGTGGAAATGGTCAAAACAATTTTGTCCTCAGATTGAAAAATCTAGGAAGAAACTCAACAAAGCTGTGTCTGCATACCTCAGAGACCACAAAATGGGGTCCATCTACAACAACAACATACGTTTTGATATGGCTGATATCTACAGAAGTGATGGAGTACACTTCACAGATCACGGAATTCGAGTTTTCCTGAATAACTTGAAGCTGTGCATCCGCACTTATATGTAGCTCCAACTAATCAACACAAGGGCTCTTTTTAGAGCCACCCTATAGCTGACAACTTAGGTCCGCTATTTTAGGGCTAGGTAATGGTAACTCCTGCACCCTCACCAAAATGTATTCTCCACACAGCTGTGACGCAGCTGCCAGACCATCTGACTTTGCAGCACAGAGCTCTCGCTTTGATCACCACCTCTACTCCCCCATAGGGGTGAGTAGTTTGCGCTTTCCAAATACTGTATTAATTTACATTCACACTCCCTGTACAACACCACCTAAGCACCATATACAACTTGGAAAAGTGTGGCACAGCGCCCAGAGCACATGACTTCACAGCATAGCAAACACAGGCTCACGGTTTCATACCCGAGTCCAGCAGCAGCTCAATTTAGCAGCATGACACTCTAGACAATACCTCACTTAATTTCCGTACCCAGCACTTTCAGACCAGTAGGGGTCAGTAGTGTACCGGCTTTACCCTGAGTCCGTCAGCAGCTCAGCTTACGCCCCCAGCGCCATCAGACCCATAGGATTAAGTAGTTTGCACTTTACAAATACCAAATTGATTTGATACGCGCAAATTTAACTTCACACTCCCTGTATAACACCCCCTAAGCACCATACACAAGTTAAAATGTTCGAAACAAAAGTTCCTCTGAGTAGGTATAACTATATACTGACACTACTTGGACAGATGTGTCACAGCGGCCAGAGCACATGACTTCACAGCATATGACACACTGTTTGGACTCACGCTTTCATCCCCAAGTCCGGCAGCAGCTCAGCCTAGCAGCATGAGACTGTACACAATACCTCACATATTTCCCATACCCCAGGACTTTCAGACCAGTATGGGTCAGTAGTTCATCCTAGTAGGTATAAACACATGCTGACACTACTTCCACAGGTGTAGTGCAGCGGCCACGGCACATGACTTCACAGCATAAGACACACAATTTGGGCTCACGCTTTAATTCCCAACTCCCGCACCAGCTCACCTTAGCAGCATCAGACTCTAGGCAATACCTCACTTAATTTCCGTAGCCCAGCACTTTCACACCGCTAGGGGTGAATACTTTGCTTCACCCCATCTATAGCACACCCTAAACACCCCGCAGAGGTTACAGTGCTCCTAGCCTCCTCTTTCCCACTTTTTTCACCCTTTTTCCCCTTACTTGCTTTGACGGAATCACAAAATGGCGGACAACACTTCCTAGTTGCAACCGCTCACAGCGCTCGCAGCCAATAAGCAGCAAGCTCGTGCTCGTAACGCCTCAGCCAATCAGATGGCAGAATTCCAAAATATCGATATCTGTAAATTTCAAAATTTCTCAAAAACTACTGAATGGATTTACACCGAATAAACAAAGTGTGCTTTCTAGACCAAGACCCTTCTCCCTGCCAATTTTGGGGTAATTCCGTTCACCAGTTCGACCTGTAGACTTGTCTAAAGTTTCCTTTGGAAATTAACATGGAGAAAACACATTTTGAGACCCCCTTTTTTTCAGCCCCCCCTTGACGACTCACCCCCAAACTTTCCACATAGGTGCTGATATAAACAAAGGATCAGTTTGGAAAATTTCATGAAGATACATCAAACAACGCCAAAGTTATAAGCAAAACAAAAAATGCTCTTCCTATGGAAACTTGGTCCTAACTATAACTACCTACTGGCGACCGCCAGTAGGTAATATATGTGTGTGTGTGTATATATATATATATATATATATATATATATATAAATATATATATGGAATTCCAATCCTGGCAGTCGACGAGCAGACAGGCACAGACTCCGTGAAATGATGGCAAAAAGAAGTTTAATCCAACAGCGGCAAATATATATATATTACCTACTGGCGGTCGCCAGTAGGTAGTTATAGTTAGGACCACGTTTCCATAGGAAATCCGCAACATTCTATTTTGAATAACTTTTGCGCCGGTCGACGAATCCTCGCGAATTTTTCAAAATAGGTGGGGCGCTACGCTCCGCTCCTACCCTGAAAGTCTCGGGGGGATTCGTCAAGCGGGGGCTGAGATAAAAGGGGGGTCCCAAAACGCGTTTTTCCCATGCATTTTTCCATAGGACCTTTAGACACAGCTACAGCCCGAACGGCTGAACAGAATTACTTGAAATTTGGCAGAGAGGTAGTCCTCAGGTCAAGGAAGTGCCTTTTGTAGGTTTGGTGTAAATCTGTTCAGTAGATTCTGAGAAAATAGCCTTTAAATCAATATATATATCTGAGCCAGCTTACGGTGCGCTTACGGTGCGCTTACCGTACGCGTACGGTGGCGTGCGCGAGCGCGATTCTGATTGGCCCTTAGATCTTAGTAAACATTCGAATCGGTCGAAACCAGGAAGCGGCGGCCGCCATTTTCTCTCTCGCACTCTGAGGGGGGAGCTGATAAACAAATGCCAAAAACATATAAAGGGGCTGTTTAGACAGCGCCCATGCACATAACCATGTTAGTAGAGTCTTCAAAGAACCCCCAAGGCAAAAAACGGTAATTTTTTATTTTTCGGAAATTTCGCCGATTACGCTTACCGTACGCTTACCGTACGGTACAAAAAATTTTTTTAAAAAATCCACACTCTCTCCACCCCGTGTGCAAATGGTGGCCGAAGGCCACCATTTGTGCATGGCATATATGAGCACAGCATTTCCCCAAAAAATTTCAACAGATTACCTATCACAAGGAAGCGCATAATATGTCCTCCATGTGCGCACGGTGCGCGAAGCGCATCGTGCGTACATGGCCCATCTAGCGTGACGTGGCAACGCGGTGTGCGTAGCGCACCGCGTGCCCACCTTGCGTGCACGGCACTAACTGCGTAAAGTGGGCGCGCGGTGCGCGAAGCGCACCGTGCGCGCACGGAACGAACTGCGTTAAGTGGGCGCGCACGCCACGAATGGCGCAAAGTAACTTAGCATTTAAAAAACCGTACAAATTCACTGAAAAAACCATAGGTTTCACACACGTTATAGTTAGGAATTAGCATTTAAAAAACCTTGCAAATTCACTGAAAAAACCATAGGTTTCACACATGTTATAGTTAGCTGTACATTTTACTGATAAAAAACCAATGAAATTCCCTCGTTATAGTTACTGTAGGCAACTATAACTCACGCGACCGTAATCCTCTGCTGATGACATATGTGTCTTTATGAAAAAAAAATATTTGTAATATATGTATAGCTAAAATTTAATGGAAGAAGACATGGGCAAATAAGTGTCTAAATACAGTATTAGCATCAGCAGAGGATTACGGTCGCGTGAGTTATAGTTGCCTACAGTAACTATAACAGGGGAATTTCATTGGTTTTTTATCAGTAAAATGTACAGCTAACTATAACATGTGTGAAACCTATGGTTTTTTCAGTGAATATATATATATATATATATATATATATATATATATATATATATATATATATATATATATATATATATATATATATTATCTACTGGCGGTCGCCAGAAGATAGTTATAGTTAGGACCGCGTTTCCATAGGAAATCTGCAACATTCTATTTGAAATAACTTTGGCGCCGGTTGACGAATCCTCGCGAAATTTTCAAAATAGGTGGGGCGCTCCGCTCCGCTCCTACCCTGAAAGTCTCGGGGGGATTCGTCAAGCGGGGGCTGAGAAAAAAGGGGGGTCCCAAAACATGTTTTCCTCATGCAAGTTTCCATAGGGACCTTTAGTCCAAGGTACAGCCCGAACGGCTGAACAGAATAACTTTTAATTTGGCAAAGAGGTAGTCCTCATGTCAGGGATGTGCCTTTTGCAGGTCTGGTGTCAATCTGTTCAGTAGTTCCTGAGAAAATCAAAAGTAAAATCATATATATATGTGGGCGGAGCCTAACCACACATCTCATCCTGAGATCTGATTGGCTGTCAGCACTTCATCCAAGAAGTGTTGGCAGCCATCTTGGGACCAATATACATGATAGCACCTCATTAAAAAGCATTGCAGTTAATAGAAGGTTTTAAGACTTTAGTTACATTATAAATCATTTGTTGATGGTACCATACTCATTTTAGGAATTGCGGTATGTTCTAAGGTGATTTCACCATGTGAAAAAGCCTTCTGCTGGGATATCATGATTGAGAGAAAAATATTTTCTCATGCTTTTCCCACAGAGGTTTGGAAGGTGATCTATAAGCTAAACTGAGAGCTTATTTTCTGTAAATTCATCTTTCTCAGTCATGTGAGAATGAAGTCTGACATTCTCAGTAAAACATTTACATCCAACAAGGGCAGAGACTGTCAGTTGATTCCTTTGTGTTCTACTGCAGCTTCCCAGAGTGTTCCAAAGAACAACTAGAGCGCTAACAGTCCTACTTATGATAAACGTATGGCACACCTGAAGCCATCTTGCTTGGATTAAAGTGGTAACTCTTAAAACATTTAATTTATAAAGGAACAAAATGAGGAGGTTCATTTTTCCATAAAAAGTATGATTAGTGCTGCAGAAAGAAAAATTAGGGCACAATTTGAGTGACTTCTCAAATCCTCTTCTATTTCATTAAAAAATTCTGACATTCAGACTGAAACATGCACTTTCAATACCAGCAGCAGTTTTCCCTGGTGAGCAGTAGCTTTACTACAGTGATCTAATGAGCAAAAAGAGTGCTAACATTCTGAATTTATGACAAATGTGTGACACATCTGAATGCCTTCTTGATGGAATCAAAGTAAAAAACTGAAAGTATTTCCTACTGAGGAGACTGCAGTAAATGAGGAAATTAGGAAACTTCATAACAAATAAGTCTCCCAAGATGGCCACCAGAGACAAAAGAGCCCAAATGTAGCCCAAATATCACCCAGATGTAGCCCAAGTATAGCCCAATGACAGAATGTCCCAGAGTGTTCTTAAAAACAACTAGAGCGCTTACTGTCTTCATTATGACAAAAGTATGGCACACCTGAAGCCATCTTGATTGGAATAAACTGGTAACACTTAAAACATTTAATTTAACAAGGAACACAATGAGGGGGTTCATTTTGCCATAGAAATTATGATTAATGCTGAAGATAGAAAATGAGGGCACATTTTGAGTGACTTCTCAAATCCTCTTCTATTTCATTAAAAAATTCTGACATGCAGACTGAAACAAGCACTTTTAATACCAGGAGCAGACTTCCATGGTGAACAGTAGTTTTACTACAGTGATCTAATGAGCAACTAGAGTGCTAACATTCAGAATTTATGGCAAATGTGTGACATATCTGAATACCTTCATGATGGAATCAAAGTAAAAAACTGAAAGCATTTCCTACTGAGGAGACTGCAGTACATGAGGAAATTTGGAAACTTCATAACAAATAAATCTCCCAAGATGGCCACCGGAGACAAAAGAGCCCAAATGTAGCCCAAAACCACCCAGATGTAGCCCAAATATAGCCCAATGACAGAAGTGTGCAAAACACATATTATTTTGTGTTTTTGCAGTGTTATATAGTGCAGACTTGTCAGGTATTGGAGTGCTTTACATGAGCATTGGTTACATCACACAAGAACAAATTCATTTTGGTTGTAGACATGGGGAGACTAAGTGATTTGACCAGAATCACAGAATGTCGAGCTGAAGCAGAAACTCCAACCTGGTTCCCCAGTTGCAAAGTCTGCAGTTCTGGAAGTAACACCATATCCTCTCCCCAAGTGCAACATTTAATCAAGTGGTCAACTGGATAAAAAAACATAAAGGTAACAAATAATTTAAAAGTGCTTTCTCGCTATTTGAAAACTCAGAAAATATGTCCTTATTTTAGTCTTTTAGAGCACTAACCATAATTTTGATGCCAATAAGACCCTCTCATATATGTAATTTCTAAAGGAAATGCTCTAGGTATTACAGTTTTGATTACATCAAGATGACGTCAGGCGTTCCACACTTTTGTAATAAATATAGAATGTTAGCAATCTAGTTGTTCATTAGGATACTGTTGAGAGGCAGAGACCAGGGGCACGGACTCTGAAAATTGAAGGCAGGTAGGAGGGTGCAAAGGCAACAATTTAACCACACTGAGCAGGCAGGAAGGGCCGTGGCAGCACAACAGACTATGGAGGGCAGTGGAAAGGGGGGCAGGGGCAACAAACCAACAATACAGGACTTGCAAGAGAGGCTGTGGCAATGTAATAGACCATTGTGGGCAGAAGGAAGAGGCAATGGTAGTACAACCATACATGCCAACAGACCCGATTCAGCCAGGAAACGTCCAATGTTTTTAAGCTCAAATGGGCTTTCTTTTATCTGTCTCCTGTCTACAATCTCCTCTTTTTCAATGTAACTCAAAGGGGAAAATCAATACCCCAGTTTTTTTCAAAATCTCCCTCTTACCAAGTTCAAAATGTTCGCAAGTATGGTACATTGGATTATGGAAGGAAATGGGGTAGGGACATGGACTTGGATAACAGAGGACAGGAGGGACATGGAGAGGTGCACCAAACTGACCCTGCAGGGCAGGCATCAGGGTTTGCAGCAGCACAATACACCACACAGGGCATGCGGGACGGGAGTGCAGCACAACAATCCATAGAAATCAAGAGGGAGGGGACAGGACCATGCACTTGGACAACAGAGAACAGAGGGGCAAGAGGCAGGACCATAATGGACAGACAGGAGAGAAAGCTGCAGCATAACAGACCATAAAGGGCAGGAGGGATGGATCAGGGGCATTACAATGGAACAGACAAGCCAGGAGGGAGGGAGTAGGGGTCTGCACATGTAAACAGAGGGCTGGGGGCAAGGGGGCAGGGCAGGAGCAGCAAGATAGCCATGGAGGTCAGACAGAAGACCATGCATGGCAAGTGGGAGGGTTAGTGGTAGCACAATGGCTATGATGGGCAAGAAGGAGGGTGCTGGGGCATGCACAAAGGACGATGGAGGATAGAAGGGAGGGTCAGGACCTGTGCACAGACAAGAAAGTTCAGGGGAAGGGGCCTCACAACAGACCGCATGGGGCAGGCAGGAGGAGCAGTTGCAGCACAACAGACCAGGGAGGGCAGAAGGGTGTGGCAGTACAATGGACCATGTAGGACAGAAGGAAGAGGATAGGGGCATGGCATGTGGACAGGCAGGGTGGAGGTGGCAGGGACAGGTTACAGTCATCTGACAATGCTAGGCAGGTGGGAGGGGAGTGGCAGCTCAACAGAACACTCAGAGTAGATAGGAGTGGCAGGTCCATGGAACATGGTGGGCAAAAAGGATGGAGCAGGGGCATCCACAAAGACATCGGAGGGCAGGGGGAAGGAGAATAGGGGCAGCAAGCTAAGCACAGAGTTTAAGCAGGAGGTCAATGATGGGGCATAGAATTGGGCAATGGAGGGCAGGAGGAGTGGACTGGTACATTATACTAAATTGAGGGCAGTGGCAGCACATCAGACCATGCATGGCAGGAGGGAGGAGGCTCGTCCATGGATTCACACAACAGAGGATAGGGAGGAGGGGGATGGGGCAGCAAGCTAACTGTTCAGAGAAGGCGGGTATTAGGAACTTTATTGTTTTTAAAACGTGTGTCTGTGCGAACTACTTAAAATATGAACAAGTATGCAGCATAATCTCTCTTTTATTCAGGAAGAAGAGGACGTTTGTGACTGTGACTCCGGGCTCACTTGGTAGAAACACCCCCTGAACCTCCACCCCCTATCGCAAAATGTAATGCCCGTGAAAAGGGTAGGTGAACACAGTGTTAGATAGAACATAGTCCTGAGAGCACGATTGAAAATGAAAACTAGATATAGTGTATGGTATAAACTATGCACCAAAAAGTGTGATATAAGATGAACCGGGCGTGAAATTTAATATGCAATACATTGTGCGCAATGACAGATTCATTGGAGAGCGCGAGATAGCACAGGCACTAGCGTGTGCTATGCGATAGGCGCCTTGGAGTGTAATATGCACAGGGCAGTGTTGTGTAACCTAACTAGTCTCTAAAGTTGTAATATAAAATATGTGCTGGGGAGTGTAACGTTGCATATGCACTGTGACAAAGATATGGATCCCAGATTGTAATATGTATGGCATAGCACTGTGCGTTATAACATAGGCATCGAGGAAGGCACGTTAGATGGGGCAATATAACCCGTGCGAAGACAAGTGTGGCATGACATATTCACGGGGTGGTGTTACAGTGCACATGGGCTAGAGAGTGTCATAGCATATGCACTAGCTAGTGGAATACAACACAGAGGTGTGTGGCACTCAGCAGGCAATGGTGGATGTAACACAGCATTGGGTCTGCCAGGAGCGCGCTGTGACTCTCAAGTGATGTTCGTCCCCTTTCCAGAGAGTAAAATAAAAAGTATTACACATCCGGCAGTGGATGTGTGTTTTATTAACCGTGAGGGGGGTTTCTTGCATAGTTTTGGTCGAATTGTTTTCGAATCCCCTTTGAATGGCTTGGTGTGCATGTGTATTAAATGTGCCCGTCAATAGCTACCCATGTTTGTATAAATAAACGACAAGGGTGTCTACCGGGATTAGGCACGGTAGGGCATCAGACATGTCAGAGCTTCACTAGTGGTGTAAATACATTCCACGTGGATTCATTGTATGCATAGTCGCCTTTTAATGAATATCACGCAAATCGTCATGGTACGTACGGTTTGTCCAGCATGTCCTAGGTGTGTCTATAAATATATATTTTTTAAAAATAATAAAAAACAGTGGCCGGCCCTGGGGATTGGGGTCAAAAAAATATAATTAGGAGACAGGCCCTGGGGGATGGGGTCATCAGGGCCAATACATTAGAATAAGAAGGGGAACCACACAGCCCCCCTTCTTAAAAAATTAAAATAAATAAAAGACTGGCATCGTGCCGGAGGCCACGCCCCCTCCTTGCAGCACTCTGCAAACGCGCCCTCTGGCGAGTTGTAAGTTGGTGAATTAATTCCTCTTCAATACTGAGGGTCCCTGAGGGCTAACTAGCCCAACAGGCATCTCCAGTATACACCAGGGAGCTGCGCTGCAGACAGGTGTTCTGAGGCCAAGCCCCTTTTTACACCTCTCTGCAACGCAGCTCTGTGGCACTTACTGGAGGTACCTAGTGGTCTAGTTTGACCCTAGGGACCCTTAGGATTCAAGGGGACTTAATCTCTCAACTTAGAACAGCCACAGGGCGCGTTTACACAGTGGTGAAGGGAGGGGACGGGGCCTGAGGTGACGTGTGCAAACACGCACTATGGCACGTTTTAAATTGGGGATATAATTTTCCTTCAATACTGAGGGCCCCTGGGGGCTAACTAGCCCACCAAGTGCTTCCAGTAAGCGCCACTGAGCTGCATTGCAGAGAGGTGGTCCAGGCCGTGCCACTTTTTACACCTCTCTGCAACGCAGCTCTGTGGCACTTACTGGAGGTACCTAGTGGGCTAGTTGGACCCTAGGGACCCTCAGGATTCAAATGAACTTAATCTCCCAACTAAAAACGGACACAGGGCGTGTTTACACAGTGGTGAAGGGAGGGGACGGGGCCTGAGTTAACGTGTGCAAAAACGCCCTGTGGCCTGTTTTAAGAGGTAGTTTTAATCCCCCTGCCCTATTATATACTAGGGGCTTACAGAGGAGGTCATGCTAATCACAGGGGGACCCCAACGCATAATGTTCCCTAGTGTATGTAGGTGTTTTCACTGTATTCTAAGTGTCTTTTAACATAGCACTGGCTCTAGGACTGGTTAGTCAGACTCAGTTACCACCAGTATCCGTCTGAAAAAGTTGAGGGTACAGGATGATTTTGCAACAAGGCTTCTTTCTGCTCTTCTTTTTGTTCTTTCTGCACGTTATCCTTCTTCCTGCACTTTTCTTCGTCTTTGAGGACTTCTGTTGCTTCTTTCTGCACTTCTTTTTTTCTTTCTGTGCATTGTTTCTTCTTTCTTCACATGTCCTATCTCTGTAGGCATAGTTAGAAATTAGCATTTAAAAAACCTTTGAAATTCACAGAAAAAACCATAGGTTTCAGGCACGTTATAGTAAGGAATTAGCATTTAAAAAACCTCAGAAATTCACTGAAAAAACCATAGGTTTCAGGGGTGTTATAGTTAGCTGGACTTTTCACTTGTACAAAACCATTGAAATTCCCCCGTTATAGTTAATTCAGCTAACTATAACTCGCACGCCCGCAATGCACTGCTGATGACGTCACATATTACATCACTCATGACATGGTCAGTGACATCACTCATGACATCCATACCATAGTCTCTGAGGAAAGCAGAAACAGACTTAGTGACGTGCTTTCTTGCTTTGTCAATCTGCGGACAATATTGGTTGGACCAGTTCCACTTTTGCCTTTGGCATATATTAGAATATACAAAGGTAGTTTGTGGAAAAAGTGACATCAATTGCACAAAGAATTTCCAGACCTACCCCAGTTAAAGTGCCCAGGTCATTTCCACCACAGTGCACAATTATAAGGTCAGGCTGTGGGAGATGTAGAAAGGATTTCACCAAAGGCATTAATTGGCATTAATTGGTGCCACTTGAACCCTCTCTGACCAATCCATTTAATGTCTACATTTGGCAAAGCAAGGTCTTTCACAATACCTCTTTTTTCTGCGTACTTTTCATTCCAGAAGACATAGCTATGACCTACAATCCACACTGTGAACATCTTTCTAGGAGATCTGGATGCACTCAGAAGGTGTCTTTCAGTAGAATGGCAATATGAAAAGAAAGATAGTTGTAAAATGGAGGCTTACATACTTTTTTTTAAATAAAAATAACTCATTGGCTGTTTCAGACCATTCAACACTAAAAACTAGGCTGTATGTTTAAATTTTTAAAAGCATGTTTTGTATTGGTTCAGAAAAATGTGTTCCCACAGAACATTACTTTGGATTTGCTGTTAGGTTTGAAAAGTCAAGCACTCTTGCTCTTTGGATTAGAAACATTGTGTGCTGAACTTCTGACCTCTCTGTTCACACCAGTGTTCCATGATCTGTTGCTATGCTAGCAGGCAGAAGTCATGTTGGGGGTAGAAATCTTTTGGAAAGGGTTGAAATATGCAAAAAAAGAAATGTGTGTTTCCATTTAAAAGAAAGGTGGAGAACGTGAAAAGGGGGCAGGGTACAGAGTTCCTGACCCCCTAGCTTTTGTCAGGGGGTCCCTGAAGGACCATGAAGGGTGAAAAAAAAAATATATATTTTTTTTTAAATCGCGGGGTGCGCGTACCGTACGCGCACGGTGCACGTACCGTACGCGCACGGCGGGGAAAAAACATTAAAAAAATAGAATTAAAAAACAAATTTAGGTGTTTAGATGTTAGGTGGCTCTAAAAAGAGCCGTTGTGTTAATTGAGGGACAGAGGAAAAAAAAGACATGGCAAAAATTATAGGGTGCCGCACGTCTGCTGCTGTATCTTCCTCTCTATTAGCGGAATGCTGGTGTCTGCATAAGAGAGAAGAGCATTACACGCATTGCATCGTATATGCACCCTCTCAAACAGAGGGTGTATATCCAGAGGAACCGAAGAAGGTGAAGCTGCCGCCGCAGATGAAGTGCTCTGTTGAGCTGCCGATGATGTGCTCGGCTGAGCTGCTGGAGGGTTTTCTCGAGCATAAGCCACAGGATGTACATCTCTAACATGCCTGATCATAGTGAAGATACTAAAAGAGTATTTCTTTTTAGGATCTCCTCTTGATAAGACACGATCACAAAGAGTGCGGGTAACTTTGGGAGCATTCACTTTTTTCTGCCCCTGTGGAAATGTAAAGAATTGCCATATAAAAGAGTCTTTCTGTTTCCTCTGTCTCTTTCTCACAAGGGTCTCCTGCTCACTCCCAGAAGATGACTGCTGCTCTGCCATTCTGAAGTACTGAAGTACTAGAAAAGCTGCTCAGCTCCTTCTCCCAGGGAATCAGAAGTAATAATGAGGGGAGTGGGTGTGGTGTTGGAAGTTTCTGGAACTGAAACTACTATAAACCAATGAAAAGTGTTGTTTCTTAATCACATGACCTGAAACTACTATAAACCAATGAAAAGTGTTGTTTCTTGATCACATGACTTGCCGTGCCCGCACCGAGCGCGTACGGTGCGCGCACGGAGCATGCACGGTACAAGCACGCATGCGCGTACGGAACATGTGCGCATGCGCGTACTGAGCACGCGCGTACGAAGCACGCACGCATGCGCGTATGGAGCACGCACGTACGGAGCACACGCATATGTGCGAAAGGAGCACACGCGCATGTGCGTACGGAGCACGCGCGTTCGGATCACGCACGAAGTACGCATGCGCACGTGGAGCACGTACGCATGCGCACACGGAGCACATACGCATGCACGCTTATGGTGCACGCACGGTCAAAAACCCTTAAAATTTTTTTTATATGTTTAGAGGTTTATAGAAGATATTAACTATGCTGTTCAACTATATCCAAAATTTAAAAAAAAGCTGAACCATTCCATATTGCAGGATACAGTAAATCTATAATTATATACATAGGTAGCTTATTGTAAAATAAATAATTAAAAAATAAATAAAACATTCATAAATTAGTATTTAAAAAACCTGGCAAATCCACTCAAAAAAACCATAGGTTTCACACACGTTATAGTTAGGAATTAGCATTTAAAAAACCGTTGAAATTACCTGAAAAAACCATAGGTTTCACACACGTTATAGTTAGGAATTAGTATTTAAAAAACCTTGCAAATTCACTGGAAAAACCATAGGTTTCACACATGTTATAGTTAGCTGGACATTTCACTCATAAAAAACCAATGAAATCCCCCCATTATAGTTAGTTCAGCTAAAGGACATCAGTGATGTCATTTGAGATGTCATCAGTGATGTCATCAGTGATGTCACTGACCATGTCATGAGTGATGTAATATGTGACGTCATCAGCAGTGGATTGCGGGCGCGCGAGTTATAGTTAGCTGAACTAACAATAACGGGGGAATTTCATTGTTTTTTACGAGTGAAATGTCCAGCTAACTATAACATGTGTGAAACCTATGGTTTTTTCAGTGAATTTGCAAGGTTTTTAAATGCTAATTCCTAACTATAACGTGTGTGAAACCTATGTTTTTTTCAGTGAATATATATATATATATATTATCTACTGGCGGTCGACAATAGATAGTTATAGTTAGGACCGTGTTTCCATAGGAAATCTGCAAATTCTATTTTGAATAACTTTGGCGCCGGTTGACGAATCCTCGCGAAATTTTCAAAACTAATGGGGCGCTCCGTTCAGCTCCTACCCTGAAAGTCTCGGGGTGATTCGTCAAGCGGGGGCCGAGAAAAAAGGGGGGTCCCAAAACACGTTTTCACCATGCATTTTTCCATAGGACCTTTAGTCGAAGGTACAGCCCGAACGGCTGAACAGAATTACTTGAAATTTGGCAGAAATACTTTAAGGTAGGGTGGATTCCGAGAGGCCTCGAATTCTAGTAGCACCCAGCTGTGAAACACCGAATCCTGAATTGCTCTACAAGTGGGCGGAGAGCAATTTAGAAGCAGTCACAAGGCTGGTACGCATTCTTGTAAAATATGTGGACATTGATAGGGTCCAGTAACAACAACAGATAAATGGGCTAAGTAAGGAAATGTACACAATCCACGGCAAGAGTTTGTTGGGAAGAACAAAAGGGAAGCTACTGAAGATTTAAAGAAACAAGAACAAATAATAAAAGCATGAAAAGCCCAGAAATTCCTGAGAGACAAATGACATTATGAACGTGGGCAGTTACATTCGCTTGCCAATTTGATACCTTGAAAAAACTACAATTAATCAATACCAGTAGATCTTTGCAAGAACTTGGAGCAACGGATACAGAAACAGAGATAAGGTCAGACACAGATACAGAGGAAAATAGAAGAAATGCAGCTACACCAGGTACAAGTGGCAGTACCAATGCAACACTCACTGATTTGCAAACTATCATAAATCTATCAGAAGTAATGCTAACGAAAGCAGAACATCAAGTATTAACTTTATGTCTATCGTATAGTCCAGAAAGTTCATTGAAATATAGACAGGCAAGAATAGACATGTTTAAATGTATTTGTAAACTCAAGCTAATGAAGTATTATGCAGGGAAACAGCCATGTAGACAACCAAAGGGACAATATGCTTCTGATATTTGACCCCTAAATCAAAGAGGCTTACAGGTGGCTGATATCACACTACTGAGAGAACTAACAGCTTTGGAAAATGTAAATATAGGAATCAATTAACTTATTGTGACACATACAGTGATTGAAAATTAAGGTTTGAATGTCTAGGGTGACATCGAATCACCATTTAAATCACTGTTAAAATTCTTGCCAACGCTATCACATGATGCTATTGATGTTTTTAATGACATTTTAATTGATGGACAAAAGAAGTAACACAATACAGTGGAAAAGAAATAAACAACATAGACAATATCATGCACTGATCAGGAAACAGAGGACACAAGATGATGTGGTTTTAAAGAATTAAGATAAAGGAGGCAATATTGTCTTGCGGACAGATAAAGAATATAAGGAAGAACCATTGTTGCAACTAAATAATGTGGAATGCTATGTCGATGCAGAATGGGAACACTGGGCCCACGTAAAGGTATGAGACAAAGCAGAACTAATGGAGTGGCGTAATGAGGGGCTGTTCTTGCAAAATGACCATCCAAGAAATCCACAAAGACTGGGTCAAGCCCCCCAGAAGACCAATTATATCTGCTATTGAGGGAGTAGATGAGAACATGTCTAAGTACATTGATTATTTTTTACTGCCACATGTGCCGGATCTGCCCTTTATTGTGAAAGATACAGGGAATTTTTTGAAAATTATTTATGATATTCCCTATAGAACACAACTATGTACTTATATCTTTAGATATAACATCACTTTATACCAGCATCATGTCACACAGATGGGATGAGGGCAATGGAATATTTTTTAAAGAACACACCACTAGCACTATATAGACACAGACAGATATTATTGACAATGCTGAAAGTGTGTTTGGGAAACAATAATTTTCTATTTGATAATCATCTATGCCAGCGTTTCCCAAACTGTGGGCCGCGGACACCCAGGGGTCCGTGACACATTCCCAGGGGGTCTGCGGACTGGATCGTATTAAATATTGAAGGACCAAAAAAATCGGGCCAATCACCATTTCAGCTTTAGGGTGGAAGCTGAAGGGTGATTGGCTTATTATTTTATAGGCGCGCACGCTCGCACGGCAGTGCGTCTTCCCTCGCGTTTGCGGCCAGCCCAGGAGCATTTTGCCGTTCACTTGAGGAGCACGTGAGTGTTTATTTTTAATTAATTTACAATTTACAGCTAGTGGGCAAGGCCAGGGGAATTAGGACGCCGTGTTTATTGAGGCCGGGTGTACTTACCCATACATGCCAACATTTCAGGAGAGCAAAGTGTGGGATTCTTTAAAAAAAATCGGGATAATGGGGCCTTGAATCGGGTTACTGTCATGTATGGACCCTGGAAGTGTGCTGCTGCAGGATCGGACATTTAAAACGCAAATGCACGTGTTTTTCTTACCTTTCAGAAGCATGGAGTGCCAGGGCCGGCTTTAGGGCGTTGCGACCGGTGCCACCGCACCGGGTGCTGGCTTCCTGGGGTCGCCGTGCTTGAACGTTTATTACGCTTTTGAAGCACCTGCTGCAGCGTTTCTTTCCCCCGGCAATTAACAGGCCTCACATAAATGTCACAATAAATCCTGTGATTAATTATCGTCCGAGAGAGATCAGCATTTTGCATAGTTGAGGTTTTGACTTATGTGAAGTTAGTGCAGAGGGTTAATATGCCTGCTGCAAAGAACGTGTACCAAGTGATTACAGAGTGCGTATGATGTACAGATCAGCAGGTTACTGCTTTCAAAAGAAACCTCCTTTTGTTACTTGCAATTTATAACTTAAAGTCCTAATACACAATAGTGAGCTATTAACTTTCATCCCAGAACTGCATACACACTGCAAAGAATACATTATTATAACATTGATTAATGTTGCAAAAAGGATTAATTTGGCTAGAAATTGATTCTTATTATTAAAGAGAACTCCCAACTATGCTGTTTCTTTTTCGACTCTGAGTTTGTGCTTCTCCAGACCAAGCACTCTTAAACTATACTGCCTACCAGTATGGATGACATGTGACTCCTACACTTTTAGTCTTTTGGCTTATGTAACATTTCCTATACTGATTTACACACGTATGATTGATTGTCTCTGTGTAATGTGTGTGTGATGCAAAGTGCCCGGATACCCTGCACTGGTATGAGTGGCACTATATAACTAATTCAATGCATCTGAGAGAGTGTGGTTATGGAGACTTCGTCACTGTTAAAGGGTGCTAGTGAGAGACTCCCTGGTGGAGGTGGTCATTGGGGGGGCGCCAACAAACATTGTCGCACAGGGCGCCACCAGCACTAAAGCCGGCCCTGTGGAGCGCAATGGCAGGCAGAGAGAGGGTGATGCAAGTGTTCTGCACTCACCGGCCTGGCAGGTTGCTGGCAGTGCATATACCAAACCGTCCCCTTCCCCACCTGTGTGGCAGCCCAGGCACACACACACAGCCGCCCCGAGTACTTCACATGTCTTTTAAAGACCATTTGCACGTTAATGAGGCCTTACTGTTGTTTCACCCCTTCTAAGAGCCCCTGCAGCTCCACTCTGCCTATTGCTTAAAGATTCAGGCCCCCCCCCGAAATCGGCCCCCGAAATTGGAAAAATTGCTTGGGGGTCCCCGGACTCCAGTAGTGATTCAGTGGGGGTCCTCAGGAGTCAAGAGTTTGGGAACCAATGCTCTATTGGATATGTATAGTGCGCAAGACTCTAAATAGCTCCACATAGAATATGCAACATAATGACAATTTCGAACTAGCCCACAGATTACAGTGCGAAAAGTCCAGAATGCAGATGCAGGTGAGAATGACACCTTGATTCTCGGACAGAGGGACAAACCCAACTAGCCTTGCAATCTAAAGGTGATGTTTCCTAGAGTGTCCCATTGGGAGAGAAGCAAGAAAAGGGGGACATTTTTCAACACCATCTAATATTATATCTATTTGGATGTACCCAAGGGATTTCCGTATTTAAGCCTTTTTAGCAGTTATCCAGTGTAAAAATCCAGAAAACCTCTCTAAGTTTCCTAATTTCTCTACTTGAACTGCCTGTCTTCATGTTGATTTTTTCTAAAAGTATCCATTGTATGTCATGCTGGAGTATGTGATGCCTCTATGTAATGCTTTACTAGAGGAGCAGCACATTTGTTTTTGTATGGCTGACCTATGTTCTGTCAACCTAGTAGCCGTGGTACGTGAAGTTTACCTCCCCATATTTCCAAGTTTGCAGGGACACAGCAGTAGATATATGATATTATTAGTTTTGCAGTTCGGGAGACTTTTCAGGTTGACATTATATCCATTGATATTCTATTTTTCTGTTTTAATGGCAAAGTCACACGCTTTGCACATAGTGCATTTGAAATTACCTAGAGGAAGCGTATTGCCATCTATAGTAGTTTGGATGGCAAGCTTCCTATGTCTCATGCGTGATCTTACAATATAGTCCATGAGATTCTTGTTCCTCCTATGTGCAAATAGGGGTCTCGGTATGTGCTGTTCTCTTTCTCTTTCTGCATTTAAGATGTGCCAATGAGCATTGATAATTTGGCGTCTCTTCACACTCATCTTGGAGTGGCGCATAACGAATAGCAGTTTGGATGCCGGTTTGGGATGACAGTTACTTTAATAAGTGCTGTCTGTCCTAATACCGAGTATTGTATTAATCGTTTCGGGTATCCTCTCCCTTTAAACTTCTCTTTAATCTCAATGGCCCGCAAATCAAAGTCTGATAAATTAGTACAATTCCTGCAGAGACAGAGGAATCGGCCAAAAGGGATGCTGTTTTTTTAAGATTGAGGATGATGACTTTAAAAATGCAATAGTATATTTCTGGACATGTGTTTTACATACAAGTCAACCTCTAGGTGTTGTTGATTATGTTTAATGGTGATGTCCAGAAATTCCACTTGGTCATTACTAGTAGTTGTGGTGAAGTGCATGTTGTTATCGCATGGATTGAGCTACGACATGAATTCAGGTAGATCTTCTGGATTTCCTATCCATATGAAGAAGATATCCTCTATATACCTACACCAGTGAGTAATGGATTCATAAAAGGGAATGATTTCATTGTAGACATATCTGGACTCAAATGTAGCCATATATATATTTAGATTTACACATTTAGTCTGTTTGTATAAAAGGCCATTGAATTCAAATGTATTCTTATATATGATTATCTGCAGACAATCTTAAATGAATTCTATAGGACCATTATGTCTCTTACTACATTAAATGCAGAGTTATTTAAATAATGAGTTATATACTGTGATGGTTAGAATTAGTTATATAGTTACACTTTTTTTATGTGTTGGTGGCTATTGAATTCCTGCTTTTGCTTTCTGCTTTTGTGACATAACCGCGGGGATTGTGATGACAGATGTCATTGCGATATCCGGAGTCACAGTGAAAATGGAAAATCGGTTTTAGAGATGGTTGTTCTAGAAATACACTAGAAAAACATGATTTTGAAGTGTACAGTAATAAACCCCTAGTGTATAAAATACTGTAATATATGTGTATATAGGAGTTTTTCACTTTATGGAAAAGGTGTGATTGTTGCGTGTAATTGCTTTGTTGCGACTCCACAAATAACCGCAAAATGGAAAATAGGTCTTAAAGGTGGATTTTATAGAATACTAATTCCAAAATATGAGTTTAAACATGTTTTTAAAGAAGCATGGTTATAGTGATATGTGTAGTGCAATGTTTGAAACTGATTTTTTTGGTTTTTATGTTTGGATGTGCTCTTGCCCCTTGAATTTCTGCATTTGTTGTGTGTTGTCATGACGTATACGTGACCATCGCGATGTCGTTGAGAAGATCCGCAGAAAACTGGAAAAAAATGATTTTTTTAAAGAAAATGAACAATAGTACGGGTACTAGGGTGGCTCTGATGGGAGCCTTTGTGTTGATTGTGTGTATATGTCAGCTACACATAAGACCGGATGCAGAGTTTCAGGTTACTTAGAAACACCCTCTTGTCTTTGTTTGTAAAGTGCGCTCCATCATTTCTATAAATTCTATGCACGTCAAAACACAGATTGTTGTTATAGATACAGCCCATGCGCTGGTCTCTGCAGAATGCAGAAGCAGTTATTTTAACATGTTTCCTGGCTTTGTCAATCTGGTGACAGAATTGATTTGACCACTTCCATTTCTGTCTTTGGCATATATTATAGTACAGCATGACAGTGTGAGTGAAAAGCTACGTCTGTTCTGCAAAGGTATCTTTCATTAGGATTTCCAGCCCTACCCCAGTCAATGAGCCTAGGTCATTTCCACCACAGTGCACAATGATGAGGTGAGGAGCTTGGCAATCCACAATGGATTTAACCAAAGCTATCAACTGATGAAACTTTAACCCTCTCTGGCCAAACCAAGCAATCCGCACATTTGACAAACCCAAGTCCCTGTCAATACCTCTGTTTTTTGCAGCCTCTTTAGCCCAATAACTGTAGCTTTGGCCCACAATCCACACTTCAAGCATTTTGAAGTGAAGGAGCAATAGCAACCAGGAGAAGGCCGGAGCTGAATGAAGTTGTTTTCCAAATAAAAAGCGCTTAAAATGGCAGTGTTTTACAAAAAAAAAAGATATGTTTCATTGGAATCTGTCAGCATGAAAGTGAATAAAATTAGGTTATGTGTTAGATGCCTTAGCCAGACGTCCTATTATTGGCTGTTGTTTTTAAAAAAAGAAATGCAATACAGATATGGATATGCTTTTTAATATGTAGAGTAAACCACAGCTGTTATATATTATTTGGAAGTAGCATGTTCCTTCTAGAATGTGCTGTGAATTTGTAACCTACTGGTTCCACATTTTTATGAAAATTTAAAAAAGTGAAGCTAAAAATTGCTTTGGACCCCTGTTTGTTTTCACAATTACTCCGTGAGGATCGTGAAAACATCACAAATACGCGGAGACAGGAACCTCATTTTGAAACAGATGGAAAAGGTTAGCAGATGCTACCCATTCAAAAGTGGAGCTAGAGAAGTCTAAAATGAAAGACTTGATTTAATTTGCTGCCTTCCTCAAGATTATAGAGAGAAAAGTTGAAGAGGTTGTCATTTTATAGTTGCTTTGTATGAGAGTGGTGTACAATTCTTGTGCTTTGTTTTTACAAATCTTAACGGTGTCAAACTATTCAGAAAGAGCTTAAACAACAATATAGTCTATGAACTGAATTCACTGTTATGCAAAAAATTGTTTAATTATTAAAAAATGTAGATTAGAAATTAGGATGTATATGGAAGTTTGACGAAAATCAGTATCACAATGATATGAAAAAAAATCAAATGAACTGTATCTGGCAGAGCATATGTGTTTAAGATGTTAGTTATGCTGAAAGTTACACTGAATAATGCCTTTAAAGATAACAATCTTTTAAATGTCTAAGCATCATGTGCAGAACTAACAGATCTATGTTATTTGCATTCTAGGAACTGTAATACGTGTAGTCATATTGTTAAATAGGAGCAGTGTAGTCATGAATAAAACATAAGAAAATGTGCTGTGCCTGTATATAAATTAAAAAGTATTAATACTTGTTAGGTATGTATGAGGAAGTATCTGTCACTGAGGTTTTTAACTTATATGACTGGTTTGCATATGTTTAAATGGCGAGATATGTTTTTCTGGTTGCAGATAGTTATATGTACGATGAGGCTGTTGAGTTCACTTAAAGATGCAGAGAACTACCTGCCACATGCATCAACATAAGGAATTGCGATTCCTAAATAGAGTTTTTTAAGGAATCGCTATTTTGGAATCACAATTCCTTATGCAGGTAGGAATGACTTTACATTTTGCGATTCCTAAACATTACCTAATAGCGATTCGCAAATTGCAAATTGATATTAGGTAATGTCACTCCAATCATTCCTATGGGCCTATAGGCCCATAGGAATGAATGGGAATGCCTTTACAAATTGAGATTACCAAATTGGTACTCGCAAATGCAATTCCAAGAGTGCCAGGGGGCCGATGGCCCCCCTGATGCACCCTCCCAAAAAGTGTGCACATGTAGTGCTTTTGTGCTTTTTCCAAAGAATGTGCAAATTACCATCAACTTGAAGTTAATGGTAATTAGCGTTTCCTAAATGCACAGTTTGCATTTAGGAAAGGCTTGATGCATCGCATGTAGGGAATCGCAAAATGTGATTCCCTTAATGCATTCGCAAAAAATTACGATTACCTAATTTGTGAATGGAAAGGCTTTGATGCATCAGAATAGGCCTTTTTGGCCTCGCAAATGGGCCGATTCTGCAAATTGGCCCATTTGCGAGGTCGAAAATGCTTGATGCATGTGGCCCTATATATTTTTGGAAAGATGGCCAGAAGTGGTATATCTTTTATGAAATAACATATATGTTTACATGGTGATCTATGTTATTCAAGGCTGTTGAAAGTTTATGTATATAGTGTGTGTGTTGCATTTCTTTCAACATGCTCTGTCTAAAATTGGGGAGGGTCAATAGTGCAGAATGTCTTTGAGATTATGTGTGCTATCTTCACTTGGCATGTAACTTTTCTTTGAGGAATGGTGAATATATGTTCTAAAGACACAAGAAATATTTGAAAAATGATGTAGGTCTACCATACAGAAAAGGTTTTGTGCTTTCAAAATGGTAGAATAGCTGTTTTCAGTTTTAGAAACCTACTGATGAATATGCACGCTGAGTAACAGAGCAATATATAGTCTTAGAGAGGCATGTATACAATTAAATATCAAGTGTGATATCTAGAATTATGGAGTCACCTAGGTATTACACATGCACTCTTCCGATTGCACAGACACTAATCATGTACTCATTGAATTACGCAGGCAACACCCATGCATTCATCCAATCACCCCTCAGATAGTAGCAATATAGTTACTTGAATACTCAGGTAGCAACTATGCAGATATAGAACCACTGATGTAGTTACTACATACGTAGGGAATCATGTAGGCACTACATATGTTCTGAGGGAATCACCTAAGCACTGTCTATGCACTCATCCAATCATCCAGGGAGTACTGTTGTACTCAACCAGAAACACATGTATTTGCAACTTTTAGTGAGGAATATATACTCCATTAGAACCATCTGGTCATATATATATGTAACCTGTAACACACTGTTTGCATGTACTTAGAAGAATTAGTGAGCTGTGCTGTGATACAGATTAGTGTGCAAATGTTCATATGCTGTGTCTCTCAAAATTTAAATTGGACACATGTAAGTAAAAGTACTGAACACTAAATCTACCAGTGAGACAGTGATGGAGAGGCACAGAAACAGTCTATTGTTGTATTTTCGAATTTACAGTATTGAGACACTGTATGTGCTTTTACACTTTGGTCGATGTTTATTTTAAATAATTAGTACAAAAGGGATAAAGCGATCTTTTAGCGTGTATAAGTGAGAACTGAGATTGTGTTGTCGGAGAGGGTGCTATAATATTAAAAGGTAAGTAATAAATTAAGTTTTGTGTTTTGGTTTGGGATTTGTACATTAAGTGAGTGCTTGTAGTAACTTAGTAGGTTGATTTGTAGATTTAAAACTGGAACATAACATAAGAACAGTTTTTCTATTATTCAGACAGTATGCCTACAAAAGTTCGGAGGAAAAAGGAACTGAAGCAAGTACAGTCTATGCAGAACTCAGACACAAAAGGGTCAAAATGAAGAAAAGTGGTGAAAGAAAAAAGAGCTACTGGTAAGAGAACAAAGTCATTTCATTAAAATATATGTAGACATTTCCAAAGATTACAAAATAGTGAAAATAAAATTCAAGCTTTGAGAAAGAATAACAGTGGACAAAATCTACATAACAAGAACAGGAAATAATGTAAAAAAGATAGACAGACAATAACCTGGAGACAGAAGTAGTTTAAGGATGATTTGTAGTTGAGTAGTTATAAATCTACAGAGAACTATGAAGAAGTATAGAAGAAGGAGAGAGGCACTGAAACAGAAAGAATGAATTGAGAGAGTAGTTGATAAGGCCTTTTCGTTAAAGAGGTAGCTTTTCATTTTGACTGTAAATAGAATGAAGACTCTTGACAAAATGTTGTTGTGCATGAGGAGACAAAACCAGTGTAGGAAAGTAGGATCTGCTTCTTATGGTAACCCCCACTTTTTGCTTGATTTTACACAGTCTTTGACTAGTCTGACTGGGATCCTGCTAATTAGGACCCCAGTCTATCTGATTTCTCCCTAAAATGTTATGCCATGTACTTAGGTACACTCCAGATGGGATACTGGTGTACCCTTGTCAGTCCCTAGTATATGGTACACTTGCACCAAGGGCATAGGTACGCCAGATGCCTCCCATGGGTTGAAGCATGTATTATGCAACCCATGAGAGGCCATGCAAAATGGAACTACAGGCCTGCCATTGCAGCATGTGTAAGATGGTGCATGCACCACTTACTTTAGATATAGGGTTACTATATCTATAGGTCACTACACTTAAAACCTAGAAGTGATCCCTCTAGCAGGCGTTAAGAATCCTGAAGGTAGGGTGCTGGGTTTTATGTGAGAGAGTGCCCATGCATGAGCAGAGTACCCCTGCAGCCTTCGGAGACCATTCTCCCAGGTTGTCGGTGACGCAGCCAAACATATAGGTAGAGGTGCATTATATGCTTGCGTAAAATGCTATCTCAAAAACAGCTGCAACAAACCATGTCGTGTTTGGTATCCAACATCTTGGAATCATACCTCCACACCGGTAACCGGAGTGGGAGGTATGATTCCACCCTTCAGCAGCGAGCTTCGTAGGGTCCCTGGTCTTTCCTGTACCAGCCTTCTAAACCCGGACAGCACAAAATGGTTTCTGCCGAGCAGAGACACATTTCTGCCCTTCTGCTGCTGAGCCAAGCTTGTGCAGGGGAAGGCAGAACAATAGGCATCCTGTCACAGGGAAGTGTGACCACCTTCCAGACATGAGAGTAACCTTCCCACTGTCCTGACCCTCCCCTGGGAGGGTCCCCGGAATCTGTTCAACCCTCTCCCGTGGTTACAAAAGGGTTTACCTGGCTGTAGGAATCTAGATTTGACGTGGATGAGATTCTTAACAAGAAACCACAGACCTTTGACCATCTGGACACTCTGGACTTCACTGGACTTCAACTGGGCCCGACTTCATCTCCCTCTCGGTCCAAAGCATCGTCTGTGCCTGTGCACTGAAGTGTTTCCCTTGGGGTGAAGGAGTCACTCCCCTGCATTCACAGGCATCTTAACACAACTGACCAGTCTGCTAAACCTGAGCTCCTGCAGGCTCTGAAGACTCCAGCAACATAAGAGGTGGATTCCCATCCTTCATGAGGTTGAGCTGCCCTCTCACCAAGTTTGAGGCCAGTATCTCTCGTACGGACAGCATCACCCGAACCCCTGTGCTCCGCGTATGTTTGCAAGTGCATTTGCTTGTTGGTGTTCCCCAGCTATGTGCATTGAGCTATCAATAACGTCATCCTCTGCGCACATTTTTACAAAGGACTTTGGCCTCCTCACACTCTGTGCCCTGCAAGCTGTTACTTTGTGAAACTGCTGGAGGTCCCCTTGCGACTCCTGTGCCTTCGGCATGTGGGTCCATTTGAGGAACAACACTGCTTTTCTTGGTCTCCTCTGGTTGCTCCAAGCCTGCCCCAACTCCCCTTGCTGTTGTGAGTCCCCTGGTCCTTGTTGGGCCAGACCATAGCCTCCTTTGACCTTCTTCTTGGGTTGCCGTTGCCAAGGCTTGTTGGTGCTCCAGCTGGACACCGACCCTTCAGCACTCGACATCCTTTGTGGGACAGCTTGTATACGGCTCCTGGTTGTCTTCGACATCTCCTGGTCACTGCAGCTGTAGAGCCAAGGTCTCCATCTGCACACCTGAAGCACCCAACATCGTTTGGCATTCGTCTACTGAGCCCCTGGTCACTCCTCAGTGACCCAGACTCTGTCCTTTCTGCTTTTGGGTTCCTTCTATCAAGAATCCACCTGTGGGTTCCACCGGACTCTTTTCTTCTTTCCAGCAGTGGCCTTTCTTTGAAGGCTCCTATTGAGAATGATGTGGTTTCTGATGCCACTTCGACCCTATGCACCTGGCTTCCCTGGGATAGGTAACTCTGGTACTTCAGTATCCACGGGTGGGGTGGCTTTTCAACCTTCTATGTTCCAAAGGGTTCCGTCGTAATCCACTGGGAAGGGTCCTTAAACTTTAAAACTGCGACTCTCCCACTGAATTGTACTTAGCATGCGGTGGTGTTCTCACACTGCACCAGTCCTCCGTGGTGTCCCTACTTACTCACCTTGGGTGGTTCCTTGGGGTCCCAGCGATTCTACAACATCTAGACACTGTCTTGACTCGAGTCAGGGTTCTTATACAACCATTTTAGTATATGGTTTGGTCTCCCTCTGGAGCCCTCTGTGTATTAGTGCTACTTACAATTGTTTCTGTGCTACAGTATTGTGTGCTTTGTGTTTTTCTGCATGTTATTTAAGGTGTGATATAATAATAAATACATATTTTATAACTACTGTGTGGTTCTCCTTTCATTTAACCAATACTATAAGGTTGCATTCTGGTAAAACAAGCTGCTTAACATTCCTAAACAACTAAGCCTGAAGGCTGCTTTGCGCAGCTACCACTTGGATAGCTTTCTAAGGTTATCTTTGACCTCTTAAATCACCATAAGGGTTGATTGGACTGGTGCAAGGTGCCCACTTTAATTAGGGACATCATATACCAGGCAAACTTCTCACAACCAGAAAAAAGATTAGTGAATAGACTTAACTTTTGCACAGTTTATGGTGGAGAATGTATACATAGTTCGAGTACAGAGTATTTCTTTAATGAACAAAGCTATCTCCAGGATAATAGATTAGTTGATGCTATTGATTACAGAGGACGATGTTGTGAAATGAAGAATGGCACTCCTATAGCGAAAGAGGTGAGGGTATCTACAAATGTAGGACAAGTTATTGGAGAACAGGTACAAGGAAAGCGTAGTCGGGCGCCTGTATAGAAACGAAATTGTAGTAGTGTTTTTAGTGTTCAACAGCAATACATTGATATATTAAGGACATTTCTACATATCTTTCCAAAGTGAAGTTTAAAACTCAAAATAAGTACTTTAGAAGGATTGGATCCTTGCAAACTTAGAAAGCTTTCAAATTTGCAGCACTCACTAGCTTGTTTATCAACAAAAGTGTGCCAAAACACCTTTCATCATTTCAGGATGTTAGTTGTAAACCACCACTCACTGACTCAACAGTGAGAACTTTAATTAGGAGGCTGAACTATGTGAAAACACCTGCTTTATGTTTAGGACAAATGAATAGAGACCTTTTTTATGGTACTGTGGCACATGTAGAAAAGGTTTGTGATGATACGCTGCTTTGTTTCTTTGGTTCTCAGCAAGATTCTAGGGTAAATGAAGAGTTGTTAGAACAGGACACTGATATTATAGTTGATAGTTTTGAAGAAGAGATTCCAAAATTTAACACAGCGTTGTCTGAAAAACCAGTGTATGTTTGTATATGTTGTCGACTCACCCACTAGATGATTTAAACACAGGCTGTTGACTTGTGTTTAAAAAGTGAAAAAGTAAATAATGTTAACTAGCAAAAGTTATCTGTGTATTTATTCGTAGAATTGGCAAAAGTTAGCTGTGTATTTATTTGTAAAGGAAAGCTTTGACTTGTCCATGCGGCAAGTTATATGTAAGTAGTTTACCAATAAATTAGAAGATAATACAATGAGCAACACATTGATATTAGATACCTATTTTGTAAGATAATAAAATGCCTGCTAATGTAGAAAAATGATGAAGGCCTAAAAAAATCAACATTTATGATTCTTTGCAGCATTGAGAAGGGCTCTTATGGACTTCTCTCCAGCACTCACTACAGCTCCAAAGTCCATGCAGTATGATGCCATCCAGGAAAACTATAGTGTAAAATCTTGAAGTTGAGATTTGAACTCTGAAGGGACTCTCTGCCCAGGTGTTGTTGAAGCTGCTATTGACGTTGAGAGTCCTTCAGCCTCGCATTGCCTTCTTCCTGCTTTTAGACGATTGCCATGGTATGTTTTTAGATGGTAAAGCATGGATGTAGTCTTGCAAGAATATTTTTTGACAATGTCTTGTCACATATTGTGCATTGCACAATTTTAGCTGTAAAACTGTGTAAACCAATGACATTTCTTTGTTTGGTAGTTATGTTCTATTCGTGGGTTCTGATATTAAAAGTTATTTTTTGAAACTGTTATTTTTTCCAAATGTATTGTTAAAATAAAGTTAAACTATTATGTTACTAAACAACTAGACTCAAACTTTCTGTAAAATATGTCTATATATCTGTTTTACACTTTGTCATTTGTATTCGTGACTTCTGACGTCATTGCGACTTGGAGTTCACATGCAACACTTAGCGTAGTAGCAGTCTCCATACCAGTGGTGTCATTAGGTGGACCTGTTTTGTCATTTGATGTGTGTGTGTTATGTGCAAATTCAGGGATGGTACTCGAATTCGAACTACATTCAGGGCTTAACCACCAATAATCACCACCCCTCTCCCTTTTCTCGACATCATTGTCACTGTTTGGATGTTGAAGTCGTGCAATTGCAACCCGGTTCATGTGATGAATACTACCATCATCTAACATGACCGTATCTCGCATTACTTTAGAGATTTTTCTGGGTGCAGAAAAACGAGACTGCAGTTTTCCAACTCTCTTTCCCTCTTTGATCCTGACCCATTGTCCAACTTGCAAGGATACATTTTTGGTACCATGTTTGGAATCGAAATATGCTTTGGTTTTTTTCTGTGAATTCACAATGCATTCTCTGACCTTATTGCAAACCCATACATATTTCTTACTTCTACTCATCCAAGTTGGGTTAATTTTGCAATAGGGGAATCTCCCTCTCATGAGACAGAAAGGACTTTCAACACACGTATCATGCTTAGTGATCCTGAAGACGGCCTAAATGCCAGAAACCGGTCCTAGGAAGCTTGTTTCCGGTCCAGGGAAGACATGGCTTGGCAGTTCGGGCTGGACTGTTCCCATGAGGCACAGGGTCAGACTGATTTGCATATGGCCATGTCTGATCTGGGGTGGCAGAGTGGGCTAAAGAACGGTGATGGATTAAACCCAGATCAGTTGACTGGAGGTGAGTGCTTGCAATGTTCAACACTCCGTCCATCATTTCCTTTGGTTTTTGCTTTGTTCACCATAAGTTGGCAGGGTATGCTCAGACGTGAGTCCCTTGCTCACTTTGCCACTGGATTCAAGCAAGCCTGGCTGAAGACGGCTGAAGTGCCAGAAAACGGTCCTAGGAAGCTTGTTTCCGGTCCAGGGAAGACATGGCTTGGCAGTTCGGGCTGGACTGTTCCCATGAGGCACAGGGTCAGACTGATTTGCATATGGCCATGTCTGAACTGGGGTGGCAGAGTGGGCTAAAGAACGGTGATGGATTAAACCCAGATCAGTTGACTGGGGGTGAGTGCTTGCAATGTTCAACACTCCGTCCATCATTTCCTTTGGTTTTTGCTTTGTTCGCCATAAGTTGGCAGGGTATGCTCAGACGTGAGTCCCTTGCTCACTTTGCCACTGGATTCAAGCAAGCCTGGCTGAAGACGGCTGAAATGCCAGAAACCGGTCCTAGGAAGCTTGTTTCCGGTCCAGGGAAGACATGGCTTGACAGTTCGGGCTGGACTGTTCCCATGAGGCACAGGGTCAGACTGATTTGCATATGGCCATGTCTGAACTGGGGTGGCAGAGTGGGCTAAAGAACGGTGATGGATTAAACCCAGATCAGTTGACTGGGGGTGAGTGCTTGCAATGTTCAATACTCCGTCCATCATTTCCTTTGGTTTTTGCTTTGTTCGCCATAAGTTGGCAGGGTATGCTCAGACGTGAGTCCCTTGCTCACTTTGCCACTGGATTCAAGCAAGCCTGGCTGAAGACGGCTGAAGTGCCAGAAAACGGTCCTAGGAAGCTTGTTTCCGGTACAGGGAAGACATGGCTTGGCAGTTCGGGCTGGACTGTTCCCATGAGGCACAGGGTCAGACTGATTTGCATATGGCCATGTCTGAACTGGGGTGGCAGAGTGGGCTAAAGAACGGTGATGGATTAAACCCAGATCAGTTGACTGGGGGTGAGTGCTTGCAATGTTCAACACTCCGTCCATCATTTCCTTTGGTTTTTGCTTTGTTCGCCATAAGTTGGCAGGGTATGCTCAGACGTGAGTCCCTTGCTCACTTTGCCACTGGATTCAAGCAAGCCTGGCTGAAGATGGCTGAAGTGCCAGAAAACGGTCCTAGGAAGCTTGTTTCCGGTACAGGGAAGACATGGCTTGGCAGTTCGGGCTGGACTGTTCCCATGAGGCACAGGGTCAGACTGATTTGCATATGGCCATGTCTGAACTGGGGTGGCAGAGTGGGCTAAAGAACGGTGATGGATTAAACCCAGATCAGTTGACTGGGGGTGAGTGCTTGCAATGTTCAACACTCCGTCCATCATTTCCTTTGGTTTTTGCTTTGTTCGCCATAAGTTGGCAGGGTATGCTCAGACGTGAGTCCCTTGCTCACTTTGCCACTGGATTCAAGCAAGCCTGGCTGAAGATGGCTGAAGTGCCAGAAAACGGTCCTAGGAAGCTTGTTTCCGGTCCAGGGAAGACATGACTTGGCAGTTCGGGCTGGACTGTTCCCATGAGGCACAGGGTCAGACTGATTTGCATATGGCCATGTCTGAACTGGGGTGGCAGAGTGGGCTAAAGAACGGTGATGGATTAAACCCAGATCAGTTGACTGGGGGTGAGTGCTTGCAATGTTCAACACTCCGTCCATCATTTCCTTTGGTTTTTGCTTTGTTCGCCATAAGTTGGCAGGGTATGCTCAGACGTGAGTCCCTTGCTCACTTTGCCACTGGATTCAAGCAAGCCTGGCTGAAGACGGCTGAAATGCCAGAAACCGGTCCTAGGAAGCTTGTTTCCGGCCCAGGGAAGACATGGCTTGACAGTTCGGGCTGGACTGTTCCCATGAGGCACAGGGTCAGACTGATTTGCATATGGCCATGTCTGAACTGGGGTGGCAGAGTGGGCTAAAGAACGGTGATGGATTAAACCCAGATCAGTTGACTGGGGGTGAGTGCTTGCAATGTTCAACACTCCGTCCATCATTTCCTTTGGTTTTTGCTTTGTTCGCCATAAGTTGGCAGGGTATGCTCAGACGTGAGTCCCTTGCTCACTTTGCCACTGGATTCAAGCAAGCCTGGCTGAAGACGGCTGAAATGCCAGAAACCGGTCCTAGGAAGCTTGTTTCCGGCCCAGGGAAGACATGGCTTGGCAGTTCGGGCTGGACTGTTCCCATGAGGCAGAGGGTCAGACTGATTTGCATATGGCCATGTCTGAACTGGGGTGGCAGAGTGGGCTAAAGAACAGTGATGGATTAAACCCAGATCAGTTGACTAGGGGTGAGTGCTTGCAATGTTCAACACTCCATCCATCATTTCCTTTGGATTTTGCTTAGTGATCCTGTACGACCATAACAGTTTGTCAAGTTCTATATCCCAATTATTTATTTCTTTGCTAGCCAGTTGTAAAGTACCTTTAACCACTCTGTTGACCTTTTCTACAACCAAATTGCCCCTGGGATGATACAAAGCAGTGAATTTTTGTACTAAACCGGTGGCACCCATAAACTGTTTCATAGTATCTGACTTGAATTGTACCCCATTATCGGTCAAAATTGTGGCTGGCAATCCTTCTCTAATAAAGCATTCATCAAGAAATGTATTTACCACATTTGTATTAATGCGTTCCACCACCTTAATCTCAATCCATCTGGAGAATAGATCTACTAATACCAGGATATATTTACACAAACCATCTTGCCAAGTTATGGGACCCATAGGTGCCGATTACGATCCGGTAAAAAAATTCCCCGTACGACTCGTATCCGGTCTTTTTACCGTACGAATCGTTTTAGTGCCGTACAAACTGCCAATTACGATTCGCATGGGAAAATGTCCATACGAATCGCATTGGGAATTATTCCCCACACGTCCTCGGGTCGGAAAATGTGTCCGACACGTCCACGGACGATTTACCGTACAAATGTGAAAAGTGAAGTCCGACCGCGGAATCACGATCCATCCCGTGCGTCCGATGTTACAAAACGGATGGAAAAAACACCGTCCGCACCGAACTCCCATAGCAACCATGGAGACATGTGCCCGCATACGCGCCGACCCCCCCGCCCCCATATGTACGTGCCGACCCCCCCCAGCCCCCGTACGTACGGGTGTACTTACACGGGGGGTACGACACATACACGGGTGTACATACACGGGTGGGGGTACGACTCGAACGTACACGGGTGTACATGCATGGGGGTACGACACGTACACGGGTGTACACACACGGGCGGGGGTACAACAAGTACACGGGTGTACATACACGGGGGGGTACGACACGTACACGGGTGTACATATACGGGGGGTACGACACGTACACGGGTGTACATACACGGGGGTACGACTCGAACGTACACGGGTGTACATAAACGGGGGGTTCGACATGTACACGGGTGTACATACACGGGGGGTACGACTCAAACGTACACGGGTGTACATACACGGGGGGTACAACACATACACGGGTGTACATACACGGGGGGTACGACACGTACACGGGTGTACATACACGGGGGGTACGACATGTACACGGGTGTACATACACGGGGGTACGACTCGAACGTACACGGGTGTACATACACGGGGGTACGACACGTACACGGGTGTACATACACAGGGGGTACGACTCGAACGTACACAGGTGTACATACACGGGGGTTCGACACGTACATACGGTTGTGGGGGGGGTCGGCGCGTACATATACGGGGGCTGGGGGGGTCGGTGCGTACATACGGGGGCTGGGGGGGGACGCGTACCGGGCCACCTACTCTGGTCGTTTCGCGGCTTACTTCGCTTTTCCGGCACTTTTTGGGTGCCGTGAAAATATTGCCGTCCGGACTGCTGTCGGTTTGAATCGTACTTCCTGGGTCGTGAAACGCTGCCTGAAAGCGTCCCGACGTCACGTTGCAGCATTCCCGGATCACATTCGTATGTATATTTTCGTCGGTCGGTGTTTGTTACGATTCGTCTGGAAATGGTGTTTCCGTGCGAATCGTAATTCCATGTTTGTAAAGATTTACGACCGGGTACGAGTCGGACGGAGAAAACGCTCCGACCGACGGTTCGTACCCGGTTTTTACCGGATCGTAATCGGCACCATAATGTCCAAGGCTAAATCTTCCCAAGGTAATTTCGGACACCCTAAGGAAGACATTGGAGGGTTAAGTGTTTTCTGACTCTTGTCAGCACCCACCATTACAACTCACACCGTCACGGACCTGTCTTTCAATATCCAAGTCAATTTTGGGCCACCAGTTTAATGCCTTGATGTTTTTATTAGTTCTAGAGACCCCCGGATGATCTTTATGACCAATTCTAATAATTTTCTGTCTGATGCCAACAGGAGGAATAATTCTTTCACCACGACAGACAAATTTTCCATCAAGACTTAATTCATCTCTTACTTTCCAGAATGCTCTAATTTGTGGATCAGATTTGTCTTCATTCAACCATCCATCAGAAATTTTATTTACAACTTTCATGAGCAGGTGATCTTTAGAACCCTCATGTTGCCATTCATCAATTTGTAAACCACAAGACTCTGAAAAGACCCCAGCAACACAGTAATCATTCCAACTGCTCTGATCCACCTCCCTGAGCGGTAAGGACATTCTACTTAAGAAATCAGCTATGATGTTCTTGACAGCAGGTACATACTGTACTTCATAGACAAAATCCTGGAGTCTCATTGAAAGTCTAGCTATTCTAGCTGAAGCTCTGCAAAGGCCTTCAGTGGTTAGAAGTTTGGTTAAATGTTTGTGATCGGAACGAAGGGTAATTTTTTTTCCCCCAAATAAACTTTCTGAAATGTTCCATTGCCCAAACACACGCCAACGTCTCCCTCCCTATAACAGAATACTTCTCCTCACAAGGAGATAGAGAGTGTGAAGCAAAGGCTATTACAACTTCTACACCCTGTTTTGTCATTTGGGAAAGAACTCCCCCTAGCCCTGTGTCACTGGCATCTGTAGTTACAAATGTCTAAGCAACAGGATCAAAACCTTGTAAAGTGGGTGCACATGTGATTGCATTTTTGATTTCTACAAAGGATCTCTGACATGCTGCACTCCACACAAACGGGGTCTTGTTTTTCATCAATTGTCGCATTTCATAAGTTTTTTGTGAAAACTGGTTGACAAATTTTGAATAAAATTCAGATAATCCCAGGAATGATCTGAGATCATCTTTCGACTTAGGTGCCAGAGAATTGACAATTGCCTCTACTAGTTTAGCTTTGGGTTTGATACCTGCATCACAAATCTCATGCCCTAAATACGTGACTTTTGCTTCTGCAAATTTACATTTGCTCCCTTCAGCCACCAACCCATTTGACTCTAGAATTTTTAACACTTCTCTTAATTTAGAGTCATTATGAAGTTTGTCTTTACCCATGATTAAATGTCATCCTGAAAAAATACTACTTCTGGGATATGACCTAGTAAATTGGACATAAGTCTTTGAAAGACGGCAGCTGCCGAAGCTAGCCCGAATGTCATATGCTTGTATCTGAAACAACCAAAGGGGGTACAAAATGTAGTGAGATGCCTGCTTCCTGGATCAAGAACGACTTGATGGTAAGCAGCGGATAGATCCAGGGTTGAAAATAGCGTTGCGTCACGTGTGAGGGATAGCATCTCATTAATGCTGGGGAGCGGAAATTGGTCTATTAGGATGTTATTATTCAAGTACCTCAAATCCACACATAGATGGGCCTTTCCATTGGCTTTACGAGCCACGACCAATGGAGAAACCCATTCAGCAGCCTCAACTGTTTCAATAACATCATTCTCTAGTAGTTTATCCAATTCACGTTTCACTTCCTCCCTAACTATGAATGGTATGTTGCGAGCTTTGTCTATTTTGGGTATCGCCCCGTTTTTCAAAATAATTTATTGTGTGACTTTAAGCTCGCCCATTTGAGATGAAAAAACATTTGGGAATTCTTCTAGTACCCATTTTCTTGTGTTTTCACTCTCGCATGCAATGAGAACTTGCTCTCTACTCTTCGGGTCTAAGATGATGTTGAGATTTTTTTGATCTTTCCATCCAAGGACTGAAGGTCCTTCTTTGGCAATGTATAGTTTTCCCGTAGCATGTCTCCCCTTAAATCTAAAAACAAGTACTCTGAACCCTAGTATATCGATTTTTTCATCCGTATAGCTTTCGGGGGAGATGTCACTAGGTTCCAAACCCATTCCACTCTGTGAAACAAATAATTCTTCCCACACCTGTTTGGCAATAATAGTGTAGGGTGACCCAGAATCGGCAGCTAAGTGGACCTGGACACCTCCCAAAAACATTTGACAAATGGGTTTAGATGAGCAACTATCAGTAATGTTCAAAACAACATTTTTTTTTTTTATTGGTTTCGAAGCTCTTCATCAGATGATACTGAATCACTGTACTGTTCAGAATCATGTATGCACGCAACCTTGCTTTTGTTTTTTTTGTTTTGCTTCCTTCTGCAAGCCTTCGCAAAATGACCAACAATGCCACATTCCAGACATCTATAAAAATTTGCCGAATGGAGGCGGCTGCCACATCTGTAATAAATTGCGTTCCCAATTTTTTTAGGTTCAAATCTTTCCTTCTTTTTAACCTCCATTTTGGGATATCTGTAATTTTTATGATATGTTCTTCCCTCAGAAATGTTATTCACCACTTCAGTATCCTTTTTATCCACAGACAAGCTTGCTTTTGCCCACCGTTCAGAAAGTTCTGCTTTTTTGACCATTGCCATGATATCTTTAAGACTTCTTTCACCCTCAACCCATAATTTATCTTGTAAAGTCTTATTTTTCGTGTACATGACGATTTGATCCCTGATCAATTTGTCGTGTAACTGAGCAAATTTGCATTTGCTTGCGATTTTCTTTAATGCGGATACGTATTCTTCAATACTTTCTAGTTAATCTTGTTTTCTTTGGAAGAAACTGTGTCTGGTGACTGCTATGCAAACTGTGGGAGAAAAATGCTCATCTAAATCAAGGATTGCAGCTTTAAAAACATCCATATTACCACCAGCCCTTTCGTGTTTTTGTAGTTCATTATACACTCTTAAACCCTCAGGACCTAAACAGTACATTAAAACTCTTGTTTTCCTTTCAGGAGAGAAGATGCCATTGGAGTCTTCCATGTTTGCAATATAATTCAGAAAGTATTCTTTCCAGTCTGTCCAAGCTACCGTGGTTTTCCTGGTACAGCTAGGAATTCTCGAAGGGTATTGATGTGCATAGAAGTTGTAGCAGTAATAGGTTTAGTACTTGTGCTAGCAGTATAAGGCATGTTGCGTTAGTAGGTACCTCGGAATCAAAATAATGAAATAGAAACTCTTCTGTTAATTAAATAATGCTTCTGAAAAGTTCAAAGTAAATTAAAGGTGAACAGGAGATGTACTCCGAATAATCCAACAGTCTTTATCACTGACCCAGCACCCTTATGATACAAAATTCTCAACTGCAGCACAAATACCTTTCAGTGTACATAAAAATACAATTTAGGTAATACTGTAATTACCCATATGCTTAAAACGCTTCGCGTAGACTCTTTTGAAGAAAACTCTGTGTTAAACCGTTGTTCCGATGCGAAGATATCTTTGTATGGGTGTTACTATGGTAACCATCAATCTAAAATGGCCGCCGCGTAGCGTGACTGTAGTATACTTGTACTACACACAAGATGGCCACTTGTGGTAACTAGACCTTCCTTTGTGTTTCCTATGCCCCAGCCTCCCAGAATACCTGTGTGCATTCTATCTTGTACTGTTTGTTAGTTCCACTCTTGTCAGTTGATGGTCTGGTCAGCTGGCGAGGTGTGTGTCTAGCTGTATCTTACAATAAACCTACTTGTAACTAATAAGAAGTGTCCACGATCTATTTACAACATTTTGGCGACGATCTTGGCTGACCAGACCAGAGAAGTGACCAAGAAGATACAGCACAGCCCGAGAGAGAGCAACACCTCGCACCAAGAACCCAAGATAACGGACCACCCAACTGCGGCCAGAAACAAGAAGTAAGGAAACCAGAAACCCATTAAATGTGAGGAAAACAAGAAATCTGCCGCAAGCAAGAAGGAAAAATCAACCAAGCAAGATTAAGAGGAATCAGCCACAATCTAACCCAGGAAAAAAACGGGCAAAAGATGCTAACTTTGACACACTGCTTCATGAGTGGTTGGCTGTCCGATCCCAAGTAATGTCTCCGCCTTACCGCAGGTGAGAATGACTGTCCTGCACTGCCTGACTCGTGTGTGAGGGTCCATCCTGTCTGCCTAGCCGTTGTTAGTCAGAGTGATCGTTCTGCTGCGCTGTCATCTTCACACTGATGACGTCGTGGAATCTTCTTTGGTCCTAGCGGAGAACCAGAGCATTCCTCTCGCAGTTTGTTCTTGTCACACACGTCACACGCCTGCCAGCGTTTCCCTTGTTACCTAGTTACCAAAGTCTGGCCCGATATGAACTTTCAGGACGTCTTCACGTACGACGTAAGCGGACATGTTTTGGGTAGTTTCTTACGCATTACCGCTGAGTAATTAATGGAAACTCTCAAACTAGCACCATATCCCAACGCAGGAGAGCCTGACAGAAAGGGGCCTGCCTGCCCATTCTTCCGCTAACGTTGTAAGTTACGGCACATCTCTGGAAACTCCAGGCAAACGCTAATGTGATGTCAAGGTAAGCGAGCGCACGCATTAAACTCATGCTTATCCCTGTGAAAATGCGCGTCCGTCTGCGCTCACTAGATTTTCGAATAAACGGTAAACACTCTATCAAGTTTGTGGTGCGCTATTTCTGCAGCAGTTTATTTTCAACTTCATTATTGTATGCACCCTGCGCTTAATATTTTCCATCAAGGGAATATCAGCCGTGAACTTGGGGGAATAAGCTACGAATTTACAGTATCTTCGATCTATGAAATTGTTTTGTGAAAATATCGGACAAGAGTGCCATCTGGTGGATTTTTGAAGTATTTTTTTTTTTTCCTTGATTTCGTTTCATTAAATGAGAAATAGGAAGGTCACTCTATCGTTCTGCATGTAAGAATACATGACTAGGGCGGATAACCCAGAAGTAGTCCCAAGACCGGCAGAGAGAGAGGAAAAAAAAGCAAAGCCCTAAACGAGGACTGAATGTTCAGAACAGACTGAGTGACAGAGCTCAGCACCCTAGCACCCAAGCAAAGAACCTAAAACAAGAGCATAGAGCTCAGAACCACAATAGTGACCTAGAAGCAGGTCAGAAGACCTTGAACAGTGACTAACCTCCCAGATCTAGTACCTGCCCGACACAGGAATGTGGCAATTGGTATTTAAATACTTATCTGGAGAAAAAATTGCAAGCAGAAGGTGCATCTAATTTTAAAAAAGAAGAACTGGCATTAAAAAGTTCCACAACTGGAAGAATCAAGACAAAGAAGTAGAAAGGGGATAAAGCTGCCAGAACTAGGAGAAAGCAAAGGTCGCCTCAAGAGCTAGAGGTGGACAAAGGTTGTCCAAGAGGAGACAAAGCTCGTCCCGGAATCAGAAGAGGACAAAGGTCCCAGAAGCAGAAGGGGACAAAGGTCTCAGAACCAGTTCCGGGAGAGGACAATGGATGTCCCAGGACCGAAAAGGGACAAAAGTCCCAGAATCAGAAAGGAATAAAGGTCTCACAACCAGCACCGGGAGAGGACAAAGGAGGTCCCAGGACCGAAAGGAGACATAAGTCTCACATTAAGGAGCAGACAAGGCTCTCAGAAGCAGTACCGGGAGAGGACAAAGATGGTCCCAGGACCGCAAGGAGACAAAAGTCTCACAACCAGTACCGGGAGAGGACAAAGGAGGTCCCAGGACCGGAAGGAGACAAAAGTCTCACATTAAGGAGCAGATAAGGCTCTCAGAAGCAGTACCGGGAGAGGACAAAGGAGGTCCCAGGACCGGAAGGAGACAAAAGTCTCACATTAAGGAGCAGATAAGGCTCTCGGAAGCAGTACCGGGAGAGGACAAAGATGGTCCCAGGACCGCAAGGAGACAAAAGTTTCACAACCAGTACCGGGAGAGGACAAATGAGGTCCCAGGACTGGAAGGGGACAAAGGTCCTAGAACCAGAAGAGGACAAGAGTTCTAAAACACAACACAGTTTCGTGACGAGCTGTTCCTTGAACCAGGGCAAAGTTCCGGTACCATGTAAGGAAATTGTGACACAGTGGTTTCCAGAACCAGGAACTGGGTCTTATAGCTCACTGTACTGAGACAGATAGTCCACAGACTTGTGATAGAGCAGTTCTCAGAACCAGGACAAGTGTCCCAGGACGAGGAGGTGACAACCGTCCCAGGACAACGACAGGAAGTTGTGACAGAGGGGTTCTCTGAACCACGATGGAGAATCGTGAAGGAGAGGACCAGAACCAGAGAAAGGGGACCAGAACCAACAGTGGACAAAGATCCCAGATTTACGTCGGAGAGTCGTGACAAAGAGGTCTTCACAACCAGGCCAGAATCACGAGGGGACAAAGGTAGTACCAGAACTTTGACAGAGAGATTCCCACAATCGAGAGGGTTCCCGCAATCAGGAGGGGACAAAGGTTCCTCCGGAATCAGGAAGGGACAAAGATACTCCCACAGAACTGAGGTTCCAGAACCACTACGGAAAACCTAGAATTATGGAGGAGAACTGTGAAAGAGAGGTCCCCAGAACCAGAAGGATACAATTGTTTCTTTAGTTTCATTAGTCTCAAAACCAATATCAACTCCTAAATAAAGCAAGACTACTAACAGCTGATGGGAACTTCATTGTTACTGAACGTTGCAACTATACAGGGTGCACGGGAAAAGTCCAAGAGTCATTATTCTACAAAGTACACCCCGGTACCAAACCTCTTAATGATTTACTGGAAGGTGGTTGTGCTGGGTGGGGGCAGCTTGTACTTGGTCTTTATAGACTTGCGAACTGCCTTCGACCTGGTCCCTCGAGCCCAACTATGGAATGTCTTAGATAGGTTGGGCATACCTCCCTATTTGCTGGCCTTGCTTATAAAGTTTCATGATAGCAACTTTGCCCAGATTAGATGGGGTACCCAGGGGGATAAAACATCTCGTATCTCCGTAGACAGGGGCGTCCGCCAGGGTTGCGTGCTCGCCCCCACTCTGTTTTCTCTATACGTTAACGGAGTGGTGGAGCATCTGCTTCAACAGCCGTCAGATGCACCATCCTTGGCTGGTAGGAAAGTTCCTACGCTCCTGTTTGCGGATGATACCCTCCTAATTTCCAAGTCACCAGTAGGTATCCAAAAGTTGCTTTCTAGCTTTAAGGCCTTTTGTGATTCCAAGGGCCTGTCTATAAACATAAGCAAGACCAAATTCCTCGTTCTTAATCCTCCCAGGAAAACGGTTGTTCCCCCTACCTTGGACTCTGTTCCTTTGGATAGAGTCAATGAATTTGACTACCTTGGTATTCGTTTGTGTGCCAATATGAGTTGGAAGGCGCACCACCAGAAGGTGTTTCTGACACACAAGAGAGTTTCAGGGGCCCTGCTCAAGGAACATCGTGCCTCAGCTTTAAAACCTATAGGGGCACTGCTTGATATCTATAGGGCAAGGGTGGTGAGTGCAGCATTGTATGGTGCTGAACTGTGGGGTATACAGAGTGTTGACACCTTGACATACCTCGAAAACAATTTCCACAAAGATCTTATGAGGTTACCCCATAGCACCCCTACTATTCCTCTTTTGTTAGACGCAGGCACACGCCCAATTTGTGAGCAAGCTAGGCTACGTCCTCTCTTATTATGGGCCAGGATATGGAATGTCCCTGAACTGAGTAGTTATGCAGATGCCCTTAGCGAAATTCTATCCTTATCTGGCTGGCATAAGGTTACCTGGCTCAGGGAGGTTAAGCGTCTCCTTTTGGACCTGGGATTAGGAGATGCCTGGGCAAATAGAACAGCACCCTCAAAACAATTGCTTAAGAAGATCTATTGGCTCTGGGTGGATAATGAGAGGTTGTGTAACCCTAACCATTGTAAATCTGTCGCCCAGTTTTTCTTGGTTAAGGAGATCCCTTGCAGAGAACCCTACTTGGATTCAATCCTTAACCCGGGTGACAGAGCATTATACTTTAAATTTAGGGTGGGCGTTCTTCCATTAGGTCTGTTCACGTCTACTTGGAAACCTCCATACCAAACTATACCCTATTGCCCCTTTTGTGATTCTAGGGTCGAGTCTACAGCCCATTTGTTATTTGAGTGCTATGCTTATTCTGTGCCCAGGTCGAGATGGTTAAAGCCCTTATGTAGGTGTCTAGGCACAAGATCCTGTCTGGAAGCTTTACGCATATTACGTTCAGACGCCCGTCCCTTCTATGCCTGTTGCTTGGCTAAATTTTTGGGCTGGGCTTGGAGGATAAGATCTGTAAGAAAACAGTTGTTACAGTAATGTACTCTTTTTAATTTTTTTAGATATTAGACAGTCATGGAATTTAATAACTTTTTACCTTGTAATTGTATATGTGTTATTTATTGATTGTTATGTGTTGTATTGTTGTGCTTTTATGACAAACTGTCGAAATAAAGCTTTGTGATGATGACAAACCTAGAGGAAGTAGGACGTCTTGTAGCTATTCATAGCCTTTTGAACAAAGCAAGAGTACTAATGGAAAGAAACATGACAACACCTTAAAAAAAAAAAAGGGGTGAGATCTAGTACCCTGCAGTGACTGATCAGCATGTCGAGTTTTTGAAACATAAACCCAAAGGGTGTACGAGGAAATGTGATAAAATCTGCAAAAGAAAGGTGCTTAGAACCAGTGAGTGTACAATGAGCCTTGAACCAGGTCAAGGGGTCCAAAGACTCTAGAACCAGTGAAAGCATTGAGAGTCCGTGAAAATACGGGAATTCTCAGAACTGGTACGTTGACAGAGGCTCTGCAACTTGAACAGGGAGAGTGAGTCCACCGAACTGTTCCCAGAGAACTGTGAGCCCTTAGAACCATGAGTCCAGTTTGTGCGAGTTTTGGAGAGGGAAGTGCAATCTGGGGAAGATAGTTTCTATTGCGACTACTTAATATCAAGGTGGTTGTTCAAGAGTAACCTGTCCTATATATTACACCTGAATCTTGTTGGAAGCTGGCAAACTCCAGAGAATTTTTGATGTGTACTGTGTGATGTGAAGGCATAGCAGCATTTTCCAGTGCAAACAAAGGAACAGTATAAGCTTGGTCATCGGGCAATTACACAGTTGCTGGAAAGAATCCAGTGTTTGCAAATATGCGGATTCCATGGCAGCATCGCTGTTGTTATGGGAACATTTTGCTCAAGGACACTGGTCATGCGTCGGAAGTGAGAATAGGAACTCACCCCACCAAAGTCTTCACGGATCCACAGTTGTCTTGTGAATGAAGGTGTGTCAAAGAAAATTCATGCAATCTCCAGGATCTCATCTGGTGCCGTTCTTCTTATCCAACGTTTACTGATGCTTGGCAGGACAATGATCTATCTTACCAAGCCAACACTTTTAGCACACAAAGTCGTCAATGAACACTCCAGCAAAGCTGAGGGAAATAGTGCTCAAGCCAATTCTGTAGCACTGAGAGGAAAAGTCAGGAAGAATAAAAAAAAAAAAACTGTGACCAGGATCGGATCTAAGGGACCTGAAACGTCCAGAAACCGGATAAAGATGAAACATGCTGGGTCAACGATGGTGTTTGTACTTGAAACTCATTTTTGAAGCGTGGAGACATTTGTTCAGTAATTTATCTACCATTGGCAGCAGAAGTAAGGGTTGGACCAAGTCAGATTGACTGTGACTGTCTCTCCCCGTTTTGTCCGTGGAAGGGGAGTAGGTGATAGTGATGATTTTCGGTTGCTTTGGTCCTATTTCTCACTTCACCCTCGATCCCTAAACGATTCTTTACCTTCGTGACCTTACAGTTCAAGAGGTCGCTGGCCTCATTCATGTCATATTGTTGTTGTTGGTTCCTATGTTGTAAGCTTTCTTTTGAATTCTGTTTTTTATTTTTCTTTTCCCTGTAAAGGAGGAAGATGTGTAGTATACTTGTACTACACACAAGATGGCCACTTGTGGTAACTATCCCATGTTTTAGGCTTTCTTTTGAATTCTGTTTCTTTATTTTTCTTTTCCCTGTAAAGGAGGAAGATGTGTAGTATACTTGTACTACACACAAGATGGCCACTTGTGGTAACTAGACCTTCCTTTGTGTTTCCTATGCCCCAGCCTCCCAGAATACCTGTGTGCATTCTATCTTGTACTGTTTGTTAGTTCCACTCTTGTCAGTTGATGGTCTGGTCAGCTGGCGAGGTGTGTGTCTAGCTGTATCTTACAATAAACCTACTTGTAACTAATAAGAAGTGTCCACGATCTATTTACAACAGTGACCTTTACGTGCTGACGTTAGTTGACCCTGAGCGCGCATGAGCAGCTTTACGGTGCTGGTAGAGTGTCTCTGTCGTCACATTCGTTGCTGATGCAGATAAGAAGAGCGCGCTGTTAACAAGTCGCTGTCGTCACACTCACCGCAGATGCCTCAAGGAGGAATGCGCTGGAAGCGATGCCTAAGTGCGAGGAGATGCGGGATTCAAACACACGTTGGTTAACCGGTAAGCGGTAACCGATGCACAAATCCCGTGTTGGTCTCTTCAGGTAGCTCACGACGGACAAAGGTTCAATAGTCGTAAATTCTGCGTTTCCTCGCTTTTATTTTTAAGTAGAAGAGGCACTGGGAAAAAGGTTTCCGTTCCTTGAAACAACGTTGTTTGCAGATTCTTGATCACGAAGCAGGTGTGCCCATCCCGTCGCCAATTTTTGTAGTGAATGGCTGGAGACAGTTGTAGTAGAAATTCAGGTTTATTTTGAAGTAAGCAGAGGAGTGATATAAGGGTGCTGGTCTCCACTGTTGATCTCTCTCGATGACAACCAGCTCATTCTACATTCCATAATATATACACATTCTACATGATGTAATAACATTCCGCCAATAGATTCCCAACTATTAAAGGACTAGATTACTACAGTCACATGGAGCTCTATCTGGGGTCCTGTATGGTATTTTCACTTCTAAGGTACCTGGCGATCACTTTCATGCATTGTAAATTCTGCAATGGAGGCAAGAGGCACCCCAGGCTGGCAGACGGAGTTTCGAGCAGCTGCGCCCTACCCTGGGCCAGCAGTCAAGGCCTCCAGAAGCTTTGACTGGGGCCAGGTTAAGGCTTTCCTTCCTGCTGAGCTAGGGTCTGCAGACTCCCATTCTAGCGACTTTTTGACACTATGACCAGAAGAATGAAACCTAGCACCTAGGGCTGGCACCCCAGGCTGCCATAACTTGACTGGGAATTGCTCTTTCAGTTCCACAAGAACACGGTACCCCTCCCTGAAAATATGCAAGAGTGTCTTTCAGGCCCTGTAGCACACCATCATCCTGGTCACAGTGTGACACCATCAAGGGGGCCACACTTTGTACGAAATCAAATCTCAAACTGGAAATCAGTTTTCTATCCTACAGAGGTGTAACCTGGGTATCTTGGGACACCAACGGCCTTTGCTCAGGACCAATACCCCGAGCTGCCGGAGCACTACACATGACTTTCTTAGTGCTTTCAAACCTGCTGCAGTTGTCAAGCCCTCCCAAAGATGCAGAGCACTGTCCTGGGCAATGTTTTGATATGGAGTCACCTTGTACATGTGCAGGCTCTGTCTTTGAGGATATGCAGGGTCTGCTCTTGCGAAGGTAATTGACTTAGTGGGGTCTTTGTCCAGCCTTTTCTCTTTTGCATACCTTGGTGTGGGTAGTGAATCAGCTCTTCTACATTAGTTGATTCGAGTTTTTTCCACCAATGCGGACCCAGATAATGAGGAGCTGGACTGTGATGTCATAAATGGGACGGAGGCTTGTTATTAGAGTGCAGCTGAGGTGTGTCTCCCACAGTTCACAGCTGAGCTGATGTGGGTCACTGGGTGGTACCGGAGTGTAAACCGTTTTAGTATGACCTTTCTAAGTGTCTGCAATGACTCTCTGAAGGAAGAAAAGGTCATGCCATTCCCCAGGATCATCAAAAGCTTAGATGCTGATGGAGAGCTGTTTAAGGGGCCCGGGATGGACGATTATCAAGAATGGGGTTCTAACACTGATTACAAATGTGCTTAGTTGTTGCAGCAAAGTACCTCCAAATGCCTACATTAAGAGCACAGAACAGATATAAGCGAAAATTGCACAAGTCGAAGAGTATGCATATTGCCGTGAATTGGGCCTTGGTAATATGAGAGTAAACAGTCATAGGCCATATATTCTGCAGTTTCACCTCGTTCAAATTCAACGGATGTCTGGTATTATTTCTTTGCATTAAGGATAAAATGCCCAGTGGTGGTGACCTGCCACGCTATCAGATGTATGTTAAATTGAAAGCAAACTCTGATGCAACGTTCTGCCAGAGGAACAGCTGAAAGGGCAACGTGGCGATTGCATCTTATTGAAAGAAGACGTGTCAGATTGAAGACTCCGCGCAGAGTTACTTCCACACCGTCCAGTATGTATTTTCATGGCATGTGGTTTTCAACTTGAAGCCAAATTGATAAATAATTCTGCAATCTAGTCTCTGAAATTCCTGAGGCTTTCAGCGGCACAGTCTTACACTGCAGTCATTAACTGAAAAGCAAATCCGTTTCACTGTAGTGACACGTAGAACATTTAATCCCCTGCTTTCACACTTTAAAAGATTTATTATAGTAGCAAAAAAATTGAAGGCATGCAACATAACAATCATAAGCTGTTTCAATATGCACGATTGTAATATTATGCATGCATTTAAATATGAAGTCAAAATAGCAATGTGTTTTCTAAGAATCTTAACACTAATTGTCTTAATGAAAATCATTAGTTGTGACAGTGCTCGGAATGTTATGCCCTCTTAGTCATAAACATAATTGAAGTAGCGAGTCATAGACATAAAAACTAAATATAATAACTTAGCAATGAATGTTTCATTTCAGTAAGATTATTGTCTAAAAATGCGAATGTCGAGGGGATTATCGGAAAATTAATCTTTATAAAATGCTCTGTACAGAACAGTGGCCACGCTGTGTATTAATAAGCGAATTAGCCAATGGCGAATTATTTCATGCTGTGAAAAGTTATGTGGTATGAATTTGAAACGCCACAAACAACATTGCCTGAAGAGGTTTTTATATGAATGCGTGTAATTGTATTTGTATGGCACGACGCCTGCACTTCGTGTACCCAGTCATATTTGTGTAGCGCAAAACTAGCTGAGAAACACTGGAGGGCAATAACTCAAGTAACAATATCATTATTTACAGGCTATGGTAACAGATGGGTTACAGCATGTTGGCATAATGATTCTTGAGTCTTTAGTTTCTTCCTTCACTGCAGCAGAGTCCGCTCTGTTCTGATATCAGTGGGTATTTTGTTCCAGATCTTTGGTGCATAGATGAAAGTGGCCCATCCTGTGTGTGTTTTTTTTCCTTTTTGGCCTTAGCATTCTTTTCGTCAGTCGACATAATTTATGAAGGGATTAATGACTCTGTATCATACTTTAATTATTTTTAATAGTTTGGTTTAAATTCTTAAATATATTTTAATGAGATGACTATATGAGTGATAATACAAAGCTAGGCGAGTACCAATGGGTTACTGTGCTGCTACAGATTTGGGAAGGAGAGCACAAAAGTGTGAGCGCAGACATACACAAGAAGAAGTTTTGGAAAAAATCAAGTGTACGACAGCCAAGGTGATAGGTAACCAGGCTAAGAGTAAATGGTGAGGGAAGTAAGGTAGAACAATGATTCGTACGTCTCCTCAGTTAAAAAGCATTTTAGTGGAAGTTAAAACAGAAGTATTACATAAAAGCATATTGTTTTGAGAAATAGAAAATATCAATGATTTGCAATGCTGTATTATCATTAATATTATAGGAAACCTCATTTTAGACTCTGCTTCTGATTGTTTCAGAAGCAGTTTCCTTCTCCTATTGTGTCATGCACCACTTCCATCTCCTTCCAGTATTTTCCCATCCTGCTACTTCAACACTATCAATCAATTGATAAATTGGTTTGTATAGTTCAGTTACTCACCTGTGAGGGTCTTAGGGTGCTTTGGGGGCATGGGTGCTGCTGATCGTCTGGGTTCAGTCAAAGAGCCAGATCTTGAAATCCTTCCTGAATTGGGTCATCGAGGGAGATTGCCTGAGGTGGAAGGGCAGGGTGCTCCAGGTCTTGGTGCGTGGTAGGAGAAGGATCTTCTGCCGGTTCTTGTTTTATGGATCCGAGAGACGGAGGCAAGGGCCAGCTGGGCGGAACAGAGGTGTCTGGGGGAATGTGAAATGTGAGGCAGTGGTTCAGATATGCTGGTCCAGCTTCATGAAGGGCTTTGTAGGCGTGAGTGAGGAGCCTAAAGGTGATTCTGTTTTCGACTGGGAGCCTGTGAAGGTCACAAAGGTGTTTGGTGATGTGGCTGCGATAGGGGGTGTTGAGGACCAGTTTGTCTGCGGCATTTTGAATATTCTGTAGTTTCCTGATGAGTGCGTGGGTGACCATCTTTCTTGCTGTGGTGGGGATCCATCTGAGTCTTTCGAAGCAAGCATTGTGTGTGGAAGCATGAGGAGGATACAGCGTTAATCTGGTGGTTCATTAGGAGCAAGGAGTCTAGTATGATGCTGAGGTTGCATGCGTGATCCGTGGGGGTTGGTGGGGCTCCTAGTGTGGCAGGCCACCAGGAGTTGTCCCAAGCAGAGGGGTTGGGTCCCAGGATGAGTACTTCAGTCTTTTCCAAGTTGAGTTTGAGGCAGCTGTCCTTCATTTAGGAGGCAACAGCCTTCATCCCGCTGTGGAAGATGATTCTAGTGGCCGAGGGTTCGCTTGTGAGAGATAGGATCAGCTGGGTGTCGTCGGCATAGGAAACAATGTGAAGTCCGTTGTTTCTTATGATGGCGGCGTGGGGAGCCAAGTAGACGTTAAAGAGGGTGGGGCTCAGGGAGGAGCCATGGGGCACTCCGCAGCTGATCTGTGTAGGTTTGGAACAGAACAAGGGTAGTCTGACTTGTTGAGTTCGGCTGGACAGGAAGGAGTGGCTCCAGTCCAGGGCCTTGCCGCAGATGCCGGCACTATGGAGTCTCATGGTTAGAGTGCAGTGTGAGACTGTATCAAAGGAGGCCGAGAGGTCCAGCAGGATCAGGGCTGCCTTTTCACCCCCGCTGAGGATGGGGATGGATGTCGTCGGTGGCAGCAAGAAGTGCGGTGTCGGTGCTGTGATTGCCTCGTAAGCTGGATTGGGAGATGTCCAGGGTGTGGTTCACTTAAATGAATTCGGAGAGTTAGGCATTGATGGCCATCTCAGCGACATTTACTGGGAATGGGAGGAAGGAGATGGGTTGGAAGTTTTTGCACTCTGTCGGGTCGGCGGGCGGCTTTTTCCGCATGGTGTTGATCTTGGAATGCTTCCAGTCATTGGGGAATATGGCAGTCTCAATGGATTAGTTGACAGTGTGCTGGAGTTCAGGGGCAATGGAGGAGGCTCCTCTGTGAAATATGTGGTGCGGGCAGGGATTCGATGGGGCTCTGGTGGATGCTCTACATGCTCTTGAGTGTGTTGTTGGTGGTAAGCAGGGTCCAGATGGGCAACATAGGTTCGGGTGTGGTGTGGTTGGGTGGGGTGGTGTTGGGCTCGTTGGCAGGGTCCTGGGTGTCAAATCTGTCATAGATCAGTCTGATCTTGCGGTGGAAGTAGGTGCCGAGTTTGTCATAGAGTTCTTGGGCTGGGGGATGTTCATGGTCTCGCTGCTGGTTCTGGCGGACTCCTTGATGATGACCAAGAGTTCTTTACTGTTGTGTGCTTTGAAATGGATTCTGTCTTGGAGGGCAGTTTTCTTTGTGGCTTTGAGGAGGAGATAGTGTGTGGTGGCAGCGGTTTTGAAGACTGAGTGGGTTTCCATTTTTTTTTGTTCCTCCATGTGTTTTTGAGTAATCTGCAGGTGAGTCGGTACTTGTGGAGTTTGGGTGTGAACCAGTTGGCTTACTTGGTGTGTGGTTTCTCTGGAGCCTTCTTGAATGGGGCCAGGGCATTGGTGCAGTTGGTTAATCCATTTGTGGAGGTTGGCGTCTGCTGTGGTCAGCGGTGTGGTGGTGCTAAGAAAGGTGGTGAGGTATTCCTGAGTGATCTTGTTCCAGCTGCAATGGGGGGATAGTGGGAGTGGTGGTGTATGGTGGGAGAGTTGAAGGTAAAATGCACACATGGTGGTCGGTCCAGAGGAGTTCAGTGATGTGGTCATAGGTGATGTTCCTACTGACTGGCGGTGAAGACGAGGTCGAGTATCTGCCCCACTGCATGGGTTGGTGCGGTGACTAGCTGTTTCAGTCCGATGTTGGTAAGATTTTCCAGAAGGAATGCAGTGTTCTAATTGTTGGGGTTGTCCAGCTGGAAGTTGAGGTCGCCGAGTAGGATGTAGTCGGTGAAAGTGAAAGCGATGATGTTGATGATAGAGTTGGTAAAAGGCAGGCAGGGACTAGGGAGTTTGTAGATGAGGCTTCCGTGGAGGGTGGTGTTGGGGTTGTTCTGGATTTGGAAGTGAAGGTGTTCCATGGTTGTTGTAGAGTCGTCTGAGTGGGTGGTCAGGCAGAGGGTGTCCTCGTGGATGATGGGGATGCCTCCCCCTGGTCGGTCAGCATGATCCTTGTGGGTGATTTTGTATCTGTCGGGGCTGGCGGTGGCGATGTCTGGGCCTGAGCTGGGATTGGTCCTGGTTTCCTTGAGGAAGGTGATGGCTGGCGGGACGGTGTTGAGGTCTCAGATTTCTTGGCATGTTTGTGGCGAGAGTGCATGTTGAGGAGGATGCAGTTGAGCCATTTGGGTGTGCTATTGATCGGCTGAGCAGTGAGAGGAGCTGCTGTTTTGACGTGAGTGAAGCTGTAGCTGCAGTTCCAGCATGGGAAAAATCCTTGGGTATCCTTCAGAGCTGGCAGGTGGCTGTCGGTGTGGTGTCCTGTGTTGAGGTTAACGAGGGTGAAGGCATTGTATTGAAAGAGGGTCCGAGAACCAGGGTCTATGGAGCTGTGCGCGGTCCAGGCATGGACAGGTTTGTTATTGGTGTGCCAGTGGCACGGCTGCACAGGGGCCACCATTAAGTAGTTCTACATGGGGGCTGGACAGCTGGGAGGCGGGAAGCGTGGGAGCAGGAAGGGTCACTGGAATGAGGCATGCTGCAGAGTATCGCAGAGGCAGGGCCGAGGGTGGCAAAAAAATAAAAATAAAAGCAAATAGCAGAATTAGGGATAAAAGCTGAAGTACAGGCAGAAAGCAGAAAAGGCAGAAAAGAGAGATAGAGGGGCAGCCCAGCAGCAGGGCAGTAACGCTCTACCACTAGACCACCATGGATGAGGCACAGGTAGGAGCCTGTGGGTAGAGGAGGTCCTCAAACCCCTGACCAGAGGTTCAGCAGCAGCAACGGGGGAAGTAGCAGCTACCAGGTGAAGCTGCACCATAAAGGGAGCAAGTCCACTTGAAGGTCAGTGGACTGCACTTTAACTGTGCAGCAGCCACCATTAAGTATTGCTACAAGGGGGCTAGACAGCTGGGAGTTGGGAAACGCGGGAAGGGTCACTGGAGGGGAGCGGGCCGCAGGAAATCACAGCAGCAGGTGCGTGGGTGGCAAAAATGAGAAGAAAAGGCAAAAGAAAAAAGCAAATTAAAGCAAGAAGCAGAATCAAGGAAAAAAGCTCAAATAAAGGCTGAAAGCAGAAAAGAGAGACAGAGGGGCAGCCAAGCAGCAGATCAGTGATGATCTACCACTAGATCACCAGGGATGAGATGCAGGCAGGAGCCTGAGGGTGGAGGAGGGCCTTCAAATCCTGACCAGAGGGTCAGCAGCATCAATTGGGGCAGCAGCAGCTACCAGCTACCATGAAAGGAGCAAGTCCACTAGCCAGACACTACAGGTGTCATTGCCCATACCATTTCTTTGTAATACATTGTGGGCCTTGTGCCGCTGTTGCGTCACTTTTCATTGACACAGTGCCCTATTTACAAAGTGACGTATTTGGCAAATACACCACTTTTTGAAGGTCTGCGCTACATTATACCTGCGTCAGGTATAATATATACAGGGTGGGTGTTCCCCATAAAAAGCATCACAGATGTGGCACAGTGAAATCAATGAGATAAGGGAAGCCCCACCCACTGCCCGCCCATTTTTTCATTGACTTGAGTCTTTGTCCTTTGTAAATGCTGTTTTTGATTCATTAGGAGGCTTGCTAGTCCCTCCTTATGATGGCCATGTTGTCATTAGTCACCTCCCATGGTTACTGGCCCCTTTACTGCGAATGTTACATGGTATGTGGACTGTAAGCACTACTTTGTCACGCCCTTCTCCCCTCTCCCGCCAACGGCACTCCCGTCGTCCATGCCCTCTTTCCCCCACTCTCCCTCCCGCTGCCTGTGCCCTCCCCCCACCCTCCCTCCCGTTGTCCGTAATGCAATAGGTCTAGCGTAAATGTGAGTCCTATTGCATTGCAAATGATTGTTGCATACTTTAATGTTTGAAAAGACAGGAGCCTCCTTCTCCACAAACTGTCGGTGTCTGGGCTCGTTGCAGTGTCCTCCGCCCTACCTTTTTCATGTTCTCCCCACCCTTTTCATGTTCATCAACAATCTCCTGATGGAGTTTGCACAGATTAGGTTCCTTGTGAAGGGGTGAGAATAAATTATTGCGGTTCTGCTTTGTACCAGTGCAGAGAGGCAGCAGGAAAACACCCTTTGTCCTGAAGATCTCTTTCACTTTCATCACTGTGAGGGGCTTTCCTTCGCTGGAGCACATAAGCAGACACTTGTCACACAGTGCTGAATTCACCGGGTTCCAGGCTCTAGGACACCTACCCCGCTGCAGCAGGTGAGTAGCACTGAGAGGCAACCTGTGCGGACAGTGCCTTACGTGTCCCTCCCAACTCCTAGCGCTGCATCCAGCCAATTTCCTGTCCGTGGGGGCCCCCTGCTTTCTGTTGTTGCATAAAGTTATGCTGTGTGTGTGTGCAGGGAGCCAGCAGGAAAACAACCTTTGTCCTGAAGATCTCTTTCACTTTTATCTCTGTGAGGGGCTTTCCTTCGCTGGAGCACATAAACCGACACTCGTCACCCAGCGCTGCATTTACTGACTTCCAGGCTCTTGGACACCTACCCCGCTGCAGCAGGTGAGTAGCGCTGAGAGGCAACCTGTGTGGATAGCGCTCATATGTCCCTCCCAACTCCTAGCGCTGCGTCCAGCCACTTTCCTGTCGGCGTTTACATTCTCTATCTAGGCGCCTTTTCTTGTGGCTCTGGGATGGCCTTCCACTGCAGAGGTGGGCTCGGTGAGCTGCAGAGAGTGAGTTCAGTGTTTCTCTACAGCGGTCCAGCACAGACTCATTGCCGGGTGCTTTTTATGTCTGGCTAGAGGTCGCTGTAGATACTTCGGCAGAACTCATGTCACAAGACACACCACATAACATACAGAAAGAGTGTATGAGTTAGTCCGGGGTGTTTACCACAGTGCCTACAGTCACTGGCTCCAGGAGCTGCCCTCACATCTTGCTATCAGCCCACGGCATGTCGAGATGTTTCAATTTTTCACTTACTGTTTCCATAGATGTCTAGGGGAAAAAGTAGTTTACATATTTTGCTGCACCACATTGAGCTCAGTTTTTGTGCACACACTGGTGCAATCCCTCCCAGCAAGCTCACAACTGGCTTCTAGGCACCTCAGTTTTCACCACAAGCCCCGGGCAGAGATTCTCAGGCTGGGGTCGGCTTAAAAGTGCCTTCACGGCTGCAAAGTGGTTCATGCTTTGTCGAAGTGACTTATTGAAGACAGCACTGAGCAGTAACATTTTAACTGTCCATTCTCCAAAAAGAATAAATTTACTAAAAAATGGAACAATAATTTGTACTTCCCATACACCATCTGCTTAGCTCTTCTCCTCAGCATGTCTCCAGTCTCTCTACCTCTTCCCCATCTGCTCATGCCATCTTTCAATCCCTCTCTTTCCTACCACCCGTTCTCATATTACCTGATATTTGTCCATCTTACATACTTCTCTCCATCCTCAAATTCCTGCACCCCTTTCGTCCTCTCTTGTATACATTCTCTCTGCTGACCCACTCTTTCTCTCCTGAATCATTCTCACCGGTCCCCCACATCTTCACTTTTTTAACCACATTCTCTTTCTCTGATACCCTTCCCCTCCATCGCTCTAATTCCTCACACCACTATTGCTCTGTATTATCTTCTTTATCCTAGCCACAGATGTCTGCAGCTCTTTCTTCTTACTTCTAGCTGACCTTTCCCTTTCTTCCTACCACCTTATCTCAGCTCTCATATCACCTTCTTCTTATCCCTCCCATTGTCTTAAATTGCCTAAACTATTGTGTCTCGTCACCCACCCCTCTCCTCTCGCCTATTCATTTCTGCCAGCACTTTAGTTCCCTTCATCTAATTTTCTCATTACACTTTCCTTTGCCCTGCAACACGTTCCTCTCCGCTCTAGCTATCTCTTGCTAATTCTCCCTTACATACTTCATGTCACTGACTAATCTCCTTTCTCTCCACTTCCTTTTTAGGTAGAGCGTAAGCATACAACCTCTTGTATACGTTAGTATACATATATCTCTGTGAGCCAAATGCCATACCCTGCTTCTCATTTGTTTGTTTCAATGTCCTTTAAAAATCCTTGCTTACTAGTAGCCAGTCCTGCCTCTTTGTCCCTCCTTTTTCCTCCAAGGAGCAGGGACTTAGTAGTTCGTTTGTATTCAGTTGTCTTGTAACAGCAATCATTACTGTCTTGCTGTGTAAGTAAAAATTAACACTTTTCTTAACTGTATTAAAAACACATTGTGTCCAACGTGCACACTTTAAAAATAATCTTGTTAAAGCTGCAGTGAACATGCTTTTTTAAAATAAGCAAACAAGAAAGATTACTGTTTTGCTTCTTCAGTACAAATGAAAAAGCTTTGAACCGACATGGAATGCATTGTTACGAAGCGTTTTCATTTGTACTTAAAAAGCAAAACAGCATCCTTCCTGTTAGTTTATGTTCAGGTGAACATGTGTTGAGAAAGTGCATTAAATGCAGCTCTAACAAGATTATGCATTAAGTGCCCGCCCTCCTCCTATGTCAACAGCATTCAGCAGCTTCTGGTTAGGGTTTGTTAGCGGGGATTGTCTTTGTTCTGTATAGGCTGGTTTTCTGACAGCCATTTTATCTTTGTATTCAAACTTCTTCAAAATGGACAAAGGTTTTTGAATTATCAGAGCTTGCTAACTAGTGATTAGATGCCTTTCAACATTTCAAAAAGGTGGCAGATTCTTTAGTGGTTAGTTTTAGCTCCCCTCTCTGTTTCACTCTATTAAGATCAACGGGGAACAACCTTTACAACGCAACTTTTACAACGCACTACCATTACAACGCATTTTTTACAACGCATAATCCATTACAACGCATGATATTACAACGCAGGATACTACAACGCATTTTTAAAAACTACCTTTACAACGCATTCCATTACAACGCATACTACCATTACAACGCATACCATTACAACGCATAATATTACATTATACTTTCCAACACTTACACTACTGATGCACCCCCTGGAGTTAGAATAGTAATTTTTACCCCTATACTATCCAACACTTACACTACTGATGCACCCCCTGGAGTTAGAATAGTAATTTTTACCCCTATACTATCCAACACTTACACTACTGATGCACCCCCTGGAGTTAGAATAGTAATTTTTACCCCTATACTATCCAACACTTACCCTACTGATGCACCCCCTGGAGTTAGAATAGTAATTTTTACCCCTATACTATCCAACACTTACCCTACTGATGCACCCCCTGGAGTTAGAATAGTAATTTTTACCCCTATACTATCCAACACTTACCCTACTGATGCACCCCCTGGAGTTAGAATAGTAATTTTTACCCCTATACTATCCAACACTTACCCTACTGATGCACCCCCTGGAGTTAGAATAGTAATTTTTACCCCTATACTATCCAACACTTACCCTACTGATGCACCCCCTGGAGTTAGAATAGTAATTTTTACCCCTATACTATCCAACACTTACCCTACTGATGCACCCCCTGGAGTTAGAATAGTAATTTTTACCCCTATACTATCCAACACTTTCCCTACTGTTGCACCCCCTGGAGTTAGAATAGTAATTTTTACCCCTACACTATCCAACACTTACCCTACTGTTGCACCCCCTGGAGTTAGAATAGTAATTTTGCCCCTACACTATCCAACACTTACCCTACTGTTGCACCCCCTGGAGTTAGAATAGTAATTTTTACCCCTACACTATCCAACACTTACCCTACTGTTGCACCCCCTGGAGTTAGAATAGTAATTTTTACCCCTACACTATCCAACACTTACCCTACTGTTGCACCCCCTGGAGTTAGAATAGTAATTTTTACCCCTATACTATCTAATACTTACCTTAAATGTAATTTAATATTATGCGTTGTAATGGTATGCGTTGTAAAGGTAGTATGCGTTGTAATGGTAGTGCGTTGTAAAGGTATTTTTTAAAAATGCGTTGTAGTGTCATGCGTTGTAATGTCATGCGTTGTAATGGATTATGCGTTGTAAAAAATGCGTTGTAAGTGCATGCGTTGTAATAGTGTGCGTTGTAACGTCATACATCCAAGATCAACCGTCAAGGAAGGCTAACTTCCACAAAATGTCGTCTCAGTATTTGAAGTATCAGAATTCACGACGGAAGGTGGGAAGCCCCAATGAATACGTGTGACCTGTAAAATTTATTGCTGATTTTTTACTGTAAAATAAAAAATTATTACTTTGCTTGTTGTTTACAAATACATATTTTTTTAATACACTGAATTGAATTGCAACAGTGAAATATAGTTGGTACTTTTCCCAGCAAAAGTAAGTGAAAACTAATTAATACGTGATTTAAGCTATTTTAGTTCATTTTTTTCTGGGAGGTGGGGGGACATTAAATAATGATGCTGCTTCCCACTCTGTGAATATCATTTGAAAGGTGTAGTACCTAATGAAGCTTTCCCTTTAGGAACAATGGTGGTGGCCTTTGAAGGAGCAGACAGTGTTCCTAGGACCACTTCATGCTCCCTGCCAGATCCCCTAATGTCTTTCCTGGACGTCCCTTTCAAAGAAGCAGGATGGTTTTTAAAAACACAAGTTGACATTCAGGTAATGCAAACACAGCAATGGATGTCAGCTGTCCCTCCCAGCCCACCATCACAGTGGCTGCAGCCATTAATATGATTGAGGCAGGAGGTTTTTCAAAATGTGGAGCAAACAGTCAGTTTGCATAAGAATCGACTGGTTTGTGAAATGCCACCCTTGCTTCTCTATGATCAGTATTTTCAGTTAGGGAAATAGGAAGTAACAAAGGCAACAATTCAGTGTGGGATATGTGTTAGGCTTCAGGGTTGCAATGTTTACTTAGAGGGCAAAGGTAGACCTATTCCTATCTATTTTCTCTCAAATGTTCTTCCCCCCAAGGAGAAAAGTATAGTTTCACACTGCCAATGACCTACAATCATGGTTACTAATGGCCTTTGTAGGTTAATTCCTACTGAGATTCGGCACTCTGTCACCATTTCAGAGGCATATGCATATTCCAACTTGTGTGTTGCAGAATCTGGCATCTTGTAAGTACCTTTCATAAAACAAATGATAAAAAGTGATACCATCTCCCCTCTCAAATAGAGCAATGCGCTGGTCAAATACCCTATGCTACAATACAAATATGGCTTACCTCAGCAACCTTCAAATTGTATGTTGATCTATAATATTCCAAGGGCCAAAGCATATCTCAACAACAACAGCACACACACACACAAACACTGTATTTTATTTTTTCCAAAAGCTCACTTCCTTGCAGAATTAGAATACATTTTAGGTCGAGCCTGGGCAGCGCGTGCCCTGCTCTGCGAGGCATGCTGTGTTCAGGTATGGATTTGCAGCTCAGCGCACTCTCAGACCATATTTTTCATTGGCTTATGTCATTGTCCATTTTAAACTGTGACTTTTCATTCGTTAATAGGCTTAGTAGTTCCTCCTTAGTACCGCCTTTTCCCAGATTGTAACCTCCCATAAGGACATCCCCTGTTACATGTGGTGTTGCTCGGTAGGCTTTAATTACAGCCTCTGAGCACTATTTTCTCAAATAGCTTTGTCCTCTTGCTGGCAGTAAAAGGCGGAGCATGCTCTCTCCTAAACCCAAACGCATTTGCAATTCAATAGGTCTTGCATTTGTGAGAGTTTAAGCTATTGGCATTGTAAATGACAATGCTTTTTATTTATCTGTTTTAAAAACAACACATAAATGAAAGGCATTGTCATTTACAATGCCAATAGCTCAAACTCTCGTACATGCGAGGCCTATTGCATTGCAAATGCTTGTTTGAGTAAGTCACTAATTTCAAACATATTAATATTGGTAATGGCCCACCTGTGCACTTCACTAAATAATCGTATTTAACTTTTTCAGATTTGTCCATTCACCACAAATCAATTAGTAGGGCCATCATCTTTACCATTAGAAATTCCACTCTCATGAAATGAACAAAAATTCACTTTGGGTTTTTTTCCTTTCCACATGTAGACCAACTACTGTTGCTTCAATTTACATGTTCTTGTACTGATGATGACACTTAATCACTCTGGGTTAAAACGCCATCGACTACCAGAGCAAGAGGAGCTGATTATTCATGAACTGTTACGGTACCTAAAAAGAGGAGACACAAATTGTACACAAATTACTATTGTTTCACTGTCTTTTGCATCATACAAATGGCTGCATTATACTGTTTTTACTCACTGGGTTTTCACCGATGCACTGAGCTCCTTTCATTAGACTGCAAAATACATGTATGAAAGTCTACAAGTGGACCCTCTTCTCTTTCAGTGATGTTTTGAACTTCCCCATTGTTTGTATATTAAGTACCTATTTAATAACTTTAGTACTCTAATTGAGCAGCATGCCACAAGGGACCTAGTTTCTTCATGTGTTTATGCGCTCCTGGTCTTTAGGTGGTTTTTGGGCTGCGCCTTTTTCATGCAATGCCTTTTAAAGAAAAAACATCCATGCTTTCTTGATTACTACTTTTTGCAATTATTCAACAGAAAACGCAATGTTGCTATGTTTTGATATTATCTTGGTGCCCTCCAGGGGCACCCACAAACCCCGGGTCGTTTAGAATCCTCAAAACATTGATTAATTGAATTCCCTGATTTATTGAACATGGGGAAAAGGAAGGGATATTTGTCCTGGATATTTTTGGGTTGGGAACGTTATTAAGTGTTAAGCACGAGCATGCTCAAGAAGTTCAAAAAAGGCCTTAGAATGGGAGTGGGAGGTAGGGGGCTTTGCATCCATGTGTTTCATATTGAGTAGGGAGAAGTCAGAGAGAAGATAGAGGAGAGCACGGGAAAAAATATTCAGGCTCAGTTTGCAAGTGTCACAGAGTTACGGAGTGACTAGATAGTGCAGAATAACATTAAACTTAGACATTAAATAATCACTAAAGCATCTAAAAACATAAGGACAGATTTACAAGCCACTTGCACCAATTTTGCGTCACTTTTCCCATGTTAAAAGTGACGCAAACAAGGGGCTTGTAAATCTGCCCCATAATATATTCATGGACTTTTAATGTATTATTACATTATTGGGTGGAAGAAAAAGACAATTCAAAGTGACTGTCAATTAATTTACTCACCACTAAGGTTATGTATAGAAGACTAAAGACTAGGCTACAGTACTAAACCTCAATGAAACCATGTTACTAATGAGAGTGGGCATCTAGAAGGCTAGACCCTCTATGTGAAGGTGTAAATGTACGAGGTAAGGGGAATGGGAGGTAGGACAAGGAACTATGGCATGATAACAGTGTGACAGGAATGGTAGATGGAGTGGGTATACATAGAAGATTTGTGTGGCGTTTTACAGGTGTTTACATAGTTGGTACTACTAGTCAGTGCTTACAAATATTTCTGTCTTAAAAGCTGGTTGTTGGACCTGGCCCTTTTGGCCGGCTGGTCCCTAAACTTTTAGCCTTCCACCTGTACTTTTTCTGACCTGTTGTTGGCTATTCTATGACTCTGGGCACTTTACCACTGCTGTTCAGTGCTAAAATGCATATGCTCTCCCTATGTAAAATGTATATGTTGGTTGGATTCCCTGATTGGCTTATTTGGTTTACTGTCAGACCCCAGTAAAGTGCAACAGGAGTGCCCAGGGCTTGTAAATACAAATGCTGCTGGTGGGCTTGCAGCACTGGTTGTGCCACCCACAGAAGCAGCCTAGTAAAATGTGTCTAAGGTCTGCCATTGCAGAACCTGCGTGCAGTCTGGTACTGTCATGCTGACTGGGCAAGTGCACCCACATCCCAGTCCCTAAGCCTTCCCTTAACTTCATATTAGTCACCCCTATGGTAGGCCCAGGGGCAGGGTGCATTGTAAGCATAAGGTAGGACAAGCCCTGATGTGTGTGGCATGTCCTAATAGTGAATTACAGCCATTTTCGTTTTTCACTATTGTATTGCTACCTGTTCTCCATAGGCCAGAATGGGCTGTTAGAATTGTTACATCCTATGATCCTAACAGACCCAGGGAACATGGTAGAAAATCGAGTTTAGTATGCCTGAACTCAGAATAATAAAATACATCTTTTAGTAAAGTTTATGTTAATATTCTGTGTTTGCAAATACCACTTTTAGAAAGTTGGTATTTGCTTGCCTAACCATTTCAGCACGCCTCTGCTATGATGTGTATCTGCCTGTCTGGTTTGTGTGAGTGACAGGGCTTTGGAATCCCAGAGGGGCAGGGCTAGGTAGCCTGGTGGTGAATAGAGAGATTGACATCCAGATGGTTGGGAGGAGTGCACCTGGACTCTGAATAGGGCTGCTGGTTTCTGCCACCACAATGCTGGCTCCACCTCATGTGGAGCGGCTGATGTCTCTGCCCTGGACCCTGAATAGAAAGGCAGAGTCATGTCAACAAAGTGCTCAAGAACTGGTTTGGACTGGGCAAAGGCCCCTCTACCCCAGAGGAACAAAGGAATTAGGGGTATAAGAGGTGGGACCCTGCTCACAAGAAATTAGATCCTGCTTGACAAGAAGAACCTCTGCCTGAGGAGAAGGAACTGGGAAAGCTGTAAGAAGGAGTACTGTCCCTGACCTGGGGGGTTGGCCTGCAGTGGTTGCCTTGCTGCTGAAAGGAGAGGAGAAAAGACTACAAAGACTTTATTTCAACTTGTGCTTAAAAGATCTCCAAGGGCTTGTGCTGAGCTTGTCCCCTGAACGAAGTCCCAGGACCAGTGGACTTCACCCCCCAGCTCCCCAGAGTCTTTTGGAAATGCCTGCTGATGTTGTTGGGCCTTCTGAGGAACTGCGTGTCGCAAGGAGCTGGAAGCGAGACTCAAGAAGGAGAAGCGTGCCGCCGTCGGAGCTGTTGTCGTCGCATCTCGCAGAGGGTGTCGCCGCTGCAGTATCGTGTCGAGCGGAAGCGTCCCGCATCATTCCGGAAGTGTCTCGCAACGCCGAAGAAGCGTGTCGCCATCGCAGCTATCGTAGCTGACGCATTGCACCGCATCAAGAGAAGAGTCTCGCATCGAGGAAGAAGTGTGTCGCCATCGCAACCATCGTAGTTGTCGCATTGCACCGCATCAAGAAAAGCGCCTCGCATCCATGGAGAAGCGTGCCGCCGTCGGAGCTGCTGTCGTCGCATTGCGTAAAGGGGTGACGCCGCTGCAGCATCGCATCGAGCGGAAGCGTCTCGCAAACGTCGGAGAAGAGTGCCGCTGCCAAGGCCGCTGTCGTCGCATCCCGTAAAGGGGTGACACCGCTGCAGCTGACGCATCGAGTCGAGTCTTCTCGCAACATCGGAGAAGCGTAACGCATCTGGAAGATCTTCACGTCTTTATTTCTTTGCACCAAAAACTTCATCGCATCAGCATCGTTGCAACACTTTCGTTGCCCTGCGTGTCGCATCTAAGGTACATTGACTTAAAGTGTCGCATTTAAGAACTTAAGAGAACTAAGCAAACTTCTACCATCTAAAGTAACAGTATTGTGTATTTTTGTCGTTTAATGGTCTTGTGGTAACTCTATATAAAGAATCTTTATTTTTAATATAAAAACCTGTGTGGTGTCCATTTGTAGTGTTGTCACTTGGTTGCTGTATGTGTTCACAAATGCTTATCCTATAACGCTCTGAGATAAGCCTTGTCTGCTCGCGCCAAGCTACCTAGAGGGTGAGCAGGGGTTATTTTAGGAGTGTAACCCCTTACCCTGACTAGAGGAAAGGTTCCCTGCTTGTCACAAGTACCTACCTGTGCCAACCAGAGAACCCGGATTCTAACACCGGTCATCAGTGCCCATTTCAGTAGGAGAATGTCACCACCAAAGGTGGAAAGTCATATTGGTTAGTTATTGATGTTATGATTATTAGTCAGTGTTATAAACTAACTTTGGATAACCTCACTGTTTTATTTCAACATAAATCAGCCATTGTTTTGTTTTTGCAGAGTTTTATACAGCGCGAACTTGACCCGAAACGGGTGTCAGAGCGCTTTACATAGCACCGGTTACGTTACATTAGGACACACATTCATTTTTTTTAGGCACGGGGAGAGTAAGTAATTTGCCCAGAATCACAGGATCTTCAGCATCATTCCGAGACTCGAACCCAGCTCCCCAGACTCGAGGTCGACGCCACAGCCACTAGGCCAACTCCTCCACCCTTGTTGATTGTGATTGTGTTTAAAGCTTTTAATATACTCACTTCACAACTTCACAAATATTTTTTCAAACCTTTGTCAGAGTCACAGATTTCTTTAGCTGACAATATATTGCAGCAGTTAATAACAAGCATTGGCATAGCCAATAGGTCTCGACTTTGGGACCTTATAAGTATTTAGCCATGCAACAGTTGCATAACTAAACACTTATAAGGTCCCAAAAGCGAGACCTATTGGCTATGCCAATGCTTGTTTTAACTGCTGCAATCTATTGAAGCCTCAAACATCAAATATTTGACCACGTGAATGAACATCGTGCGTTACATCTGACTGGTGTTGTGTTTCATGCGGCTTATACAGGCACAGTTAGGCCATGGGACATGTGTACTTGAGTCAGGTTGCGGGACTATTACAGGCACAGCTAAGCAGTGGGTCCTGTGTATTCGAGTCTGGTAACAGGACTATCATGGTTATGGAGGGCGCATAGGAGGCAGTGTCAGTTTAATGTTGCGACAAAGCCGCGCCACTCATCCGCTGAGTTTAGTCCTTGGTTTATAGAATCAATTCTGTCTATCCAATGACATTCGCGTCTTTGCAAAATTTATGTAATGTCTCCCCCTCTCTCCGGAACTCTGGCAATGTTAATCACCTGCCACCTGATCTTATCTGCTGTGTGCTGTTTCTCATTGAAGTGTGATACAAGCAGGGCATTTGCAACTAATCATCGTATGCGACTGTGATGCTCCCCAATGCGGGCTTTTACTGGTTGTTGGATTTGTCCGATATATGGTAGTCCGCATGGACACCAGATGCAGAATACCACGTTTCGTGGGTTGCAGTTAGAGAAAAATTCGAGGGTATGTGTGTAGTTACCTTGTTTAAAGGAGTTGGTGTTATCAGTGTAGGGGCGGACTACACAGTTGCCACATTTGTGATGGTCTTTTACCTCCAGTAACCCCCAGGTGGATTCAAGGGTATTGCTCTTTCTTTTGGTAATTTCAGTGGAGGATCTGATGAGGTGGTCTTTTATGTTTTTTGCCTCGCTTGTAGGTGAACATGGGGACCTCCATTTCAGGTTCAATGCTTCTGATTATATTCCAATTCTTAGTAATCAGATTGCGAACTTTGTTGTTATGTACTCCGAAGGTGGGGACACAGACTATTCTGCTAAGTGGTGCTTTTTCTCTGATATTGAGAAGCTCTTCTCTGGGTCAATACCAGGCACGTTTCATGAATTTTTTGACAATTCTATTTGGATACCCTCTAGCTACTAGTTTGGCTTTGAGTATTTCCGCCTCACGCATATTGTCTTTTTTACGGGTACAGTTCCTGCGGACTCATGAGAACTGTCCAAACAGTAACCCATCTCTGAGTGCCCGAGGGTGATGGCTTCTATATGCTAGTAGTGGCATCAGACGCCGCCGCATCACCGGGAAGAGTGTCGCAGGGCCTGTTGCGGCTCCCATCATGTAAAGCATCTCACATCGCCAGAGAAGAGGATCGATGTCACATCAGGCGCCGCCGCATCACCAGGAAGCATGTCTTTGCACCGGATTTTCAACGCATCACCATCCTTGCAACACTTTTGTTGCCCTGCGTGTCGCATCTTAAGGTACATTGAACTCTGAATGTCGCATTTACCAAAGTCAAAGTCAAAGTCAAAGTCGCATTTACCATCCTAAGAGAACCAAGCTAAATTCTACCATTTTAAAGTAACAGTAGTGTGGATTTGTGTTGTTTTTGGTCTTGTGATAAGTCTATATAAAGAATACTTATTTTTTATATAAAACTTGTGTGGTGTCCATCTGTAGTGTTGTCACTTGATTACTGTATGTGTTAACAAATGCTTTACACACTGCCTCTGAGATAAGCCTGTCTGCTCGTGCCAAGCTACCAAGGGGGTGAGCAGGGGTTACTTTAGGAGTGTACCCCCTTACCCTGACTAGACGCAAGGGTCCCTATTTGTCACAGGTACCTGCCTGTGCCAACTAGAGACCCCCAAATCTAGCATCTACTATCTGACCCAACTCCGACAAAGTTACTACCAGTGTCAGTGGTAATGAAGCCAGTCCTGAGATACATGAGATGAAGACCTTTTTATACTGCGGATTATAAAACATTCCAGGAAATTGGCAGCTGTTTGTGTTTTCTCCATGGGGAAAACTGGAATTGTACTGATGTTTGTCTTAAAAAGCTGTAAACACCCTCTTTTCAATCCCCTTGAAAGAGGGCCAGTGTACAGTGATGCACATATAAAATGTAGCCTGACTACAAATTCCACAGTTGAAAATTAGGCCATGCTCGGAAAAATCCATTCTGCATAAATGATTGCCCCAAATTATATGACCCCCGCCCCTCCTTCCAAAAATGAAAATGGGCATTTGAGCACCAATATTTTGGTCCATTTAATAAATGGTCCAGTATGGATTTGGTTGAACTGTGTTTCCTTGCTGAAAGGAGGTGTGATAGTGCTTTGTATTTTTTTTTGGGGGGGGGGGGGTCCACCCTGAACTGACTTCCCTGAATATATGGTGCTTGGGTGATTTGCAGTGACCTTGATTTCATTTTCCTTGTGCCAAGCACAGGCTACTAACACTAAATGCAGAGTAGGAGTAGAATGGCTGCCTGTCCCAATAGCCTAGCATGGCCAGCACTAACTTCTTCTCTACCATACTCATCTCCTACAACTGGATTCAGAAGCTGTACTAGCAGCTGCCTTTCTTTGATACTCTGCACACTTGATTTGAAATATGGTTCTCAAATGGGCCAATGGAGTCCTAATACAAATATATTTGGTTGGTGTCCCACAATGTGCATCAGCATTACAAATTGTGCAGCCTACAATGTGTTCTTGATTTTTCACAACTGTGAGGAAACTGCAAACAAGGAGGAATGTATTTATTCATGGCAAACAACAATTTATTTTGGAGACATACTCAGTTGACCTACTGTGTGTTTGAATAAATATGGTGGTTCTTGCTGCTGTTTTTTTTTCAATCTGAATAGAAGTGATTTGCATTTTTTGAGGTTTGCATCTCAATATGAACAATTACAGGTTACCTACCTCACTCTTGTGACAACTAACTGTGCTTTCTGAAAGCTTTGATTTGCAGTCTCATTATAGCAAATGGGGTTCATACCTAGCCACATGAAGCATGTTGACACATCTAGCTCTGGTCCTACCACAGGTTTGTCATACTCTGGAGCCTTTCCTGTTTGCTTAGATGATTCTGTCTCATTCTCAGCCACAACTGCCATGTTCAATGTACAAGGAAAGGTCTTTTTTCCCAATTGGACCAATTAATCCGTTGGTGTTACAATGGACCTGGGACAGCTTTAAATATCTTTCTGCCCTAAAGATAGCGCCCAAGTTACACTGTATTGCACACATCTGCCAAAAAGAGAAGAGGCTTTAATATCAAACTGTGCAGTACTGGCACCTTTTCTAAAGTAGCTAGATTTCTCACTGGTTACAATCTTTACAGCACTCATTTTCTCTATTGCTGTCTTCTCTTCTTCTTGGTTGTCATGCTGCTTGATGTGTAAAGGCTATACATGCAGAGAGCTATTTGAGTATATATTGTTTCATCTTTTATTCTTCTAAACTGCTTGAAATGGAACTTGTGCTAACTAACTGAAGATGCACTGTCTACCATCTTGAAGTGATGTTGTGGCACACACCACGTGATCATTGTTGGTGTTATTTCTCAGTTCTAAATAAAGAGTTGCAAGCTTCTAGCTAGAAGGTGGTTAGTGTTCCCAGAAGGTTCTCATTGCACTGTACCTAATGAAAGACATCCCAACTGTCTCAGACTATCTTTTATACAATGTGTCGATCATTGTGCTTGAATAAACTGTAAGAGACACTGTATTTAATGTAATAGTATTATGAGAGAATCCTTGAATATATTCTGTAGTTAAATGTTTCTTCTTGCCTGTTCCACATAGGTGCATATCCTGAGAACCATATACATGCTTAGTAATGTATTAACCCCTTTGTCTTAAGTCCTATAAAAAGACATACTTTTTCTCTGTAACTAGAAACCCCATTACCCACTTTGAAAAATGAATCAATGCTAGGTTTAACATTAACTTTACTGAGTTCTTGGTGCTTATGATCTGTATTCTTTATTGCTAACCATACTCATGAGAATCTTCACATATTTTGCTTAATAATTCTTTATATTAAACTTCTAAACTCTTGACCCTTGAATGAGAATGTCATAACTCCTATTACTAAACTGAGGTCATCTGGAATGAGAGACAGGTCCAACCGTGGAGCTAACTGGTTTGTTCACCGACAGATCTACCAGCAGAGCTGATGGTTCCGATTGGATCCAATCAGTACTGGTTGCTTCAGAACCAGTTACTGTACCGACCATGGTACGGACGGACGGATTCAAAGTGACTCAGTCACAGCCGAACCTGGTTTCAGAGGATGAGGTGACTGAAGAAAGAAGACGTGAGTTTTAATAGGATTTTGAACACATGCCAAGGGTGAATGAAAAGTGAGCAGTGAAGCAGTGCATGTTGGGAATTGTAGTAGGTGTGTTGTGGTGGAATGTAGTGGATGGAGTTTGAGAATAATTACTATGTACTTATAGCTCTTGGAGTTGCGGGATGATAGTTATTGTGTTCTTGATGATATTTGAATCAGACACATCTATGAATTGTTACATGTATGATATAAAATGGAGAGAGGTAACTCAGGTCAAATTACCATACTCTTGAACTTGTTTGCTTAGGATAGATGTACTGTGAGGGCTACCAGTTACACTGAGTTAGGAGGTAGCATTTCTTTCGTGCAAGTGCATTAATCAAGTTTAGTGAGAGTTAATTCCTTAGTACACAGGAGTGAGCATACTGTGAACAGCAGCTCCTGCAGGTCGAGAGACTACCATTGTGTTAGAGTAGGTAGCCTTCTTGCTGCTATAGAGGATTCTGTCTAGACAAAACAAGCGAATCAAGAATTGTAGTGAAATGCGGTTCAGGAAGTACTGGCAGTATTAGGGTGTCTTGTCCTTTGGTGCGACGCAGAGATTGGCTGACGAATGTCGTAGCCACACTGTCGATAGGGTGACCCTTGATTGAGACTGTGAGCAAGTCGTGAACACAACAGCACAGGAAGTGTGTGAGACCGGAACTGAGAAGGATTCAGAGCTTGTCACCATGGGGAATCCTTTTTAAAAAATTAGAAAGATGTAAATACGTAAGAGACATTTTCACCCAAAGGCACACCATCAAGGGAAATGGTGGCAAAGAAAGGGTTAAAAACCTGCATGTGGCTTAGCCAATGGCATAAAGGCACATCCAAGGATGGAGGCTTACAGTTCCTACAGAGCAGAAATTTCCGTATTCCCAGACTAGAAAACTTGAGAAGAAGAATTTACCACTTGAAACCTCAACCCAGACCCACACAGTGTGAGGCTTTACATCTCTGAGAGCAGGTAGCAAACAAAAAGAAAAGGAAGAAGTTTGCATTAAAAATCAGCAATTGGGCTTTCTCATGGATAAATGCGCAGGATGATGAGAGACAGAATAAGCAGTGAAAATGCAATGGGTCTCGCCTTTGATTAAGTTAAAGCCATTTGCTTTGATAATGGTATTGGATAGCAAAGCAAATGGCTTTAACTTAATAAAAGGTGAGACCTATTGCATTTTTAATGCTTTTTTTGAAGACTGTCTCATTCCTGGATGTCAAGGGCACCTGCTGGGAGACTGATGTACAAACAGGCCCAGTCTCATCCTCTAGAAACTTTGCAAATGTGTAAATGTGTATGTGCAAACAAACACTGTATCAATGCCAGACGGACATCAACCTTGGGATTCAGCAAGAACCACAGAAAACAACAACATTGCAATTACATGGGACATTCCAACCCCAACTGATGAAACCGATTGCAGCCAGTAGTACACAACTATGGCTATGATACAGAGAGAGGGGTCCAAACAGTGCTCAGCACACAGAAAGGCACACAGTGATGAAAGACACAGCAAGTGAACCTGCGGTTTATGAATCACAGGTGCAACAGTGTTAATTGAGAAATGATTAAAGGACAAATAAGTTAAGCTGCTCACTCACAGGGATGACAACAGACAAACCACAAATATATATATTTGGCACCCCACAAGAAATATCAAAAGTGCTTAGACAGCATGTAAGAGTATAATGCTGAACAACATTCAAAGATGCCCTTACTGAGGATTAAAGTGTAGTCTTGCCATTAACTGCATGCAAAAACATACCCAGTATAGAGGCACTAACCTCCCATAAGCCTTTTTAAAAGCAGACTACTCACAGCAGATTGCGCACAGAAGATGAGTGCATGCTACTGCTACCTCTGCAACAGAGGGCAGACTTTGGGCCAGCACGCAAGACTCTTAAGAAGCGTGCATCGCAGCTGCCTTGGCTATACTTGTTTAGGTGGCACATCGTAGACATCTATTAAACTGAAGGGTAACGCATGCTACCATTATCTGTGGTACAGTTATCTCCTTCACCACTATCACCATTCCCCCCACAAAGTCACACCCACTATCCCTGCCAGCACCCCCACCCCCCCTGCGTGCTCCCAAGCACACACGTACAATCATGATCACCCCCCTACAGCCCTTCGCCCACCACTAAGGTGACCGCCGCCATCACTTTGCGTCACTAACATCTTTACTGCTCTCACCACCTAACCTACAAAACTGCAGAGTCCCGGGAAGCACCGTGTGTGCCTCTGGGATTTAAGCACTATATAGACTTGTCATCGACCTGAGAAGCAGAAAGGCTCGGTCCTCACCCGCAAACTTGTGGCCTGTATAAAGTGATCTCGTCATCAACGCCCACTCTAAACTACCCCGGAATAGCACCCTCACTATCGGGACGGATTCCTTTATTTCTATTATGTGAAAACGGACATGATGCTCTTCGCTGTTCATTGTGAGCTAAAGCGACCGAGATACAACGTGCTTGGCGCTATATCCACAGCAGGAGATAGTTCGGGTGGTTAATGCACCTGCTGCAGCTATCCATAAGCCTGCAGGTGTAAATGCTTATTTTCGGATATTGTGAAAATTGGTACCACTGAGTTAGGTTAAAATAGCAACTGATGTTTAAGAAGAAAGCTGGTAGGAAAGAAGGAGTGAGGAAGAAGGAAAAGATTGGCGGTGAAAGTCCTGAGGGAAAGAAGTAGAGAGAAAAGAAAGTAAAGTAGGAACGGGAGCAAGGTGGGGAGGGAAGGGATAAGAAATAAAGTAGGAAGGAAGGAAAGAGTAGTGGAACGGAGAAAGGAGGGAGACAAGCAGCATATGGAGAGGGTCTAAGAGCGAGGGGGATGTGCCTGGCACACTCACATGCAAGATACTCGAGACCTGGGGCGGGCATGAGTTGGTTGCTGGTACTTCAGCCTGTCGTCCCTGCCCCGCCCGCTCAGCGCCCACCTTCAAAAGCCTTCAAGGGTGCTGCTACACCCACCTACAACAAGGGAAAGCCATGCGTGCGTTGTAGGCACGGCGTGAGCGTGCACATCGGCGTGGCCTGCGGCTCGTGCCCAGTGGCGGTGCCTGAATAAATGCTGCATGGCTTGGGGCGGCCCAGGGAGGGGGCCGCCAAAGCGCCTAAAATATGAAAAAAAAAAAACAGTAGAGGAAGTCCGGTGGGAGCCCACCCTGCCTTCGTGAATGCCGCATGTGCGGCCAAAGCAGGATTTAAGGCGGGTCTCCTGTGAGCAAGACAGAGCCCCGCGTGTTGCTGCAGTGACCGGCTGAAGACGGAGACCAGCCGAGGAGCAGTGCAGAGTCCCCACAAGAGCCGGTAAGTGGGGTGAGCCATGCTGTAAGTGTAAAATGCGCCGCGCTTGGAGCTCGCGTGCTTTATACTGCTGAGAAATTACAAAACGCTTTGTATGTTGTAGAAATGTATCTAAAGCTGACATGTAAAATGCTTAAATGGGTTCCGTGGAGGGTTTAGTTGGTGAAGGAAGAATGGCGCTCAAACATATCACACCAAGGGTCGAGTTTGAAGAGTAAGTACGGTGCTGCAAGATCAGGGGAAACAAACCCTGGCAAAAAGAACCCCTGCGAGTTTGGGGTAGGAGACACCCACTAGGAATTGAAACAGGTTCTGCGCACACGTTTAAGGATGTAAACAACGTTGTAAAACTATCGATTAGGTCAACACCAGGAATGTTTTTGTAATGAAATTTAATAGTGCGTTTCTTCAAATGGTTTGAAAAGAGAAAAGCAACCAGCCGACACGTGTTTCGTCAATGGGAAACAACCCGTGACTCTTCAGGGCTGGGAAGGACACAAGGAAACAAAATAAAGAAACCAATTGGGTCAAAAGAAAATACATAGTAAAAAGGCGAAAGGCACCAAAAGGTGAGTACCCTGTAGGAATGGTGTAGAAGAGGTGTAAACGGTAAAGGTGAAAAAGACATTACACAGCTACCAAGGTCAAAACCTGGTGGTATTGAGTGGGATACACATACATCTAAGTGGTGCAAGGTGAGAAGCGACACAATTATTGAGGGAGGCCCAATCATAATTGTAAGGCATGAGCCTGGTAACCAGTAACAAGTGTAACCAGCAAGTGTAAAATCACATAAAAACAACCACGCTGCTGAGGGTAAATGCAAAAAGAACTTCCTTGCAGCAGGATCAGGCTTCCAATGCAAATGCGAACATCGTTTAAGCGCGAGAAAAGGAGAAGCAGGAAGAGAGGAAACAGCACGCCGTGGAAAACAAAGCGAGCGTGTGTAAGTGACATCCTAAAACACATCAGTATGGAGAGAGCCCCATTAGTGTCATAAACCAGTAATAAGTCAAGGTACTGCAAAATGTGTAGGTGGTACAGTAAAACAAGAGACACAATTGCTGTAAAAGTCACAATAGCAAATCACGTTAATCAGCGGGAGAGTTCTAATAGAGTTAGTGAGGACAGTCAAAGCAAGAGCATGAGGAGCAAGGAAAGGCAAGAGCGTGAAGGTTCCGACAAGCGGCGGGCGTGATTGAAGAAGGTAGAAGAGGAAATCTACCTGTGTAAGAATGACCATGGCTAATAAAGTATTCAGTAAACTAATGTTCCAACGGTGGTCTGCAATAGTAGTAGATGAGCGGAGACGCCACGGTCAAAGAAGCGGTACCTTCAGGGTGGTAGTCCGTAATAGGAAAGGACGACGGATACGTCAGTCCAAGGGTCGATCTAAGGGTGAAAATATATAAGTGAAGGCCAAAATGGGAGTAGGGGTAGAGGGCCAAGGCCACGGGCGGAAGGCTTACCGCATGGTTGGTCGGTATGGGTGCATTCGTCTCGAGCTCGATAGTGGGAGGAGACGAACTCACAGGAAGTGAATAAATAGGGAAAGGAAAAGACTAGACCGTGCAGGGGAGAGAGGGTGGACCGGAAGTGAGGGAGTATGATCGAAGTGGGACCGTAATGTAAAACGGAGTAGAGTGTCAAAAGGAGGGGTGGGCAACGGAGAGGAATGGTAAAATAGAGGAAGAGAAAGCAAAAGGCAGAAGAGCCAGGCAGCCCTGAGAAGAGAAAAACAGCACAGAGAGAGATTACTTGCTGAGCGTAAAAGCAATGGTCAAAGACAAAAGACAGTAAAGAGCAAAAAATTGCATCACTGAAACCAGAAATGGACTGGAAAAACAGTTCAAAGGTAATCAAAGTAATGTCATGGTGGTATTAAAATGAAACGTAAACCGTACATGTGGCAGTAGAAAGGGTAAACAAGAGCAAACAGTAATACTCCTGGTACAGATAGAAACTGTAATACTCCTAGTACAGATAAATATAATATTCAAAGCGAAGCCACAAAGTGCAGGGTAGTACTGAGAGTAACATGCCTAAATAGACTCGAAATGGACTGGAAGAGAAAGAAAACATTACAGAGGCAATCAAAGTAAATCAAGTCAGTCATGGGTGAAAAGCACATGGAGCAATGTGTGAGTAATGAGTGAAAACAAAAAAGAGACCTAAACTATAATAAACAGAAATTATTCAAAGAGCAGGGCAGTAATGAGAGCAACATGCCTAAACAGATTCGAAATGGACTGGAAAAGAAAGAAAACAGTATCGAGGCAATCAAAGTAAATCAAGGCAGTCTTGGGTGAAAAGCACATACAACAATGTATGAGTGATGAATGAAAACACAATAGAGACCTAAAATATAAAAAAACAGAATTATTCAAAGTACTGAGAGAGAATAAAGCAATGGGACAAAAACACATAGTAGTCTTGTGCTGGAAGACTAAGAACCTAGAAAGTATTGTAATTCATGATCAATGTTCAAGCCGTGTCTCACGGTGTGCAGACGCATTATCCATGTTGCCTCCAGGCGACGTAGTCTGAGTTCACGGTTCCCACCTCTGACACTAGGTGGGGTGGTGTCCATACCAAAAAAGGTGAGTTTCTTTTGTGTTCCTTGGGTGGGGCAAGACATCACATGTAGGGCCATCGGATATCTGACATCTCCATTTCGCATTGCCCTTACATGTTCCAGGATGCGTTCTTTCAGTGGTCTGATGGTGCTGCCAACGTATTGTCTTTTGCATGTACATTCCAGAATGTAGATCACATATTTCGTGTTGCAGTTGATATTGCAGTTGATATCATACTTGTGTTTGGTCACACCTGTGAATGATTTAATGCCGTTTTGTGCCCATTTACATGCTCCACAGCATCCTCATTTAAAGAAACCTTTGGTGTGTGGAGTAAGCCAAGTGGAGGCCATGGTGGAGCGTGGGACTGTAGGGCTGAGTCTATTTCTTAGGGTTCTGCCACGTCTGAAGGTGATCTGAGGTTTGGTGGTGATGAATTCCTTGAGTGTTCTGTCCTTAAGTAAAGTGTTCCAGTGTTTGTTGAAGCTGTTTCTGATTACTACGCTGACCTCATTATAGTCAGTGATAAGTCTAACCGGTAGGGTCTTAGATCCAGTTTTCGTTTTGTCAAGAAGGATTTGCTTTCTCTGTATTCTCCCAATTCTCTGGGCCGCCTTCTGTAAAATGCGGGGTTTATACCCTCTGTTTGATGAATCTTTCTTTCATGTCATTGAGACAGACCTCAAACTCACTCTCTTCACTGCAGTTCCTGCGTGCCCTAGTAAATTCTCCGTAGGGAATAGCCTGTATTTGATGTATTGGGTGTGAACTCTCAGCATGAAGGATGGCATTGCAAGAGGTTTCTTTAAGGTGAAGACGACTGTGAAGTGTATTGTCTTTTATGTACAGTTCAACGTCTAGAAAGGTAACTTGGTTCGTACTAGAGATGCAGGTGAAGCGCATATCCATGTCATTGGAGTTGAGATGTTGGCAGAAATCAGTGAGGCTATCCTGTGTGCCAGACCACAGAAGGAGGCAGTCGTCGATGTAACGACCCCAATAAATGATGTTGTCAGTCCATTGGGCCCCTTTTGGGCCCCATATCCATTTTGCTTCCAAAGAGCCCATATAAAGATTGGCTAAGAATGGAGAAAATTTTGAGCCCATGGCTACGCCTTTGATCTGCTTGTACCACTGTCTGTCGTATATGAAGTAGTTATTATTGAGTATGATCTCCGTCATGGTTGTAAGCATGTTAGTGTGTTGCCAGAGTGTAGCCGGTCTGTTGTCTAGGTAGTGTGTCACTGCATCTAGACCAAGATCAGGTTTTATAGAGGTGTAGAGTGACACCACATCTAATGTGGCCATTATAATGTCAGGTTGCCATAGGACATTGTCAAGAACACCTAGAATGTATTTGGTGTCCTGGATGTAGGAGGGTAAGTCTTTGACCATAGGGCTCAGAAACAGATCGACATATTGTGCCAATCTCTCTGTAGGTCCCCCTATGGCCGAAACAATGGGTCTGCCAGGTGGAAAATTGGCTTGTTTATGAACCTTAGGCAGAGTATAGAGCCAAGGAAAAGTGGGTCTCACTACCTTCATGTAGAGTGCCTCATCTTCATCAATAAGACCTAGAGTGGGCCAATCTGACAGGTTCCTGTTGATCAAGATAGTCAAAGGGCCAGTGGGATTGTCATGAAGAAGTTCATAACATGTGTTGTCCTGAAGTTGCGTTAGGATCTCATGATGGTAGTCAATGCTGTTCATGACCACCACGTTTCCCCCTTTGTCTGCCTCTCTGATGATGATATCAGGATCTGTGCTCAGTGTCTTGAGTGCTAGGCGTTCACTCCTGTTGAGATTGTCTTTGGGTCTGCATTTGGCCCTCATAGTTTTGTTTTCATATTTGTCAAGGTCTTCTAAAACAAGGTTATAGAAGACATCTATGGAGTTCCCTCCTGGTAAGGTGGGTGTCCATTTGGATTTGGTTTTGAGACCACTGGAGATGGTAGAGTCCGTGTCTATATCGAGGTCCTGTAAAAGGAGTTCCATACTCAGGGGAGAATCCTCTGTGTCTGTAAGAGACAGTAAAAGGTGTGTAAAATGCTTATATGGTGGAGTACTAGGGTTTAGAAGTGTGTGATTTATCGAATTTGCAGTTTAAAGCTCGCGTGCGCATTAAAAAACAAGCATTTGCAATGCAATAGATCTCGCATTTGCGAGAGTTGGAGCTATTTGCATTGTAAATGACAATGCCTTTTATTCATTTTGTTTTGAAAACCTGCAAGCGGTGCATAAACATGCACTTTGTATGTATAGTCCTTGCTTACGAGAAGCAAGGCTGGCAGTAAGCAAGCACTATAAGTACAGAGTGCTTGTTTATGCACAGCTTGCAGGTTTTCAAACGCATAAATAAAAGGCATTGTCATTTACAATGCCAATAGCTCCAACTCTCGCAAATGCGAGACCTATTACATTGCAAAGGCTTGTTCTCGCCACTTAAAGCACTGACTGAAGGGATCACCTAGCAGTAGACACAAGCATGACTGCACTTAACCCCTGCTGACCCAAACTCGATGTACTTGGACTTTGCACAGTGTCTCGCACAGTAGAAGTTCAGCGGTGGGTTATGTTATGTTATGTTATGTTATGTTATGTTATGTTAAGGGCATTTGTATAGCGCGTGAATCACCCGGTGGCATCTCAGCGCTTGCTTTGTTCTTCCCAGAGGACGAGCAAGCGGGAAGATGGTGCATCCTTATTTTCATTATGGAGCAAGGAATAGCAAGGTTTTCAGTTTTTTCTTGAACGTGGTGAAGGATGAGCATTTCCGAATGTTGATTGGCAGCAGATTCCAGTATCGAGGCGCCAGGCAAGAAAATGACTTTGCTCCTGTGCGTGCTCGCAGAATTCTAGGTGTTTTCAACAGTTCCAGAGTATTGGAGCGTAGCTTTAGAATCGGGGTTCTGTTCATTAGTTTATTGGCCAAATATTTAGGGCCCAGGCCGTTTAGTGCTTTAAAGGTGAGGCAACAGGTCTTAAATTGGGCCCGCTTCCTGATAGGCAGCCAATGTAGTTCCGCTAGAATGGGGGCTGAAGACGAGCCGGGCGGACGGTGCAAAATCATTCGGGCAGCCGTGTTCTGAATGACTTGAAGTTTTCTTAACAGGGAAACGCCGAGTTCAGCCAGCAATGCGTTGCCGTAATCGAGGCGACATATCACCATCGCCTGAACTGATGTTTTCCGGTGTTTAGTGGAAAGATACGGCAGCATCTTTCTCAACAGCCGAAGACTGTAGTAGCAGGAGCTGGAGATTGAGGCAATATGGTCTTTCATGGAGAGGCCTGATCTCTTTTGTGTATACCATATCACAGTAAGATAGGAAAAAAATAACACCATATAAGGAGTGACCTTCTGTTGCTTTGTGGATTGCAGGTTTCTTTGCTGCATTTTCTTGATGAAGATATCTGGGCTAAAGGTTTGTGGAATGTCTCCATACAGTGGAACTAAGAATTAGGATGAGTGTAGGGCAATATGACTTCACGGGTCTTATGCTGTCCTTTGTGCAGGGAAACAACAGACGTTCACACGCATATTTCACATGCTCACCTGTTCGCCCCCGCTTGTGGCTCACCCATTACTAAACATTCTGTTCTGCCGCCATTTTATTATCGTAGCTTTGTTATCTTGTCCCACTATGGTACTTGTGTGTGCTTCTTTACGTGAGTTGGCCCTGCTGTGTGCTTTATCTTTGCGGAACATCATATGTGGGTCCACTTGAGCATATTTTCTTGTATGGTTTGCTCCACTTGTACGTTGGCTTTTTATGTGATTTTGCTTTCTGTGTGTGTATTTTGTGTTATGCTTGCTTGAGATTTTTTTTATTTTTTTAACTCGTGCTCCCTTCATGTGCAAGTTGTGTTACTGATATGTGCATATGCTTTTTAAGAATGCTTGTTCTTTATGTGTGCACATTTCTTATGCTCACGAATTCCTTGCGCATATGAGGTGAGTGTACAGCCTGCCATTGGTATCACATTGCTTTACATGTAATTGCACGTCAGAACTTCCGTCTCCTCCCCAAACATGTATGATATTGTCACAAAATCCAACATCGACGCCTCATCACACCCCAACCACTCCTTTCTAAGTTCTTCCTGGCCCTGTGTTTGTTAACTGCAGCTAATTAATCTACACGAAAAAATATTTCAGATCTGGTGTCAGCGCAGTGCTCTGCACTGATAAAGGGCAACAGCTTGAGGAATGTCTCCCACCCACACATACAAAATAAGATAAGAACACAATGCGAAGGCCTGTTTACAGAAAGCGAACACTCCTGGGAGAATACAAGAACCATGGGAGGAACAAAGACATGCTGGACACTCCATAAATTATTTTTTTTAAAAGCCAGCAAATAGATAGCAAGCAAATGTGTTCCAAACCACAAAGCCAATGGAAAACAACTGACTATTTCCGGGGAAGCTTTTATAATATCCCCAAGATATTTTTACAAACCAGGCTGCTGTGCTGTCTGTGGGCTTCAAACAAAAAACACAAAACATAAGTCGGGGAGAGCTGGTGCCATTTGTGAAGCGCACTCGACTGATTCCACAGGAATAGTGCTCCCCGCACCTACATTGGAGACACCCCCTAAGAAACTAGATTCAGAAGCCAACAGTATCGCTTAGGTTAAAACGTGAAAAAAAGAAAAAAGGCAGTGAGAGAGAATCGAGATTTCACCTTCCATTTCCGGCGCTGGGTGTTGTAAAGGCATTGACAGATGGCATGAACGCGTGAAGCTGACGGCCAGAACAACAAGTGTGTGCATGGTGTGCACACTACAGAACGTGTCAACTGTTTCTAAAGGTGTCCTGCGTGTTTATGTCGGGAGGGGGGGTACACTTGCTTTTATTACAAGTTTGCGTTTTTTTCCGTGGTAAACGGAACAAAGCATTATGAGAACGCCGCCCTTGTTGCCCACATACTGACGCAATTCCACATATCTCTTAAAGCGGCTTTGTGAAATAGCCCATCAGGAGTGGGAACCCCCGGCACTGCGCCCAACACTGACAGCAGAAACATGCGATTGAGGACAAATGCCTGTTTCTGATTATCCAGACGCGCTCCTGTTTATGTCGGGAGGGGGGGGTAGACTTGCTTACATTACGGTTCGATAGTAATCGGGCGGAAAACATCAGAGAGCTAAAAATATGTGAAAACCTTGCAAGTTGAGAAGGACCGAATGCGGGCATGTTGGTTTGCGGATACCAAGGCGCGGGACCGCAGCACTTCCCTTATGCAAGTTGAATGCCCCACTTGTGGTTCCTGTATGGAAGTGCGCAGAGAATTGTAGAAAGTGATCGTTATGAAATGTATTAAAACAAGTGCATCCTGGTCCTGTCTGGGCGTGAGAGGAGGCACCAGGCAACAACAAAGTCGTCCCTACAATTGAAAGATACTGCCCTGCAGTGTCAGGGCACTGTAGTTGGTCGATTCTGCTTCCTCCTAAAATGGAAGAAAACGGAAGTGACGCACCGGCCCACCAGCCAATAATGAGAGAGGTTAAAACAGCAATGCCACATTTAAACCAATGGCAAGGGACAAAACAAAAAAAACACAATGGGTGGCGTTTCACCCTTAATACTAATTACTTAATGCCTCGTAGAGGCAGCGAATGCGCTGCCCTATGTGAGACCTAAAAAGGGATATTGCATGAGGCTAGCGAGGATGGAAGGGGGACAGGAGATGTGCACACCGCGTGGCTGTACATGCGCGTTCACAGGCTCCAATCGCCCTGCGCGTGCCCATCTGCTGTCCCACGTCCGAGCCAAGTCAGCAACAAAAGATCTCGCTGGCGACAGCGCTTTCGCGCTGCGTTCACCAGGCGAGACCTAAAAAGTGGAGGAAAGAAAAAATTGAGACTATTAGAGCTTACCTTTCAATAGAGAGTGAGGAGACAACAAAGGTGAACTCTGGGGAGAAAGGGAAAACCAAAAACAAATCAGAAGCAGAAATTGAGGAGGAAGATTACGCCTTCATAGACAAGCACCATAGCATAAGACCACCCACTCTAGGGTGATACGGAAACCCGCACCGTACTAAAGCTTTCACACTCCCATGCTACACAGAAACTGGCATTTCACTCCTTGCTCAGGTCTATGAAAGCACACTGCTTTCATTGGGTACCTCAAAAACGTACTCTGGCAAGGCAGTTGCTAGTACTCTCTTGAGTCTGACCATTCCTTGTATTCCTCGGGACCCCACACAAGTACCGGCATAATAGCATTAGGCTCTCTGCAAGGAGAGGATTCAATAATCTCTGTGGGGAAAGGCACAATGGTCATTGCGACTCTACCACACGACCCACCAAATCTAAGACATACCCCACAGAGACTTAATGCCACTCAGTTGAAAGCCGAGTTTGAAGAAATCGTTAAGAGAATCATAGGGATGGATATCTTAGGACATTACAATGAGAGCAAAGGGCTCTACATGAGCAAGGAAGCTGAGAGAGTACAATGAGAGGAGCATGCAAGAATGGAAAAGTGGTTTGAAGTTGAACGGTTCAAAGACCGAAATAATGTTGCTTGGGCATAAAATTCCCTCTCTCCCTTCGACTATTTGGCCTAGCTGTCTGGGAGACCTCCCGAGTCCTAAAGAGGAGATTAAGAGTCTGGGGATCTGGCTGGAACAAGATCTTTCTTTCAGGACCCAGGTGAAAAAAACAGCAGGAGTGTGTTTTGGCCTTCTCCGTTCAGCTCGTAAAGTCCTGCCCCTGCTTCCTTGGATATCTAGGAAGCTGCTCATTCAGGGGCTTATTGTATCGAGACTAGATTATAGCAATACTATTTTTCTAGGTGCCCCTGAAGCTACGTTCAATAAACTTCAGCCGGTTCAAAGTGCTGCTGCAAGGCTGCTTACGAGTAAACAAAGGACGCAGTCAGCTAAACCTGCTTTGAAGGCCCTGCACTGGCTCCCGGTGCGGGAAAGGGTTAAATTTAAGGCTCTATGCACAGCACATAAAATTGTTCAGGGGAAGGGACCTCCTATCCTGAGGAATTTAGCTATGCCCTATAAGGCTAATAGAGCTCTGCGCTCTGACCAGAAACATCTGCTCCAAATCCCCAGAGTGAAAAGGGCTCGTGCTGGTGGGCGAAGATTCTCGGTCAATATAGCCATCCTGTGGAACGTGCTTCCTCTGAGTTTGCGCTCAGAGACTTGTACTTTTCAGTTTCGTAAACTTCTCAAAACCCATCTCTTTCCTGCCTGATGCCGCTGAACCTGTCTTTTGTTAATGGTTGTCGCCCTGGACAAGCGCTGGGATGCCCTAGCGTAACTATGCGCTATATAAAACTCAAACTCACTCACTCAAGGAGTGTAAAGTCGATTTGGCACAATGAAAGAAGTTGCAAAAGAATCATAGGGTGATGATGGGTGAAAAGGAATTGAAGTTTCTAAAGCCAAGGTGAATGAGAACCCATGTAAGAGAGTTAATTGAGAAAATTAGGGACTGGAGCGAGACCGAGACATTTTGAGAATTGTGACCCAAGAAGGAAACGGTTATGGTTAAATGGAAAAAGGAAGTTGCCAAGGAAGGTTAGGGAGATGATGTAGGAGAGGCAGTGAAGGAATAGCTTCTGAGGGAATTACAGGGAGGAGCATATCTACATGTCCTTTGTCTTGGACAGATTTTTTCCACTTGTCGAATTCTCTTACGAAGTTAAGGGAAAATCGGAATAAGTGGTATACACAGATGGATCAGCTGGTAACCATTCCAAAGGTCCTGTGGGAAGATTTGGATGTTTTGTTTGAAGTGTCAGTCCCAAAGGGCCAATGGGCAGAATGCAAGAGGCCAACTCAAGAGCCTCTTATCGTAGCAGGAACAAAAGCAGATTCGCCCCTTTTTAAGACCAAATATGATGGAGTCATAAAACATCTCAAAACTAAGGTTCCCTTAAAGGAATCCTCTCAAAAACCCAAAGAGTCCATGCAAGCATACTTTGAGAGATTGATTCCGGCATATAGTGAGTATATTGGACTCAATGATTCACTTGGAGATAACATGGGTGAATTTCTCACCTCTTTATGCAAGGACTATGACCCGAAATTAGCAACCAGATCATTCAAGGTGTTCCTTGTTGGCAGGGTAAACCCCTTGATGAAATTTTGCAGTATGCAAAATATTGTAGCAACATGTTAGAAGCTAAGCAAAAGGGGATAATGAAAAGGTACATGATAGTGCAGGTCCAATTAGCACAAAATGGAGGAATGAAGGGATTTAATGTACCCTTACAAGCACCCAAAATTACCCCAATTGCAGCATGAGCATGCAAGGAGTTGCCATAGCAGATGGAAAAAATGACTTGGGAGTAGGGAGAGGTCGAGGTAAGGTGCCAGGAGCAAGCATGTACCAGGAGCTAGCATAGATGCCTTTAGAAGGTTACCCCTTGCCACTTTTGCAACAAGGTTGGGCGTTGGAAGCTGGAGTGTAACTACAATCCCAATTGAGCCACGACGGATGCCAAGGCTACAAATTTTGGAATAGCACTCGTTACAGCGTATGCGTTTACAACGCATGCCATTACAAAGCAAGTCATTGCAACAACGCGTTGTTACATCGCATGTCATTATAACGCACGTTGTTACAACGATTTGCTGTAGGGGGCACTGGAGTTTGGAATAGTATATTTACTATTCCAACTCTTGTGTGTGCAACAGTAGGGAAGGTGTTGGATTGAAAATCCGACAAATTGAACACAGTCTGCCCCCCTACAGCAAGTCGCTGTAACGACTTGCGTTGTAATGGCATGAGAAATTTTGTGGTGCAGGGAGACCTTCCTCCAATACCCAGACCCCGATGCCAAAGATCCTAAAACCTAGCATGCCACAGAGTTCCCCTGGCCCTATGCAAATGCTGGAAGGAAATCCTAACCAACCAAGTAATAGGATACCTCTTAATTCTTTGGTGTCTCAAAATGGCCCAGTTCCTTTGATGCACAAGAGTTCCACTGACCTTGATAAGACCCAATGACTTGTCACAGTCTTAGAATTGGACAATAGTGGACTGAATTTAGATGGAGTGGTTAGCAGATATCTTGTATCTTTCTTGATTGATACAGGAGCCACTCACATGACTCTTAGATCAGTTGAGGTCCTGAACCTACCCCTTTAGGGAAAAGAAGTCCAAGTTGTAGGCATTACAAATCAGCAGTGCACCAATCAGAATACAACCCCTTTCTTAGTAAAGATAGGAGACATCAATGAGCAACATCAGTTTCTGATGTGTGATTTGAGTTCTGTAAACGTGTAGGGAATTGATCTAATTTGCAAACTCAACTACGTCATTTACTCTATGCAGGATGGAGTCAGATTCGAAACCAGAGCTGCAGTTGCAGAATTTAAACTACAAACACCATAAATTGTTGTCAGGTTGTACCCGATTATTACCAAAGAGGACTTACCCACTGATCTGAAAGACAGTCAGAGAGGACGTTTTGTATTTTACAGGGTGAGAGATCAGATTGATTAAAGTTGCAAAACCCCTATAGATAATCCTTTGGCCTAATGCAGTTTTTCTTCAAATGCACCCTCAAAATTACCCCAGAAATCATTGCAGGAATCAATCCTGTAATCAAGAGCATGATAGAACAGGGCATCACAGATGATAGCATATATTTGACAACTTCCAAATGACCCAAAAGAGGGAGAAAGGCCAATCGAAAGACCTCAGATCTGTATTGGACCTATATCGCAAGGATCGATATTGAGTCTGACTGACATTGACAAACTGCTTGAGCTCAGGACATTCGTAAAAATGAAGTCATTTGTGGAAGTCACTGACAAATGTTCAAATGATGGTTAGAGAGCTAAAGTAATGGTAAGATGAAATTAGATCCTAAGGCCTCCTGTTGACGCAGAATAAAAAACACTGTTCCGAGTTAGGGAAGTACAATTAGGTAGACATTAAGGGCTAATTGCTTAATTTTGAGGTCTCAATCCATTTCCTTGATTTGATTTAAGCTAACATGGTGTGTCAACACTGCAAATTCTTACTCTGGTAGTTGCCATTTCTGTTGGTATTGTTGGATGGCAGTTGGACATCTATTTGCTTGGTGTAGCAATTCCTCATACTGCAGTAAACACCACAATTAAACTTGGTATCAGTAAGTCAGTGCATGAAAACAAAGTTTCACACGTCCCACAGCATGACAGTGTTTATAGATATAATGCTTATTTCCATTTGCAAGCCAAGTATATGAAGGTTATGCAGGTAGAGAATTGTTATGTCTGGTCCTACCTTACAGTCTCTGCGGCTCAAATGGTAGAATATTTTCATTTGCCTCTGCCCTACTCCTTCTCTTGTTCTATCTTTCTAAACTTATATTATTATTAGAATTTTATCAGGTTGTTCTAGTCTGATAGTAACAAACCATTATAAAATGCACCAATCGTGACTGATGCAAATATGTATCTGTGGGCTACTAATTGTTCTTCTAAGACTTTTAGATCAAGAGATCAGCAAGAGTATATGATCAAATTCTTCACGCCTGCGACTAACTTTATAGCTACAAATAACAGCATACATGATGTAACCTGTAGTAAGAAAAAGAAAGAAAGAGTTTTTGTAGATGAGTTGAATGAGAAGATACGATCAGATAAAGAGAAAGGGGAGAAGAAAGTTAGTTCCCACCACATTATTGGAAAGGGAACAGAGATTGTAAGGTTGGCACCCCAAAGGCTGTGCATTGATATTGCCAAGAAGACAGGAGGGAAACAAATCTGTTGAGGTACGTTTATTATGTGTATGGTAAGTCAGCTTACAAGCAGCCTTTTATCCCTTGATGCTCGTACATTCCCTCCAGCAAACTCCCAAATTCAGTTCAAAGGTCAGCTCCCGGAACTGAAAAAGGCAGAGCGATTCTGAGCCCCTTCATATATGTCTTTGATTGACTGACTAGGGCCAATTGTTGATAACTTTTTGAATGAATCAGATAGTATCCAATAGAGTTGAGTCCAGAGCAGTGTCCTAGATAATACTGGCACAACCACAATCTGGCCACCTACACTTTATGAAGCTGCTATTAGAAACCCCGTAGGAGAGGGCTTTGTATATGTTCCTGACTCATAAGATAGGATCCCGCTAGCAACAAAAAACCCTCCTAAGTTGCCCAGGTTAAATGATCCTCCAGGGCCTACTAATTTAACAATAATATCATGGAATATAGCGGGATGATTGGTAAATTGTCCCAAGAAGATTGGTTGTAATACGTTGATAAAGCAAATATAATTATGCTCCAAAACACTTTGGACTTAGTGCCATTTGGCAGATAAGGTTTTAAAACCTTCCATATTCCGGCCCTGGGAATACATGCCAGAAGAACCTCTGGGGGCATTATCATATGGGCTAGCTCTTCAATAGGGCATCAGGCAAAACAACTAAATATTAACTTCAATTTCATCTTAGGGCTAGAATTTCTGCCATGGAATGGGAAGAAACTGTCTCAATATAATGTTTATAATAGAAACAAGTTTATTCAGACAATAGTCACTAAATCATTCTAAAAACACATAAAACAGTTAAAATCAGTCATTTTAACCACAACGTGCCCACCCTACATTCCCCCATCTGACTACAATTCATCATTAAAACTCTCTTTGACAGACTGTAAAAACTAAACAATCCCTAATGCCACATCTAATTAACACAGTTCTGATAACAGCTCAACAATAGCTTTCCTCCTATGGACAGTTTGACATTTAAATAACAGAGATCTTAAAAAATGAATACGGTTTGAAAGATAAAAAACACAGTCCATAAGTACATGCAGTAGAGAGCATTTTATTTTAAAGGTGCTGGGGCAGAGACCACTGTTATCCTGGACTCTGGCCCAACATTGGCAGGATGAATGAATTGGATTATATCTCACTCTAGCCCTTATGATTTCATTCCGTAAACCGGGATCTGGTAACTGCATAAACTATAGAAATACAATGTCCTGGCCTAGAGTAGAAATTGAGAAGCTGATTGACGGTTTCTTTCTCAAGTAGGTGAGGTCATTAGTCTTGGTCACATTTACTGCAGACTCTTTCAGGGCTTGTTTGCCTAGGAAGGGGGACCAGGATGTGATTGTGCCACAGACTGAATGGAGGTGCTTAATAAAGGTCCATCAACTTCTTATTTCCTTTGCCCTTCTACTTTTGCTACATTGGATCTCTTCCCAGGAGAGTTTAGATACTTTGATCACTTCTTCGTCCTGTGAGAGGCTATTGAAATATCTCTCTGTATGATATTTATAAAAGAAAAACCTCAAAGGCCACAGAATCTATAGTCATATTGCAGCTGAGAGAGTGCATACCAGTCTCCAATAGACTTCAGCTATTATAGTTGGAGGTGATTTCAAAATATGATTTGAACCTTCAGCTTTAATCATTGACATAGCATGGGATGAAGTCCAGCAAAGGGTTTTTTGTCCCAACAACTACCTGTTTACCATCTACGTCTAAAGCTGCATCACAAATCATAGGGTTTTCTCTTTCATGTTGTATGAGAGCTTGTAATGGCTGTATTCCCTCAGATTTAACCAGGAGACCTACATTTAGAAAGGGTACGTAAGCGAATAATATTGATTATTTTTCTTTAGATCTCTACTTGTGGCCAGTTCTAATTGACATTGAGGTCCAACACTGATATGAAAGTGACCCTATCTCTGTGCTCTTAACCCTCCAGAGTAGTCTGGATCCTGCTGTCCTCGGTGTTGGCTTGCCAACTGGATACCTCACTATCACTAACCGCAGAAGGAATGTTAGATGGAACACTTTCATCAGCAATGATGCCATCCTTGGCCAATTATATTGTTGTTTAATTTCTATTTTATCTGAATTGGGTTCTTCTGATCTCTCTCCACTTGCTGTTATGAATCTCCAGGATAAATGCTTTGAGATCCTGAAGAATATTTGTTTCACTAAATCCATACCCCGACATAACTTTACACAAAAAGACAACCTTTCCTGGTACAACAGGGAATGTGCTGTTAGCTAAATCCTACTTGATCAAAAGTATTAAAAGTGGTCCCCAATCTCAAATCCAGGCATCTAAGGCTAGATATAAAGAGAACCTTTAGCAGGCCAAGTTATCCTGGGACTCTTGTATAAGAGGGGACGTTCTGGATGCAATCTGGAATAAGAACCAGTCAACTTTTTGGCATACACTTAGCCATGGAGGTAAAACCAACATGATGAGGCCAGAATCTAACATCTTACCTAAGGATTGAATTGCCCACTTCCAATCCCTCTGTCGAGTGGACAGTAACAATAATGCTGATCCTGGCACACCTGATCGAGAGATGCTGATTGCTAACCTAAACATCTCCCTGTCTGACCCTTTAGGGCCCCTATGAGAGACTGTCAATGCAATAACACCTTCCACTCTTGATGAGGCACAGCAAACTATCTGTGAGTTGAAAGCCGGTAAGGTCCCAGACCCTGATAAGATCCATGGGGAGCTGTATAAATCAGAGCCGGATGTCTGAGTTTCTAGAATTTCTATGCCATTTCAGCTGGTGCACCAATTCCCCATACATGAAGGAGAGCAGAAATAGTTCCCATTCTCAAGAAGGGTTCGAAATCTGATCCTGCCAATTACTGGTCTACAGGCTTGGTTGACAGCCCAGAAGAGATTTGGAAATAGGTTTTGGACCAAGTGAACTCTTGGATATAATATAACTACATATTATTCCGGTTCCAAGCGGGTTTCCATAAAAAAAAACGAGCACTGTGTACAAAGTTTTTAGATTTCAAATGCTGAAATGGAAAATACTGGACATAAATAGGGGAAGCCTTTATGTAGCATATGTGGACCTCCAGGCTGCATTCAACATGGTCTCCAGAGGTAGACTCTGGACAGTCTTGAGAGACTTGTGCCTTCTCCTTACCCTACTGAAAATCATAGTGTGACTCCATGTTAAGAATTATGTTCAAATTAGATGGGGCCATAATGGAGAGATAACGGACCATATATCAGCCAACAAGGGTGTGAGGCAGGGATGTGTACTTGTCCAACTCTTTTTTGGTTATTTCTAATGGGGTTTGAAAAGGAGTTTCTAATGGGCTGTGAAAATGACTCTCCGGTTCTGGGTGGTACCAAGATCCCTGCCCTGTTGTTTGCGGAAAACACACTTTTGGTGTCGGAAACCCCAAAGGGTCTGGAAACCTTGCTCGACAGATTTAGCCTTTTCTGTTCTAACAATGCTTTACCTATGAATGCCAAAAAAACAAATTTTATGGCAATACATCCCCATTGACAATTCATCGGACAGTGAGACTGGAGGGTGTACATCTGGAGAGGGTAGTAGATTTCAACTATTTGGATATTCAATTATCTGGTACCAGCTCATGAAATAGCCAGAGCACCAAGAGTGAGCTTCTCATTAACTATAGAGTTGCAACCATGCTGAGTTTTGTAAAAAATCCTGCTTTTCTCCTGATGTCTTCTTTACTGGACATTTTGAGAGCTCAAGCAGTGGCTGCTGCCACTTACGGATCCAAACTCCCGTGGCTATAGCAATGCAGAGGCTATAGGTAGCTGAAAATAAATTTGTGAGAGCTGCACTAAAACTCCCCCAAAGAACACCCCTAGTTGTTTTTTAAATTGGGAATTGGATATCCAACTGATTACTGCCACAGTTAGACTGAAACCTATTTTGTATTAGCTAAGGCTATGGCTGACTACCAAGCTGGAACACTACAGGAAAGGACTGAAGGATATTCTTAGTCTGCCAAGGAGTGTTGCTATACTTCCCTAGCTGAAGTATGTTAAACAGACTCTCTATACATTGGGACTGTCTGACCTTTAGCAACATCCTGAATCCATGAACTCTTTCTCTACTAAAAAGGGTCAAACTTGTTTTTTGGGACAATTAAAGGTCAAAATAACTCTGATAAAGGAGTCACGGCAGAGTGGCTGGTACTTTTCAAATCAAAAGTGTGAACCAAAATTTGAAACATTTCTTGATGACATTTATCCGCCATTTACCAGATCACTGTATATATGATGCAGGCTGGCAACCGTATCGCTTGCATCTTTCACTAGCAAATGGAAGTGATCCCCAGAGGGCAGTTCATTCTGCCCAGCTTGCAGGGAAACTGATGAAAAAGACAACCATCTGCTTTTTTTGCTGTACATATGTTACATAACATGGGTACTGGATTGTGCCCCTCTGTAGATACCTGGGAATACAACAATATAAATTGGCCTTGAGTGCCTGCAGGTTAGATACTGGGTGATCTATTGACAAGATAACAAGATTTAAAGGCATCTTTACTATTCACAAAGTGAACGAGCAATAAAGATTCCTTTAAATCTTGTTATCTTGTCACATTTGCTCGACTTTCAGAGACAGAGGTCAAAAGTTAGTTTATCTTCCTACGTTTACTTTTTTTTCTGTGACTGAAGTTAGAGAATTTTGTAAAGTGAACTGTGTGACAATCGTGTTGAGACCACTTCATGTATCAAGTACATTACAATTAGGTCGAGTAGATTTTTCAAGTTACTAGAACTGCAGGTCTAGTAAAATTTTTATTATTTTTCAAGCCCTGGTCTCTTCCTAAGATTTTGCAAAGGAATTTCAACAAACATAGGTTTGGTTGTGGGTATAAGACGGTGTCAGCAATGATAGGATGAAAGAGAAAGGTTGAAGAAATGCAAAGCGAACTCTAAGACACAATGAAGGATTTGGGAGAATCAAAGGAGGAGAAACCCAAGCTGATGAAATCTGTGTTGTAGTAAAGATGCCTATGTGATGATTAGAAATCATCAGAGGGGGTTTGTGAATGTTTTTTTCATCTTGTATGCTTCTAAACAGCTTGAAATCATACTTTCGCTAACCTAACCAAAGATGTACTGTTTTCCATCTTAAAGTCATGCTGTACCACATCACATGATCATTGTTTTTGTTATTTCTTGGTTCTAAATAAAGAGTTGCGAATTTCTCACTAGAAGAGAGTGAGTCTTCCCAGATGCTTCTCACTGCACTGTACCTAACCTAGGATATCCCAACTGTTTCAGACTACTGTTTATACAATGTGACGATTATTGTGCTTGAATTAACTGTGAGAGTGACTGTATCCAATGTGATAGTATTATGAGAGAATCCTCAAACATATTCTGTAGTAAAATGTTCCTTCTTGCTTGTATCTCATTGGTGCCTGAGAATCATGTACATGCTTAATGTGGGAAGGTGATTTATTAGTAGGTGCAGGTACGTACCTACAGCTCGTAACAACAATACACAATCATAAATAAGGTCAAGTCACGTCTCAATAAATTAATAGCTGCTCATCCCTCAGTAGCTTGGCTCATGAGCAGCAGGTTTAACTTAGGAGACAAGTGTGCAAATCATTTAAAAACACCAATAACAGAAAAGAAGTAAAACAAAACAGACAATAAAAATCCAACAACAATTTATGAAAATAAGACATATTTGTATGATTAAAATGACATCAAAACAAGAAAAATCTAATAGAGGGAAACAGAGATATGAATTTTTAAAGATTAAATACTTTCTGGTGCCTAAAAGCCAAAAGTGCCAACGTGGCACATCTGGTCATGCTTGAGCGGGACAAAGTCAAAGTTTGAAGCTGACTGCTATGGAGCGCAGGTTGGATACGATGAGCAGTAGGGCGGTCAAGATTTTACCTTCTGGCTTGAGCATTTTCTTTCGTCATTGAGTGAGGCTCTTCAGCAGGCCGGGTTGCGAGTTGACAGTGGTGGCTTGCTTCAGTGGGAAGTCTCTGTGAACTCCTGGAGGTCTCTTCGATAGCGAAACGCTCTGGAGGTTCAGCGGAGCAAACCTGATTCTCAGGTCAAGTCATAGTTCGACATCAGCAGGTTGACTCTCAACGACAGGCTGGTCAACTTATAGAGCTTTTTACCAAAATTCTTAAAATGGTACCAAATATCTGGATCTTCTTCCAGAATGTCCATGTGAGGTCTTGAAGTGTGTACAACACCAGACATTCTTCCAAAAGCTCTGAGTTGCTCCTTGGAGAGTTAGGACTAGAATTCCCAAAATGCACCTGGTCAAATCCTTAAAGGTCCACTGCACTTTCGTCAGCTGGGCTCTTCCTGGTGGAGTTGATGCAGATTCTTGAAGCTCTTTTGTACCTGTTGCTTTTAGGGTGGCGACTCCTCAGACTTTAAAGGAAGGCAAAGTCCTCTTTTGTGAAGCTCAGAATCTGCAGTCCTTGTGAGTGAAGTCATTCTTAGAGCGGACTAGAGGTTCAGCATGGCAGTCCTTCTTCTTCTTGTTTCCAGACAGGGATCTGAATTCCTGGCCAACTCTCCCATATTTATCCAGGTTTCTGGGCTAGCAAGCAGGATGTACCTCTAAACAAGGGGGTGGAGGGTGTCACCCTCTATGATGACCACTTCCCCTGGTGCAGGAAAACAAAAAGTTACAGAAAGATGCTGGAAGCTGCTATCTGCAGCCAGCTTTCAAGCGCTGTTTAAAACTCCCGATAATTAATAATGCACTAAACATTATTGCCGCTTGGGATACGTTTTCAGGGTCCTTCGCCAAGGCTCTTGATACTATCATCCCATCCACAACCTATACATCTAAATCAACTAGAGCTAACACTGTGGTATACAGCAGAATTAAAAACGGTTAAATCAAACTGCAAGAAGCTAGAATGTCATTGGAGATCTTCGAAAGATATCCCTCATAGGCAGCAATACAAAGAACCGTTAGGGGCTTGCCACGCAAAAATCAAATCAGCTAGAAGATTTACACCATAGGTAGAATTGATCTGGCTGAAAATTTGGCAAAGTCCTAAAGAAGCACATCAACCCCTTGCCTGCAGCACAGTTAGCATAGCCTCTCAAACACTCTGTGACTCCTTGGCTTCATATTTTGAAATACAAATAGGTAATATCTATAGTAATTTCCACAATGACTCATCAGCCCCCACAGACATAAATCTTGGCAAGGCATCAGGAAGCAGCGTTCAGGCTATGCTAGAGTGATCTGAACCTATCACGCATTCTCGAGTACTAGATGTTCTAACTAATACAAAATCCGGGTCTCCAGCAGATCTCTGCCCCCCTCATATAACAGCCTTGATATCCAGTACTCTTGCTCATCGGTTACTGCTGTATGCAATGTATCCTTGCAATCACCAACCCTACCGAAAGATTAGAAAATTGCTCTTGTTGCTTCTATTTTAAAAAAGCCTTCAGCCAGTCCCATGGATATTTCAAACTACCATCCTATTTCCCTGTTGCTCTCCATTAGCATGTTACTAGAATGAACTGTCAGTGTCAACAGACAACTTTCCTCATACTTAGAAGCACATCATCTGCTTTATTCCTCTCAATTGGGTTTTCACCCTGCTCATTGTACAAAAACCACTCTGACAGCAATAGCCAATTCACTTAGTGTCTCTTTGGATGCAGGTACATCCATGATCCTGGTCCTACTCGATTTATCAGCAGTATTTGATACCGTATCTCATCCCATTCTGATCCAATGTATGTTTGAGATGGGAATACATGGTACTGCACTGAACTGGAGAAGTGTGGCTCAATGGTTAGAACAGGCAGACCTTGATGCAGAGCTCTTGCCAGGGACCAGGGTTCGATTCCGGTCTCGGGCTCATAAATTCCTCTGACCGGATATTCTCGCCTCAGTGCCTTTCTAATCATGGGTCCCACGCTGCAACTCTGGGCAATAGCTTGCTTAGTCTCCACAACGGCCCCCACAGCGCGAGGGATGCCTGGTTTCACCATGGGGGTGCCCAGGAGTGGACACTTCACAAGGAAAACCAGGAAGGGTTCCCTTGCGGTATTCGTACAAGCACCGGGAAACCCACTGCGGGTAGCTGTGCGCTATACAAGTACAGAAACATTTACATTTACATTTAAGAGACTTCCTTAAGGACAGGACACAAAAAATCGTACTTGGTCCTTTCCAATCTAAAACCTTGTCCCTAGGAATGGGAGTGCCTCATGGCTCAGCTGTGAGCCCCACACTTTCAATATCTATGTCTCCCCTCTGGCTCAGCTGGTCAAGCCTTTTGGGTTTGAAATATTCTCATATGCTGATGACACACAACTGATCATTGCTCTCAGACCTTAGGTAGAGAGGGTCAAAACCTGTTTGACCACAGCCATGTGAAACATTGCCACTTGGATGTCTCTAAACTGTCTTCATTTGAATGGGGAGAAAACTGAAATTGTACTGTTTGGAAAAGCACTGTCACTATAGACATTGGACTGGTGGCCCACGGAACTTGGCCCTGTGCCTCTCCCAAAAAAGACAGTAAGATATCTAGGTGTTCTTATAGATAACAACATATTGATGAAAGAGCAAGTCACAGCTACATGTGGATCGTGATTTGGGGTAATGTGCCTCCTTAAGAAAATATTCCAGTGGCTCCCAGTGTCCTCTAAGAAGACCCTAGTCCAGTTACTTATAATTTGACACCTGGACTATGGCAATGCGCTACTCGTAGCATCCAACTAATCTTGTACATCTGAACTACAGGTAGTGCAAAACACGGCGGAATGACTGGTGAGTAAACAGCCACTGGGCACTCCGTCTGTCCCCCTTCTTAGGTCCCTGCACTGGTTGCCTACGAAAAAATGAGCAATCTTTAAACTAATCTGTCTCACCTTCAGAGCAAGGTCAGGCAGGGGAACTCAATTTCTGCAGAATAGACTAGTTCCCTAACACCCTCAAAGAAACCTCGGATCCAGCAATCAGCTTCTGCTTCAACCAAAACATATTCAAACTTTAAAATACGGTGGTCGTTCTTTTTTGTACCTTGCCCCACTCAATTGGAGCCAGCTCCCCTTCCACATTAGGGACTGCACCAAGTTTTCAAGCTTTAAAAAACATCTGAACACCTGGCTCTTCTAATAGCACAGAGCTTTTGTCAGGCTATCTAAGGGCTGAGATACCCTTCCGAGGATAAGTTGTGGGCTATACTAAATTCCAAACATAAACATAAGTGTGGTATTTTCTTGTCCCAGAAAGCAGTGTTCCCCAAAATCAAAATGTAGACAATCTCCCTTGGAGCTTCAGGCCTTCTAATCTCACCCACGGATATGGCTGACTTTACCCTACACTCCCCTTCCAGCTCCTCTCATAATTCAATTACAGGGGCTTCCATCTGGCTGGGAGTTCAGGAAGTGGGGGTTGGCTGCTTCTGAACCTAAATGTATTTCTCCCTTTAAAGACCAGTTTGGCTATCCAGCACATTTTATGTTCCGGCATCTGCAGACAGCATATCTTCTCAAACCAGTTGTCTCCTTTGTCTCAGCCCAGGCCACTTCACACCAAATCAAAAGTGCCTGACTCAGCCTGTCAAAGGCTGGCAAATCTGAAGAGAATGCTACAGGGCTGAATTGGGTTACTTTAGGAAAGGAGTTTGATAACCGAGGGTTGGTGCCATTCCTTACCGCATCATAATCGATCCCTTAGTATTGTATGAAACCCTTTGTCCGAAGTCCTAAAAAAGCAAATACTTTTCCTTTGTAACTAGGAACCTTCTTCCCACTTTATTAAGACAGGTTTATGCTGGATTTAACATTGACTTTTCCTAAATTCTTTGTGCTAAATATATGCATTCTTTTTTGCTAACCATACTCAAGAGATACTTCTATTATTTTGCTTAATATTTTTTATATGTACTTCTAAAATCTTGACCCGTTATTGAACTTCTGACTGAGAATGTTACAATTTCCTATTACTGAATTGAGATCATCTGGAATGAGAGACAGGTCCATTCGTGTTGTGTCCCAGCCGATACAGAGACTACACCATTCCCAAGCTGAGCCATTGCCGCTCACTTGGGAAGGTTATCATAGACTGTTTTGTGCGCCAGCACAGTAACTAGGAATTTAATGGTGATTTTCATTTTTTATCTTTTTACCTACAATGATGTGCATGTGCCATTGGAGAAACTGACAGTTGCCAGCCTTGATTAAGCAATTGGAATATCACAAAACATGTTGGCATAGATAGGAAATAAAATGTGATTTGCTTTGGAGTATTGTTTTATAGAAGGAATAAATAATGGTTAACAATATCTAACAAATGAATTGTTTGTAACCAATGAGTCTGAGTCATTCCAACCACACCAACAGAGCCTAATGACTAGAGTTAAGATAGCCAAATACAAGCAAAAGAAAAGTATTAAATAAGTACCAGACTAAAAAACTGTGAGAACTGAAAAAATGAAGGGTCATCTTGGAGTGCACCAACACGCACAATGGCAGGCAGGTAGGCAAAGGACATGCATCCTTTATATAACACAAAATCCCCCAACTTTAGACAAAAATAAACAATAGAATGCAGGAGCTGGTGAGGGATCCCTGGAATGCAATGCGAAGTTATATCAGTAACTTACGGTGGGAATGTTGTTGCAGATATTCTGCTTGGAAAGAGAACTGTGCCTTGGGAGAACAGGAGGTCAGAATGTAGGGACTGAGTGTCTCTATCACCTCAGTACCTGAAAGCCCAAAAATCATTTGCTCACAGTGCCTTACCTGAATTCCTAAGGTTTCCAGAGTAGCAGGTGATTTTGGCAAATCTAGAACATGGCCCTCTAGTTCCCAAGGGAACTGTGGTAACAGATCATCAACTTTTGTTCTCACTTGTGTACGAAGACACAAAGGAAGTTTACAATATATTTATTGAAACTATTGCAGTCTATTTTAAAGCAAATGTGCTGCGGTTGGAAACAAATACAACTAAGCAACATAATCAACATTACTAGCAGGCTGTAAACAATGAACAACCCGAGCATGGCAACTAATATACAAACAGGCTGTAAACAATGAACAACCCAACCATGGCAACTAACATATCGACCTAGGCTTACTCTCACTATGTGTGCACAGGGCTATATTAGTGATCTCTGGGATTAGCACCGGGCCCCATACCTGGTGTGTGTAGTTCAGTGGTCCGCATCATAGGTGTAAACTCGATTTACATAAAAGGCTGCTGCCTGTGCTACAAGACTGTTCTCTATGCTGAAATTCTGCTCTCTGCTATACGAAAGGGTGAGACATAATTTCTATGATGAAAACTATTGTGTTATAAAACTGCACTTGTATTACCTTTTTGTTTCCAAAAAATGTAAGGAGATTTTGCTGACTGTGAACAAGAAATAAGTACACCAGCAGTGCATACATGCAAGTGCAGAAAAGGCTGCTGGCCTCTAAACTGCCATGCCCTATTATATACTAGGGACTTACAGGTAGTTTCAATCTCCCTGCCCTATTATGTACTAGGGCCTTATAGGGTAGGTCATGCCAATCACAGGGGGACCCCAACCCATAGTGTACCCCAGTGTATGTAGGTGTATTCACTGTATTCTAAATGTGTCTCTTACAGCATAGCACTGGCCCTGGGCCTGGGTAGGCAGAGTCCAGAGTCAGTCAGAGTCAGTTACCACCAGTACCTGTCAGCAAAATATTGGGGGTGCCCAGGGCATAGGATAACTTTTCAACAGTGACTATAAAATAGGCTCTGTTGTTACATCTATTTGAATTACTTGATTGAAGAAGCACTTATAATAAATTTTGAATTTTTAACACTTCCAAAGAGCCTTTCCTCAGATACGACCATACCATTGGCTTTGTTAGATGATAGAGCAAGGGAGGTTCTGTTATATAATATATTGGTGGCAATCAAGCCGCAAGCCACAAAGGTGCCACCTGCACTCCATGCCCAGGCCCGCTAGGAAACACTCAGCCACCAAATGATGGCATGTGTTCTTGTTCACTACCTGCTGTATCAGAGTGGGGAGAAAAAATGTGTGGAGCTGAACCAAGGTGGCTGTATAGGAAGTGGACAAAGGATGGCACTACAAACAGAGGACTGCAGGCAGAGTAGGCGGTTTGGGCACAGCCAGTTGCTTCTGAGGCTGCTCAATTTAACAGTGGTTTGTTTGTAGCCCAGTGGCAGTGGGCTGGCGCGCAGACGCTTAGAGAGCTCTCAGAACCTTTTCCTGCATCTCCTCAATTTTACTGTGCAGCGTCCCGCTGATTCGAGCGGTCGGCGCTTTCACCCTACACGAGGGTTTTAAAACTTTTATTGGTAACCCCTGTACTTTTGTTATGCAGGTAAAATAGCTATACCTTATCATTCCAGGTATTCTGCTGGCTGGGGGCTGTTTGAGATCGCCGGTCCCCGCCGGTAGCGGCCGCCATCTTTGATTGGGATCGTTTGATTGGAGTGGAGCCCTGAACTCCACCCTCGCTCCGCCCCTATTTAGGAGCACGCTTTGAGCCTCGCTTCGTGTTTGTTTGTAGCCCAGTGGCAGTGGGCTGGCGCGCAGACGCTTAGAGAGCTCTCAGAACCTTTTCCTGCATCTCCTCAATTTTACTGTGCAGCGTCCCGCTGATTCGAGCGGTCGGCGCTTTCACCCTACGCGAGGGTTTTAAAACTTTTATTGGTAACCCCTGTACTTTTGTTATGCAGGTAAAATAGCTATACCTTATCATTCCAGGTATTCTGCTGGCTGGGGGCTGTTTGAGATCGCCGGTCCCCGCCGGTAGCGGCCGCCATCTTTGATTGGGATCGTTTGATTGGAGTGGAGCCCTGAACTACACCCTCGCTCCGCCCCTATTTAGGAGCACGCTTTGAGCCTCGCTTCGTGTTTGTTTGTAGCCCAGTGGCAGTGGGCTGGCGCGCAGACGCTTAGAGAGCTCTCAGAACCTTTTCCTGCATCTCCTCAATTTTACTGTGCAGCGTCCCGCTGATTCGAGCGGTCGGCGCTTTCACCCTACGCGAGGGTTTTAAAACTTTTATTGGTAACCCCTGTACTTTTGTTATGCAGGTAAAATAGCTATACCTTATCATTCCAGGTATTCTGCTGGCTGGGGGCTGTTTGAGATCGCCGGTCCCCGCCGGTAGCGGCCGCCATCTTTGATTGGGATCGTTTGATTGGAGTGGAGCCCTGAACTCCACCCTCGCTCCGCCCCTATTTAAACGGCCTCCATGTGTCGGCGCAGCGGACGAGCGCAGCGGGCGCGACGTAGGCGCGCCGGAGTTGCGCCTGAGTTAAGCCCGTCTGCGCCCGTCCGCGGCAGGCCGGGGCATGGGGCATGTCACTCTGCTCCCTTACTCATCTACACTCGCTCCTTTCTAGTCTGTGCTCATGATCCTGCCCTCCCACCCCCCCTCTCCGTACCGAAACTGCTTCTTCATAATCTGTTCACGACTAGAACCTCGTTCCCGGAAATTTCCCCTATCTTTTTCGATAATGGCGTCCATTCTTCAAATCCCGCGTCCCGGGCCCAGTCTCTCCCTCGCTCTACTTCCTCCCCATTATCTGTGATGTATCTTAACACCCGGTCCCTGGTCTGTCATCAATCAGAAATATTTTACCTCCTGGACTCGGAACAGCCTGATGTCCTGTTCTTGACCGAGACCTGGCTCACTGACGATTCATCTCCTGACGTTCTGGCGGCCATTCCCCCAGGCTACTACATCCTGCAGACCAACCGCCCTGCTGGTAAAGCGGGCGGCGGCGTTGCAGCCATCATCAGACACCCCATTAGGTTCTCCCCAGTGTTCTTTCCTAGTATCGCCTCGACAGACTGTCTCGTATTAAGACTGGAGCAGCCTGGGTCTTCACTCATCTGTGTGTTGACCTATCGCCCCCCTCAATCTATGCCTGACTTTTCTATCCTGTTCGGTAACATGATCACCCAGCTTACCATCAGCAATTCCAACGTGTTGATCATGGGCGATTTTAATTACTGGCCATCAGACACTCATGAAACTGCTGATTCGCATGCTTTTTCTGACCTAATGTTGAGCCTTAACTGCACTCAACATATACATGCACCCACACATGTTAAAGGCCACATTTTAGACCAAGTCTGGACCACCTCTCTTGCCATCTCTGCTCCCCTCATCGCCCCTTGTCTCTGGTCTGACCATCACCTCATCACTTTCTCCGTATTCCTGTCTTCCCCTATCACCGCTGCCCACCAATCCAATTTCCTGGTGCGCAATTGGAATAAAGCCGACCTTAACAAACTTACGGCTCTCCTGAGTTCTTCACCCCCACTCATGACTGGACCCAACATCTCTATCGACCTTCAGTCCAAAACCCTCACACACTGGCTTACCGCCGCGGCCGACTCTGTGGCACCACTAAAACCGGTTAAGACAAGGCGCAGGCACGATGCTCAAAAGTGGTTTACCGCTGAGCTCCGCGCACACAAACTTACTCTCCGCCAGGCAGAGAGACGCTGGCGCCGGGATTACTCCCCCGAATCGAAAATTATCTTCTCGTCTCGGCTGAAGGAGTACAAGAACGCTATTACTGTGGCTAAATCATGCTACTTCTCAGGCAAAATTTTAAACTCATCCAATAAATCTAAAGATATTTTTTCTATAGTGGATGAATTATCCAACCCGGAAAGAGTCATCTTAGCCCCTCTCCCTTCTCAATCCTTGTGCGACTCTCTTAATCAATTCTTTGTGGAGAAAATCACCAAAATTAAAACTAGCATTTCCACCTCCCCACCTGCCCCTACATCCTTTTGTATCCCCAGTTATTCTCCCACACACACCTTTACTCACTTCCCTCCTATTTCCAAGGATAACTTTCTCTCACTCCTACACAACGTCTCTTCTGGCTCTCCCAGCGATTGTTGCCTCCCCTCGGTCCTTCGAGAAGTTTTTACCGCCTGTCCTGACCCCCCCCTTGCCCTCTTGAACAACTCTCTAGCCATAGGGGAGGTTCCGGGACCCTTCAAACAGGCCGAGGTGGTTGCCATCCTCAAAAAACCTTCGGCAGACCCTTCCATCATGAGCAACTTTCGCCCTATCTCTCTTCTTCCCTATCTTAGCAAAGTTCTAGAGTCGCACGCCACTCACGCTCTCAGCTCCTTTGTGGAAGAATCTGGTGTACTGGACCCCCAGCAGGCTGGATTCAGACCTGCGCACTCAACAGAAGCCGTCATCCTTTCTGTTATGGAGGAACTGCGCAGGGGCGCGGACGTGAACATCTGCCAGGCCTTGGTCCTCCTGGACTTGTCGGCCGCCTTTGACACGGTCGACCATCAAATTTTGGTCGATCGTGTCAGGGAGGCAGGCATCCAGGGCACCGCTCTGGCCTGGGTCCGATCCTTTCTGACCCAACGCCATCAAGCTGTCAGACTATCCCAGTTTACTGCCTCCCAGGTCAAACTGTCCTGTGGTGTCCCACAAGGCTCTTCCCTCTCCCCCCTCCTTTTTAATTTGTATCTTTCCCCACTTATCCGCGCCCTCCGTCAGTTCAATGTCACAGCATTCAATTATGCTGATGACATACAACTAATTTTTAACATCAACTCCTCTGCTGACTCTATTGCCACCTTTCAAAATACCCTGTGCTTTATCAGCAACTGGATGAGCTCAAACCATCTGAAGCTCAACCCCGACAAGACCGAACTCGTTCTTGTCGGGGGTCCCCTCAACCCTTGGGATTCTTCTTTTTGGCCTCTCAGCCTTGGCAGTCCACCTAGCCCCGCCAACTGTGTTAAAAGTCTGGGAGTCGTCATCAGTAGTAATCTCTCCATGACGCCCCAGATTAGCGCGGTAGTCTCCTCCAGCCATTTCCAATTAAGGAAAATTAAGAAAATCTCCCGGCTACTTACTTCCGAGGCTCTTACCTTGGCCCTGATGGCGCTTGTAATATCGAGGTTAGACTACGCCAACGCGCTCTATGTAGGCATCCCAGCCTACCAACTCAGGCGGCTTCAGCTGATCCAGAATCAGGCTGCCCGCCTGATCCACTGCCTCCCTAGAGATCATCATGTCCGTCCCCTCCTAAAGAGCCTTCATTGGCTCCCTGTAGCCGCCCGCTGTAAGTTCAAGCTGGGTTGTATCATTTACAAATCTCTAGCCGGCCAGGGCCCCCTCTTTATTTCTTCCCTTCTTCAATCCTACGTCCCTTCCCGCACTCTCCGGTCTTCCCAAATGGTCTTGCTTTCCATCCCTAGATATAAGAGGAAGAAACACGGCGGGCTCAAGTTCTCCTTCCTGGCTCCCACTTTTTGGAACTCCCTCCCCTTGTCCCTGAGATTGACCACTTCGTACCCCAGCTTCAGATCTGCCCTTAAAACTTTTCTTTTCACAGAATCTTATCAATAAACGGCCTTTGCGCTATCTTCTGCTCTCTTTACTTTGGCGCCAAGAAACCTAATGGTGTTAGTTGCGCCCCTATAAATTTATTTAACATAACATAACATAACAAACCACTTAGTGGAGCATGCGGAGGAGCCAAAGTAGCACTTTTGTCCCCTACTTGTAATCTTGATTCAGGCATGAAGCTCTGTTGACTCCATAAACTATATCACTGGCTCTCTTGAAAAGAAATCCATTATATTTCCTGCAGATCTCAGGCATTGCAGTAGGATTCTACCAATGAACTGTACATGTTTATTTGTCATGGGACAGTGAATGGCCACAACGGCCATCAATAGGCTGAATATATTTCACTTCACAGATAAACAGCAATTCCTTTTGTTGAGAGCTAAAGAGAGTACTGAAACAGTGTTTAACTTTTTGAAGCTCTATGTCAATCTATGATATGTAGGTGTATGTGGATTCTGTATGTGCATCTACAAAAGGAGGAAACAGGAGCTATTTGGGTCAAGCACACATGCTCCTTGTATCAATAATCTATAAGTAAAGGGGGTGTGCAGTTCCTCATCCCCATAGATACTCTATGTCAGATGTGCCTGTTTCTTTGTGCAATTCTCCCAATAGCCAGCCATTTGTATTGCATACAGTATGAACAACTTCTTTTGGCTCTTAGTGCTAAATGTTATTATCACTTATCAATCTAACATTACTGAAACGTGTATTGCAGGTTGCAGGTAGCTTTATGCAGAGATTTAATAGCTTACTGAGTTCTCTCAGTTCAGGCCTATATCAAAAAATCAAAATGTAGACAATCTCCCCTGGAGCTTCAGGCCTTCTAATCTCACCCACGGATATGGCTGACTTTACCCTACACTCCCCTTCCAGCTCCTCTCATAATTCAATTACAGGGGCTTCCATCTGGCTGGGAGTTCAGGAAGTGGGGGTTGGCTGCCTGTGAACCTAAATGTATTTCTCCCTTTAAAGACCAGTTTGGCTATCCAGCACATTTTATGTTCTGGCATCTGCAGACAGCATATCTTCTCAAACCAGCTGTCTCCTTTGTCTCAGCCCAGGCCACTTCACACCAAATCAAAAGTGCCTGACTCAGCCTGTCAAAGGCTGGCAAATCTGAAGAGAATGCTACAGGGCTGAATTGGGTTACTTTAGGAAAGGAGTTTGATAACTTATTTCCTACAATAGTTCTATTAAATCCAACGTTGGCATGCTGCTGGATTTATTGCAACTCAATTTGACACTTTGAAATAATAAGCCTGTGTGCTTCCTGCTTCTTCTGGACTCAGAGTCAGAAAGAGAAGGGTAGAGACGACGAGGAGACACGGCGGAAGAGGTAAGTGGTTTTTTAAATATATTTCAAACCCCCGTCCCATCCCACCATCCCCGTTCCCTACCAGGTGCCACTGCTTATTTATTACGCCCTGAAACATGTTGGAGTTGTTGGACATGTACCTTAACTCCTAAACTGTATTGTAATGCAGTCTGTTTGTTATTAGATAAGAGAACAACGCTACTATCCATTTCTTCATATTGCTAAAATCTTTGAGGTTAGAGTTTCTGTAACAAAAAACAAATAAATTCGACTATCATCACCTATGCTGCTTGAGACATCCCTCTCTATAACTTTGTGAGTTGCTGCGGTACATGTTTTCCGTTTCCAGCACTGCCCACACTCCTATGGTTGGACTGGTCATGCACACTGTCTGATGTACAGGCAAAATGTAAACATCCGTGAAAAGTTGTGGGTTGATACTACAACTATATGGTAGAGACAGCCCATGGGGACAATGTCTTGAGGGGTTTGAGCCAAACAATCCAAATGGTGAAAGGGGGCGACCCAAACCAATTCTGCATGCTATAAGTTGTGTATTATGCGTTGTGTGGGTTGTGTTTTGTGTATGTGTTGTGTATTTTGTAATGGCAAGATGGCTTGTCAGAGAGCTGCAGCTGTATATAGCGAGATCTAAAAAAGAGGGAAGTTGTACTTAATAGGCAGTCAATTGGCATAGATATATACCTGATATTCATAAAGGTGCCATCTACTGCTACCTCAATCAGTATTGACACTGTACCAATATTGCAGAAAAAGCCCGATCTAGGTCACAATCTACCAGAAATAAATAAATGACGTTCCAGGACAAATGTTCAAATGGGTTGTTAAAATGCAAGATGTGTATTGCTCTGCCTGGAGGATACTATGGGACATCCGACAGGATGACAGAAACGCGCTTGTGCAGCAGACGCCAGTGGCACTGGAAATGTAATTGCTCCGCTTAAGTCTCTATTGCCCCCAATGCCCCTGTCCCCCACAACGTTCCTTTGACTGATTCCCTTTGTATGAGGATGACTGCAGCGATTTGGAATGCATTTCTTTAGATTGTTTATCAGAACGGAGATAGTTAAATTACAGATTACAGAACAATAACTTGAAATTAATTATTTTAATATAAACCCTATTGCTCATAATGATAATTCCGACATAGCGTATCTAATGGCAGGACTGTCGTTTTAATCCTTTAACGATATGTCATTTTCTCAAAGGAATTCTATTCAACCAGGGAGATTACCGCCCCCGCATCCCTCCCCTGAACCTTATGGTGTCAGCCATGGAGACCTCCTGAGCCTGGCACATACATTCACCAGTTAGCTCTTTCGTCCAAGTAAGTCTCACATGGGCACCTTCGGCAGCTGGTACTGCTGCACACCCCCTTTGCTATAATGGAAAGGATACACCACACTGGACTACTATGGCCTACAACCCCCCACCCCCCCCCCCCCCCCTCCCGCCCCCCGAAGCCCAGGGTCTTCACAAGCTAGTCAGGATGCTGCGGAAGAGAACATAGTAAGTCATCCTTAAATACTGAAATGTATTCCTTCGTGGGGAGTTTTTTTTTAAACAATGCATATCCTAATCGTTTTAAACAGTTAATGGCTGCATAGAATTTTTACAGAGAAGCATTTTTTTTATAACATAGGGGTCACATTTAATTTTTATATTTTATTTTCTCCGGTTATCTTTATGTATTGATGAGAAGAACACGCTACTTTTTCTGTATTTCGTTCTCGATTGTATTTGCATCACCATATCAACTAAAATATAAAATAATTATATATATTAAAAATGTACTTGATTATTTGGCTATAAAACATTCACTCTAACTTTTCCTTCACCAATTGATTATGAGCATGGCGGACACCATCTTTTAAATTAGAGACTTCAGTTTCTCTTCAACAGTTCTTCATGTCTGGCAGGTTTGTTGGGGCTCATCTTAGTGATGTATGTATTCATTCTATGGTCTTTGCCTTACCCGGACAACATCTCTGTGAGAGGGTAGAGAAAGCACCGTCCAGCCCCATACATACTGGCACAGAGGCACCGCGAGTAGAGGAGTTCTCCTTTAAAGCTGTTACCTACTGTGAGGCCCTGTTGTGCTTCAGTCCCAGAAAAAACAAATTCACCATTGAGCTCTAGTGTCAGTTTTGTTTCATTTGGGGAACTGCAACCAAACCATTGGTGTTTTTTTATTTTCACACACAAAAACTTAATTGGCTACCAGAAATATCTCAATTTATTTAAAAAAAAAAAAACAAAGCTGTTGATCCGTACATCCTGGTATTACACCACTCATAACATGGTCAGTGACATCACTGATGACATCTCAAATGACATCATCCACATACTCCTCTCGTACACCCACTCACATAGCCACACAACCACTCACACACCCATTCACAGACCCACACAACCATTCACACACCCACTCACTTACCCTCACAGCCCCTCAGTCACCCAGTCCCTCACCCATACAGGTACTCACACCCCCACATACTCACCCATACTGCCACTCACACCGCCACTCACTCACCGAGACAGCTTACCAATACCAATTCAAAGTAAAAATCACTGAAATTCATCAGTTACAGTTAACTGTAGAGTAACTATAACCTGTGCACTTGCCATGCTCTATGGCATCATTGATAACATCACTGATGACATCTGGAATGAAACCATTAATGCCATCACTGCGCATGGCAAGTGCCCAAGTTATAGTTACTCTACAGTCAACTTTAACAGGTGAATTTTAGTGTTTTTTAGTTTAAATTGGAATTCTTTTAACCAGCGTTTTCCGTTTTCACTTAGCTATATATATATCTATTAAAAAGTGAAATCTGCCGGTGGTGTCTGCTTCAGTCATGCTGAGAGACAGACTCAGGATTGGAAACTAAAATAAATAAAATAAAAAATAAAAAAAATAATTAAAAAAAATATATATATATATATATATATATATGTGTGTTTATGGTTTTGATAAGTAGCAGAATGGTAAACAGCAAATGTGTAAAGTGTGCACCAAGAACAGGACATGTGTACAGGCAGCCAGAATGAGGATAGAATGCGGAAAGGTGAAGCCACAATTATAAGGCAATGCTCTCTCAAAAGAAAGAATCACAGGTAAGCAAAAACTTTCAGACTGAACATCACATATATTACTCATGAATACTGATGCAATCAGTTCGATCACAAACACAGGTGCACACTTCACAATTTTTCATTAATTTGACTTATTAGTTCTTATGAAATAGGCTGCATAAATATGTAGAGCACAAGAGCTTGAAATGAAATGATGCATACTGAATGTCATTTATTAATATTAATTTTTTGAAAAAGGTAGTAAACTTTGAACAAGGCCTGCAAGCAGTTTTAAGAGTGGTGCACGTCTTGTCTATGACGTATATAACTATCTAATTATAAACAAGATTTAATTAGAATCATTGGCATCAAATAGCTTACTTTATTTGGCTACAGGTCTGCTGTGATTAACACATACCCACAATGGCATGGTACCAGAATATCATGCCCTGAATGTATTTGGATAAAGATATTGTTCTTCAGTATCATTAACAAAAACTTGATATTAGTCACTCTACAGTGTGGTAGTTGAGCCACAATATTTATTAAATTAGAAACTGCTCTTTAAAAAAAAGAAAAGAAGCATTTTTAATTTCTGATAAAATGGCAACATGATTTCATGTGTGATGGTGTGAAGGGCATGCAGGTAAACCAATAGAACTAAAGAGAGGACTTTCATTGGTTTAACAAATAATCTGAAATCGTCTGCTCTTCTGCATTCCTCTGCTAATGGGCGACGGTTATGGAATGGAAGATCGATGGTAATGTTTCTGACCTTCTAGATATCTAGTGATGCTATAGTGCCTTCTCATGGGAATGGCAAGGCCAGAATATCAAGGATAAATTCATGATGGGTAACCTCACTGGACAGAAGTATCACACACATATCAGGGGATAAGAGCTCCATCTTTAGCCAAGACCTCCAGTATCAGAATTTAAATACTTCAGGTTCAGGGTGCAGCGATTAGGAAATTAGCAATCAGTCTGGGTTTGGATCAAATCACAATACAGCGTAATCAATATAATTCTGGAAAAATTGGATTCATCATCATAGCTGAGTGCGGAAAGACTTTTTAAAAATACATCTTGCTTACATAATTAATCTCAGCTGGCACAATAAGATTGACATCAACATCATCGTAACTCCAAATATACAAACCTTTTCTGACAGGATTCGGACAAGAATCGAGAGCGATTGTCCCAAACTTGTTTGGCAAATTTTTCCCTAGTGTTTTTCCTTTGTTTTTCCAACTGCTGGCTCTGGCTGTCAATGACAGGAGCTCAGAGAAGAATGTGGATGGAGGTTGTTAAGGGATGCCACTAATATTAGATTATATCATGGGCTAATTTTCAAAATATTACCCAACATTGCATCGTGAGAGCCAGCTTACTGCTTCGCTCTGCGGTCCGTCGATGTGGTCCGTCGGCTGCGCTGCCGCCTCTGGTGCAGGAAACCAGGGTTCGAGCCTCGAGGTCGCGTCCACATCCTGTGATTCTGGGCAAATCATTTAATCTCTCCGTGCCTGAATGTGTAATGTAAATACAGTACTATGTAAAGCGCTCCAATACCTTCGGGTCGAGTTTGCGCTATATAAATATGCAAAAAAAATAAAATAAGGGAAATGCAGGGATGAGTCATGTTTACAGGAATACATTGCATCCCTTGTCTTTCTTTTGTGCTAGCATTGTTTAGGCAGCCTTAAGACAATACAGACACCCTAATCCCAAGGTATAAGGGTGCCTGCGTTGAAATCCAGTTGTTTTTGAGTAGGAAGGGGCACCTTCCATCACAATAAGAATCGTTGTGCCTTCCCAGGCAAAGAGCAAGTGTTTGACGCATTTCCAGATTTACGCTATGTTGTAAATCTGGGAATGTATCAAATACCATGGGCGTTGAGTGGGATCATCTAACGCAATGCCCATGGCATACCTTCCCGACACAGTGTGAGGCAATGCAGCGACCTGAGCTGTGTTGCCTCACACCATATCTACGAGGCCATAAAAAGCCATGCACGTTATCCTCTTCCAGGGCGCTGGTAGAGCAGCCATTTTTTGTGAGTGAGTGCTCTAGTGGTTAGCGGGCACCAGTATTTAATGCAATTGAGAAGATGTGTTTCTTTATTATTTGTCAGACGTTCTGAACTATAATGCACCATTCTGGAGACCATAGGTAACAGAAGGCAAATCATGGCATTTTTGTAAATTTCCCCAGAGGCAGGCCCAGCACATAACCTGGTATCTGCGAAATTACATTGAAGCCACATCAGCTACATCAAGTGAGCACATAATCCTAATCCTATCATTTGTATAGTGCACTACTCACCCGGTAGGGTCTCAATGCGCTGGGGGGAGGGGTCCGCTACTGCTCGAATAGCCAGGTCTTGAGTTGCTTCCTGAAGGAGAGATGGTCCTGGGTCAGCCGAAGGCGGATGGGGAGGGAGTTTCATGTCTTGGCTGCCAGGTATGAGAAGGATCTTCCTCCGGCAGTGGCTCTGCAAATGCGTGGTACGGCGGCGAGGGCGAGGCTGGTCGATCGTAGCTGGCAGGTGGGCGTGTAAAAAGTCAGGCGGTTGTTGAGGTACTTGGGGCCCAGGTCGTGGAGAGCCTTGTGTGCGAGGGTGAGGAGTCTGAACATGATCCTCTTGCTGACGGGGAGCCAGTGCAGGTCTCTCAGGTGGCCGGAGATGTGGTTGTGTCGGGGGATGTCCAGGACGAGTCGTGCGGAGGCGTTCTGTATGCGCTGGAGTCTTTTCTGTAGTTTGGCTGTGGTTCTGGCGTAGAGGGTGTTTCCGTAGTCCAGTCAGCTGGTGATGAGTGCCTGGGTGACCGTCTTCCTGGTTTCGGTGGGGATCCATCGGAAGATCTTACAGAGCATGCGCAGGGTGTTGAAGCACGATGAAGAGACGGCGTTGACTTGTCTGGTCATCGAGAGGGAGGAGTCCAGGATGAAGCCCAGGTTGCGTGCGTGGTCCATTGGCTTGGGAGTGGTGCCCAGGGCAGGGGGCCACCAGGAGTCGTACCAGGTGGAGGGGGCTGATCCCAGGATGAGAACTTCCGTCTTGTCTGAGTTCAGTTGCAGGCGGCTGTTCTTCATCCACTCAGCGACATCTTTCATCCCTTCGTGTAGGCTGGCTCTGGCGGTGGCGGGGTTGTTGGTGAGGGAGAGGATCAGCTGGGTATCGTCGGCATAGGAGATGATGTTGATGTTGTGTTGGCGTGCGATGGCTGCGAGAGGGCTCATGTAGACGTTGAAGAGGGTCGGGCTGAGTGATGATCCTTGTGGTACGCCGCAGATGACTTCGGTGGCCTCGGATCTAAACGGGGGGAGGCGGACTCTCTGGGTTCTGCCGGCGAGGAACGAGATGATCCACTCCAGTGCCTTCTCTTGGATTCCGATGTTGCTGAGGTGCTGTACTAGGGTGCGGTGGCAGACAGTGTTGAACGCTGCAGAGTGGTCCAGGAGGATGAGGGCCGGTGTTTCCCTGTTGTCGAGCAGGGATCTGATGTCATCGGTGGCTGCGATCAGGGCGGTCTCGGTGCTGTGGTTGGCTCGGAAACCGGACTGCGAGGGGTCGAGGGATCCGTTCGTCTCGAGGAAGGCGGCGAGCTGTCTGTTGACTGTCTTCTCAATGACTTTGGCAGGAAAAGGGAGGAGCGAGATGGGGCGGAAGTTCTTGAGGTCGGTGGGGTGCGCTGTTGGTTTCTTCAGTAGGGCACTGAGCTCTGCATGCTTCCAGCTCTCCGGGAAGGTGGCGGTGGTGAAGGAGACGTTGATGATGTCCCGGAGTTGGGGTGCGATGATGGAGTCGGCCTTGTTGAAGACGTGGTGGGGGCAGGGGTCGGTTGGTGATCCGGAGTGGATGGTGTTCATCGTGCGGGTGGTGTCTTCGGTGCTGACCGGGGTCCAGTTGCAGATGGTGGAGGCGGGGGGCGTTGGTTCGGTGGTTGGGTGCTTGGTTGGTGCGCCGAAGCTGTTGTGTATGTCGGCGATCTTGCGGTGGAAGAATGAGGCGAGTGAGTCGCAGAAGTCTTGTGAGGGGGCGATGTCGTTGTTTCCGGCGCAGGGGTTGGAGAACTCTTTGACGATGCTGAAGAGTTCCTTGCTGTTGTGGGTGTTGTTTTCCAGTCGTTCTTTGAATGTTGACCTTTTGGTGGTGCGGATCAGCTGGTGGTGTATGCGGGTGGCGTACTTAAGGGCAGTCATGTTTTCTGTGGTCTGGTCGTGGCGCCAGGCTTTCTCGAGGGTGCGGCAGTTCTTCTTGGAGTTTTTGAGTTCGTCAGTGAACCAAGAGGCTTTCTTGCTGCCGGGTCTGCTGGGAGGGGTCTTCAGTGGTGCAAGGTCATCTGCGCAGTCGGTGAGCCACTGTGTGAAGATGCGGGCTGCTACGTTGGCATCCATTGTGCTGGCGGGAGGGTTCCGTCTGAGGGAGGTGGTGAGCTGGTCGGTGGTGATCTTGCTCCATCTCCTGCGGGTAACCTGTTGCGGGTGGTGGTGGGTCGTGGTTCTCCTGAAGCTGAAGTGGACGCAGCTGTGGTCAGTCCAATGGAGTCCGGTGGAGTGGCTGAAGGAGATGTACTTGCTGGAGGAGACCAGTTGCTTAAGTCCGAGGTTGGCGAGGTTGTCCAGCAGGGTGGTGGTGTTGCTGTCATTGTTGTTCTCCAGGTGGAAGTTGAGGTCCCCTAGGAGGATGTATTTTAAGGGACGAGGGCGTGCGGGCTGATGAAGTCTGCGATGTCTCCGCTGAATTGTGTGCGTGGTCCCGGGGGTCTGTAGATGAGGGTGCCTCTGAGGGTGGTCTTTGGGTCGGTGTGTATCTGGAAGTGGAGGTGCTCGGCGGCGGTGAATGTGTCGTCGGGGTTTGTCGTGATGCGGATGGTGTTCTTGTGGACGATGGCGATGCCTCCTCCGGTCAGGTTTATGCGGTCCTTCTGGGTGATCTTGTATCCGTCCGGGATGGCTATGGCGATGTCGGGTGCTGAGGAGGCGTTCATCCAGGTTTCCGTGAGGAAGGCGACGTCTGGTGATGTTGTGTCGAGCAGGTTCCAGAGTTCGACGGCGTGTCTGTGGACGGAGCGGGTGTTGAGCAGGATGCACAAGGTGGTTGTTGCTGGTGCTCGTCGGCTTGGCGGGTGCGGTGCATGTCCGGAGGCAGGTGAAATTGCAGGCTTGGCAGGTGAAGGGTCTGTGGGTGCGTTTCGGGGTGGCTCGGTAGCAGGCGGGGTTGAGTGCGTTGAGGGTGGCGGCGTCGTAAGTCCATCGTGTGGGCTGGCATCTTCGGGGGCCAGGGGTCCTGGCGCTGGGCGCGGTCCAGGCGCGGACAGGCGTAGACGGGCTTGCCTTTGGCGCGCCTTCGGCGCACAATCGGTACGCCCGCTGCGCGTGCTCGCTGCGCGTACGCGTGGACTCCGCTATAAATGGCAAAGTGGGAGGGAGGAGCAGCTGGGAGGCGGGAGCGGGGCAGCGAATGGGGGTACAGAAAGAAAAAGGGGGTGGGGCTGCAGGGGAGCAGCGCCGGGGAGCGGGGGGAAAGGAGAGCGGGAAAAACAGGCGAGGGGGCAGGTACACAGGACAAAAATGGGCAGTACAATGAGCACAGAGACAAGGCAAAATACAAAATACAAGAACAGAATACAATACGTAGCAATAAAATACAATACTTAGCGGGAGCGGCGACAAAACACGGGCGGAAAAACCGACGAAGGAAAAATCAAAAGCTCAGCTGCAGGGCAGCGGCGAACTCGAGGCAGCAGCGGTGGAGCCTGGCACACTCACGGGGAGTCGCGCAGTGTGTGGAGCGACCGGCCCTGAAGCAGGGACAAGGGTCACAGCTCACCACCGCGTGGACTCCACCATAAATGGCCAAGTGGGAGGGAGGAGCAGCTGGGAGGCGGGAGTGGGGCGGCGAATGGGGGTAGAGAAAGAAAAAGGGGGCGGGGCCGCAGGGGAGCAGCGGCGGGGAGCGGGGGGAAAGGAGAGTGGGAAAAACGGGCGAGGGGGCAGGTACACAGGACAAAAACGGGCAGTACAATGAGCACAGAGACAAGGCAAAATACAAAATACAAGAACAGAATACAATACGTAGCAATAAAATACAATACTTAGCGGGAGCGGTGACAAAACACGGGCGGAAAAACCGGCAAAGGAAAAATCAAATGCTCAGCTGCAGGGCAGCGGCGAACTCGAGGCAGCAGTGGTGGAGCCTGGCACACTCACGGGGAGTCGCGCAGTGTGTAGAGCGACCGGCCCTGAAGCAGGGACAAGGGTCACAGCTCACCACCGCGTGGACTCCGCCATAAATGGCTAAGTGGGAGGGAGGAGCAGCTGGGAGGTGGGAGCGGGGCAGCGAATGGGGGTAGAGAAATAAAAAGGGGGCGGCGCCGCAGGGGAGCAGCGGCGGGGAGCGGGGGGAAAGGAGAGTGGGAAAAACGGGCGAGGGGGCAGGTACACAGGACAAAAACGGGCAGTACAATGAGCACAGAGACAAGGCAAAATACAAAATACAAGAACAGAATACACTACGTAGCAATGAAATACAATACTTAGCGGGAGCGGCGACAAAACACGGGCGGAAAAACCGGCAAAGGAAAAATCAAAAGCTCAGCTACAGGGCAGCGGCGAACTCGAGGCAGCAGCGGTGAAGCCTGGCACACTCACGGGGAGTCGCGCAGTGTGTGGAGCGACCGGCCCTGAAACAGGGACAAGGTTCATAGACGTTAAAACAGCCTTGTCCGACACACTATATAAATGTTGCCAATTTATTGATTCAGGTTTTTAAGAAAAGCTTTTTGAATCAGAGAAGTCTGAAGAGATCCCAATCAAGGATGAAATGAGGCACTTCTTATATGAGATACAGGTTTTAAAAAGATTAATACAGTTCTCGAAGAACTACCTGTGTGCACTCCCATGAAGGATGGGAAAATATCACAACTTGACAGCCTTGTTGAAATGTATTCTCTTCCCAAAAGTATGAATATGCTAAAAATCCACTTACAAAATGTTTTGCATAGCAGCCAGCGGTTCTTTTGATGCAAGGTTCTGTATTGTCCCATCACCCACAGTTCACTCTGCCAGCACCCTTTTCTTTCTTTGCCCCCACACAAACTCTAGAACCTGACATCCACTGTTACTTGATCTCACATAGGCCTCCTTTTTAACATCTCCCCCTCCATTATTGTACACTCCAGATCTGCTTCTATGATTGCACCCCTCCATATCCCTCGCCTCAGTTTCACCAGCACTCTGTCCAGCACTCTGTCCCAAAATGTGTAGCCTGCCCCATGCACGATCAGCTCCAACGATCTGCACCTGTCATTGCTCTAATGACACTGCCTACATTCTGCTTTTCATTTTGCTACTAACACCATGCTCACTTGGCCTTACCTGTCAATCAATCAGATTGTCGTGTTCGCGGCGTTTGCCGGCCGGCACTCCCGCATCCACACACAGAGAAACGATCGGGAGACTCACTTCCGGGCGAAAGTCGGGTCCCGGTATAGTCCTCACCACGGACGCAAGGTCAAGGGAATAACTTCCGGGGAAAACGCATATCAGCGCGTTTTCCCGCGGTCTCACTGCTTCGAATTCTGGACTGATTCCCGAGTGGTTTGGGATGATCTACGGAGCCCCGTAGCGTCAATCTAGAGCCGACTCATCCTGTTCCTGAACCGTGGGAGAAGACTTCGCCTCGAGGCCAACACCCTGACGAGGTATTATTTCTCCTTCGCACCAGAAGCCTTGCAGACACCGGAGTGGTGCGTGGCTTGTCTCTTTCCATTACCGCGCAGGAGCGCCTTAAAGAGTGTTGTTATCATCGCGCAGGAGCGCCTCATGGTTATTTTATTAGTACCGCGCAGGAGCGCCTCCTAGTTGTTTTGTTAGTACCGCGCAGGAGCGCCTCCTAGTTATTTTGTTAGTACCGCGCAGGAGCGCCTCGTAGTAATTTTGTTAGTATGCGCAGGAGCGCCTCATAGTTATTTTGTTAGTACCACGCAGGAGTGCTATTGGTTCTTTTCTTTTGTCCCTTGCTGAATGCACCATACTGTAGTTGGGCCACGCATTCAGTACACTTTCGGAATCCACCGCACTATAGCGCTGAGGGGGGACTGAGGACTACAAACCACTGCTGGTCGTGCGCCTTGCAGAGGAGCCAAGGGTGACAGCGTTCGCTGCTACGTGGTGGTCCGGAGCTGCAAAAGAACTGCCAACCTTAGTCTGTACAACCTTGGTGAGTCCTCGGAACAAGAAACACGGGGTTACTCTTGTGTGTGGATTAGGGGGATGTGAAACAAAGGGAGTGGGGGTTCCTTGTTAACTGAGTCTTTTCCCTGTCTTCCAGTCAAACGACCCAAGACCCAACACACCATCCACTGCCTTCCTCCCGGCTCCCTTCCCTGCGTCCATCTCATCCCCGCTGGGTTCCACTGTCCATAAGGGGTAGGTGGGTACAGGGGCGGGCGCTCTTGTCGTCTCTGCGGAAACACTCCACTAGCAGAGGTAAGCATTGTGGGGTACCTGACACAGATGTCTTGTAAGGCGCAACTACTCACCCAAAAGGGTCTCAAGGCACTGGGGGAGAGGGGGTGTAGCTGCTGTGTCAGGTGTCTGATGGAACAGACACATTAATAATGCTGCTCCATTGGAAAATTCACTCCTGCCAATCATTACTGCAGAATACAGACATATTACAGTAGAACACGTTAACACTGTCCTTGTGAAGTGACAGATTCTCTTCGAATATTAGGCCACCTTTGCTCAGTACCTTGCATGTTTAATTCGATTCATTTTGGCAGTACCATTGATGATGCTAGTTCCCTGTTAACTTTAGAATAATGTTCTTTACTTTATGTTATTGGACTCTTTGACAGCACAATCCCACCTCGCAAGGCATGAATAAGGTAAACCAGTACTTGAAGATAATGAAATAAAAATTCATGAATTTTCTCTGCAAGTTATTCTTTGACAAACACCCCCTCCCCCTTGTGCCCTCACCCGGGACATCACATATCCAGCTGTCCCACTCCCACAATAAGCTCCGACCATACACCAGCATCTTCATGGTTTACCTTGCGATAGTTTGACAAACCTTACACCTCTGCGACAGAATCATCCCCAAAATGAAAAAACTGTGAAAACCTGCCTCTGCCCCCTTCAACCATTCAGCCCACCAAGTCCCATCTCCCTCACTCACAGCCGAGCAATAGCTTTTACCAACTCCACTTTTCCTTGCGGGCCAAATCTATTTAATGTGTTGCATTTTCATCAACTTTCGATTTTATTTGGTTTCAAGAGTGAGGAGCAGCTTTGGTTTAATATTCTTGGGATGCTTGCCAAGTAGATACAGCTGGAAGGTACCGGAGAGCCATTCCCCATCACCTTGAACAGCGGGCACCTACTGTTTCACTTAAGTCTTCTCTGTGAGTCCGCCTCAAACAGATGTCCAGAGCAAAAATGCACAGCAGGCTACTACGACCACAAAGCACAGTTTGAGGGGAAGAAAAGCTAAAGTACAGGAAGGATAGCTCAAAAATAAACTTGCTAACTGAAAAAGTGTACACTGCATTAAGTTAGTATATACAAATAAATGGAAAATAAAAAAATACAGGAAACAGAACTATACCTAATGAATTAATTGCAATAAACCCATTGCCGTGTAAAACGCTTGTGAAATCAAGATGAGCAAAGAAAAAAAACGGAAGGACGTGTGTGAATTGCCACATCAAGGTCCATAGATGATCCTTTTTAAAGATGAGGCATATTTTATAGCCATGATTGCCGCAATATGGAACCTCACTGCGTTTGTGTATTTATTCATGTTTTTGTATATTCACTTTTGTATCGTTTTTCTTCCTTACCAGTTACCACAAAGACGCACTCATCGCAAATAAAATATGTCTAACAAATACAGATGTGTGTGTGTCTTTCTTTAGTTGAGTTTAATAAATACAGATGTGTGTCTTACTTTAGTTGAGATGTTTAATAAACTGAGAAAGAACCATACACTGAAAGGCACTAAGGACTAACAGACAGATGCATGCAGCCTTTTGGCATTCGCCAAAGTTCTGATTAGGAAAAGTGGGCTATTTGCTACTGCAAAAAGTCTTTTTGTCATGTATGAAAATGAAATTGTGATTTGGTAACGCAATATCGAATCACAATTTGGGTTTGTGACCAAATACTGATTTGGTATTTGGATGGGGCTAGTTTAGGGTATCTCTTCCAAATACTGAGCCAGAATGGTATGTATTAATGTTTTGTGACCGAAATCAGTTAGGAAACATTAAAATTGTTTTGACTGCAAACATGTAATGGTAACCCATTCGCAAAAGGGAATGAGTTCCTTAGGGGGCCGTGTCTCCTTTGTTAAAGTAGATTTTTTTTTTTTTTGCAAGAGTAAGCAGTGGTCCACTGCCTACTCTTCAAAATTCCTACTTTTCATTGTTTTTTAAATGCATCCCATTTTCCTTTAAGGTAATCCATATTGCATTTAAAAATAAATTGCTTTATTTAGGCACAATCACATACACGGTGGTCACCCGACCCCAGCAGGCAATCATTCCTGGATGGTGTTGTGACTCACAGTGGGTCACCTTTCTTGACGTACCTCATTAATGTTCATGTGGTAGGTTGAATTGCGACCTAGGAATTGGTATTTTGTGAACCAACCTATTAGTATATAGGTTGGTTCCCAAAATAACAGACTGCTGGTAAATTGCATCCAGTATTTTACGACAAGTGCTACATACATCTAGCCCTAAATTCCGATCCTTTGGCAGATTTCACTAGAAAAAACATGGCAAAAATTGGTTGGAATGAAAATACTCTCTTTATTAATTTCACATAACGCATAAAGGGAAGAAATCAGATCTCGACTCCTGAGTACCATATAGAACAGACACAAGTGCCGCTACTATTCACATTACCAAGGTAAAGCATGGAGCGAGGTTACCAAAGAAAGCAAAGTAAGAAATAGAATATTGAAAAATAAAAATAACTTTCCAGAACATTATCCAAAAGATTCCCCAAACATGTCCACCCTCCGCCCCCCCCCCTCTCGTCCATCCACTATAAACCCACGAAAAAGAAAGGGAGAGCCCGAAACCACAATGGATCATCTCTATCTAGTAGATCTGCGTGGGAGGGCCTTCTGCGGAATCTGTGTATCTTCCAGACGCAGCAATCTAAGGTAGCGGGGGCATGTTAGTTCCCTAAATTCAGTTCTGAGGAGAGTGAGGAAGGGACACCAGAGCTCTGGGAATTCAGAGCCTCTGCCTGCCAGAGTGAGAGTAAGCTTCTCCATCCCCAGTACCATCCACAATCTATGCAACCAACCTGAGCAGGGTGGGGGCGAGGGAGAGCGCCAGTGCGCCAGTATGTTCTGTGTGGCCGCTCCCAAGGCTATAGCGATCAGGCGCCCCCGTCGGGACTTAAGAGGATACATCAATGGATTTGGTAAGCCCAACAGTATGTAGGCAGGGAAGCGTGGGAGCTGCGTGTCCAAATGAGCATCTATATCATCCAGGATTTGAGCCCAGTACGGCCGAATATGTGTACAACTCCACAGTAGGTGCTCTAACGTGCCCACCTCCCCACAACCCCTCCAACAGAAAGCACTCTGGCGGGGGTCAAAACGGTGGAGGCGATCTGGTGTGTAGTACCAGTAGGTGACTACCTTGGTCATTGTCTCGGTAAGGCCTGCGTGATGTGCTGAATGCCGGGCCCTGTAATATATGTCATCCCATTCCTCGTGGGTAAGAGATCTGCCAATCTCGCATTCCCAGCGTGTCCGGCCCGCATTGTATGTGTGCGTGGTAGTAGTCAGGAGGTGCTTGTAGAGATCAGAGATAAGCTTTTTATCTGACGATCTAGTGATAAGCCATTTCTCGAAAGCAGTGAGGGAGCGCTGGGCGCCGGATTTCACTTGGGGTTGCAGGACCCAGTATCTGAGCTGGAGGTAAGGAAGCCTCTCGGTCTCAGGGAGGCCATAGTCCATAGGAATCTGTGGGAAGGGAAGAATGCCATCCGTGTCAAACAGATGTCCGAGGCATCTACAAGGAGAGGGCCGCCATTGTGCGAAGGCCTTAGTTGCCATGCCTGGTTGGAAGTCTGGGTTGTTAAAGATTGGTGTTAAGGGGAAGGGAAAGTTCGTCAGAGCATGCGTGACTGCGGTACGGTCCCACGCCTCCAAAATCGTACCCGTAATATAGGAAGCATAGAGATTCAGTGGTCTATTTGCCCTACATTAAAAGGGGACCCCCTGCAGGGTTGTTGCCACGACCGCTTGGTCTTGGAACAACCAATGCTTCTCAGACTCCAAACGACTCCACTCCACAAGGTAACGGAGCTGCGTGGCGTAAAAGTAAAGCTGCAGATCTGGGACCCCCACTCCTCCCCGCTCGGGCGGTAGTATTGCTATAGCATGCTTAAATCTGGGCTTACGGCCCTGCCAGATAAACTGCGCCAGATCTGCCTGAGTTTGCTGGATCCAGCCAGTCGGAGGGCGAAGAGGAAGCGTCTGAAAAAGATATAGGATCTGGGGAAGAATGGTCATTTTTGTGGCCGCGATTCTACCTAGCCAAGAGAGGGTGTGATGCTTCCATTGGCCCAGCTCCCTGCGGATGTGAGCACGGAGCCGATCATAATTAGCGGTGACTTTGTCTCGGATGGTAGGGCCTAGCTGCACTCCCAGGTAGGGGACCGTGGAGTCCGCCCACTGTATCGAGTGCTCCTCTTGTAGCCTAGCCAACGTGTGTTGGGTAAGTGAGATTTTAAGTGCCGTCGTCTTCCCCATGTTGATTTTAAAACCGGAAGCCTGCCCAAAACAATGAAGTTCGATGAAGAGCGCTCTAAGCGACTGGACCGTGTCGGTGAGAGACAAAAGGATATCGTCTGCGTATGGGCTGATGGTATGTATATCTCTGCCAAACTTAATGCCCTTTACGATGGGGTGATGCCTGATCCGGAGAGCTAACGGTTCCATATATAGCGCAAAGAGGAGGGGGGAGAGGGGACATCCTTGTCTCGTGCCTTTGCTAATGGGAAACCGGGAGGAAGTCTGTCCGTTCACCCGGACCGTGGCCATGGGCAGCCAGTAACAATTCAGGATCCGTGTGCGCAGTTTCTCCCCTAGTCCAAACTTCTGCAGGACCTGTTCTAGATATGGCCAGTCTACCCTGTCAAAGGCCTTCTTGGCATCTATGGCTAATAACATGTATTCTCCGTCTGTGCGTGACGCTTTTTCAATGAGGTGGAGGACTCTCTTGGTATTGTCACTCATCTGCCTCTGTGATATGAACCCTGCCTGATCCGGTTCCACAAGTTAGGGGATGTATGGACCCAGTCGTATTGCGAGGATACTCGTGTATAGTTTAAGATCAATGTTGAGCAGGGAGATCGGCCTGTACGCACCACGCGTCCTTCCCGGGCTTGGGAATGACCACAACCGATGCCTCTAGCATCTCCGCCGGGATGGCGCCATCCTGGTAGAAGGTGTTAAACAGGTCTCTCAGCAAGGGAGCCAACTGCGCGCAAAAGGTTTTGTAAAAGGCTGCCGAATAACCATCCGGACCAGGCGATTTGCCTAGTTTTAGACACGAGTTCGCCGCAATGACCTCCTCTGTCCCTATATCTCTATCAAGGTGGCCAGCTTGTTCCGGGGTAAGAGCCGGTATCTGCGTGGTGTCTAGGTAGGCAGAGCAGTGGGATGGGTCCAGGGAGTCGCCTGCATATAGAGTTACGTAGAAATCCCGAAATGCCTCCGCAATCTCAGCATCATCCGACGTGAGGTCGCCCCCCAGGCCCCAATGGATGGACAGCACTCCCTGACGCTGCCGAGCTGCTTGCAACTTGTGGGCCAGTAGACGGCCGCATTTATCGCCGCCAACGTAGAAGGACTGGCGCAGCCGAAGGGCCGCATATTTGGCTCTATCTTGGTCTAGGGCCGCTAGCTGCTTCTGCTCCACACACAACCGCCGCCATGCTCTGGCGGCGCCCGTGCGCTGGTGCATCTGCTCCAGCTCCGCCACCCTCTGGGTGAGCTCTGCCCGTTTGTGGCTACGTTCCCCGTTACTGGCCGTCGAGATGGCTATGAAATCTCCTCTTAGGACGGCTTTAAGAGCTGTCCATCGTGTCGCTAGAGACGTGTCCGAGTTCGCGTTAAGGGTGCGATAGTTGGCAATAGCTGTCTTGATTTGCTCGACAGTAGCCGCAGAGTGGAGCAGTGTGTCGCATAGTCGCCAGTGCCGCAGTGGCTGCTGGACTCGGGGGAGCTGGAAGGTGGCAATAACCGGGGAATGATCTGAGAGTGATGCAGTGAGGATCTCGGACCCCATCGCGAGCGTCTGCAGTGGGAGGGAGCTAATGAAATAATCAAGTCTGGCATATGTTTTATGTGCCCCCAAAAAGTGTGTGTAAGCTCGGCTGCAGGGATGAAAGTGGCGCCACAGGTCAACCAGTCCAAGCTCGTCGAGACGGGCCAGGCCTGCCTGGGAGAGAGCTCCCACCTGAGACGTCCGCTGGGCCGAGCGGTCACATATGTTGTCGAAAACTAAGTTCAGATCCCCGCAGCTCTGTGTTGGACGTGGCCTCAGTGAGGACAGTGTGGAAGAATTTATCCTGACCTTCATTTGGGGCGTAAACAGAACCAACTATGAGGGAAATCCCCGCCACCAAGAACTGATAGGTAAGTAATCGGCCTCTTATCTCAGCCTCCTTCCGCAGGACCCTACCTTGAAAGGAGCGGGAAACCTGAATAGCAACCCCGGCTGTTTTGGTGGGGTTAGAGGAAAAGAATTATGTGGGGAAGGCGCGTGATTTCATCCTGTGTTGGTCTTTGGGGGTGAGATGTGTTTCCTGTAAGAGGCATATGTCTGCGGCTGAATGTTCCAAGAAATAAAGGACCGCCCTACGCTTAACCGGGTTGTTAAGTCCCCGCACATTAAGGGTCAGGATGTTAAGTGGTTTCTGGGGCATTCAGTGTATGAAGGAGAGGCATGCCAAGTCGTAGCGCACAGCGGCTAAGCTGGGATACAACACAGAGACATTTGAGATACCACGTATTACCGGAAAAACACCCATCTGTGGAGGGAAGAAGGATGGACTAGAGGAACAATTCCCAACTCAACACAAAAACCCTAACAAAAATAATAGGGAGGATCCTCCCTTTGAACCTAAGCAACCTACCACCCGCACACAACAAGAAATATAGTCCGTTGTCCCAGGACAACTGGTCAGTCAATGAACAGGGGTCCATATCGTAGCCTCTAGAAGAGCATCCTCCCTCCCGCCGCCCACCCAGAGCCAGCACATATGCTGAACGAGTGCATTCGCCCGAGGCGCACTCTAGCTGCTCGTGGCCGTGTTGTCGCTCCCAGCAAGCGCTTCCTTCGCCGCAGTCAGTGCCGCCTGCTGACTCTGGACGATCTTCGATTGGGCTGGCCTACAAGAACGCCGCCATCTAGCCTGCCTCTGCCATCCAGATGAAGGAATATCTGAGCCTGACGCCACTCCTCCGCCGTCGCCTGCACCTTCTGCCCAGCAGCTGGCTCGCATCCATCAGGGAGCGCAATTGGTGGAGCCTCCCTTCGTGGCAAAATAAGAGGCGAAATGGATGCCCCCACGAGTATGTGATCCCCCGTTGTCGGAGGTGCTCCGTGACAGGGCGGAATTGCCATCGCCTTTGAAGGGTGATTAAGGCCAGGTCCTGATATAGGACAGGGGTATGGCCCTGGAAAGAAACGGGATGGAGGGCTCGGGGCCTGGCTAGAACCGACTCCTTGGTTTTAAAGTCCTGTCCACACACCAGGATGTCCGCTGGTGGAGCATTAGGGCCCCGGGGCGGACCCACCCTATGAGCTCTGTCCAAGACAATGACCGTGTCCGGCCCGCTCCCCAGTATGTGCCGGAAGAGGGCCGCGGTGAAAGCTAGCAGGTCCTTAGTGTCCTCAGTGGCCTTGACCCCCCTGATCCTGATGTTGTGTCTTCGGGACCGGTTTTCGAGGTCCTCCAGATGCGTTTGGATATCCATGTTCTGATCCCGCAGTCTGAGGATTTCTGTTGGAGCAGGGCCATGTCGTTCACCACCACGCCGCTTTTCTTCTCAAGGGTGGCTACTCGTTCTCCCACTCCATCAACATCCTTGCGCAAGTCCTTGAGTTCAGCCGCAAATTCGGCTTTTACTGATTGGATATCCGCACGTAGGGTAAGGAACAGGGACTCCAAGAATGCCTTCGTGATGGGCTCCTCTCCGGTGCCCGGGTCAGCCCGGGGGGCGCAACGTTGGGCGTCGCGCCGGTCATCGCGGCGGGTGACTGAGGCCGACCGAAAATATCCTTCAGAAGTTTCCCCTTGGGGGGCCTGGTCTTGGACATATTCCCCACCTCCGTCGGATCTCTGGGGCACGCAACCAGGGCCGTCGTCGGGAGAAATCCGCGAGGGGGGTCCTCCAGAGCACACCCAGGGGCCCCCCAGACGTGTGCGCAGTCCCGGTCCGACTCCCAGCAGCAGGGCCCACCCCGACTAGGTCCAAAGCACGGGCCGGGGCGCAGCCAGCCGAATGCAGTCCGCAGCAGCAACCACAAATCCGGGCCAGCGTCCCCAGTCACACCAGAGAAGGGGCCCCCGCCACTATAGGGGCCGCACTACCCCACCGCGCGACTCCAGCGGCCGATCTTCTGGGCAGGAAGTTTCACGGGAGCATCAGTAGCTGCCGCCTGGCGAGGCCCCGGGGCGCCGCACACTCCCGTCACCCACCGCCGGTCGCCTCCTCTGTCCAAGCCCGGCCCTGGTATTGTCTCTCCTCTGAGTGCACTCGTCGCTCTACAGGGCCACCCCGGGGTCCCAATCGCCAGTGGGCCCCGGCCCCCTCCGGGATCCCGCCGCACCAGCTGCTCCGCACCACGACTGCGCGAGGAGACACTGCGTCTGCCGCGTTCTGCCCCAGTCCGAGGGCCCACTCGAGGGGAGCCAAGCGTTCGATGAGGGGGGGCGCAGCACCACCAGGAGCATCCGGCGCCACCGGAGTGGCCCCTCAGTCTCAGCCCCCCACGCCTGATAGTAGCCACTTTCCTGCTCCTGACGCCACTGCTCACCAAGGCCCCGACGTGCACCGTCTCAGTCGCCACCACCACGCTGCAGGGCCGCTCTCACCTCTCCTCGGGCCCCGGAGTCGTCTCCTAGACCTCGCAGGCCGCGCTGAGGTATCGCGACTCCCGAAGCCTCCACCGACCCCAGATCCGCCGTCACTGCAATGCCGGAGCAGACCCCTCCCGGGGCCGAAGGTCCACCCCGATCGGTGCACTCTCCTCTGCTGTCGGAGCCCCTCCGGGCCACGCTCCTCCGTCCGGCGATCTCGCTGTCCCCGCAGACGTATTGGGGGCACCACCGCACGTTCCGGCGACGTCTCTGACCGGGCAGATTGCCCCAGGCGCCCGTGCCGCTGAAGCTCCCATGGGCAACCACCGCTGAGGCGTAGAGCCGTGGCCGCCTGCGAGCTCCGAAGCCGGCCTCGGTGCAGCCCGGCAGGGCCCACTGCTATGCTGAGGCCTCCCAACACTGGGAAGGCTGGCGCCGAGTCTCTCGCCCTCCTCCTGTCTTCTAGCGCCGGAGGCTCCCCACAATACCAGGACACCCTGGGCGGGAAGCCCAGGTTGCAGTGAGCGGGTCGTGCGCCACACGGGCCGCGTAGTGCTTCTCCGGGCGGACAGCGGGCATGAGGAGAAAAAGCGTCCTACCGCTCCGCCATCTTGGCCACGCCCCCAACCTGAAGTCAGATTTTAAATTACAATTTTGAATAAGTTAAAAAGTTGGCATATTCTTACTTTCGCCATTTGGTGCCTTCTGCCTGTCTCTGATCACATGCCTGGGGTGGGTAACAACTGTGTTTTTTTTTAAATTCCACCTAGACAGCCACACACAATGGGAGCTTTGCTGTGACTTCATGGGCCGGGTTGGAGGGAGGAGCTGGACCCAGCTTCACTTGCACCTAAATAGGTTGTGTCCTGTTCCCATAGAAAGGGCTGCATCCCCCGTTCCCCGTAGTGAGTCAGGACAGGAAAGGAGGACGTAAGTGCACTTCAAAGGCATGTCTTTGAAGTCTCCTCCACTTCAAAGGCACAACTGGGTATACGTGCTGGACCTCAGACACCACCACTTCAGTACACATCTGGACTTGTGAAGACTCTGCCTGGAAAAACGACTACGGTGCTGCTGAAGGACTGTTAATCTTCTGAACACATGCCTTGCTATGCTATCCAGCTGCCAGATGTTCCCATGACTGGCTGAGAAGTTCCGGACCAGCATCATTTGAACACAGAGGATTCCAAGGGCTGGCTGACCTCTTGGTGTAAAGTCTCAGGGACATAAAAGACTTCCAACCACCCTGCTTCTGCACCTGGACTCTGCCATCTGTGAGTCTTCTCTGCCAAGTGGTGCCACCCCAGTCCTGGACCCTTGGAAGTGGGTCTGAAGTGCTTGTTTCAGAGTAACCGAAGCATCGGCTGGAGAACCAATGCTTCAACCCTGCTTCGTAGATGAGAACCAACACATGACCTCTCGTGCGTGGATTAGAACCAGTGCATCGCCTCTGCTGTATGGATCGGCACCACCACATTGCCGCTGCTGTATTATTTGGACTTGGCGCATTGCCTTCAGATTCACCACTGTGTGACTCTCTTCTCAGAGCAGGGCCCTTGCATCTCCTTTGATGGCAGCCTTGATGACTGCGAATCTCAGAATTGCAGCCCACTGCTCATCAGAGCGAACACATTATCTGTTCTATATGGATCAGGAACAGCGCATCGTCACCGCTGTGTGGATCTGCACCAGCGCATCGCCTCAACTGTACCACGCATTCTCAATGTCAACGCACCCTGGATTAAGGTACTTTGTTTCAGCAGACCTCACTAGGTCCCAGCATCCAGCCCATGCTCCATCGCGGTCGGCCTGAACATTTGACTTTGCATCAGTCCGGCACAACCAGATATCCCACATAACGCTTTTTGCTTCTAGGCGCTACTTTGAACTAAAACCTTTAAAATTCAATGTACCAAGTTCTACTTATTGGAGTTTTGTTGTTTTGGTCTTGTTTAATTTATTAAATAAATTATTTTTCTAACCTGGTGTGGAATCGTTTTATGTGGTGTTTTACTGTTTTAAGTGTTGCACAAATACTTTACACATTTCCTCTAAGTTAAGCCTGGCTGCTCAGTGCCAAGCTACCAGAGGTTGAGCACAGGTTAATTTAAGGTGTGCCTTCTCATTACCCTGACTAGGATTGTGGTTGATGCTTGCCTAGGGTTCATACCCGAGTCAACCAACAACCCCTTATCTAACATTGGTGTTCATGGGTGAGGATAGGACTTATGTTTGTGCAGTGCCATACCGTAATTTGGTGTACACTACTATTCCACATCCAAGAACAATTCAAATTTTACATTCTCCCTAATTTCCTTTCTGTTGTTTACTCAAAATCATATCTCTGGCTGCTGGATCTACAACAGTACCTACAAAAATGGCATTTGAGCTGGCCAACATAGCGGTATGCACTCTGGCCCAGCACAAAGGACTTCTGCAAGGAGATTGAACTTTCTGTCAAGAGCACCTCCAGGAATGTGGAGTTGTAAAAGGCACCAAGAGCCTGGGCAGAAGCTCACTTGGTGCTGGGTAAGACCTCAGGAGAGGATGATGGGATGGAGGATGACCCTTCTGAGGAAGTACCTGCAGTGGAAAGGAAGGAGTTGACCCCTGAATTGGAGCTTCTTGCCAGTGCAGGAAGCAGTGTCTATTTCAATGGCCTGTCCACAGAGAAACTTTCAGAGAGTAGGGAAGAGAAAGAATTTCAGCTGCAGACGGCAAAATTAAGGATGGAGGCAGAGGAGTAGAAGGCTGCAAGCGCCTTGGAGGAGAGAAAGGCTGAAAGGGCCTTGGAAGGAAAAAAAGATGTTAGTGCCTCATGAGAGGAGCCTAAAAGAGCGGGACATCAAGACCATACAGGTGGAGTCCAACACTGATGGGGGCAGCATACATGCAGTTCCTGAAGGAGAAAAAAGGGCTTTCATTACGGGTGGGCAAATAATTCTGCTTCACCAGCGGAGTTCTGCCAACTCCATGTGCCAAGCAGAACGTGGAGTTTTGCCAAAACACCATCAATCGATGCTCACCAACTTGACATTGGCACACGGCTTGCCAGTGTTAAGTTGGTGAGCAAGAATTTGAATTCTCTAGCACAATTTTTGGGTGCTAGAACTAGGCCTGGGCAAAAATTTCGTTCCGTTCGCGGAAATTGCGATAATTTGACATTATCGCGTTCCGCGGAGAGCGCGAAAATGTCAAAAATTCCGGTTTCCGCAGCTTGGCGATAATTTGTTTCTTGCTCGCGCTTTAAAATAATACATTCTCGCGCGCGCAGGATTGCCTTACCTGAATCCCTGCGTTCGCTGACAAGTTTTCTTGATCCGGTCGCGTTCTCCATGAGATGTTGTATTGTTTTTAGCCATTTGCGCTGTCTCGCGACAGTTCGCGCCCGCAGTAACATCATGCGTCGCGCGATCACGTCTTTCTTCTTGCGATCATGCACCGCAAGACAACTCAAAACAAGATGGCCGCGCCCGCAAGCAACCACATGGGTAAGTTGGCGACCCGCAACCATGCAGAAAATCTCGCGAACATGCCGGAAAAAAACTTCCGCATCTTCGCGATATTTCCGCTTGTTTGCGATAATTTTAAACATTTTCGCGATAATTTGCGAAAGTTAATTTCGCAAATTCCGCCCACCCCTAGCTAGAACAGCTCCCAGTGAGATTTCTCAATGGAGATAGTTGCGGTAAACCGTGGCTGTTTGCGCTGGGAAAGCTTCTGCTCTAGTAGAAAGTCCACTAGAGTGGCAGAAAGAAGCAGCACCCTCTGGTGCACCGTGGGGAACCGTTCATGCTGATTTTACAGCATGGAACAAGCTCCTGGCTCTAAAAATCAGCACAAGCAGTAAGACATGCCAAATTCACACCCTACCCCTAGCTCCCATACCCAAGGACTTAGTGCCCAGTTATGTGGTGGTCGATGGCATGTACAAATATTTTTCTGCCTATAAAGTTGCACTATGCATGGCTCACAAGATACCTGAGGAGAACTGGGGGGTGGTGAACACATGCCTACTGTGGGGAGAAATACACTTCTGACATTAGAAGTTGGGGTCCAAAGCAAGTACACTTCATGAAGGTCATTTTACCTGCTAAACCCCTTTGAAGTATTGCCAAAGATTATGGGACAGCCCGAAGCTCCTCAACCAATCCTGGGTAGATTTTGTGGACTACTCCAGTTAGGCACTGAATGATTGGGTATGGTGCCGCAAAGTTAATGTTGGGTTGTACAGTTTAATCATGAGGGAGCATATGCTCAGTAGCTGTTTTACAGAGATGTTCCAGCACTAAGTTGACAGTAAGCTTGCTGAGGAGGCAGACCTCTCGGCTAGCACCAGAGTGTCCAACAAGGTATCTAGGTGGTCAAGATTCCAACCAGAAGAAAGAAGGAGAAGAAAAACTTAAAAATAAGGAGTTCTCTAAAGGGGCTTAGTGGTAACCAGTCCCAGTCTGATACTAAGAAGAAGGGGTTCTTTAAAAAGCAGACTGGGAGGTTTGTACCCCAATGTACCAAGTGCTACAACTAGGGACACTTCAAATATCCCAAGGGGCACAGCCACCCCGCTGGTGAGAAGACACTTGGGTTGATCAGTGTAGAGCTGGGAGAGATTGTGGTCCCAGTTAGCGTTGGGGAACAGACATAGGTAGCCCCAGTTTCCCTGGGGAAAAAGAGATGGTACCAAAAGCCCATATGCCTGCTACTACTTCCAGGAATAGGCAGTGGGTAACCATCAATGAGCAGTGGGTGGAGGCTCTGTGAGACACAGGATCCAGTATAACTACTATCAAGAGTCAGCTGGTGTCTGCAGTGCAGCCCCCTTCAAACCCATTCCACCAAGTCATAATCTCCAACAATTGTGAAAGCCATCTACCGGTGGATCTGGTTCCCTTTGAGTGGAGGGGGCCTCAGGGTCTCTGAAAGTAGCAGTGAGCCCTGCCATGCCTGTAGATTATCTGTTAGACAATGACCTAGAGGACACTGCCCGGTGGAAGGTAGAACTCAGGTCACACTTGGAGATGTTGGAATTGCTTGAGTGGGTCCGTGAGAGAACACAGTGCATGGCTGCCCACAAGGGTAGTCAAGGGCATCTGGAGACTGGAACAATGGCCCAGACAAGTACCAGGGAGAGGGGCAAGCAGCATTGGAAACCAGCCCTGAGGTACCCATGGTGGAGGTTGACTGGGTCCCTGAGGAGAAGGCCCCTAAGCCAACCAGGGAGGAGATTGCCACCCTGGGTACGGATCTGAGCTTACTGGCAGGCAAGTTGAAGGTGGGCCCACGAGAGAGGAGTTCTGCAAAATGCAGAAGGGGTGTCCCACTCTTGAGAGCTTGAGACAGCAGGCCTCCGCCCTTGCAGCAGGTGAAGCCTCTGGAGATCACCTAATCTACTGGACGAATAATCTCCTATATAGCACACCTAAGGCTCTTGGTGCTGTTGCAGCGTGTGTTCTGGTGGTCCTCCAGTGTTACAGGACCTTCCTACTGGGTTTTGCTCATGATATCCCCCTGGCAGGACAGTTAAGGCAAGACAAGACCTTCGCCAGGTGTGTCTCCTACTTATATTGCACCAGAATGAAGACACCCTCAGATGCATTCTCCAGGTCATGTCGTGACTGACAGGCTATTCGGAAATCAGGGAAAAAGCAAAAAGCTCCCCCAATCCCCATGCCAGTCTTTAGCACCCTTTTTGAAAGGGTGAGCATCAACATCATTGGACCATTGGACCCCAAGACAGCGTTAGGCAATGGCCTTTCCTGTTCTTGGATGGACCATACCACCCACTACCTAGAGGCCATCCCTCTGAGGTCAGTGACTGTACCTGTGGTGGTTAGAGCACTGATGGGAATCTTTACCCGTGTTGGGTTCCCCAAGGATGTAGTGTCTAATAGAGGCCCTAACTTCATGTCTGCATATATGAAGTCCATGTGGGATGAGTGTGGCATAACTTACAAGTTCACCACACCCTATCACCCCCAAACAAATGGTCTTGTGGAGAAATACAACAAGACCTTGAAGATCATGATTATGGACCTGACTGAGCCCATGTGGTATAAGTGAGGCATTCTCTTGCCATGCCTCCTCTTTGCCTACAGGGAGGTGCCACAGAAAAGATTAGGGTTCATCCCTTTTGAACTAATTTATGGCCATCCTGTTTGGGGATGTCTGAGTATTGTCAACAAGGGGTGGGAGCAGGTTTCCAGGAACCCCACCCAGGATATGGTCAGTTACTTGCTGGCCCTCAGCAATCAAATTCGCTTCTGGCAAAAGGCAAAAAGTAATTTGGAGGCCAGTCAAGAAGTCATGAAGCTCTGGTACAACCCAAAGGCCACTCTAGTGAAGTTCAGAAAGTATGAGTCATGGGGCCAGTAGAGCCCAGGACTCTCCACGACCGACCCATATGAAATAAAGGAGCCAAAGGGGGATTGCCTAGTTGGTAGACCACCAGACTTCCAGGAACCCCTTAAGGGTACTCCATGTGAGCTGCCTAAAGCCTCACTTTGAGAGGTCCGAAGTGAACTCATGACAGATGGGGGAGTGGAAGAGGAGAGAGAACCTCTCCCTGAGATCCTCTATGTACAGGAACACAATGAATCACCCTGACCCCAGGACAGCAGAGTGACTGTTTGCCTCACTGTTCTTACTCACCCCTGGACTTATACATCTGGGCATCCACGATGTTGACACTAGAGACAGCTTACCTCTGAAGAACATAATTTGCAAGTTATCAGACAGTGTGAGGGTAAACATCAAGGGGGAAGTCTCCAGTATGCCAGCATTAGGGGTGATTGAGCACTCCAATAACCTCTGGTCCAGCCCTGTGGCGCCACACCAGAACTCTGGTTTTGCATGGGCAACCGAGCACTAAATTCCATCCCCAAGACTGAAGCCCACCCTATCCCCACAGCTGATGAGCTCATTGACAGGCTGGGTGCTTCTAAATTCTCAGTATCTTTGATATGACATCAGGGTACTATCAAATAGCTATGACTGAAGAGGGATAATGAATGCCCCTACTGCCTTCCAAGGGTTGGTTAACAAGGTCCTGGCTGGTAAGGAAACCTTATATGCAATCTACTTAGACAACACTGCAGTCTAAAATTCCAGCTGGTAGGAATACCTGCATCACCTCCACTAGGTGCTTCAGGCCCTGCAACAGGCAGCCCTGAACATCAAGGCCAGTAAGTGCCAGATAGGGCAGGGTTCTGTAGTGTACCTGGGTCACCTGGTAGGTGGTGGCAAGGTGCAGCCCCTCCAAGCCACGACTAGAATATCATGGCCTGATAACCACTTAAAACTCAAACTGAAGTGAGAGCCTTCCTGGGCCTCACAGGATATTACAGAAGATCCGTTAAGTGATACAGCACCATTGTTGCCCCCTTCACAGAGCTGAATTCTAAGAAGCAGCTCAGATTGGTGAAATGGGCAGAGGATTGTCAGAAAGCCCTTGATACTCTCAAAGAATTTTTTGTACATCACCTTACTTAAGGCACCTAATTTCTCTAAACAATTCATAGTGCAAATCTGAGCATGTCATGGGGTGGTTTTAGCACAGATGAATCAAGAGAGCCTAGACCAACTGGTAGCCTCTGTTAGCAGGAGGCTACTTCCACAGGAACTCCACGTCTGGTTGAGAGAGAAGTGTTTGTTGTGGGCTGGGCATTGAAGAAGTAGAGACTTATCTCTTTGGGGCTCACTTCCTGGTTCGTACAGACCATAAACCCCTCAGATGGTTCATGGAGATGAGTGGTGAAAATCCCAAACTGTTTAGGTGGTCCATCTCCCTACAGGGAATGGATTTTACAGAGGAACACCGTTCAGGGTCAGACCAAACCAATGCTGATGGTCTCTCCAGAGGGAGTGGCGGAGAAGTTGTGGCAAGAAGACAGCTCTCTGAGATGGCACGAGACTCCCAACACAGTGTAAAAAATAGGACTATCTGCGATATGCACACTGCTTAATATTGGAGTACATTCCCCAAGATCTGAATGAGGAATTGTCTAAATACTTAGAGATTCCATAGATACCAATTGCAGCGCAAGAGTCCCAGTTAGGTAGGGTATTGAAGAATATGTAGAGAGCTTCTTTTGATTTCCTCTGTCTTGCAAGTCAGATTGTTTGCCATGCCCGCATAATTGTTTTCATTCTAAAGATTTAAGGTAGCAATCATTGATTGCAGGCTAATTGATGATATCCTCTCCTGTGTGTTCTCCATTGACCCACCCTTTGAATGTACTGTGCTTTCTTTGCAGGGTTCCAAAAGCATATGGAGAATTTGAAAGAAGTGATTTTGGACATGCCAACACCTTCCTTCGCATACAACTTTACACTATACCACTCTTTCGATACATCTAGATTTTCTTCTTGTCACGACTACCAGATTGACGATGATTTGCGTGTTAAGGAGTGTCTTCTTTGTGTTATTTTGGAATTCACTAGATACTCCTTACTGTACTGTGACTGCTATTTTTCTAAATCCCTGGTTGGTTATGACCAATATTTGAAGTTGCTTTGTTAAAGATTAATTAGGACCTGGTCTAAATTTTGCCTCGAATATGTTTAACGTTGGTGCCAGTGAAATAAAAAGCACTGGTGTTATCGATCCCAAGTGTGCTTAGTAAGCATAACACTGTCACTGTGGCCCAGCTCCTACTTTTCCTGAAGAGCAATGGACCCTAAAAATGGCAAGGCCCAAAAGCCTATCTAATTGAGAGCTTAAGCATACATGTTTTATATATATATTCCAAGATGGCTGACAGGTGAGGAGCTCCGGCTGGGAGCACCCCGGCTAGGGATTACCCTTTTGGCCTAAATCCCCCGGAATCTTCCCCCTCCTTGGACCTTTTTCACTCACCTAGGCTTCTGAGGTCCCCATATTTCGTCCATTTCCGAGGTCTTAACTTGAGACCTGCCTCTGTAACCTCTGTGGAACCGTTTGCTTGCCGCTGACCTTGGAGACCTAGCGCTGTGACCGATGTCCGGTGGAGCTACCTTGGTAGCTATAGGGGAGACTGGCTGCGGATCTCCTTGGCCGTCCCCTACCCAGCCAGACTTTAAGCAGACTTTCCTTAGTCTCACGTCTCCTTTTTGCCCCGCCTACCGACGACGCACCGAGGATCTGCTTACGACTGTTGCAAGTCCGAGATGCCGATGCCTAATAGAGATGCCTGGGTGGCTATGGAGGAGATGGCTGGGGATCTACCCTCCGGCCGCCTCCTGCATTTCCCGGGTTTAACCTCAGTGGCCTGACCCCCTGCTTCACCTTCCGGATTAGCGATTGGGACAAGTGAGTATTTGTTTCCCCCAGCATGGATGCAGCTGATGGAATCCTGCGGCACTACGATCTAATCACCCCAAGCTTGTTTTTTCTTCTCGAGTTGGGGAAATGAGCGTCCTCCTGGGCTCCGCTACTGCCGTCCGAACAAGAAAAAAACTGGAACACTGTATTCATCGCTGCTTGGCGTCCATTCATTCCTGCTTCTAGGGTAGGTTTTCAATATTGGCTTTTCGTTCGGACCTTGTCTTCCAACAATCTACCGCCATCTTGTTTACGAAAGTTTTTGGAGTCCTTGTGTCAGATCCTCCATCTTGTGGCTCTCGACAGTCCCCCATGACTGATTCATACAGGACCCTCCATCTTGTGGCTCTCGACATTCCCCCATGACTGATTCATACCGTGGGTTCAATGACCTGTGCTGAAGAAGTGATCTTTGCCCTATGTCGACCCCCTCCGAATCTGCTTCACCCCACTCTTCTTGTTTGGCGCTGGGTAGCACCCTTCAGCTCCCTCCTTTTCTCCCCTTCCTTTTCTAATTTGCTACCCGCCTCAGTGCAGAAGTCAGGCACTGGCTGTTGTTTATCCCTGGACCTTCTCCAGTTTGTTCGACTCGCTTATCCGACATTTTTGGTACCCCTTGAAGTTCTCTTCTTCATGTCCTATCTCCCTGACTTGATCCGTTATTCTATCCCTTGTACTTCTTCCCCCTCTACCATCTTTGCCTCAGATGACTTGTTTTCTATGTTTTCTAATTTGCTCTATAAATGGCTGTACTTATGTAAACGCTGTTTTTTTCTCCATTCTATGTTTTTCTCAAGTAACTCATGTAACTTTGGAACCTTATTCTTTTGTAACAATATTCCTCATGTAAAGCGCTCTGATACCTGCGGGTCTAGCCAGCACTATATAAAACTCTTTAAATAAATAAATAAATCTCCAGCTTTTTCAATCTTAGGGAAGAGAACTCCCAAGGGGTTGGGTAGCTATCCCCACTTTCAGCCTGCGGGGACACGTGTTAAACCTGACCGACTTAGGGTGGTCTTATCTAAGAACCTTTTTGCCTTCCTCCTCCAGTTTTTCTGACCGTGTTTTTACTGTCCTTAGAACTCTGAGCACTTCACTACCTCTAACCAGTGCTAAAGTGCATGCACTCTCTCCCTAAAACATGTGTGTTATGAGAGCGTGGGTGATGGTCTTTCTGGCTGCAGGGGGATCCACTTGAAGGTCTTGAGGAGGATGCTGAGGGTGTTGAAAGAGGTGGAGGTGACGGCGTTGATCTGTCGGGTCATGGTGAGGGAGGAGTGGAGTATGATGCCGAGGTTCTGGGCATGGTCCGTGTGGGTGGGGGGAGCTAAGGGCAGAGGGCCACCAGGAGTTGTCCGTCAGAGAGGGCGAGGGTCCGAGAACTAGGACTTCTGTCATCTCTGAGTTGAGTTTCAAACAACTGCTGCTCATCCAAGCTCGACGTCTTTCATCCCTTCTTGGAAGCTGAGTCTGATGGTATCGAGGTCCTTCATGAGGGACAGGATGAGCTGCGTGTCATCGGCATGCTGAGTCCATGCTGTCTGACGATGCCAGCGAGTGGGGCCATGTAGATGTTGAAGAGCGTGGGACTGAGCGATGATCCTTGTGGTGCTCCGCAGTTTATCTCTGTAGGTTCAGAGAGCAAAGGTGGGAGTCTGATCCTTTGGGTTCTGCCAGCGAGGAAGAAGCAGAGCCAGTTGAGGGTGGTTCCCTGGATTCTGGAGTTGTAGAGTCTGGCTGCAAGGGTGGGGTAGGAGACTGTATAGAAGGCTGCGGAGAGGTCGAGTAGGATGAGGGGTGTGGTGTGGCCTTGGTCAAGGAGAGTCCGGATGTGTCTGTGGTGTCAAGGAGGGCAGTCTCGGTGCTGTGGTTGCTGTGGAATCCACATTTGGAGGGGTCGAGGATGGAGTTCTCTTCGATGAAGTTTGTCAGCTGGGCATTGACAATCTTCTCAGTGACTTTGGCTGCGAAGGGAAGGAGAGAGATGGGTCGGTAGTTCTTCAGGTCCGTCAGTCTGCAGAGGGTTTCTTGAGGAGGGGCTTAACTTCTGCGCCTTTCCAGTCATCGGGGAAAGTGCCGGATTCGAAGGTGGCATTGATGGTGCGTCGTAGCTGGGGCGCTATGGCAGCGGCGGCTCAGTGAAAGATATGCAGGGGCCCTTGGTGACTCCGGAGTGAGTGCTCTTCTTAGTTGTGGTGGTATCTTCAGTGGTGACCGGAGTCCAGGCGGTGATGTTGAGCCAGCTGTCGTCGCTGGAGGGAAGGGTGGTCTCTGGAGTCTGCTCGCTGAAGTTGTTGAGGGCCTTGATTTTCATGTAGAAGTAGAAGTCGAGCTTATTGCAGAGGTCTTGGGAGGAAGTGATGGCTGTGGTTTCACTAGGGGGTTTAGTGAATTACTGGATGAGGTTGAAGAGTTCCTTTGAGTTGCTGGAGTTGGTGAGGATTTTGTTCCGGATGAAGGTCTTCTTAGTGGATCTTATGCATTCTGTCATGTCCTTCTTGTAGGTGGTCAGGTCTTCCGTGGTTTTGCTGTTTCTTCATTGTGTTTTTAGATGTCTGCAGGAGCGTCAAGCTTCTTAGAAGTCGGTGCTGAACCAAGTGGCCTTCAGGGGCGTTGATTGACGGTGATGTGCAGGGGTGCAATCTTGTCTGCGCATTTGGTGATCTAGTGGTGTAGCTCCTTGGCTGCAGAGTTGGCGCCAGTCGAGGCAGTCGGGGGAGGTCGCGGCTGAGGGTGGAGTTGATGTGCTCCTCTGTGACCTTGCTCAAGTTCCTTTGCGGAGGGCGAGGAGAGGGTTTGAGAGCAGTGGCAGTCTGTCTAGAGGGGCTGCATGGTGTGGCTGATGAGGTCAAGGATCCTCAGGTAGCGAGGCTACAATTGTTAAGTTTGAGAATAATTCAATTGAGCTCATTGATATTTTGTACCAAAGGCGGATCCAGATTCAGAATTATATGCAAGGACACAGAAATTTAGAGGAAGGCATCACATTTTATTTGACATCATAAAATGGAGTAGCTTCCGTTTCTGTCATTTTTGCAATTCAAGAGTATACATTATATACAGTGCTCACACATACATAAGTGAGGGTGCGTGAAGTGAAGTGTTTAGTGACAATAAAAAACTTTACATCGCATTGAAAAACAGATCAAAAGAACCCAAGTAGTTTGGACAGTTTAAGGGAACTTTGAAATTGTAGTCGACAGCGTTTCGATCCTAGTAATTCAAGATCATCATCAGGACAGTGTAAAGTGCGAGCACGTAGGATCTAAAATGATGGAAAGTAGTCAATTAATAAAGTTCTGTGTCCTAAGATTATGACTTGATAAACACTGGCATTGCGGTGAATTAGTAGTTTGTTGTAATAGTAGCGCGGTAGTGTTGATCCTGATGCAGTGGAAGCGGTGGGGTAAAATCATATAATATCCCACACCAACCTTTACAATACCTAAGGAAGCGTAAATACTATAATGACAGGCCCATAAGTCATTGTCATTTTTTTTACCAATAGCAATATCAAAGGTCTTTCAATGGATCTTTAGTAGATTTATTAGGGACTGAGTAGAGAAATTAGAGAACTATTCCTTCATGAGGACCTGTAACGAAGAAACAGCCATACCATAAATTATACCACAAATACATCAATAATATGGTAAATGATATCCTAATAATAAGTCATGATTCTGGAAATAACGACAGACACTATTCTTTCTAGATACCTTTTTGGTATTATTTCAGAATTATGAATGGTCATACACAGATACAAATCATAAAATAAACATTTTGCTCATAGTATCACAGGCAAACACAATATCACAGTTATCATCAGTCAGGGTTATTTAGAGATCATCAAAACATCAGGTGTGAAATAGAGGAGGTAGAGAGAACACGGAAATATCAGGGAAATCACAGTTCATTTACCTCTCGTCAAATTTTAGAGAAAACTAATGCACAGCATGCAATTAGTCAAGAAAACGATCTCCACGGCCGTAGGAGAATAGCGTTGGCAGCATCACCAGCTGATTATGTGTAAGGTCTCTAGGGAAAGAGTTTCCACAGTCAGGATTGCCAGCCAGATCAGGAATCAGCACAGCACAGCATGCAGAATACCACGGATGCCGGATAGGTCACCAGAATGTGAACGAGCCGATGATCATTTTCCCACCAGCATCTTTATACTGACTTTGCAACTTTGTTACACTAGGTTAGAAACTCTCCTAAACTATGCAAGCCACTCTCATTGGTCAGAACTAGGGAAGGAAAACATTTTCTGACGATGACTTTACAAATTTCACTATACAGTCTTTGTTTAAAATTGTATAAATTCCTAGAGAGGAAGCAGAAAACTAAAATTACATTTTTTTATAACTGCATAGCAGCAGTTTCATTCTAAATCCTCGCCTAGACAGGAAAGCGTCATACTATTCTCCGCTCTCTAAGGATGTAAATGTTATTCTTTGCAAGGCCATCAGGAAACGTCGTAAGGAGAGACAAAGGAGCACGGAAGCACATCCTCTAACTAATTACATTTGCTGAAGCCTGCACTATTTTCACAAAGAAAAAGAGCTTTTTCGCGTTTGTGCTTGAATAATCCTGCAGTTCAGGAAACATAAGAACATTATTATTAGACACACAAATTAATAATTTCTTCTCCTTCTATTATTATTCTTAACCCTAAATAGGAAGCTTTATGCTACATGGGTTCTTCTGATTCTAACAAGACTCGTGCAGTTTTGCACATTTTCAGTCATACACTTTAGTCTTCACGTTTTAGTAATTTTGGTTTTCCACACACATTAGTAATTTATTAAAACACACACATGGGTGGATTTTCCTGAGCAGATTTTATTTACAAAAATCATGCTCCATCAATCCCACATTTGATGGTATCCCAAACCATCACACCAACCCATATCAGATTACTATCTGATAGTGAACAATCAGAATGCAGTAGTTCTCATCTGTTTCAGCCTAACACCCTCTATATCGTTCCAGGCATCATAATAAATTCCCCTTCGATCTTCCATTTCTATTTTTTCTCTTTTCCTTTTTCTTGCTCATCGTTTTCCCTCCGTAGGCTTACTTCTGCAGCATTTATAAAGCGGCATTATCATTAGTATGCTTGTAGCAACAGCAATTATTGGTGTTAGTATTCGTCAAGTATTGCGTTCGAGTGCGTGTTAACAAAATCTCGATTGAATGTGGATGTCCCATAACAATTGACTCGCTTTGTTCAAGACTCACACAAGTAGCAGCTACTGCTTTTAGAATGAATCATGTTTATTATGTGGTCACAAAGAAGCAAATACACAGCTATACTGCCTACATCTGAGCGCAGGCAGAGCGAGAACTGTAGAGAAAGACACAGCGTAGAGGTCTACATCCCTGAGGCCAACCTGGCAGTGAGAGGAAGCCAGAGTGAGCCAGGTAGGCACAAAATGAAAGTGCCACTTTTATCTAACAAAAAAGACAGGAACAAAGAAACAAACCCCCCCACCCACAACCTCCCCCACCCACCCTCCGCATCAGTTCAGATCAGACAAGGCCATCATTCATGTCTCCACACAGGGGTCGCAGAACCAGTTAGTCAATTCCCCGATGCGCCTGGAGGCTCTAGAGGTATGAGGCGCAAAATTTGCAAATATTTCGGGCACGTAACTTCCCTCATATCTTTAGTGAGGATCTACAAAAAGGGAGCCCACAGCTTTGGAAAGTCTGTGCCTTTCCCCTCCACACTTAGGGACAACCGCTCCATAGCTAAGAGTTGCCAAAGCTTCTGAATCCAGTCTCGAGCTTTTGTGTGCGATGGCAAATCCTCCTCTTTGGTGGTTGGGGCAGTCCTTCCTCTGGATCTTGTAGACGTTGGGAATGGCAGTGGCATGTTAGGGGCAGAGAAGGTGTTGGTCCAGGTTTCCGTAAAGAAGACAATGTCTGGCAGTAGGGTGTCGAGGAGGTCCCAGATCTCTTCGGCATGTCTGTGCAGAGAGAGCACGTTGAGGATGCACTTCAGTGCTTTGGTGGTGTTGGCGTCCGGTGTGGGGGCGGTGCCCATGGCAGTGCCAGTGCGGAGGGTGGTGAAGGTTTGGCGGCAGTGGCGGTAAGAGAACTGGCCGTGGGTGGTGCTCGGTGTGGACAGCTGGCAGTTGTAAGTAGGCCTCTAACATAGGCTCAGGCCTGCCATTGCAGAGCCTGTTTGTGCTGTTAGCACTGCCATTTTGACTTGGCAAGATAAACCTTTTGCCAGGCCCAAACTTTCCCCTTGTTTTACATATATGTCAGCCCTAAGATTAGTCCTGGACAACCCAGAGGGCAGAGCGCAATGTTTTTAAAATGCAGGATATGTACTTTTAAGTTTTACATGTCCTTATAGTCAAGAATTCTCAAATTAGTTTTTCACTACTGCAAGGCCTGTCTCTCTTGTAGAATAACATTGGATTACCTTATTCCCTTGACAATGTGGTTTTCCCAATTGTAAAGAGATAGACTTTCCGAGTTTAGTCTCTCTGGAATCATAATTTAAAATCCGAACTTATGGAGTCAGATTTTAAATCCGTGAATGTCACTTTTAGTTGGCATTTTCTTACTTTAGCCATTTGGTACCTGCTGCCTGTCTCTGATCACGTCTGGGGTGGGTGACACTTGGGATTTGTTTATTCCCCCTAGACAGCTGCACACAATGGGAGCTTAGGTGTTACTTGAGAGGCTATCCAGATAGGATGGAAGGTATGAGGTGGACCCAGCCTCACTTGCGCCTTACCAAACTATGTCCTGTCTCCACACATACCCCCCTGTAGTGAGTCTGGATGTCAGATTCTACCACTTCAGTACAATTCTGGACCTGTGAAGAAGGACTGCCATGCTGCTGAAGGACTGCCACTCAGCTGGACTGCTCTTCTGCCTTGCTGTGCTACCCTGCTGCCCGCTGTTCCCTTGCCTGGGTGAGAAGTACTAGACCTGCTTTACTTGAACCCAGAGTGACTCTAAAGGATAGCACGCAACCTGATCTGAAGTTTAAGGGACATAAGGACTTCCAACCACCATGCTTCTGCACCTGAACTCTCCTATGTGTGTGTCTGCCCTCCCAAGTGGTATGTCCCAAGTCCTGGACCCTGAAAAGTAGGTCTACGGTGCTTGTTCCAGTGGAACCAGTGCATTTGCTATCAAACCGATTCATCGCCGCTGCTGCAGGGATTAGAACTGCGCATCACCTCTGCTACGGAGAATAGAACTGGTGCATCACCTCTGCTTCATAGATCGGCACCGACACATCTCCTCTGCTGCATGGATTGGACCCAACAAATCGCCTTCGGAACCACCACTACGCGACGCTTTTCCCAGTTGAGAGCCCTGGCACATCCATTGAAGAAAGTCTCGGCAACAACGGAAAATCTCCTCATCCCAGCCCACTACTCACTGGAGGCGATGCATCTCCCCTGCTGCATGGATCTGGACCAGCGCATCATGGCTGCTGAGTGGATCAACACCGACACATCGCTGCGACTGTACTATGCATCCTCTATGTCTATGCACCAAGGATTAAGGTACTCTGGTTCAGTGGACCTCACTGGGTCCCTGTATCCAGCCTGTGCTCTATAATGCTCCAAGACCTGACTTTGTGTTGGTCCGGCGCGACCAGATATCCCACATATCAATTTTTGCTTCTAGGTGCTACTTTTACCTAAAAACTTTCAAATTCAATATTTCAAGTTCTGCTTATTGGATTTTTTTCGTTTTGGTCTTGTTTTATTTATTAAGTTTGATATTTCTAACCAGGTGTTGAATCTTTTTGTGTGGTGTTTTTACTGTTTTATTGTTTTAAGTATTGCACAACTACTTTACACATTGCCTTTAAGTGAATCCTGACTGCTCCGTGCCAAGCTACCAGAGGGGGAGCACAGGTAATTTAGGGTTGCGTGCTTCTTACCCTAGCTAGGATACCGGTTGCTGCTTGCCTGGGGCTCATACCCTAGTTAACCAATTTCTAACAAGTTGGGATATTGAAGCAATAAAAATCTTAATTCTTATTTACTCGAATTCTCTGCAGCCTTAATGCACAAATCTGTGTCTGTGTATAAATATTCATGGTTTGTATGTCAGTATTAATAGCTGGATGTGAAGAAGCAGGTTGAATTTTCCGTAACAGCAGGGACAATTTGTAATATATGAAATTACTTTGTGAGTAGGGCATGGATTTTGATTAGATAGAAATCTCTGCCTGCTACACCATAATATAGTGTGTGCTAATCGAGTGCCTATTGCAGTATAGTAGTGTATGTAGTGCTTGCAACAAAGATAATCCACTGATGGTTTTAGCTCCGCTCTTGGCCACTCGATAGCGGGATATGAAGTACCAGGCTGAATTTTCAGTAACAGCTGGGACCAGTTCGAATATACGAAATTACTTCGTGAGTACAGCATGGGTTATGATGAGATAGAAACCGCTGCCAGCTACACCAAAATACAGTGCCTGTTGCAGTATAGTAGCGTATCCAGTGCTTGCAACAAAGATAAGGCACTGATCGATGGAGCTCCTCTATAGGCCACTCCATAAGTAGCATGGTTGAAAGTTTAAACAATAAAAACGGAATTCAGCTTGGGAGCATGTTCCCTGTGAAGAGTGATTGGATGCGCCCATTGACTACTCTCCCAAAGAGCCTGCCTCGTCAGTAGGACGTCCACCAACCATATGCATTAGTTAAACATTGACAAACTAAACTACTAATAATCAAGCCAATATGCCACAAATATCAAGTATTGTCTTGTAATATCCAACTTGTATCATCTGTGCAGATTATATGAAGCAGCAGTAATGAGTTTGGATTATTTTAATTCTAAACCACTATTCACATAAAGGACGATTTCTTTTTATTTCTCCCAAAAGAGTAAACTAGTTTTGTTACTTCATACCTTTCAGGTGTCCTAAAATCAAGTATTGATATTAAATAAGAGAAAGAAACAGATTGTTAATTGAATACTAAAATGGTATCCAGCAGATAGCAGGCATTTCTGAGTCCCAGGCGTACTAATTGGCCTAAAGGAAATGATGCCACATAGCTGATTCTCCAAGATCAAATGTTGTAGTTCACTGAGCTTGACTCAAGCCCCATTCAGTGCTGATACATTTTCAAAAGAATACAAAATAATGCAAAAATGCAATAACAAAAGGTTTGTGCCTGACAAAAGCACAGTGGGAGGTATCACAAAACATATGTCTGGCACTGCTAGGTGCAAACACCTTTTGCCTCCGTATTATGAAAGCAGTTTTTTCGAAGGTGGTAATATGTGACAAGAATATTAATGCTTATTTTTTGTGTTGCATTTTGTTGTGGTGATTATATGTTGTGTTTTTTTTTTATGCCGTGTTGCATTGTGGTGTTCAAATGTTGTCATGTGATTGTTGTGTTCTGTTTTGACTCTTTTATGGTGTCGCCCTGTTATGTTTTTACTTGTATTATGATGCTTTGTGTTATATTATTGTGTTACGTTCCTTTGTTTGCTATAGAGACATCAACACATTCTGTTACAGTTCCAGCCACAAAAGCATAACATTGCTTTAGGTTCAATTGACAAACAAACATTTCCAACTTCCTAAATCCCTCATTAAGAGTCAAAGCCTAAATTTCAAAGACTTTATGATCACACGCTTACAGTTTTCCCTGATAAATTCTGCCAGGTCAAACCTTATCAGGGAAAATGCCGGGAAAAGTGGATACATGCAGAATTTGGTGTGTTAAAAAAGATGTTGCTGCTAGGAATAGGAGGCATTTGCCGTGATAAATACCTCACTTGGGGGAATGGTATTCACCACATATGATAAATACCCCAGTCTATTCTGAAAACCTTGTGATGAGGGCATATTGTGCATAAATACTGCTGCTTCAAATCTTCAGTGGTTTAAGACACCAGTGAGCCCCAGGCTGTGCAGAAATCTGCCTTATGTTGGTTAGCGCTTCCAATGCTGATGTCTTTTGATACGGCCCATTATGTACTAAGAAACTTGACAGTTTCTAAAGAAGGCATGTAGAAGACTTATGGCTTGCTACAATCCTTTTTATGGGCAGCAATTTGGCTTTAGGCATATCTCTGCAGCTGCTCAGCCTTTTCCTACATCAAGCATGTTCTCCTTCCTTCAGTTTGTAAAGAACAGTCAGCAGCACAGATGCTGCGCAACTTATTCACAGCATAAGACACAGTATGCAATGCGACATTCCTTCCTGGCTTAGACATATTGATTGGTTATTGTGGAGCTGTACTTTAGGTCTCCTGGTCCTTCCTTCTCAACCACAGCCAACAATATGTCTTTACCTTTCTTTTACAACGCTGAGTGTGGTCCTCCATAAATGCTATCAATTACTGCTCTTCTATGACATTTCTCTGTGGCCTCTAGCAGAAGCTTTTATACAATCCCAACTTAAGTTACATATTTCCACACATGGCCATTAAATCCACATCTAAGCAGTCTTCCAAGCTTGCTGAGCACTGATACTCTGTACACTACCTGGACGAAGACTCGTCTATGATCCTCCACCCCCCTACTCACTGCAAAATCTCTAGCAACAAATCAGCATGTTCATACACAATTCTATGTATCAAAGTGCTACAACCACATTTCTACAAATTGGCTTCAGATGAAGGACATGGATGATCTAAGTGCCCTGAGCCTGGCTCTAAAATAATTGTATGTCTGGAAGCAGGCTCTCTCTGTATAATCGTCATATACTTTACCAGCTGCACTCCTAGGTCCACCCTAGCTGAACTATTGTCGTTCTGTAACACAAGATACAAGTATTCTCGGCGAAATGCATGCAGACTCTAACTCCACATTCTGCAAATCCTCTTAAACGTTTGAAGTTTTTACTGGTGGGCTTACATCTACTATCTGAGTAAATTCCCAACCTTCCTGGAATTCACAAAGCATTCCAGTAGTATTTTTAGGATTTTTCATCTGTTCCTGATTACCAGGACTTCTTGCCTAAATACACCTTTTGATATATGCTACAAGACTTCATTTCCACCTATGGAAATATAATGCGAAAGCACTTCAATTTTATATATTTTTTTATCCTACATGAGGAAATATTATTTTTTATTGTGAATAAATCCCTTTCTCTATGCCCAACCAAATTTAGAGGTGTTCACTTTACATTCCCACCATTGATCCGGATATACTCCTGTCCTTGACAGGAGTAAATCTCTGATGGTATCCAAAATGAAAAAGTGCCTCCAAACTTTTTGAAGTACACCCTTATTTGTGGATTTAAAAGGCAAGCACACTCTGGACGACTGCAAAGCAGACCAGTGTGAGCAAATTTGTTTTTCACACATATTTTCTATTGCTGAGTGATAACTCACATGTTGTGAGTAACTGGCATGAATTTGAACTAACAAAAGATTGCATTAAGGCTCTTGCAAAGGTATTATTCATAGTCACTGAATATTTGGGGCAGTAATTATGCATGCCGAAAATACCTATACCGTAGGGTGTAATATTTACTAGGTGCAGTCACTGATGAATTTAGTATTGGTTGGGGGCTTTGCCAGGGGTGCGTTTTAGACCCGCTTCTTTTTACTTTGTACATGAACTATCTTAGTAAGGAGCACCCCAGATTTGCCTACGGTGAATGGTGCCCATCTTCCAACATTATTGCTTGCAGATGAAGCGGTGTTAATTGCTTGCACACCCAAACAAAGTCTTGAGTCATCTAGTGCACTCCTTTGAGAATTTTGTGATCACGCTGGATTTATTAACTAATTTTACTAAGTTATAAGTAATTTTGCCTGTGTCCCAAAGGGCTAGCGACCCTTAACTATTATGGTGGGTAAGGAAGTGTTGTTAAGCACTAGCTTCTTCTCTTACCTGGGGGTCACTTTCAACTCATCTGGGATATGGTCTGTGCATATTGCATAAAGTAGTAAAAAGATCTCCAGGGCTGTTGTCTCTCTGCTAAGTCTTCCGTCACCCCAAGGGAGAGAGGGTTCTCACACCCCTCTTGCAAATATATTCAGCACAATGTGTTGCATAGCAACTAATGGGGCATGCATATGGGCCTGGGTGACTCGACTACCCTCCAAAGGGAGGAAATTCGATTCAGAGAGTATTGTCAGTCTCCGTGTCGACCTCTAGCTTTATTTGCCACAATGAACTAGGATTATAATTTCTGGGTGATTTTCCTTGCAGCCGGCCAGTTCTCTTGTGACTTTCTATCTAGAATTCAGAAGCAGCAAAATCAACTAGAGAGACAGTTTTCGACTGCTTGGCATGTGATAAGGGTCTTTTGATCCCCTGGATGGCGTATGCCAAAATTGGATTGGCTGATATGTTATTAGATCGATCGCCGCGGGCTGCCCCTGTCGGAAAGTAAGTGCAAGTCTTGCTACTAAAGCGAGCCAAAGAAGAGAGGATGAGGGCTGAAAGACAAAAATAAAGTGTTAAGCATTTTCTTTATCTTAATCCCAGGACCAGTTCTACCAGCTACCTGCAGAATACCAATAAAAGCTGAGAAACGCTTTTATAGTTCAGCGTACAGGCAGGTAGAGTGAAATATTGTATTTGGTTTCCGGCTGGAAACAACACAAGCTCGACTCTAGAGAATGCCCATGTACTGATTGGCACAAACAAACTATGGTACATTTTCTCTTCTTTTGTGAATATTATACAAAGCATACCAAACAATTCCTCATACCATGTTTGAGGCTTAGGAATCTACGGCTTTGCATGCAAGCGTATCATTTTTCACTGGCATTACCAGATGACAAAACGGGCGGACACGTGACTCTGTTTCTTAAAGCCGTAGTCCGCTCTAGGAGTTTGATGTTTTGAGAATCATTTTAGTAGATTGATGAATTAACCTTCGACTCAGTTTTAATCTCGGCTTCATTCATCCCAGCCTATTTTCATCCAGATTGTTGGTCATTAATATCCCAACCCTGATGATTTTATGTTTTTTATTTGTGTGTCCTTATTACTTGTATGTATTCTATTGCTATTTTGCATGTCTTGCATGCTTTCATGGCTGTTCACAGACGAATAAAAAACTTCCTATTCTGATTCCGATACTAGGTGCAAAGTTACCTACACTTTATGGAGTGAGGGAAAAGTGAGGTATGTCGGAGTGAATGAAGATATTTTATATTACATTTTGCACAACGAATCACATCTGCTTTGCCTCTTTCCAACCTTTTTTTGCTCTGGTAACTTCACCGGGCTTTCCTGTGAAGCGTGTCCAGATAGAATTGTAATGTGTGATTATTGCTGTCAGAATTTATTCAGAACTTAGGGGCATATTAACAAGCCAGGCGATAAAATTATCGCCGCTTTAGCGGCAGAAAACTGCCGCTAAAACGGCGATAATGGGCTTGATAATATGCTCTATGGAATTCCAATTGAAGCTCAGGTTAGATGTCCTTCACATCTAACATGGGTTTCAATTGGAATTCCATAGAGTATATTATCAAGCCCATTATCGCCGTTTTAGCGGAAGTTTTCTGCCGCTAAAGCGGCGATAATTTTATCGCCTGGCTTGTTAATAGGCCCCCAAGTCCGAAAACTGTTTGGGCGCAGAGTCATGTCTGCCACCGATTCGGGGTTTACATGACACAGGGAATGGGGACCCAGTGTTCAATACTGTGTATAAGCACCTGTATTAATTGCTCCCAAAGAGAGGATGCAGAAACACCAAAACACGAGCCTCTAACCCCCTCCCCCCTGCATCCTCTCCTCTCCCACAGACAAAGATTGTTAAGGATTCCCTTTTCTTTTTGGTGAAGTGCTATCCTGGATACTTAAGACTATTATTACAAATGACTCCCAGTAAAACAACAAACGCAAGCCTACATCACACAAACACGTTTCCTTTATGTGTTTGTTTTTTCAATGTCTCTAAGGCATAGCAAGGATTAATGGAGTGCAGAGAAACAGCACTGAAGCAATTTGCCTTGCCTTATATTGAAAAGGCCCTTGAAAATCTAATTCGAGGCGAGCCGTGTACACCAAGGGCCTCATTTATGAAAAGTGACGCATCACTGCGTGAAAACAGTGATGCGTCACTTTTCACTGCGCCCTCCCTGCGACTCCAATGATGCGTCATATTTACAGTATGACGCATCATGTCGCAAGGAGTCACAGATACGTCAGTATTTCTGACGTATCTGTAGGCGCAAAAGTGACGCATTGCTGGTGTGTGTCACCAAAGTCACGCAACTCCAGCAATGTGTTCTTTTACATGGGGCAAGCCCCATGTGAAAGGGCCTGCATCAGTCTTACGCCTGCTGTTCGGCAGGCGCAAGATATTAACGCATTTGCACCCTAGAAGTGGTGCAGTGAAATCTCGTAGATTTCACTGCGTTACTTCTACGATGCTTACTTACGTGGGTACGCCCTCCCTGCATACATTATACCTGACGCAGGTATAATGTAGCGCAGGGGTTTACAAAGTGACGCATCTACCTAGATGCGTCACTTTGTAAATATGGTGCAACAAGGTCCAGGGCCTCATTTATGAAAAGTGACGCATCACTGCGTGAAAACAGTGATGCGTCACTTTTCACTGCGCCCTCCCTGCGACTCCAATGATGCATCATATTTACAGTATGACGCATCATGTCGCAAGGAGTCACAGATACGTCAGTATTTCTGACGTATCTGTAGGCGCAAAAGTGACGCATTGCTGGAGTGTGTCACAAAAGTGACGCAACTCCAGCAATGTGTCCTTTCACATGGGGCAAGCCCCATGTGAATGGGCCTGCGTCAGTCTTACGCCTGCTGTGAGGCAGGCGCAAGATATTGACGCATTTGCACCCTAGAAGTGGCGCAGTGAAATCTCGTAGATTTCATTGCATTACTTCTACGATGCTTACTTACGTGGGAACGCCCACCCTGCATACATTATACCTGACGCAGGTATAATGTAGCGCAGGGGTTTACAAAGTGACGCATCTAGGTAGATGCGTCACTTTGTAAATATGGCGCATCGTGGCGCATGTTTTACGCCACTGGTGCGTCACAAAAAGTGACGCACCGGTGGCGCAAAAGTGATGCAGGGGCTCATAAATGAGCCCCCCAGTTTTTACGCCGCTTATGCGTCACAAAAAGTGACGCACCAGCGGCGCAAAAGTGACGCAAGGACTCATAAATGTGCCCCGAAATGTTTATGGATTTATATTTTCCAGTTATTTTTCACGTTTCTGCAGCAGGAATAGAAACAACGTAGTTTGAAAATTCATTACGAGAAAAGTAATGTGCTATATTTTTGTTTAGAATGATGTTGCTATACTAAGGACCTCGTCGCAGTTGCCCAGAGTGGTAATCCCGGCTGATACAGCTCCTGAAAACTGCGACAGGTGTTTCCAGACTACAAATTCCCAGGTCCGGAAACATCAGACCTGGAGTTCCTGGGTGCAGATCTGCACTTGGTTAAACGACACTTGGAGGGCAGCAGGATCTGTGCTAGGGGAGCATCCAGGTCCCTGCCTGCCCCTCCGGCACCAAGAGGGGAGCAGATAATGCTCCTTTTAACAGGCCAAAGCTTAGGAATAGCCCCACAACAGACTCGCTACCCCCCTCCTCCGCCACCCTACTTCCCCCAACTCCTGAACTCGCTGTCATTTACCACCACCTGCTTATAGCAAGCGGTAAATGAATGGCAACGTAAAATTTCTCAGAATTGTGCAAAACATTTGCAAAATTATCTAGTGATCCCTCCATAATCATGTGGAGGTACTAGCTAGAATTGTTAATTCCAGTCCTGGTATCACTGGGCTTAATGGATGACAACACAGCAATTTAATGTAACTAAGCAGCCATTTGTGAAGGAGAAACGACCAAGGCAGATAATAATTAAAATATAGTATAATAATATTAATTCAAGAGAACATTCCAAGACCAGAAATATCCCTGCTTGTTTCTGGACCAGAAATCCTGTTCGAGGCTCATTTCCTATCTTGCTCTAGGACCCAAGACACACTAGATACGCTGCTGGTTCATTGTAGCCCTAGCAAAGAACTACAATGACACGTTTTGACTTGGAAGGGTTTTGATCAGATAATTATTATAGGATATCACTAAGGTTGAAATTATATAGAAAGTGAGAAAGGTCTTCAAGAATGTCTGCAAATGAGCTCAAAATGTGTAAAATAGATGGGGCGGTTACACAATCGGTTCATTCCCAGAAACCGAAATTGATCCCCAGTGACTTGTGTATCGCATCAATATATTTCAAGATCATCTGCAATATTTTAGGTGTCACATGATAAAATTGATTCTATTTTTGGTTAATCCATTCAACCTAGAAAAGAAAATGGTCACTTTTCATTTAAAGTTTAGTGCTACACTTGGACTCAAGGACTGCAACTTGAGCATTGTCATCTGTCCCTTATTAGTGGCATGACAATAATCTGGTTTCATTTGAATGTACAAAAATAGTAGTGATCACATGATCAAATCCCTTCTGAGTCGAAACATGTCATTGTTTTGGGCCTTCATCCCTCCCACCCACCTCCTCACCCCTCTCACACACACATGGCTTTTTGTATTTATACAACTGGACCCTACGTTGAGGCACCGTAAGGAGAGCCAGAAGGGCAGGGGGTCTCCTCCATTGGAGCAGAAGAGAGTCGTCCCACTTATGTGCCCCCCAAAACCCCAGAGATAAAACATAAAACGTTAATTCATTAGAATTTTATTTTTTATCATCCCATTCGGAACTGAGCATCAGGATGGGGTGGGGCCTACTCGGTGAGCAGGGAGGAGTGGTGGTCAGAGGGCTGCCCTTTGCACTTGTTTGAAGTGCATATGTGTCTTTGGCCGGCGGCCTTGAGACGGCCAGCCACACATTCACACTTTAAACCGAGGGACAGCAGGCATCTACTAAGGGTTCGGGGGGGCGGTCAAACTAAAGAAAAAACAAAATGCACTTACAGATCCTGACGATGATGACAACGTCCTCCTCACTCTGACCTTGTCTGCTGCTGGAACTGCAGTGCAGACCCCAGCAAACTCCATCTCTTAAAACCCTCAGGGGGCTCAAGTCTGGTTCTCCTTCGGACTCCTGCCTGGCCAGGCTTTTGGCAGCGGTGGCAGAGAGTGTACATATAGAGGTGAACCTTATCATCAATCTGTCTCTTCAGGCAGCGGCTGTTCCTCAGGGGTGGAAGCAGGCGAAGATCTTGCCGCTTCTTAAAAAACCTTCTCTGGATCCCCTAAACCCAGGGAACTATCGGCCCATCTCCCTCCTACCGGCTATTGTCAAGGTCTGTGAGAAGGTGGTCAATAAACAACTCACAGAATTTGTGGAGACTGAGGCACTTCTGCATCCAGCTCAATCAGGGTTTCGAGCCTCTCACAACACTGAGACTTTCTTAGTAGAGGTGGCGGAGGCCATACGGGAGTGCCTTGATGCCGGCGCGATGGCCGCATTAATCTTGCTTGTCCTCTCGGCGGCGTTCAACATGGTCCCACATGCTCTTCTCTTGGCCCAATTAGCAGAGATTGGTGTGTCGGGATCTGTTTGGGGTTGGCTTAGGTCTTTCCTGGATTTGCGGGTTGAGCAGCCTCCTCCTCCCTTCAGGTGGTTACTACTGGAGTCCCACAGGGTTCCTCCCTTAGCCCTCTCCTCTTTAACATTTATGTGACGCCACTGATATATCTGGCAGAGGAGCTTGGGGCTAAGGTGATGGCCTATGCGGATGATACCCAGTTGCTGTTTACCTGGGACAAAACATCTGATTCCGTATCAGCGGCGCAAAAGGGCCTAGTTTCCATTTTTAAATGGTTGGCGGATGCACAGTTTAAGTGTAATGAACAAAAATCTGAGATTCTGCTCTTTGGTAAGTTCCCCGCTGACTTCAGAGAGCAGCTGTGGCCGCCCGACTCTTTACTGACCCTTTCATTGGGATAGCCCGGTAAAAATCTGGGAGTGTGGTTCGATCAGAGTCTTTCTTTCTCAACACACATTAAGAAACTGGTCAGCTGCTGCTTCGGCCTTCTTAAGACTCTTAGGAACTTTTTTCCACTTCTCCCGCAGGCGGCAAGAGAAACTGTCACATGTGCTTTGATTTTGTCACGATTAGCTTATGCCAATGCCCTCTATGCTGGCGCCCCTGGCTACCTCGTTAAAAAGCTACAGGTGGTTCAGAATACAGCGGCCAGATTGTTATTGGGCATTTCGGCGAGGAATAGTGTGGTTCTCCAATTGCGCTTTCTTCATTGGCTGCCTGTGGCGGACAGGGTCAAGTTTAAATCTTTGGTTCTGGCTCATCGTGCTCTCCACGGCTATGGCCCCCTTTATCTTCAGAGGCGCTTCTCTTTTTACATTCCTTCGCGAGCCCTCCGTTCCATGTCCGTTTGTTTTGCTCGGGTCCCGTGCTTCAAGTTCCAGAGGCTAGGGGGCAGCTCTTGGTGGTGAAGGCAAGTGTGGCCTGGAATGCCCTCCCCCTTGCCTTGCAGTCCATCCAGGACCCAGCTGTGCTCAACAGGAAACTTAAGACATTTCTTTGCTTGATAGCTTCTTCTTGTACCCCTCTGGCATCGCGCCGGGACACTCACGAGTATCCGAGCGCGTTATAAATGGATATAACATAACATAACATAAGCAAAGAAGATTGGCCAGCAGGGTTGGACTGGCTGTAGCGGGCACTGGGCGTTTCCATGGTGGGCCGGAGGGGTGGGGGACGGTTTTGTGGCCGTGGGGGCCGGCTTTGTCACCGGAGGCCTGTTTTGCAGCAGTACTGCAATATTGGCCCCCTGTAACAAAAGCGGGAGCTGTGCTTCTTTCTAGTTTCACCCCCAGTCCGCCCACAGCTCCCAGGGCTGGTCGAACAGCAATCTGCCAGGGATGGTTGCTGTGGCCAGTGCAGGTTATGAAAGAACTATAGGCACGTGTTAGAAATGGGATTTCTGGTTGGCTAGGGCCTGCGCCTAAGCCAGGCAGAAACCACCAATCTAGTCAGGGCAAGAGAGTTACATGCTGAAGATAACCCCTGCTCACCCCCTTGGTAGCTTGGCACGAGCAGTCATGCTTATCCCAAAGACAATGTGTAAAGCGTTTGCGCAACACACACACAGCAGCAACACACTAGGCACACCACAAAAGGAACTCCACACAAGGTTATATATAAAAATAGCCTTTGTATTCTCCAAAACACATTAGAATAGTAATCACAAATCACATAATCCACACTGTGCCAACTGGCACTAGGCAATATTCACAGGGGATAATATACAGGACAGGGCCAATCGGGACACAGTCAGAACCATCAGAACAGGTAAGTAAATATAAAACACAACCAGTAACCATAATGACCTAAGCATTATCACATTACCCCCAGGTCCCTCCGGTCCTCGTCCCATTCCTTACAAAGTGGAGATTACTATCTCTGCGACAGAAAAAAAGAACAGGAGCATGCTGGGATACCTAACCCACTCCCTCCCGCTGGGAGTACATAAGCGGTACCAGCCCAGTATGCAGCCTGTTCTTTTTTTCTGTCTTCCGACAGAATGGGACATGCTGTTACTTACCTATGTGTTTCTTTCTTGGATGTCTCGTGGGCTGCTGGGCTGTCCTCGACGTCCTGTTTCCGCGTCTCCTGGCCTGCCGGGCTTGCTGGGAGTCGCGTTGATTGGCGCCCGGCCCTTTGCGGCTGGGGCGCCGGACCTCCGGATTCTTCCGGGTTACAGCATGCGTTTTCCTACGGCTTGGCCTGGCTGGAAGACGCGCTGATGTGACTGTTCTGGGGGTCCAGGGGCTGCGCCAGGCAGTGCTCCTGGTCCCCCTGCCTGGTTTGATGAGGTACTGCTCGCCTTCCTTCCTCCCGGTAGCCCCTGCTGATGTTGGTGCATGGGCGGACCTTGATGGGGGTTCGTTCTCTGGCCGGTTGCTACAGTCCTCTTCATCGCCCAGCGCTGGTGTCTTGGAGGGCGCCTGGGCTGGTTCTTGGGGGCAGGGCGCTTGTTGGGGTGCTGTCCTGCCCCTGGGGTGAGTACCGCATAGCGGCTCCGCTTTTTTTCCTTGTTCCTCTGGCTATGTGGTCTGTGCTTGCCTGGCTGGTTCTGGCTGTGCGCGGTGGGCTGCTTCGGCTGTCTTGGCTGGGGGACCTGCGCGGCTGCTTTGCTGATATTCTCGCCTTGCTTGCTGACGCTTCTGGTGCTCTAGGACCCGGAATCCTCTGGTCTCTCAGTCTGCTGGTTGGTTCCGGTTGGGGTCTTTCCATGCTGACTTGTGGCGCTCCATGTTCCTGCTTGCTGGGTTGGGGGCATTGCGTGACTTTCTGCACTCTGTCTCTGCCTTGCTTCCTGATGCTGCGGGGGGGGGGTTCCTCCTCCGGTTGGGGGTTCCCTGGCCTCCTTGTTTTCCACTTGCTCGGCGCTTGTTGCTGGATGGCGTCTGGTCGTTGGAGTTGAGGGTCGGTCTCTGTTTGATGGTGTTGGCCTTTCCCCCTGGTGGGTGCCGTGTAGCGGGTTTCTTTTTTCCCCATGCTGTGCTCTTCTGCTGTGCTGGCTTGCGGCCTTGGCTCCTGTTTTCCACTGCTGGGGGTGTGCCGGGGCTGGCGGGTGCTGTGGCCGTCTGCCCGTTCCCCTGTGCGCGCGTCTGCTCCCGGGGGCTTCTTCGTGTTTGGGTGTGGTTCGGCCTAGGTTCGGTCCTCTGGCCTGTGGACTTCCGGCCTTCCTGCCCTGCGTGCTTTTTGTTCCACCTGGTTGGTGCCCGGTTGGATGTCCACCTTGGTTGCCTGTTGCCCGGCTTCTTCCTCCTGTCCGCCCTGTTGGTTCATGCCTGTTCTTGTGGATTCGGGCCTGGTGCGTGCTTGTCTGGGTGCCTGCCTGCGACTCCTGGTGCTGGGTGCTTCTTGCGTTCTTCCGGGGATTTTGTCGTGGCCCGTGCTTGGGGTGCCTTGTTTCTTCTGCCCCCCTGTGCCTGGCCGGTGCTCTGGGCTTCCCTGTGTGGGGTTTCCTGGCCTGTGGCCTTTTCTCTCTGCTGGAGCCTGGTCATTCTGGGTGTTGCGGCTGGGCGCGCCGGTGCCCTTGCGTTCGCTCCTGTCCTGCCCTCTGGCGTGCCCTCCTGCCCGGCCTGGTGGGCTCCTTCCCCGGCGGGTTCCCTGTGGGTGGGGTTCGTGCTGGTTGTGGGTCGGGGTGGTGGCTCTGCCGCCCCCCGATATTCCCCCGTCTGTGACTCCTCTGCTCCTGCGCTTGGACCCTGCTTGGGTTTGGCTGGGTCGCTACTTGCATCCTGGGTCGGGGTCCTTGGTGCTTCCGGACTCCCTGTTTTTTGGGTTCCCGGGGGGGGGGGGGCAGGGGGATGTTGTGTCCCCCTCTGTCCTGTTTGGCCTTGTCCTTGGTTGACGGTTGGCTCCGGGGCTGTCCTGGTGGGGCCCCTGATGGGCTTTCTGGCTGGTGTTGCGGATTGCCTCTTGCCTGGTGCTGTGTTGTGTTGCGCTGGGTTGGCTGGTGGGGTTTGGTTTCCTGTTGTGGTTTTCTTTTCCCCTCTTGTGTCTCTTCTTTGTGGCTTGGGGTCCTTTGCCTCTCGATGCTGCTCATTTTGCCTCCTGTGGTGGCTGGGTGTTGTGGGTCTTCCTTGGCTTCTGCCTGGGTGGCTCCTTGGTTTCTTGGGTGCGCTGCTTCTGTGCCTCTCCCTGTCTGTGGGTTTAGGCTGCCATTTGCCCTTCTTTCCTGCTTGGGGGTGCCGTTCCCGGTGTCCTCCTCGACGTGCCTTCTCTTAGGCTTGGCCGGTGGCTTTGTTGGTGGGGCTGCCGGTTGTGGTCTGGTGTCGGCCTCCCCTGTTGTGTGGGACGCGTTGCTGCGTCCCCGCTCCCTTTTCGGCCTTGTGCTGGTGGTTGGCTTTGCCTGGGCCCTGGGGCTGTGGTTTTCCCCTTGTGGGCCTGTCCTTGGGCTTCTGCGTTTCCCGCTATTGTGGGTCTGCTTTCGGCCTGTGGTGTCTCTGGCCGTTGCTCTTACTGGCTCTGCGTGGTTTCTTCTGACCTTTTGGGTCTGTTCCCTCTCCCTCCGGGGGTTGTGCGCCTTTGGTTTCTCCGGCCTCCTCTCCTTTGGTTTGGGGGTGCCTGGGGTGTTCCGGCGTGCGGCTGGGGCCTCGGCTCTGCCTCTGTGGCGTTTGCTCTCTTACGGTCCTTGTTTTGGCCTCCCTTTGCGGGCTCGCTGCCTGGGTCCCTGCCTGGGTTCATCCCTGGCCGCTCGTTCTCTGGTGCTTTTGGGCCTCTTTTTGGCCTCTTGATGGCCGGTGGTTCTGGCCCTGCTGGTCTGGATGCCGGGTTGGTCCTTTGTCCTTTCCTGTGCTGCTCTTTTACGCCTGGCTGGTGCGCTGTGGCCTTTGTGTTGGTTGACGGTTGTGGCTCTCTTGTTGGCTTGGTTTGCTTGGGTGCCGTTCCCTGGGCCCCTTCTTGGTTGGGGTTTTTGGGGTTGGGTCGGTTGGCCCTTTGCCTATCCTTTCGGGTTCTGATGCTCCGTGTTGGGTCTTCCGGGCTGGCTGGCTTGTTGTTTGTCCGCTTGGCTTCTGGGGTCTTTCTGGACAGCCTGCGTTGTTGGGCTGTTGGCCTCCTTGCTCGTCCTTCCTGTTTTGCCCTTCTTGGGGTTCGCCTTGGGTGGTTCCTTGGTGTCCTCCTGTCCTGTGGGTCGGCTCTAGGATGGTGGGGGTTCCTCCTTCCCGGTTCTGGGGTTTGTGTCCCCGGTTCTGTGTTAGGCCCTTGGTTGTTCTCTCTGGGCTGTGCACTGACCGTGTGTGGAGTCTGCTTGGGTTGCGCTTGTTGCTCTCCCTGGCCTTGCTTGGGTGGGTTCCAGGGGTTCATGTCCCTGTGTCTCCTGCTTTTGGTTGCCTCGGTCCTGGCCTCTGGCTGGTTCCTGTGCCCGGGGTTTTCTTCTCCGGGTGTGGCGGCCTTGGCTGCTGCCGTCTGGTGTCTCTGCTGGGGTTGGCGGCCTATCTTTCCTGCCTTTTGGCCTGGGCCTTCTGTGGGTTTTCTGTGCCTCCGGTTCCTTTTTCCCGTGGTTGACGGCTGTTGGTCGGTTGGGGCGGGGGGGGGGGGGCCTTGTCTGGGTTCCTTGGCCCCTTTCTTCCTGTTGTTGTTCGGGGTTGGTGCCTGTTTTCTTGTCTGGTTCCTCACTCTTCGGTTTTTGCGGCTCTGCTGGTGGCTTCCCCTGGTGTGTTGGGGTTGATCCTATGGTTGGTCGCTTTCGTTGTGTCTCTGGGTTAGGGGTGCCTCTTCGTTCTCCTCTTCCTTCCCCTCGCCTCTTGGTGTGGTCTTTTGTGGGTTGGTCCGGCTGTGGGTCGCCTTCTTCCCTGCTCTGGGGGGTTCGCTTCTGTCTGGCCCTGCTGTGTTCCTTCCTGGCCCTTTGGCCTCTCTGCCTGTTCTGCCTGCTCTCGTGCGCCCTTTGGCGTTGGGCCTGGTTGTCCTGTTTTGTCCCTGTTGGAGCGGCTGATTGGTGGTGCTTGGTGCTGTGGGCTTCTCCCTTGGTGGTTTTTCTCACTGGTTCTTTGCCCTTCCTGGCTGGGTTGCTCCGTTGGGGCGCTTCGGCTTCTCCGGGGCTCCCTTTACCTTGTGGTTCGGGGGGTGTTTTTTCTTTCTGCCCCTCTGGGGGTTCCCTTGAGGCTTGCCTCTGGGTGCGGGGATTCCTTCGGGCTTGCCTGGGTGGTCTTGTGCTCGTTTGCGGTCCTTCTTGGTCGTCCCCTGCTTATTTTGGGGTCTCAGCTCTGTCAGCTTGGTTGGGGGCGTGGCTGGTGGTGTGCTCCTGCCTGCGTTTTCTTGTGGGCTCCCTTCTGTTTCGGTTGGGTGCCGTTTTTTCTCGGTCGGGTGCCCCTGGCTTTGGTGGGGTTCCGGAAGGCCGGCTTCTCTGCTTTGGTATTCTCCACTTTGTAAGGAATGGGACGAGGACCGGAGGGACCAGGGGGTAATGTCCTATTACTTACCGGTAATCTTCATTACTCCTGGTCCTGTAGGTCCTCGTCCCATTCCTTACTTCCCTCCCTCCCTCCCTGGCGGCCGGCCTTCCGGTTGTTGGCTTGGTATTTCAGGCTGCATGCTGGGCTGGTACTGCTTATGTACTCCCAGCGGGAGGGAGTGGGTTAGGTATCCCAGCATGCTCCTGTTCTTTTTTTCTGTCGCGGAGATAGTAATCTCCACTTTGTAAGGAATGGGACGAGGACCTACGGGACCAGGAGTAATGAAGATTACCGGTAAGTAATAGGACATTATCCTAAAATATCATAGCATGACATTAGGCATAACCACATTAGGTCCAAACCTCATTAGCATAGCCACATTACTTATTAGGCCTCACCAGCATAAACACATTATGCAATCACCTCATAAGCATAAACACATTACGCATTAAGTATCACCAGCATAAACACATTATGCAATAACCTCATAATCATGAATAACATTATAGGCATAAATCAGGGTGCATAAATCACATTTATCCTAGGCACCACATAAATCACATTAGGGCCTGGCGCCCTATCAACCTAACACTGACCCCCTGGCCAACTGGCCTTCTCAGAGGGCTCAAATGCCCTATGTCCCAAATGTCAGGGCTGGCTGCCAATGCAGCAGAATCAAATGTGCGCAATTGTGCTGACACAACTGTGCCTCCTAGGTCCCCACTGGTTCTCTTACCAATGAACTTGCCTAAACGTTGCAGCTGCCGCTAATTGCGGTGCAGCTGTGCAGCAAAATGTGGGCACTGGCGCTCACTGTGCCCTCTGGGCCCCCAATGGGGCTAACACAATATGGCCCAATGTTGCAGCTGCCCGCGCTTATGCGGTGCGGCTGTGATAATAAGGCCTGGCACCACTGTGTCTCTCCTGTCCCACTCAGGGACTCTACAACAAAATACCCCGCGAGCCTGTGGCGCAGCTGTGACAAGACTCAGGAGTAAGAAGGGAAAGAAGGGAAAGAAGAAACAAGCAGCAGGGCACGGAGTGAAGCCTCCGTCGGCCCCGCCCACAACCAGGCGACGGCCGCCTGGCTTTCACCGCCTCCTCTTGGCTCTCTGTGAGGCGGGGGCTGGATCTGGAGCGAGGTCTCCAGCGGCCTTGTTTCCCGAGGCGGTCTTCCTGGAAAACAGCCTCAGACGCCACGCAGGGATCTCCTCCTCAAAGGGAGCCCTGTCCACAGTCAGGCAACAGTTGCCTGGCTTCCGGCTTGGGGATCTCGGCGAAGATCTTTACTCTTTGGGCAAATGTGGGGTGGGCTCCCGCTTTCAATGAAGCAAAAATGCGGGGTGGGCACCCGCCTCAGAGGCACAAACATGGGGTGGGCACCCGCTGATAATAAACTCAAATGCGGGGTGGGCTCCCGCTCAACAGGCACCATGCGGGGTGGGCTTCCACTCCACAAAGCAGCACGAGGGAATCCCTGAACCGGGGATTACCTCTCCAGGATGTGCAGCTCAGCGCTGCAGGGCTCACATGCCCCTCGTCCTTAGGCAATTAAAATATAGCGCTCACAAGGCGCTAGGAGCCACAGCTCCAGCAGAAAGTTTTTAGGGGCACAAGGCTCACTGTGCCCTCCAGCAGGGAGGTAGACCCTTGTGGTGGTTCCTCCTGCAGCCCAGCAGCAGCAGGCCCCCTCAGCACAGGAACAGCACAACACACATGGGGTCACAGCCCCTATTTTTATAGTACATTTTCCTTTGTCTGCAGTACGGGGCTTTGGGGGAACCAGATGCAACTGGTTCATGGGGGAATTGGAGCACTTTGTTTACCAGGCTCCTCTTCCCCTTTGTCAGGTGGGGGCTCGGTGATCAGACACACCACAGGGGGCGGAGCCAGCATTCACTAGGGCAGGCACAATCCTATTCAGGGTCAGGGGACTACTGCTCCCCCTACTCCAAATGCAGATGTCCCATTCAGCCTAGCGCTGACTCACCCTGCCCCTCCTGGAGCCACACACAGCTCACCAGCCCCTGTCACTCAACAGCCAGACATACAATCCACATCAGGCAGGCAGACACATAGCACACAGAAATACCAACTTCTAAAAGTGGCATTTCTAAAATAGTTATACTAAATCTGTGCACACCGTTACATAGCATTTATTATCACCATTCCAAATACACCAAACTTGACCACATTGCTCCTCTCATAGCAGGAATTACCACTGAAATACTTATCAGGGAATCCCCAATGTATTCCTTTGGGAGGGTAGCCACACAGTAGTGAGAAACCAAAATGGCTGTTTGTCACTACCAGGACATGTCACAAACTTAAGGCACATGTCCTATCTTTTACCTACAATGCACCCTGCCCGTAGGGCTAGCTAGGGCCTACCTTAGGGGTGACTTTCATGTAGTAAAAGGGGGGTCACAGACATGGCACACTATTTAGGTGCCACATCACAGCAGCAGTAACACTGCGCGCACATGCCTTGCAAAGGCAGAGGCCTGGGATAGGTTTGAAAGGCTACTTTGGTGGGTGGCGCAATCAGCGCTGCAAGCCCACCAGTAGCATTTAATTTACCAGCCCTGGGTATATGAGATACCACTTTACAAGGGTCTGACAGGTAAATTTAATATACCAAACAGGTGTAGACCAATCTTACCATATTTAACACAGAGAGCACACGTACTTTACATTGTACAGCAGTGCTAAAGGAATATCACTCGTTACTTAGCATGCGTTTAGTACGCATGCCATTACAACGCGGTCGTTAGTACAACCGCGTTGTTAGTTCGCATACCTTTACTACGCAATTCGGAACAACGAATTGCAGTAGGGGGCGCTGGATGTTGGAATAGTATAATTTACTATTCCAACTCCAGGCTATGCGGACACTAGGGAAGGTGTTGGATTTTAAATCCAACACCTTCTCCCCCCTAACGCAAGTCGCTGTTCTGACTTGCGTAGTAAAGGTATACGAACTAACAATGCGGTCGTACTAACGTCCGCGTTGTAATGGCATGCGAAGAATCGCATGCGAAGTAAACGCTGTTTACCGTGCTAAAGTGCCCAGAGTCCTAAAATCACCAACACCATGTCAGAACAAGCATATGCAATGCAATAGGTCTCGCATTTATAAGAGTTTGAGCTATTGCCATTGTAAATCACAAAGGCCAGACACGTCACTTTAATGGAGGAAACGGAGCAGACACACAGTAGAGCTGTAAGATAGGGGAACCATAAAGGAGGACAAGCTAAAGCGTAGCATGCCGATATTGCTACAAAACTATACAAATGGGAAAGAAATGAGGCATTAATTTAGCCCCACATTCTTGGCTGCCCTTCCACCTTGCATGAAACGTTGTGCTTTCACCCTACGAGTTACAAATGAGAATAAATCTGCATATGCAGACTTGATGCTCAGGAGACTGTCCCCTTCAGCAATCAAAGCACAAAAATCCAAGCACAATATAAAACAATGAAATAGTTAAAACCTTTTGTTTTGCACACGCTAAAGTGCTCCACCCAGACAAACCAGCCAAAAAGGACGTCGAACACCTGAGTCGCGAATCGCCAGAGCAAGTTTTTGTTTTCGCTTTGGTTTTATCCTAATGTAAAACTAAATACAAAATACTTTTGAACCGGCGATATAAATGAATGCACTAGGAGCAACTGTTCAAGAGAAAGAGATTGTTATCTGGTGCTGTAGGCGGAAATAGTTTAGAGTTGTGTTTCTATTGTTGAAAGATGAACTTGGAGGGAAGGACTGCAGTAGTGAACTTTCCTGCAGGGGAACGTAAAGTTACAATCAGCTGATTTTTTTCTCCAAATCAGGCTTTCCTTTTAAGTTGAAGATGAAAGGGGTGAAGGAGAGAGAAGTGCACTGTGAGGCAGAAGTGCACCGTGACACACGGAACCTTGAATTGCTTCTCTCAGAAAGAGTCAGGATGTGTGGATGACAATATTTGCTTCCTGCATCTCTCACAGCTTCAATCCAGTTTACATACAGTGCCACGAAGCCTTGCTTAAACATCAGGGGCCCGATTCACAGAACTAACTTAAGACAAAATCCTAAACTTACTACTTTTGGTATTCACAGAAGTTAGGATTTTGTCTTTAGTTTGCCTTAAGGCAAACTTAAGACAGACTTAAGACAGACTTAAGACAGACTTAAGACAGACTTAAGACAGACTTAAGACAAACTTAGTACAGACTTAAGACAGACTTAAGTTAGGGTTTTGTCTTAAGTTTGTCTTTAGTCTGTCTTTAGTCTGTCTTAAGTCTGTCTTAAGTTTGTCTTAAGTCTGTCTTAAGTCTGTCTTAAGTTTGTCTTAAGTCTGTCTTAAGTCTATCTTAAGTCTGTCTTAAATTTGTCTTTAGACAAACTTAAGACAAAATCCTAACTTCTTTGAATACCAAAAGTAGTAAGTTTAGGATTTTGTCTAAAGTTAGTTCTGTGAATCGGCCCCCAGATACGGTAGGCGCGGCTGTTTAAAGACCCGTACTTACACATACAAGGACCCTGCAGAGCCTGAGCTACAGCCTCTTGCGCTCAGTGAATGCCCCAGAAATATTAGATCATAAACAATAAAACTGAGCACTGAGTTAAGCAGCACTCAGAGCTCATTTAATAAAGAGCAGCGTACGAGGCAGTCCTTGAAGGCTTCAGCTTGTATCTACAGTCACAGCAGACTGAGTCAGCTTCGAATATTGAGTCTCTGACTCGGGCACCTCCTACTACCCAACCTCGGCTGTGCATCTTGCCACATACATACCTGCTTATAGAGCCGCGATTGCTACAAAATTAAATAAACGGAAAAGAAATGCGCTGTTTGCCCACCTTTTTTCCTATTTATTTCCTTTTGTAGCAATCGCACTACACTGCGTTTTAGCTTTAAACCTGTGAAGCTAAAGTGCGGCATGACGAATGCTACTAAAGCAAATAAATACCCAAAAAAGGCAGGCAGCCGACTTTACAGCTGCTAATAAAGTTAATAAATAGTAAAAAAAAAGCTTTACTTTGTAATTTTTACAGTAAAGCACATTTTTAAAAAATTACCTCCTCTGCTGCGTCAAGAACAGCAAAAAAACACTGCTCCAAAGTTTGCCTTGAGCATTTATGAAGAGTCAAAAAGTGTCTTTGTCCTCTTCAGTGACCTTGGCATCAGGGTGTTAAACCGCAGTGAGTTCCAGCCTGGATGAGACTCAAACAGGAGTGCTGATGGTGTTTGTGAGTGAGGCAGTTGTGTTAGGCCCCTCTGGAACTAAAGACACCAGGCCTCCCTGCTCTCCTGTGCGTTGCTGCGCTAAATGAAAGGCACACACAGCGGATATCACTGAAAGTGTCCCTGTGGCGGCAAACTGCACCCACACAATGTTATCCAATTTCACTGGTTTGAACACACACAAGCTGTTGGAGCTACAAGTTAGAGAGATCACCTTTCTGCAGCACTGCATCTGAGTGTATGTACCTGAAGAATAGGGGGATCAAGTTGGGGATGGGCACTGGATCGAATCCGAGTAGGATGACTGACTTAACTTTTAGCCACCCAAAGGAAAAAAAATAAATAGCCAGTGCTGTCAAGTTATCGCTTGTCAGGTGAAGGAGCCTGTCCAGTTCTGGTTGTATTCTTTGCATTCTTACAAATTTACATTTAATTAGAAACCTGCAAATCCCTGGGTGCATAGTTTAAAAAAAATAGTAAAAATGGACAAGCTACCCAAGCCTGGCATGCGGTAACCTGAGCTCTTGCTGTTGAATACCATCAACTTAGATAATTATAGCACCTGCTAATTGATCACCTGAAGGGAGATTCATTTGTGATGAATGCTCAGTAAACAGACATTTATTCAAACGTTTGTAGGGATGTGCAGGCAGACGCTGTTCTACGCTACGCGAGGGAGGATGTGATGTAGTGGCTTCTCAGCTAGATATGAAATTTGCCTACTCGCTTTCTAATCACAGCTTCTCAAATCAGCGCACCGTGTGATCCCCGGCAGTTCATTGCATCTCACGTGCTTGGGGTCCTTTACTAACCAGCGTGTTTAGAAATACACAGGAAAATCTTCGGTCTGCACCAAACCGGTTTATTCGTGACAACCAGAGTACCCACACCTTCTCTGGCTAGGAACCATCCGCACATCCATGTTGCGCTCCCATGTCCCTTGTGGGGAAACATGATAACATGTTTCAAATAACTTTTCAAAGCCCCTACGGCTGCTCCAGGACAGAGCCGACCCTTACTGGGATACCGCCCTGGGCGGAAATACATTTGGTGCCTTCCTGCAGCTGGTGAATAAAATAGGGTAGCAGGGGGGTCCATTTTGTGTTTACACGTCATTCACACATCAAAGCAGTAATTCACCTCCAAACACAAACTTCTCAGCAACGCCCCCAAATATAATGATTCACTCTTGCATAGCTGGAGTATGCTAATGCGGAGTTGGTGGTGGTGGTGTGAATGGAGGTGTTGGTGTGTGTCGGCAGGGGGTGAGAGGGAGATGGGAGGGGAAGAATGGGGTTTAAAACGACACCTACAGCAATAAAAACAAGCAGCAAAAGCACAGAAATATATAAGCAAAAAAAGCACAGAAATATTCGTATTTGCCTTGCCTTTCACCGGCGGATGTATGTCGTTACAACGCACACTTTTACAACGCATGCACTTACAACGCATTTTTTACAACGCAACATCCACTACAACGCATTCCATTACATCGCATGACACTACAACGCATTTTTAAAAACGACCTTTACAACGCATTCCATTACATCGCATACTACCTTTACAACGCATACCATTACAACGCATAATATTAAATTGCATTTAAGGTAAGTATTAGATAGTTTAGGGGTAAAAATTACTATGCTAACTCCAGGGGGTGCAACAGTAGGGTAATTGTTGGATAGTATAGGGGTAAAAATTACTATTCTAACTCCAGGGGGTGCAACAGTAGGGAAAGTGTTGGATAGTATAGGGGTAAAAATTACTATTCTAACTCCAGGGGGTGCAACAGTAGGGAAAGTGTTGGATAGTATAGGGGTAAAAATTACTATGCTAACTCCAGGGGGTGCAACAGTAGGGTAAGTGTTGGAAAGTATAGGGGTAAAAATTACTATTCTAACTCCAGGGGGTGCAACAGTAGGGTAAGTGTTGGATAGTATAGGGGTAAAAATTACTATTCTAACTCCAGGGGGTGCAACAGTAGGGTAAGTGTTGGATAGTATAGGGGTAAAAATTACTATTCTAACTCCAGGGGGTGCAACAGTAGGGTAAGTGTTGGATAGTATAGGGGTAAAAATTACTATTCTAACTCCAGGGGGTGCAACAGTAGGGAAAGTGTTGGATAGTATAGGGGTAAAAATTACAATTCTAACTCCAGGGGGTGCAACAGTAGGGTAAGTGTTGGACAGTATAGGGGTAAAAATTACTATTCTAACTCCAGGGGGTGCAACAGTAGGGTAAGTGTTGGATAGTATAGGGGTAAAAATTACTATTCTAACTACAGGGGGTGCAACAGTAGGGTAAGTGTTGGATAGTATAGGGGTAAAAATTACTATTCTAACTCAAGGGGGTGCAACAGTAGGGTAAGTGTTGGATAGTGTAGTGTAATATTATGCGTTGTAATGGTAAGCGTTGTAAAGGTAGTATGCGATGTAATGGAATGCGTTGTAAAGGTAGTTTTTAAAAATGCGTTGTAGTGTCATGCGATGTAATGGAATGCGTTGTAGTGGATGTTGCGTTGTAAAAAATGCGTTGTAAGTGTACTGCGTTGTAAAAGTTGCGTTGTAAAGGTTGTTCCCCTTCACCGGCCCACGGGTCTGCTCTACGGATGCGCCGCCCCTAATAGTCTAAACAAAAGAGGTGACCATGAGAAACTCTGTCCAGCGTCAAGTGTCTGTACCGCGAAATATACAACAGAAATCCAGTAATTTCCGGTTGTCTAATGCCACTCAGCAGTACTTCACCATACATAGGAGCATACCGGGCGGAGGCCCGAGGCCCGGTTTTTATAGACAAAAATTGATTTATTTTACCGGTCTTCCGTCTAAAATTCCCTCTTAATCAATGACGTCACAATGAAAATTGCATTCCCCGATTTGTTTTCAAAATCTCCCACTTGTAAAATATTGGCAGGTATGCGTCGCTCCAACCTGCTTTCATTAGCCCACTTTGCCTCCTACGTTAGCTTTGCTCAATATAAAAACTAGACTAATATTATTGCCGGAAATTCGCAATTTGCAGACAGAAGGAGGGATTTTTGTTTTACCCAGATAATTAGTGGCGTGACAAGGATGACAAGTGCTCTAATGCAGGCAGGTATAAATGGCCCCTCATTCTTGTTCCAAGTGGGTTAAAAAAGCAATCATTATTAGGGTGTAGTGTGCCCTTCACACCCCTGGACTCTATTGTCGCTGCACCTGCTGCACTTATGTTGCCCAAACCCCTGCTGCCCTCTATGATATGATGGCGAAGTGTGACGCACAAAAGTGTTGTGTTGCTCTTCAGCCTGTCCCTTTGGCAATATCCCGCTGTTGCCTCAGCCGAGAGAGTGCCGAATATATCTGTTTTATTGTAATAGCGGTAACGTCTCGGACCGGTGTCGGTTATAAAAACTGGTGGGCCTTGCTCACCCTGGCAGAGGACGGTAGTGCATGGGGGTCGGGTAGATTTACTGTGCCCTGAGCCGAGTCCGGCTTCAGTTAAAACCAAGCAGCAGTGAAAGCGATCTTCATGATCGCTACTGCAAAAAAAACAAGCATTGAAAGCGTGCGTCATCGCGATTGCTCTGAAAGCGAAAGTGATCGCGATGACGCACGAGTTTTCAAAGTGCTGCTGAAGGCTAGTGGTTCGCGCGTGCACGGTCACGTGAACGCAAGCGCTAGGCCAGCCAGCAGCACTTTGAAAACTCACATACACAATGTCTCTCCGAGCCAGCGAGACCTAAAAAAGGCTAGGAGAAAGGCAAAAAGTTTAGGGATGACCCTTCAAAAAGGTCCAAGTCCAACAGCGTGTATATAATAAAATACAAGATAATTTCTTACTTCAGACCCTCCAGTCTCCACCTTTCATACAACACTTATCTGATCTAAAAATGAACTGCAATAAAAAGGCATATGGCGACTTTTGCGTACATATGGCGTCTTTTGCGCAGGTGGATGTAAGCTTCGCCCTGGCACTTCAGGAACCGAGTAGGCTTCTACTAAAATTGTCACTGGAAACGTGCAACGTTTAATGATGCTGCACGGTGTAGATAGCGTTCGCGATTCTAATAAAAATGAAATTTAAAAGAATTGCTCTCAGTAGGTATACTCTTTCTTTTTATGTCGCATTGTTAGAGAAGAAATACGCTCTTACAGGCCTCGTTCTGTTCATGTTTGAGCTGGGCAATATTTCCATACAGATTAAAGCTGGAAACGTTCTCCCTCACGGCTGCCTCTCGATAAATATGTATATTTCTTTCAAAAGCATTATCCGTCTTTAGGGCCCAGCTTTCATATCCTCCTGACAGTAGCTGCATTATCTAAAAATTGCTAAAATTGTCATTCGTGACAGCTCCGTCAAGGACATGATTCGTCGAGTGCGACGCAGAGGCAAGTGCAGTGACTGTAAATAACCAAAGGAAAAAGTAAGTAAAATGCAAATGATGATTTATAATAGCACTTTGCGCACAGCTTGTACCCATCAGTCATCGGACATTGGCGCCGGTGAAACATTTACGCGAAAATGTTCTGCAGAAGTTGGACGCAGCACTTTAATGATGAGAGCAGTAAAATGCCAACAGCGTGAATATAATGCGCCGCAGTATATGAAGCACGCAGGAAACCGTTGCTGCCTAGTCATTTAACTTAACTGCTAGGAACGGAAGATTCACTTCGGGGACCAATCAGCTGTGACTTCCTCCTCCTCTCTCAGCGCCCCGCCCATACGCGCTATTTCTTCTACTTATTTTATTTCATGTATGAACTGACAATCCGTAGTAGCCCGTTCTCGCCAGGTTGCAGCTGCCTATCCTCGTTGGAGCTATTTGGGCGCTATAAGTGGCCAGAGTCAAATACTCCTCTAAAACATAGATGTGCTGAAACACCCACCCATAATTTACTTATACTTTAGGCTTGGGCTGAAGACAGCTTTATCTTTCTCTCAGAACTTTTGTAAAAAAATACATATGAAAATACACAAGATAATAAACAGCATAGGTAAGAGACTGGCATTGAGTTAGCCTTCTACATCAATTTCTTGCTTGAATTGTCATTCACTTTTTTGGACCGGTCCACGCACAGCATGCGTACATTGGAGCAATGGATGACCCTCGGTAGCCGTTGATCTGCTGGAAGTGTCATTCGTGTTTTGGATCAACCCTCTGGACAGCTATTCAGGGTCTGATGCCCCAGGTAATGTCAGGGATGGCATTTTACCTCTTTACATCTAAAGTGCAGCTTGATAAGGGGCACGCACTAAATAGGCCATGAGTATGGAATTTCACCGCTTCAAAAATTCATTGCTACAATTGTATGAGTCCTGTTGTGTAGTCCCCTGTGAACAGGAACTATAAGCAGCACTGTGCTGCATACCCGCCAGGGACTAAGATTAGTTAGGTACTGGTAACTTTATGTGATCACAGCCAAGGCTTTTGCAGGGGCCACAGTGGAGGCTGACATGGACACCTTCAGGTAACAGTTTGCGCTTTAGAAATATCAATAACATTAACATTAACATTAACATCGCAAAGACAGACATTACTTGACTGAAAAGAACAAATTATTATCCCGAAACCGGTTTGCGTCGCTAGGGTTCCAGTTCAGAAAAGACCAGGGTTGCCAATTCAGGCTGGACTGTTCTGATTGGAGCAGGACCAAAGCTGATTTGCATATGGCTGGGTCTGATTTAAGGTGACACAGTAGGCAAAAAAACAAAGAATTGGTATGTGGCAACGAAATTTCCACGGTCTGAGATTAATTCAAGCATTCCATTTATCACTTTCCTGCATTTCGCCTCATCTATTTACAACACTATGATCTAGGGTCCCAGAAAGTAGTGTGCCTCTGCTCTATCCATGTAGCGTGCATTATACTTCTTTGTCTAATACTTAGCCATCCATTTCATTGGCTGCCAATCACACATTCTCTCACTATGAAGAACATTAACTACTCTCCACTGTGCTTCGCTGTTATCCAATCCAAAATGTCTTTGTTTCGGTCGAGGACCATAAGAGATTATTACAGAAATATACAATATATAGAAAACAGATAAAAAACGGTTACAATCATGATATAATTGATACAAGGGTGGTTAAAAAAGGTCAATCAACATTTAGTTTATTACTGGTTTCTAAAAAACCTTGCACACCCTCCACATAAAAGATAAAAAGCGAGATACAGCGTAGACATTTGGTAGATGATTATTGTACTCCAGGAGTCTAAAGGTTTCTTCACAGCGGCTTGCACCCAGGTTCCTACACAATTGTACCAGCCATCTTTGTCTCATTTTCTTTTAAATCCAGTGCAAAAAAATAATACCTGGAGCTCAGTCTCTTCTTCCGTACTGCATGCAGGACACCCCATGGCAGAGCTGCCGGTCAATTTATTCGAGAATGCATGAAGTGGGAGAGAATTGTGCTTAAACTGAACATAAAGTTTCCTAGCGAAGGCTGGTTGTATTTCATCTAGGCCTGGCACCAAATTATAGGTGTCCTTTATGTTCAGAAATTTGACTGTGAGAGACCCGATGGCGGGATTTTCATGGAGTTGGGCAAGTTTACCCTCCCTATAAATACTAACCAATTAATTGTGCAAAATTGTACTGCAGGCTACCTCCAGACTACTCCAGAGACTGTCTCTGCCTAAGGTGTGGAAGCCTTCTTTAAAGTGTGCAAACCAGGACAGTTCATTTATACCAGGAAGACCCAATATTTCTTGCAGCGCAGTCCTGTATTCAGCCACTTCGGGGGTCACCCCTAATCGCTGCCAGAATATTAGGGGTCTACAGCCAATTTCCTCTGAAATAGGTCTCACCCTTAGGTACAAGTGCAGTGTAACAAGTGGGGAGCTTGCTGGTAGGCTGAACAGCTGTATAAGAACATTATTTTCAGTCTTAATGATGTTCTTGGGAAGACAGTGCCCCTAGAGTTCAGCTCCATACATGACAGAACTTCTTAGATGGGTTTTATAGATCTCTAAAACGGGTCCTACTGGGTTATAAAAATAATTTCTGTATAGCTTAGCCGGTCCGCCTGCAGTCTGGGTTAGCTTGAGACTTGACTTGTCCATGTGGGGCCCCCAGTCCATTTTATTCTGTTAGGGTGAGACCTAGATACTCAAAAAACAGATACCCACTCAAGTTGGATACCATTCATATGTGGGTTAGGACGAGTTGTGGGGATGGAGATGAAGACCATATATTTTGTTTTCTGTATATTGATCTCCAGCTCCCTAGTTCTACAAAACTCGCCAAAACTATCCAGGGTTCTCTGGATAACCTATTGGTGATTTGGACAGCAGGAGGGTATCATCAGCAAACATCAGTGCCGGTATTAGCTTGTGTGCTAGCTTGGGAGCGTCTATATCCTTCAGCCTACTCAATGAGTCAACCAGTCCGTTAATATAAAGACAAAACAAGGTGGGAGCCAGCACACAGCCTTGCCCAACTCCTCTCTTTATTGGAATGGGCGGAGTGAGTTCCCATGCTTCCCATACCCGATTTGTGCATAATTGCCCTCATGCAGTCTTCTTAACATATTCAAGAGATAATAGGGGATTCCAAGGTCGCTTAATACCACACAGAGAGCATCTCTTGGCACTAGGTCAAAAGCACTTTTGGGATCCACAAAGACCAGATATAGACTACCACCTTCCAGATTCACTGTTTTACATTAAATTAGTTGGAGCCTAAATATTTGGTCACCAGTGGAAGTTGTTTCCCTAAAGCCAGCTTGTAGAGGACTCATGGTTTTATGTTCCTCCAACAAAGCCTGTAGGTGGTCCAATAAAATCCTTGCAAATATTTTTTGTGTTACATCAATTAGACTGATTGGTCTATAGTTGATTGTCAGTCATGGGGACCCTTATTTTATATATTGGGAGTATTTCATCTCCGGCACAGGTGACAGGGAGTGCCATCCCTTGTAGTATAGCGTTAAAGAACACCCACAGATATGGGCCTAAGATGTTAGGCTCGGCACGGAAAAGATCCCCCGATATCTTACTCAGACCTGGGGCTTTACCAGACGCTATCTTTCTGACAGCACTGATGACTTCTGACAGGGTCAGCTCGGGGATCTCTATATGAGGGTTTAATGATGGCTGGGTTGCTATGGTCTGAGTGCTAACCTCAGTCTCCAACAAAGCGTATAGGGCCTGAACATTTTATTTTCAGCTATCAGCCGCTATATTGGGCTCCTGAGCCACCTTTCCAGTTCTACTACCTGTGCATACAATGTTCCAAAAGGATTTATTATCCTTAACCTCTAAAACCTGTTTCAAAGATGCCCATCCCATGATGTTTTTGCGAGAGCAAAGGTGTCTTTATAGATAACTCCTGTAATCCTAATTTGCGTCTACTCTTAGATTTTATGGCCTCTATCAGGGCCCTCTTTGCTTCCCGACAGCTACGGTTGAACCAGGTCTGCATGACCTTTGCCTCGCTCCCCGGGGTGCCCACTGACCAGAATATGTCTGCCAATTTGGTGATCATTGCTTCGTGCAACTTAGCAACTGCCGTTGGTGAAGCAACAGTACCCTGTATGCTTGATAGCTTTCCTAATTCCATAAGGGTTGGTATGATGGATTCATACAACAGGGCCATTCTTTTGGGAGATTGTTCGAACCAAGTCCATCTAACGTTTTGCCTACCATTAGTGAGTAATAGTCTGTCATCTATCGTAATAAAAGGGTCAGGGTTCTCCCCAGGATCTGGCATCTGCAATTCAAGGGTTAGAGCATTATGGTCGCTGTCATGCCATGGTAAGACAATGAAACCAATGACCCGGTACCACATCCTAGTTTTAATCAGGATATAGTCTAGTATGGAAGAATGGCAAACCCTAATAAAGGTATGCTTCCCCGGGGAATCGGATCAGATCTGGCCATTTCAGGCTTGTGGGAAGTGGTTTAGAGTAGAGGTATTTATTTTTAAGCTCTAGCTGAGTTTCCCTCTGCTCTGCTTTGGTTTCAGGTTCTCCTGCCAATACGATAACATATGGGGATGTAGCAGGTGGAAGATTTATTGATGGCAGACCATCTCATGACCCGCCCCCCTCACTCAAGAATCCGGGTCTGACCATGCTATTCTTCGCAATGTCCTTACTTGGTACTACCTGCTCCCCCTGCTTTAGTCCATAGCATATGCAACAATCCACATGGTCCAGGATCATAGGATCCATCTCCCTTGGTGCTTTGGGCCTTTCCACATCCTTTATAGCACCCATGTTGATATGACAGCAAGAGTTAGTTTTACTATCTCCAACCGGTGTGGGTATTGCAGGTGTATTTCCACCTCTGTTATCACACAGGTTGGCCAACTTGTCAAGGCGAGCCATCAGAGGGGAAAGCTCGTCTCTCACTATGCTTCTGATCTGGCCTCGTAGCTCCTCCATCAGGGTGGCCACTCATAGCAGGAGTAACGTGTCTACTTGCACACCTTGGCCATTGTCTGAAACCTGGTTGTTCTGTATGTCCGTACTCGCAGATATTCTATTATTAGATTTTTTCAGCTTTTCCCCCCCACCCATAGTGATTGTGTGGGTTAGTTGTTCTTGGCTGGGCCCTTGTTCTCACCCCCACTCTGTGAGGATGGTTTGGGTAGGGTTTCTGTATCAGTGTCTAAAGTTTGTAAAGAGAACACAGGGGCTTTCCAGGGCTCTACTGGTTGTAGATATGGCCAAGTCTATCAGGGTGCGGTGATGATCTGAAGTCAGCAACAACCGTCTTTCAGTTAATTCTGCCTCCGTGGACACTACCCCTATGGATCGCTGGAGCATTCTATCAATGGAGGTTTGCGGTAGTGCTGGGGGTATTAATTGAGGTTGCGCTTGTTGCTTGTCGTTATTGGTTCTCTTAACCATTTTTTATTATTAGCTAGACTGGATTCATTGAGGGCCCCCAACTTGCACATGAGTGGTCTTATGATAGGGCACCAAGCAATGCTTGGGAAAAAACACTAATGAAGGAGGAGCCATCACAAAAAGAAAAAAAGGAAAAACACTTACAAATCATCTTTGCTGACTTCCACTTGGGGGCTGCCAGACAGCTGGCCTGATGGTTGGAAGGATTGTGCTTTTGAAAGTCCAGGTGAGTAATCTTGTGCCTTGTAATCATGTGCTGTAAAAGAGCACGCTCCGGGAGCAGGACCAAGGGGGGGCCCAGCCCAGTCTCTATGACGGGCGAAGACAGGGTTGTCTTGTCCCAGTGTTTACCCTGGCCAAGCATGGGCACACCAAGCACCCGCCCCGTGTTGTGGGACGATTCCTGAGCTTTTATGGCGCTCCGGCACCTTCTTCAAACGTTGCGGCCCCTCTTTCCTGGGCTGATGGCAGTGGCAGTACAAGCGGAGGCTCCCGTGCTGCTGGAAGCCTCCTGAGCCTTTATGGCACTTCGGCACCTTCTTCAAACGTTGCAGCCCCTTCTCCCTGGGCTGATGGCAGTGGCAGTACAAGCGGAGGCTTCCCGCGCTGAGGGACGCCTCACTAACCTTTATGGCGCTCCTGTGCCTTCTTCAAACGTTGTGACTCCTCCTCCCTCGGCTGATGGCAGTGGCAGTACAAGAGGAGGCTGCCCTGTTATCACATCTGGCACTACATCAAGTCCCTTATCTGCACCTCTTCTTTTACCCCTAGGTGTAGTTGCTCGTTGTTACTTTCTAGCTGAGCTGTGCAGCACAGTTAATTTTCTGTGTCTGTTCCACCTCCAGAACCTATGTGTCAGGCCCTTTTCTATGCTCATATCTCCTCTACACTTGTTGTCACACACACCCTTGTAGTGTAGTTCCTATTTACCTAATAGGCTCTGCACATTGGAATAATATACCCTATAGATTTGGCATAGGACTGAGGTCAGTATGCCCCTATCGAGTACATTAAACTTAATTATTTTGTGCCAGCTAACTCAGAGGCCACTAGAAACTCCTTGTAAACAAGAAGGGAGTAGTTTCTGGCAACCGCATAAACATGACAACTTTGTCTCCCTTTAGAATCGGAACACTCTCAGAATCAACAGATAACAGTTTCACTCAGCTAATCGTGCATGCTTAGTTTCTTCAGAGTTACACAGAAAGAATAGATGGGCATTTCAATAAAAGGTTTTATTGAACAGTCTTGTTTCTCGTGTAAGAGATATGAGCTGTAACAATCGTAAGACAGTATGCAAGATATATTATGTAAAGCGTAAGCAGTAGAAAGAAATAATACTGCACTAGCATTATCTTTTAGCTATGACACATATATTCATATACATAAATAAAATAGGCTAAAAATGCGAGTACTCATGAGATGCTTCTCTAACTAGTTCCACCCCAGTGTACCTAACCTAAGTGTAGTACAAGGTAAGAAGTAGGTGATGTATTCTATAGTATGGATGGCTATAGCATGGTATGCTATAGTCTGGTATGCCAAGAGTCCCTATAGGTTCTAGTCAGCTCCATACCTTGAGAATGAGAGAGGTGGGTATCTCTTTCCGGGTCTCGAACTCTAACACCCCGCAAAGGGAGTTAGAACACTGGAAGCTGGATTCTCTGTGAGCAGGGATGACAGCGTCTCTTGTCAGTTTGTCAGGCTGGGACAAGGGCTCCTCAAAGTCAAGGTCACCTCCTACTTGCTTGGGCAAGGGAAGGTATATTTATACCTGGTAGGTGCCTTGAAATGTTAGCATTGACGTAAAGTTGGGCAGAGAAAGACATCAGGAATGAACCCTTAAGGAATAGCGGTTCATGCATAATAAATGAGTTCTTGGAGAAATCAATAACTCTGTGCTAGGGGAACTCCCAAGAGCTTAAGGGTCTGGTTTCTAAGAACTTGTTGTGACTTTGGGGTGGACGGATGTAGGTGACCATGCCTGTATTTGGATAGCATGGCTAATGCCTAAATAAGGACTGGGATCTTATGACTATATAAGGGCAATGCGAATTGTGCCTATATAAGGACATGTTTAAGGAAAACCTATATACGGACACCTAAAGCGGAATACAACACCACTCCACTCTCGAATGAACGATAATACTAAATGCTAAACATTAAACTGAGTACCACATGTTGCAAAAAAAACCTTAGTAAAAGCATACTAAAAGAAGTTTTAAAAAACTCTTGCTAAAACATGTAATGCAAAGGTACTGTACATTTTAAAGCAGTTTTTCATTCTAAGCAGATATCGAAAATAAATGCAATATGAATGAATAGAAATATATACATATGATGAAATGGTTGACAATTATTCAAAAACCAAAGCCATTTCATAACATGGTACTAAATGAAATAGTGGTAAATAAGGTGACAATGTGTCCCTGGAAGTATTCAAAAAGTCCGTTCTATATGAGTAGTCCTACTGAAAGCAGATTGAATTGCCATGTATTTTCAAATATAGAAAAAAGTCAATTTTAGGAAGAGTTCCAAGTTTTGTTCTGTTATGAAAACATGGAGGCCAAATTCATAGCTTCCCCGGTACACTGTGAGCCGAATCAAAGTCAGTGTATGGGTCTTGTGTAAACATGAAATCATCTACTCCTGTAGACAAAAGATCATCTACCGATGTCGGTGACAGTTGGAACACCTCGTTTAGAAGGTTAACTGCACAGAAATGTAAACCATCGCCTTCAGCATGAGATGCTGCAGCAATGTTCGCGTCCATTGTTACCTGTGTGCTTGTTGATCCATCTCGTACCTCAGCAGCAGCAGGAAGCGTCTGTGAGATCTCAACGAATGCCATCATCAGGATCGGTAGCCTCTGGGGGACAACACAGAGCATGGGCCATAATCGGGTCCAGCAGAGTATCGATATCTGTTGCCATGACTGATGGGAATGTTAGACAGATGTCTAGCACGCATTCTTCACCGCAAAGCAGGCAGTGTCGAACAGGTAAGATGCAATCTTGCCAGATTGGTCTAAATGACAGAAACCATGTTGTACTATGTTCCCGTAGGCGAGGTAAGGCCAAAAGTTGCACTATGCGCTCACGGCACTTCCGTTCTAGGAGAGCTTTCTCCAAGTTGCTGGGAGTGATGCCGGTGGATAGGCTTGCCATAGTGTAGCAGTAGGAATAGAAACAGGATTCCAGGAACAAGTGCTAAAATTAATGGCAGACCACCAAACACCGAATGCACGAAGTTTGGAATGATTCCGAGGACTGCCTGAAAAGGTGTTAACAGTCCTGAACATATGGTCTTAAATACATGCACAATACCGCTCGTATCAGACATCTTTAAGATACGTCCCATCATTTCTACAAAATGTATAGGGCAGATGGTACTTATTAGAGCCTGTATCTCAGCCAAAGTCCTTGCAATTTGTAGATCATAGGTTTCTTTGGCTGAGGTCAAAGGCATGGTTTTTTGTAAAAGCATGGCTTTCATTCTGCTTAAAGTATCAAAATGTATAAAAGAAACATTAAATGAAGGCCATAGAGGTGACTCCCTGACTGTGTCTATTTGGGGGAACAATACTTGCATACAACAAGTAACCCTGGAGCTAACCGTTACCAGATTTGGGATTCCTGGCAACATGCCACAGCAACTTTGATCATTCAACATGAGGTAACTCCCGTTAGAAAGTTGGTCAAACGTTGGATTAATCACAGCAGCTGGTGTACCCTGCAGGTAGTAGGACAAGTTTGCCACAGAACCATTACAAGACCCGTGTAAAGAAATGTCCTGACATATGAGTGAACCACTCAGTACATTTTCACAGTGTGTACCGCTTAGAAACACTTAACGACCCCCCACTCCAACATCTGTATTCGTAAGGTAAATCCCAGGATGTCTTAATGTATTCTTCACCCAACCTTTCATATTTGCCTGCTTGCATTTGTTTGAGGCAATACTGAAAATGAAAAGTAGTGACAGGCAGAGTTATTTTGTCATGGATAAGCCATTCTGTAGCTGTTTTTTCTGCTACCGTAAACGGTAATTTTTCCAGTTTTCAATGCTCAGAACTGTATACTTTGCTCCCCTTTGTGCCAGTTCGATCTGTTTATCCGTGAGATTGTATACTGAAAACACAGAGACGACGTGTTGATAAAACGCCAAGGCACATAACCTGCACGCAAGGATTGCAGCGTCCAGCCTAATAACATAATAGAACATAACTGAGATTTACCTCGTTGTAATATGGCTAAATCTTGTTCCAGTATGTCAATAGCAGAGGATACAATGTTGTCTAGTAAATATATTCTGGATGACAAAGTTGTTAACCCATTGTCGACCACAGTGAGAGATTTCTCTAAGTTAATACGATCAAGCTCACGTATTCTTTCTGCAGCCTCTGCCTGTGAAACCTTCCATACTTCATTATAAGCAGCATAAATGCCGGCATATATGAAACGTTTTTGATGCGATTTTCTTGGTCCTATCAAGAAATCCCTAAGGTCTGCATCTTCTTTAAGTAAAGATAAGTATTGTTTCACATCCTCGAGTGTAGATCTTTGTAGCCAGTCGAGGCACAATTTTTCTACTGTATGTTGTTACTACCCCCGGGTTCTGTCGTCGAACATAACGTGGGTTTGGCCTATGAATACTGAAGCCTTGTAATCTATTCAGGAATCTTTATTGACAGATGCTTGTGTCTGTTGGCCAGAGCAACCATTTTTTCAATCAGGATCTGATCTGTTGTTTCGTAGTATTGTGTCTATTGTGACCGCTCCCTGGGTAGTGTTATTACTAGCAGGTATTGGTACAGAAGGTGTGTTCATGTCTTTGATCTTGGCTAATCCAAGGCAAGACGTTTGTAGCACAGTGTCATTTAATAACATTATTTGCTGTGGGATGATACAGGCTCTAAACAAAGCTTCTATCCCTGCACTTGACAATCTTTAGATCCCCAGACAGATTTTGTGTTGATTGTGTCTTTCCAAAAGTCAAACCCTGGTCTAGACAGCTGGGCAATAAAGGGTGCAGAATAAATCTGTTTTGTATTAGTTAACATATTTTTCTGTCCTGTTTTGTTTACCTTTCTATAGAAAAATGTTTCTGGATCAGATGTATTGTACCCTGAAAACTATGGAAATTTATTTGCAAACATTATTGAACGACCCTTTGGTGGTGTAGGACAATGTTCCCATTGGTTAAACATAAACACATTTCTAGGTGTTGCAGATTTATGCAATTAATGATGACCATAGTGGTTGTAACAATAAAGCTGTTCGTAGTCTGATGAACCCTCTAAGTTTTCATTGTTAGAGAACACAGCAGACATTTCTAGATCAGACATCATGTTATTAACAGTCTCAAAGTCCCAATCATCAGAATAGGTACTGGAGGTAATAAAGTCACTTAATGAAATTGTAAATAAATGTGGAATCTTCAAAGTTCCGTTGGGCCGAATATGTAGAAATCGGGTTTGTCCCAAACTATATCATCCTGTATAGGAACGGCTGTGATGTTCACTGCTGACAAGTCTTTTGCTTCACGATGGGAAGATTTGTGTGGCTTTAACAGTATGTTCACATTTTTACTTTCAGTGTCCAAACGAATGTATCTGCCATTCATAAGCATGCTAAGATTCATTATCAAAGCTAACCAAAGCAGAAAGAAAAATATTCCAAAAATAATCCATAGTTCAATTCATGGTGAAACAAGATAAGTCTCTTTCAGAAATTGAAACAAGTCTTGTACTCGTTTGAAAGTTTTTAGGGCTGGCGTCATTTCAGACTCACTTGGATCCTCAGAAAACATATCAAAGTTAATGAAGTAGCCAGAAGCAGTTCGGTCAATTGTTGTAATTGCATCAGGATTCGTCAAAATCGCTGGAACCAGTTGATCATGTGTAACGTTGGTGTAGACAGGTGTATCTGGACGAACTGTTACCAGAGTTTCAAGAGGGATGAGTTCCATAGCATTGTTGCTCAGTCCTTCATCTCTTACTGCTGAATTCTCAATGGTTATGAGCCTTTCAGTCTGAACCTCTTGGATAGGAGGGAGAGGAGGGCGTCTGCTACTAGGTCGGAGAACACGAGGCTTACTATTTAGTATCGGCCACATAGTGTGGTTTGATGAGGTCGATTGACACAAATCTTTTCTCCTTTTTTCCAGCAATGGGGGGCAGAAGTACTGTTCTTGTTCCGTGGACGGCTAGGACAGGTACTGGTTGTCAGTAAGAAGGTCCAAATTCCTTCTTGTCTGCAATCTTCTCTCTGTCTAGATCCCCAACCTTTGGGATCCAGACAGGCCTTGCTGGGACTGCCAGTTTTTCCCCAGTGGTGGTTGGCTTCAGGAACATGTTGCTTTGTTTCAATCTTAGTTCATTTAGATCCTGTAAAACAGCCAAACGATCTTTGATATCAAAGGGTTTATTTTCCACCACTGTGCCTGTACATTTGAGATCAGGAACCCACATTCTTGTCCCAAATAGGACCTCACATGGAGTGACCCCCCCTGGAGAATTTCTTGGCAAATTATTTAATGAGCGTAGGACCCCATAAAGATGTTTGACCCACCCAACACCCGAACCTAATACTCTAGCTGTTATAGACTGCATTATGTCCCAGTTTTTCCTTTCCACAACAGAATTTCCCTCAGGATGAAATGGAGTACCGCAATGCTACGCCCAAACTGGCCATGGCTTCTTTGTTAGCCCTTGAGCTAAACGCCGAGCCCTAGTCAGAATGTAGTGTGCCAATTGCGTATGTGCTGATAAAGACTCACAAATCTTTTATAACAGTTTGAGCGTCAGCCGAGCGCTGAGGCCACATCCATAGGAACCTTGAGCACGAATCTACTGCAACCATTATATATTTATACTTACTGTCTCTTTGCAAGGGACCGCAGTGGTCCAGGTAAACACAAGCTAATGGTTTATCTGAAATCAACAGGAGTGTCTGCGCAGGACGTTTCACTGTGGAGACTTTCATCTGTTGGCATATTTCACATTCCAAAACATAGTTTTTGGTCTGTTTCCTAATGCCAGGCCACCAATATCTTTGTTTTAGCAAAGATACTGTTGCAGAAACACCTGCATGGGCAGAGGCTTTCCCTTCATGTGCTGCTAGGATCAGTCCTAATCTTCGTTCCATGTTTGGAATTACCCTAGCCCCCAGTCCAGGGATTCGAGCAAAAGAACGTTGTTCGCATCAATTACATAAGAGTATTTGAGTGGAAATTTCTTTGGTAATGCTGCACCACAGCCTTTGCTGGAAGCGTTGACAGCCAACAATATCTCACTGTCTATTCTAGTTTTTGAACGTGTTCACAGCTATGGAAGCCGTCTAAACAGACCCCTTTGCGACTTCATCAGCCAATGAATTCCCTGCAATGTGAACGCCATCATGTTGATGACTCAGCGTGTGTATCACGTGAGCTTTTGGTAGTTCGTTTCTCAACTGAACTACTTGTTCCCAAAGCGTTTTATGCTTTATTGTCCCGCCTTTTGCATCTTTGAATCAATTTTGAAGCCAATTCTTTAAATATTCATTATATGACTGGACACAGTAAAAAGAATCACACACTATAAGTGTGGGGAATTCACGATCTGTATTCTCAAGTGCCAGTTTGATTGCTTGTAGTTCAGTTCGCTGAGCTGTACAATCTTCTAGAGACTGAGTTTTAGTGACCATTGGTCGGAAGTTACCATCGCGCATGTGACCGTTAACGATTGCGCACGCTGCACTGTAAGCTTGCTTACTCTCTGTAGCAGGTTGAGCTGATCCGTCAGTATAAATGATAAATTCGCACTGATTGAGAGGCAGAATTTCAGTCGGCAGAGGACATTCATGTTCCTATTGTAGGAACGCTTGTGTTTTTAAATCAGGATCAAAAACATATTCAACATCTATTGCAGGAAGAGAATTACCCCATTGTATCCATCTAGGATGTAAAGCTTTTGTATTCGGAATGGTTGCTTTTGTAACCGCCTCTAAGGCTGGTACTGGAGTCACGACAATAATGCATTTACCATGAGCTAGTTCTCTTTCTTTTGCCACAGCGGTTTGAACTGCTGTCTGTACTTTTTCTGTTGAAGTGAAGCGCATTTCTGCTTGTGTATACAAATGTGATTTGTATGCTATTGGTACTTTTTCACCCTCATTAAATGTTAAATAGGTGAATCCGCATTGACCCAAAAGTATTCGGATCACTAAATTGCGTTTATTTACGCGTGTTTGTTAGTGATTTGTTGCGAACATGTTAATTTGTAGTGAACGCAGAATGTCTGTGTGTTCCTGTGCCCAATGTTTTGTTAAAAAATCAGGTTTGATTAATTCGTAGAGAGGTTTAACCCTTTTTACGTAATTTAGAATGTAAGCTCTTCCAAAATTTAGGAAATCCTAAAATGGATTGCAAATGTTTCAGCGTTTTTGGAGGTTGGAGCAGCGCACACTTTTCTAAAAAGTTAGCTGCCAGGCTTTTCCCTTCACTTGAAAGCTCATATCCTAGGAAAAGAACATTGAGATGGGCAATTCTGGATTTTTTAAAGTTGAATTTATAGCCCTCAGAGGCGAAGCCCAGTATATTGGTGTTCACCCTGTTCAAGTGCCTAGCTAGGTCATTGTCTGTCAGACAGATGTCATCGACAAATGACAATGCCTCGTCATCATAAATTTGTAGTAACTCTGTTACCCTTGCTGAGAATAACCTCGGGCTGTTTTTGAACCCTTGTGGGAGTCGACAAAATTGACCCTGGGTCCCCATTATTGAGAAAGCTGTTAAGTACCTGCTTTCAGGTGCTATGTTTTGACAAAATAAACCATTTGAAATGTCCAATGTGGTTTTATATTTTTTACGCACAATGTTATTCATTAATTCTGTACTATGTGCATTTTGCACTGAAAATGTTCTGGAACAAGTGTTCAAGTGTCTGTAATCCAAAACTAGACAATATGTATCGTCTGGTTTGGATACAGGAAACAGAGGATTATTCATTGAGGAGGTGCATGTTTCAATCACCCCTTGGTATTCAAGTTGATTTAACATCTCCCTGACCTGTTTTTTAGCTTCTTGCTTTATTGGGTATGGCCTTTGTGCAGTAGGTTGATTTTGTAGCTGTATTTTGTGGTGATGCAAGTCCTCATCCAATCCTACATGTTTTTTGTATAATGCTGGGGCCTGGGCCACTGCCCATTTCCTTACATAAGTATATTTTAGGTGAATTGGAATATGGCTGCAGAAGGCTGGCATAATGATGTCCTCGCCATGTGGGCACTCCCTGACAAATTCTGGTGGCCAGTCCTGTTCTGCTAGAAGTATGTCACAACGCCTTGAAAGTTTCTCCCAAAAGAGTGCTTTCACTTTTCTTGGTATGTTTCCCTCCATCCGGAATGTTATATTATATTACTTTTCTGATCTACTAACCCTGGTGTCTACAGTCACTACTGTGATGTACTCATTCAAGTCCACTATCTCCAGAAGTTCCTTTAGGTTGTGGCGAGCTATTGTTACTTCTGCTGCACTGTCCAGCATTGTCTGAGCCCATTCTCCATTCTTGAGCTGTGTTCTCAGTATTCTCGGCACGTCTGATCTTCAGACCTGCTACCTTCTTTTTGGTGATTTGAGCTTTTGATTTATTTTTCTGAATGTGTTGATCGTCTTTGGACTTCACGCGTTCTTCTTTGTGATCTGACCGTCCTCTTCTTTCTGATGTCTGTGATGATATCTGACAGGTACGAGAGGAACGTGTATCAGTATCCTGATACCTGTCAAGTTTTCTTACAGTATCCCTATTCCTGAGGTTATACCATCTTTCAGAGGGCTCCTTTTGAGGAGACCTACCTCGGGATTGAGAACGTGTCTCTTTTGGATAATGTTTATTAGTTTCCCACTTCTTTTTAGAAGATGTAGGATTTTGATTAATAGAGTCCTTCTCAGGACCTTCAGACAGTTTTGGCTTCAAAGTTTTCCACCCAAACTGTCTCTACCTAATTCTGCATAAGATTTTTGTATTATTCTGGGTAGTTCATATTGATGTTCTCTTACATCAAATTCCCTTAATCATTGGCCGATCGCCACTGATGCTACCTTATGGTTAATATTAGATAATATTATTGTTGAGACCTGGTCGAAGTTTTTCAGTAATTTCATACCTAAATTCAGAGCAGGCTCTGCCCCGTATTTGTTTTGAATCTGTTTCAGGACGTCTGGTATTACTGCAACTGATAGAATACCATCTGTTTTAGTATAGATGGCAGCAAAGACTGTGCCCCAAGTGGTGCAGTCTTCCAGTTGTTGTGTGATCCCGCTGTTAAACATATTGTTAGGATACTGTGTTTCTCATAAGGGCTAGTACTTGGAAATACTGCTTCTATTTGGGTAATTGTTTGAGCTATCCAGAATGGAGTTTGTTCACATTTTGTGGGCATTTTACCCATGACTGCGTTTAAAGTCTGTGTAGTAATTTTTAGTGTATACCCTTGTTGAGGGGTGTGATTTGGAATGGTTATTGGTGGTTGGACTGTGAAAGTCTGCATGACATATTGGACTAATTGTCTGTACATTTTTATTAACTCTTGTAGTCGAGTAAGTAATTTCTCGTCTGACATCGCTTTGATGTCAGGATGAGGTGTGTAGCCGGCTAAAATCGGCCATGTTGCTCCTGGTCTACCTAGTGGACCGAGCCTGGTAATGTTTTTGTGATGTTTTAGTGCGCCTTTAAACCAGAGATTATACTCCTGGTTTATGAGTGGAAGTTCAATATCCTCCAAAGGAATATATTCTTAAGGTGGTTCATCTTCTTTAAAGAAGTGAAATACTTTTGTTACTGGATTTGATTCTGGGAATACAATCCATGAATTGAATACCTCTGTCTGAAAGGATTTGTGTGCCTCTATCACGAAAACTGCTCTACCACCTCTTGGTGTTAGGCCATGTTTTATACGTTTTAGAGCGGTGGCTCTCCATAAGTTTGGAGGCATATTTATAATACCCTCATCGGTTTCATTTAAACCTGTAAAATTAAAAGCTGTTACAACTGGGTCAGCCGTAGCTACACCGTTCTCGGTGTTAGTATCCTCATTCAGGGACATTGTTTTTGAGAAATGTAGAACAAGTTTCAAGGAAACAAAGATAAGGTGCACAATATTTTGGAACTCTGTATCCTTCAACGTTGAACAAACCAAACAGTTAATATATAGGATTTTTGTCCTATTCAGCTTTGGCAGATACTTAACCCTACCCACTCCAGACGTCATATGGAGTATGTGAGTAGGGGTCTCTGAGAAAAGCATGACTGAGATACTCAGTATCTAGCATTAAATTAGTGCCTTACAAAACGTTGGGCGCCATGTAGTGTAGCTCCTATTTCCCTAATAGGCTCTGCGCATTGGAATAATATACCCTATAGATTTGGCATAGGACTGAGGTCAGTATGCCCCTATCGAGTACATTAAACTTAATTATTTTGTGCCAGCTAACTCAGAGGCCACTAGAAACTCCTTGTAAACAAGAAGGGAGTAGGTTCTGGCAACCGCATAAACATGACAATTTTGTTTCCCTTTAGAGTCGGAACACTCTCAGAATCGAGGAAACAACAGATAACAGTTTCACTCAGCTAAACGTGCATGCTTAGTTTCTTCAGCGATACACAGAAAGAATAGACGGGCTTTTCAATAAAAGGATTTATTGAACAGTCTTGTTTCTCGTATAAGAGATATGAGCTGTTACAATCGTAAGCCAGTATGCAAGATATATTATGTACAGCGTAAGCAGTAGAAATAAATAATACTGCGCTAACATTATCTTTTAGCTATGACACATATATTAATATACATAAATAACATAGGTTAAAAATGTGAGTACTCATAAGATGCTTCTCTAACTAGTTCCACCCCAGTGTACCTAACCTAAGTGTAGTACAAGGTAAGAAGTAGGTGATGTATTCTATAGTATAGTAGGCTATAGTACGGTATGCTATAGTCTGGTATGCCAAGAGTCCCTCTAGGTTCTAGTCAGCTCCATACCTTGAGAATGGGAGAGGTGGGAATCTCTTTCCGGGTCTCGAACTCTAACAACCCGCGAAGGGAGTCAGATCACTGGAAGCTGGATTCTCTGCGAGCAGGGATGACAGCGTCTCTGGTCAGTGCGTCAGGCCGGGACACATGCTCCTCTAAAGTCTAGGTCTCCTCCTACTTGCTTAGGCAAGGGAAGGCATATTTATACCAGATAGGTGCCTTGGAATGTTAGCATTGACGTGAAGTCGGGCAGAGGAAGACGTCAGGAATGAACCCTTAAGGAATAGTGGTTCATGCATAATAGATGATTTCTTGGAGAAATCAATATTCCTGTGTTAGGGGAACTCCCAAGAGCTTAAGGGTCTGTTTTCTAAGAACTTGTTGTGACGTTGGGGTGGACGGATGTAGGTGACCATGCCTGTATTTGGATAGCATGGCTAATGCCTAAATACGCACTGGGATCTTATGCCTATATAAGGGCAATGTGAATTGTGCCTATATAAGGACATGTTTCAGGAAAACCTATATACGGACACCTAAAGCGGAATACAACACCCTATGCCAGTCACTTTTCTGTGTCTATGCTGCTTCAACACCAAGAGTCACAGTTCGCCTGAGCTATAGATAGAAAAACACCAGAGACAAGTGGCCTAGGACACCAAGATAGGAGGAGGGGAAAAGACACTTAGGTGGCAAAAATAAATTGTCAAACTTCATGTATTGTCATCTCCATCATTTCACTTAATCTTTTCTTCACACTTCACCTTCACATTTTACTTACAGATGCACACACACTTTCTTCCTTTACCCCTAGGAATTTTCTCTCTCTTGAAATAATCGTCTTTTCATCTCCATTGGATGATCTTTATTTGGTGCTGTCTTCTCTCCACTCCTAGGGTACTCACATGTCTTCTCTGTCAGACTGCTTTTGACTCTAACACCAGAATATTCTCTTCTCCTTGCATCTTTAAGGGTATACTCTTCTTTGTATTCCATTTGGGGACTCCCTACCTACACTGCCTAGAATTCCTGCTTCTTTTTATCCCCCCTCCATAACCCTTCCCACCACCCCCTCCCGGTGATTCTTCTGTGAACTGCTTAGGCACATGTATCGATACTTATCCAGACTACTATACGTTCCATATCTTCTATTGGTACTCTCTCCCCCATGCACATCAGGAAGTGGATAGGAAGCAGGTCTTGAGGTTCATACTCCAGCAGGTGAATGGACATTGTATTGAAAACTTGCCTTTGCTAGGATTAGTGCAGTTAAGGAAGTACATGTAGTGTCAGTGCCTCCTGGCAGATGAATGTATGCAGGTTTTGCAATGTCTTCGTGGCTGTGAACAACAAGTTTCAGAATACGTTAACTCTCATTTTTCTTGCATATAATAGAGACCATTTTGGATTACTGAGTATACATTCCCTCACGTTTCTTGGTGTCCTTGCTAGACACTTAAGTTTCTATCTTGCTGCCACCAAAACCCTTGCTTAGTGGATTCATGATTCATACTAGTGCAATTAATTTTCTTGAGAGTTACGGAGGAAGTCTTCTGGAAGTCAACATGTTTTAAAAAATAAACTCTGAACTAAGCTTGTTAGAGAATTGCCTCGCGTACTGTTCTATTAGACATTACCTCTAAAGACCTTTGTAAGAATTGTAGTCTTTGGAACTTCAAATCTTTTTTGAAGCAACAATGGGAATTCTATTGTCAATGCACCATTGAAATTATTATGTCTGTTACAGGCACTAAGGTATCAGTGATGTTTAGAAAGTGATATATGTGTTATCTGACTAGGAATTTGCAAACCATAAATTAATGTTAAATTACTTTACAATAGTGTTGAGATTATCTGAAAAGAACGAATAATTGCATAAGGTGCATATGCATGTGGTCAAAGCTAGTTAGCGTACTGATGATAGCGAGGCAGTTAAATCAGCATACCATTGATCATTTATATCTTGTCATTTTTGAAGTTCTGGAAAAGCCGGCTTCAAATTAAGTGTCAGAATGTTGGTTACACAAAGACTGATTGCAAAGTACCGTCAAATTCTGCTACCATCTGCATCCTCAAGAGTGAGGAGGCAGTGAGTGATATCCATTGTCTCTCTTTTCTCTTATATCCCTCTGTGCTTTCCCCGTTTCTACTATTTGTCTCAAATATCATAATGTGTACATTCAGTTGAGCTGCGCTGGATCCAAAGTACACAGTTATTGCCATTTGACAATACCACACAGTATACATAACATTACTCCTCTCATGCATGTTTCAACCCAACCCATTAGGATCTGCTTTCTGATATCCATCCATCAGGGTACTCTCTATTAGGTTTACAACAAACATTTGACAAGTGGCATTAAGATTCTACATGGTAGTAGCTCAGTTTTTATTTGGGATTATTACTTTTCATGTTTGCTTAAGGGAATCAAATTAAACTTTCTACTGATGAAGATCTAGCTCTACCAAGGCATCAGGTGATACAGTGTCAGCTTTGAATAGACACACTCGTTCATATAGAGGTGTATAGGCGGTTGGAGCATTCTTGTTTCAAAATACCAGTTCTCCCAGTGGTGTCCTGCTGTAGGGCTTCCTTCTTCAGATTAGACTTCAGTTACATGCTTCTTTTGGATCTATGAATAAGCCGACTAGCTCAATATCTGTCCCCTTTTCTACATCCTTTTACTCTACCTTACCTACTGTCCCCAGTACAAAATTCCATGCTTCTAATGGATAGCGTTAACAACTGTGTGCTGTCCTCTTAAGCATCATGCAGGCCAAACATGTGAGCCAGCAAATGGTTTCCTCACCAATTTCTTTCATCCATTCAGGGAATATAACATCCATGGGGGACTTCCTTTGGCACATCGACAACTTCTACTGGAGGCAGGTGAGAACTTAAATAACATAGGATTCTTCTGTGCCAAAGGGTCAGAGGTGCTTTCTAAATTCACAAGTGACACAAAGCAAGTGTTGGTTTGTAAATCATAGTCTAAATTAATTTATACATATGAATTATTTGCAGTGGACCTTTTCCTGCATACCTTATACATAAAAGTTACAAAATACATTGTGCCTATTAAATGTCTCAGGAAGGCAATCCGGTAATTTTACAATCTCAAAAGGCATCGTTATGAGGGTTGCAGTTGTATTAGTGACTGTGAATCAGCCATTGGCAACATGCCTTTTGTGCTCACATGAATTTGTTTGGGATCTAGGTAGTGTCTTGCTTCGGGAGATAGTTTGCCTTTTATACTATCACCAGGCATTTGACGTTGATAAAAGATTTCACAATGGGCGCTCCTGAAGGCTTTATCCATGTCTAAACTTTGAGGTCCCATGATCAGCATGGCTTCTCCATTTAAACTCACAGATAGGGGTGTAAACATTTTCTGAAACCCTCAAAGTAAGACATTGTTATAATCAATGTAGGGTAGCACTTGTAAGTATGATCTTCAGTGTGTTTGGCTTGTTTTTCAGGTTATGTTCTCTAGTGGGTGGACCTGAATGATACGGTCTTTCTCAACTGTTTGAATGCAAAATTTCAGTGGTGGCGTGTTACAACAAGGTTTTTTGCTTTCAATACATCTGTATTTTTGGGGTGTGGCTTATGCGCTTGGCAAGATGGCGGCTGATAGCTAAGCTCTGTAGCCTCACGGAGCTCACAAAGGAGATTTCGGCCACCCGAAGACCTCATTCTGCATCACCCAAGCTAAGCACACTTTCTGTTATATGGCGGCACACGTTTGTGGTAGTGGGTGAGTTTGCATCTCACCACTCGGCTGATTTTACAGCGACTTCGTCTCCCTGACGCAAGCAGCCAACATTTTGTATGCGCTGCACCTGAGTCTCTTGAAGAAAGAGGATGCAGGTCATCTGAAGGCAGAGCAACTTCCTGATTATGGCTATTCATAAATAATGCCATATTAAAAGAATAATATTCCAAATCGCAAGGAATATGAAAGGCATCACAAGGCAAGCCCAGGTTGTGCATTCTTTTTGCTTATATCTCATCCCAGCCCTATGCACTGCTTTTTCCTAAGGATGTACATTGGCACTTCACTCACTGCAAAGCCATTTGTCTTCATTACCAGCTGCACCTGGTGCTTTCTTCTATAGCCTGCTTTTCGGATGCTTTCCGTGTTTTTTTCAATTCTTTAATGAGCCCCAGTGGTCCAGTGAGAAGTTTGATTGTGAAGACCCTCCTGCAAGCTTGCTTGTTCCAGTGTTCGAAGTGCGAATGAACAAGGAACATCATACCCCTATCCTTCTTTTGCTTAGCATGTGTCTGAGTTGCACTTTTTCCTCAAGGATGGAGTCACTATTTTATTTGTATACTGCCTTCACTGCTACACCTCTGGTTTCTATTGAGGCAGACTAACCCTGGTACTCTCACAAGTGACTTGAGCCTGAAAAGATGTGAATATATATTCACACGCTGTGAGGTATTTCCTTTGTAGTAATTTCTCATCTTGTCTCCTGCATATTTAGACGCCTGTGAGTTCCTTTATTAGTTCCTACTTTATAGCTTGCTATTTACTATAATCCTGTCATCTGAGATTTGGTTGTGTCACTCATCAATACTGTGACTAAAGCATCCCCATATCCTTGTTGTTATTCATAGCATTAAGCACCTATTTTATGGGAAGGATCTCTACTCCTTCATGGACAAGTACATTTTGTTAAGATGGCTAGTGAATCACTCTCTCTCACAAAAACATCTTCATCTGGCACCAAAACGAAAAGAGCCAAAAATGATCCTCCATCTCCGGTCCAGTCATCTTCTAATCCGGTCTTGGATTCAATTTTAGATGAACTACGTGCGCTAAAACCGTTCATGAATACCACCAATGAAAAACTGCAACTGATTGAAGACCGATGGATCAGCATGGAAGGTAAAATGTCTGAAATGGAGCACCGTATAAGTAATCTTCACGATGTGGCTACTAAAGTACCCTTACTGGAGCAAGAAATTTATAAGCTTAAACTCCAATCCGAGGATTTAGAAAATCTCAACACAAGGTACAATCTTCGGCCATATGGACTACCTGAAAATGTTGACGGTCCGGAACTTCTTTCTTTTTTAAAGAAATGTTTGTCTGACCTTCTCAACCTTCAATCTTCAACTCCCCTCATTATCCAGCGGACACATCGTCTTGGTCATCCTCAACCTCAATCCAACAAACCTCTTATCTTACTTTCTCTATTTTTCTTACCACCTTCAGTTCTGTCTTCTTCCGTTGTTGCTCTTGTTCTTGAGTGCTGACATGCCTGATTCTTGTCTCTTCCTCTTCATATTAGAGACCAGGCTTTTTGTCTTTGATCTGTACCTGTTCTTCTTTATTTCTTTTACTCTCTTTCCATTTCTTCTTTTCTTGGGTCCTCTCTTTCATTTCCCTCTTCTCCGCTTGTTTACCTTTCCCCTTCTTATATTTGTATGAATGATTATTTTATTTGCTTCTGTATGTTCTTAATAATTTCATCATGTTTCCCGACTTTTATGACCAGCGTCTTTTGTTTTCATTGTTGTTTTTTGCAGTTCATAATCATTGTGATTATTTCCCTTTCTTTTAAACATTTAAATGTTTAATGTTGTATCGTGGAACGTTCGTGGTCTGGTTCATCCTGTTAAGCATCAAAAGGTACTTTCTCGTTTATCAAAGCTTGCTTGTCATATTGCTTTTTTGCAGGAAACCCACTGTAATGATGTTGAATCTCTTAAACTCAAGCATCAATTCTTGGGTCAGGTTGTTTTCTCCCCAGCTATCAACCGTAAAGTTGGCGTTGACATCCTTTGTCATAAATCTTTGAAAATACAAATTGCATCAACTAAAAATATTATGAGTGGACGATGGGTAATACTTCATGCCACGGTTTATAATAAACTTGGCACCTTTCTTAACAACTAAGGGCAGGTTAAATCTGATCCGGATTTTTGGCACAGTAATAAACTAAAATTATCTTCAATTACTAATCCTAATATTATTGTTGCTGGAGATTTTAATAATTGGCTTGACCCCTTTTCTGATAGGAAATCTGATTGTAAATTTAAACCAGATAAATCTCACTAAGCGTTTCAAACTGCTATTGCCTCTCATCCACTCTATGATGCTTGGAAGACTAGTAATCCTGATATTTATGTTCTTTTCTAATGTTCACCATACTTTGTCTTGCATTGATTAGGATTTGATTTCGAAACCTTTACTTCCCTCGCTCCAATCTGCTGAGATTGGCTCCATTTTTATTTCTGACCACGCCCCAGTCTCAGTTTCTCTTGATTATTCCCTTGCCCCTCCCAAACAGGGTAGATGGAGATTTAATAATTCTTTATCATCCGCCCAAACTTATATTTTAAATACTACTTACTTTATACAAGAATTTGTTCAATTTAATAAATCAAGTGACACCTCTGTACATAAAAATTGGGATGCCTTTAAAGCCTTGTAAAGATCATTTACCATTGCCTACACTGCTAGAAAAAAGTTTTTGAACTCCCAGTACCTCTCCTCCCTCAGTTATATCAAGACCTTTGAACACACTTCCAAATCCCCTGTTCAACTCCGGGATCTAATCAAGGCTAAATCTGATCTAAACAAATTGGCCACAACTGATGCTTGTAATATTCTACTTAAAATAAAATCTAAATATCATGGGGTTCAAAATAAAGTGGGTAGAGTGAAGGCTAATTATGTAAAAGTCAAATTAGAAAGGAAAACCATTGGCCCTATTCGTAATACTATAAATAACACCCTGTTACACTCTGATTCAGACACGGTTGAGGCATTTCAGACCTATTACCATTCATTATATATAGAAGACACCCACCGTAATCGACACGCTTAGTCATTCTTTGATGTTCTCCCCTCTCCTTGCTCTATTCCGGATGCTATGGCCCTCCTGAAAAAAGATATAACTCTTCAGGAGATTTCAGATGCAATTAAATCCTTAAAGAGAGCTAAAGCTCCTGGTCCTGATAGTTTCTCTGTTGAACTTATATACTCTTTTTCATCTACTTCTGATTCACACTTACTTGAGCTCTTTACCTCCTTTCTATTGCACTCTAAACCTGAAGGCTCATTTCATGATGCTTTCTTGGTAATTCTCCCTAAACCGGATAAAGATCTTTCCCACTATCAAAATTATCGTCCAATCTCATAGATTAATTATGACTGCAAAAGTTTGCAAAAATTCTTGCCTCTAGAGTGGAAAGGGTTATTCCCCTACTTATTAAATCTGATCCGTCTGGCTTTATTAAGGGTAGGCTCTCCTCAGATAATGCTAAAATGTTCTCTAACATTCTCACTCTGGGGAAAGTTATCCTGATCCTCTAGCTGCATTATCCCTCGATGCTGAAAAAGCTTTTGATCTCATAAGTTGGAAATTTATGTACAAAACTATTCAGTGGTTCAGTTTTTCCCCAAAATTTATTTCATTAATTAAATTACTGTTCTCTGATCCTCGTGCATTTGTATCAGTTAGTGGTCTCTTATCCCCTTATTTTAACTTGCACAGAGGTACACAGCAAGGTTGTCCCCTTTCTCCTTTTTCTTTCTTTTATGTTGCAAACCCTTTCTTGAATGCATTCGCCATAACCCTTCGATAACTGGTTTCCTTCACAATTCCCACGAAATTAAATTGTCTGCTTATGAAGTTGATATCCTGATTTACCTTTCTAAACCCTTAATTTGCTTACAATCCTTCTTACAGGATATTGACTTATATTCTAAAATATCTGACTATAAATAAAACATTTTTTTAACTGAAATCTTACCGTTAAATTTAATATTCTACCATTTCATGTTCTCTGACACCAACTTTAAATGGTGTCCAGCTAAAATTAAATCCCTTGGCGTATGGTTTTCCACTACCAATCCTCAAACTCTAATGCTTTGAGAATTGATATTCAAAACTTACTCTCCTCATCATCCCCGCTACATGTATCCTGGTGGGGTAGATGTGATATCATTGAAATGATGATAGTACCGCTCATTCTATTCCTGATTTCTATTTTACCCTTTAAAATCTACAATTATTATTTTAACCAAATTAATTCTATTTGTACAAAATTTCGCTGGAATAACAAACCCGCTCGTATTGCTTTAACTAAATTAATCAAACCAAAAAATGAAGGAGGTGTATGATTTCCCAATTTTAAGCTATATCGCACTGCTTTTTTAATCAGACAAGTGTATGCACTAAAGAGACAATACCACGATGTTCCGATACCTACCTAGATTAAATTAAACGTTCAATATTACATGACTTTTCTTTCTATGACATTTGTCTTATGTCCAATTGCACCTTTATACCCAAGCATCCTATTTTAAAACACTCCCTTCACTTGTTAGATTCGCTGTTTACAGATGACTCTAACTTCCATCAAGAGGATGGTAACTGATCTTTTTGAAGGTGTAGGTAACACTGTGTTTTTCCAAGACGACATTTTACCAGGACACTGCACTGGATAAAAGTGTATCTTGACAATACACAAGGCGTGTGTATCGCCGCTGATACACTGCACCGGAACACTGTGAGGCGGAGCTGATGCACGTCCGTGTCCGTAGACCGTAGTGATAGCAACGATGGAAACAAAGATGGCCGCTACGTAGAGGACGTCAGGGCGTGAGAACGTCACAACGTGAGATCGTCAGAACTCCTTAGGACCTCACACAGAACGCCAAGGATTCACGACGTCATCATTTAGACTGCTGCCACGAAGAGGAACGAAGCTCCTGCTGCGCCAACTGCACCAACCGTCAACTTGAAAGAGACGCAGCACAGAGGGAGAACCGAAGGCAGAGATGCGCCGGAAGCCGAAACTGGAGACAACGACAACTTGGCTCAGCCTCACACACCACCAGATCGGAGCCAGAGCGACCCGAAGCACTTCCACGCTGTGAACTGGGCCATGAAGTCAGGACCATCCGACTGACAGCCTGAACACAGACAGAACAACACAAAATCAAGCTGTCCAATGAAGACTTGATCAGGAAGTGGACATCAAAAGGTAAGAGTGGTGTGCAGGGTGAAGATCTTCCGCTCTTGTGGAGAAACTGCTGTGTGCCTTGGGAAAGCAGCGTATGGGTAAGAAGCCAGTCGTCGCCAAATTGTGGTAAATAAGTAGGCATAGAAAGGTATCCTCTTGAAGAGCAGTTTAATAAGACAGAGCAAGCACAAGAACGGACTCTCCACGACAGAAGCCAACAGCAACTCTCTAAGAAGAGAACGTAGAACACACAGGGCAGAGAAGAACATAGAAGGATAAACATTCCATAAGCACAGAAACACTAAGCATGTACTACATCTTCCTTGCCTCCTCTATTTGGTACAATACATTTATTAAGTTGTGTCATAAATCCTTCTATTTCAAACATTGGAAGGAGAAGAATATTCTATGTGTCCACCAACTTGTATCCCATAACTCTGTTATACCTTTTAATACAATACAAGAATGTAATGATTTACCCTCTTCTTGCTTATTTCAGTATTCTCAATTATCACAGGCACTTCAATCAACTTTCCTGCTAACAATACCCCATTTAGTCCCTTAACTCCTTTACACAACATCTGTTCTGACTCTAATCCTAAAGCTTCCTTCATATACAAACATTTATCCACTCCTATCTCTGAAATACCTAAATCCCCAATTGAACAAGCTTAGGAAATAGACCTTTCCATTACCCTTTCAACAAAAAATGGGGCAAATTACGGCACACAATTTGTTCCACCTCCAGAGCTGCTAACATTACTCAACCTTTATTCTTTCTGTATAATGGAGCTGTTGCGATGCCAATATTTATGCGTAAAATCAACCCTTCTTCCTCTCCTCTCTGCTGGTCATACCTTTCCACCAATAGTACATTATCTTATTTGATATACCATTGTCCTAATGTCCTGAAATTTGGAAAATCCATTTGGGCCATATGTTCCAAGATTTTTCATTTCTGTATCTCACTATCAATTCAAAATGATTTTCTTAGTTCCATGTCAGTTTATTTTCATGACACAGTGTTGAAGTTGAAATTGTTTGACCTTTTTATTACTCCTGCATTTAAAGGTATTCTTACTTGCTGGAAAGATAATTCCAAAATATGTATGCCACCATGGTGGAATCTTATTTGTGACGAACATAGAATTTCTACTGTTTCATCTTCATCTGAATCTCAAAAAAAAAATCTGATTTACTTTGGTTACCTTTTACTACTTTTTGTGTCCGCATACTCCTCCTTATACTAATACTTATTCAACAACTCGTCTCCCTTCATCTCTTTTCTCCTCCTTTATTCCTTTTCCTTCTCTCTTCTCTTTTCTTCCCTATCTCTTTTTTCTCATTATTATTCTGAAATATTTTAGTTAATTAATAGTCTAGATGGTTCCCTAATCCTATTCTTTTTTTAACTTGTTACAGAAGGCTGTACTTTATAGTTTCTTTCCTCCATATATAGTATTATAGCTCCTTTTTATTGTATACTCTACCATATTATTTTCTTCCTTATGCTGTCTGCGGTTTTGGTACCTGTTAATTTACTTAATATATATATTTTCTTTTTTAAACACATCTGTATTTTTGAGAAAACATAATGAATTAGATCTTTTTGTTTTAATTCTGTACTTTTAAGATACCCGATGTTGTTTTTAAAAAAATGTATTTACTTATGTGTATGCTTTTATGGTTTTGTTTTAAAATCGAATAAAGCTGTTTCTGACTCTGAGAAAACATAATAATATGTCTAGTAAAAAAAGACTCAGGGTAGCTTGGATACCTACATAAAGTGTGATAAATGGCTAATGCCCCTCAAAGAGTGCAAGCGGTATACAATGTGGAAATGCCAGGCAATTAAATCAGCTGTCTGTTTGGCAATGGTTGGTTACACTTTGTTAGCAAAGAAAGGCTATCCATATGCAGAGAGCTGTCACAGACTCAGGTTATTCACATGAAGGATGGTCACATGTTGTGGAAGGAGTGAAGAGGGCATTGTTTGAGAGTTTTGGCGACTGTGGTGGTTTACAATCTGCTTCATGCAAATTCATATTTACATCACATGCAAAGGTCTCAAAGCAGTCGTTATTCTAAGATGGTATTGAAAGTTTAAGGTTTGCTGTCACGATTCTTAAGAAGCACATAAATAACAAATGCCATATGCGCCTACGACTTTAATGATAAACTGAGGTGCTTCTGGATGCCCGGAAGGTACGTTTTAAAACATAACTATGATACACAGAACTAAAGACAAGACAAGAGATAGGCGCTCATGTTCTGCCCATGAAGGGGTAAGGAAGAAGATGTGCCGGCTTTGTGACTTGGAACCATGCTGTGTGCAATGATTGTACTGAGGAGAGTGTGTGATGGTCGTCCAAGCATTACCTGACATCCTAAAGACGAGAGACAGATGAAAATAGACCAGGTTGAATACTCTAATGTGCACAGTGCGCATACTTTCTTTTTCTCTCTCCTTTCCTGGACTTAGCTCCCTTAGCAGTTCTTGACTTCCACATCAGCCCTGCGCTGCTCTTCCCATAGATCGTTTAATTATTTTTTTGTCGGCAGGCCTGCAGACATAAAAGACTAAATATAAAACAAAACTATACCTTGTGGATCTCAGGTTACAAGACCATTGGGTGCTGTGGCTATTCTCACTTAAGCTACTGAAACAGGAGGCTTCCTTGCCACTGGTTATTTCCTCTGCCACCCTGGTGGACTACTGCCCACCATATTTAGAGAGCTCCACTTGCCTGATGGAAATCTCTGTGACTTCAAACAAGCCACTGCTGGAGCGGGTTATGCCAAATTTTGTATACCCACCCCATTTTGCATGTTGTTTTATTAATTAGATTAATTAATTAATTATAATCGTACTAATGGTTTGGAGTGATGTGGAAATAACTAATCAACCTTATTAATGACCAAAATATACGTGGGATTTGCATCTGCATCGCCTAATTAATGACGTGAACTAAATTTCGTACGCATACTAATGATAGATAATTAGAACATTGCATGATATATGTCGCTTTGGTGATGTAATTGTGATTTGTGCTTTATTTAGTAAGTATAAATCGCATTGAGTGTTGCTTTTGGCTAGATAAATACGCACATATATGGGTATTAGCGAGGGAATAACATTTCATTCGTCATTTCTATATATTAATTACGTTTTTGTGTTTCTTTGCTTAAGTTGACTATTCTGGTCTATCGAATGATGGCTGCGTTTGGTGCCTAACCCGACTGCCAACGCTGAACCAGGCTTGGGTGAAGTGCGCCAGCGCTAAGATGAGCAACAATGGCCCCGTCCTGACCCCAGGCAAGCTGTACTTATCAAGGCCACTGGGAATGGTGCCAACGCTACAGACAAAAGACTTTATTAAAGAACCGGAACCAGCAAGTATGCTGACACCATGGACTAAACCTTATGGGAACGGAGAGGTTGACCCCTGATCAGCCAATCAGAACAGTTTAAAACTCAATATTGTTACATTTTGTTATTGAAATTATTATAAAAACCCATAGAATAGAGAGGTCGGAAGTTGCTCCTTCGATTTCCTGATGATATGCTGACGGAGAGGACGGTGACACTGCAGGACAGCTGTTACCCTGAATCTTTGACGGACTGAATTAATGCCCAAACTCCTGATGAACTGAATCTACTAAAATTGATGGGCATAGATTTGCGAGACTGCCAGATTTGACATAGAGGACGACTTTAGCCAGAATAGGTAAATATGAATGGCAACTTGATCAAATGAATGATTTAATCTGCAATATATATATAAATTTGGATTTGAACATCTACAGAAATGAGTTGGGTTGTTATTTCATTGAAATGTGTTAATGAAAAGATTAATTAGAGTATTAGAAATTCACTTAAATCTACAACTAACAGATCCGTCCCAGTTATGAGGGGAAAACCAAATGTGAAATCTAGGGCCTAATGAGTATAAGAAGGGTTTGTAGGTTTAGTATCATACTTAGTCATTGGGTGCAACTAATGTGAGTCTTGCGAGATGTGTGAATGTGAATCCTGCAACTTTGTTGCCTGATGCTGAGATTGTGGCGGTAAGAGATGAAGTTGATCATGATTGTCTGGATGTACTTGATTTTTGTACCAAACCACGACCAGACATAAAAGATGTACCTTTGCCAGAAAGTGATTTCGTGATGTTCGTTGATGGGTCATGTTTTAGAACAGATGAAGGAGTGCTAAGTGCAGCGTATGCAGTATGCACAGTCGCAGCAGTAATTGAAGCATCATATTTGAAAGGATATATATATATATAAATTTATTGTTTAGTTAATTAAAACCATAACAATATGACATTTGTTAACAATGCGTGATACCAATAAAATCAGTTAAAAAAATGTTATAAAACAGGTACTTTTTTCATTCGGTTTTCAGCCATTCCTTTGTACAAATTGCCAATTTGTCAATAAAATTAGGCTGTTACCTGAGATTAATTCTAAAGTGCCGTTGTGCTATTAACTAATGTTAAAACATACACGTTTGCAGTTTAGTTATAGACAATGTAAGTTATGTACAAAAAATTTAAGTTTAAAAAGCGTTTGTAAACAACAACAGAGGAGTGAGCTGGCAAGTTCTTAGTTCATTCAAAGGATCTTTCTTGTGACTGGAGATGTTGCAAATCTTCCATGCCCCTCAACACAGCCTAAGCTGATTCCAGCATGGGCGCTTGCTGTGACATAGTCCCGCTGTAAGTAGATGTTGAGACCTTGAAGTCTCACTGAGACGGATCCATGTCCCCTTCAGAGTATGGAAGAGCATCGATGATTTTTTGGTCAGTTACCAAGTTTTTTAGCCGTTTTTGTTCAGCAAGCATTAGAAATTTTACTAGACGACAGTTTAGCTGAGTGTTTTCTGGGTTAAAACAGGTTAGTACCACTTGTCTCCTGGTTCGGATACCCTTTGTGTTGAATGGGTTTTTTAGGAGTTTCTGCCGGTCTTGAGCCATATTTTTGCATAGGCAGATTAAGTGTAATATGTCACCTTGCTTAGCTTTACACAAGCTGCAGGAGTCTTGTCCTATCAGCCGTTACCATGGCGGAAGATGTTGGGCACAAGGCAGAACTCCCAGTCTGAACCTCATAAAACTCATCTTTACTGCTCTGGAGTACCCCTGATTGAAGTATGTTTGCGGGGACAGTGTCTTATATGTATTTAGAGTCATCCAGGCGTGGGCTCTATTGGAAAAGGTTGCCTTATCTTCTATCAACGACGCTGTTTTAATCACCTTCCATGCCAGTTTTTTAAAAGTGTAGTATCCAATTTGGGCGTCCCAGAGTTCCTGTAATTTAGTATATTCCAGGGCTGACTGAAGGTAAACTCTGGCTTGAGACGTATCTCTGTGCTGCAGATCTTGCCACAGCAGACTGTTAAGCATGTGGGACAGAGAGCTTTTGATCTTAAACCAACAGATGATATATGCACCCTGTCTAGCGAGATCTTGTCGCAGGAGCCCAAACTCCAACCTAACCTGGGCTGGAGATGTGTAGTTCGGAAGACAGAACAATTGTTTATAGGCTTTGACCTGAAGGATGTCTAGTTGCTTAGCGTCTCTGCCCCGCAATGCTTCACTGCCGTATGCGATTATGGGAAGAAATTTCGCCTGGGCTACCCTTAATAAGGGGGTCAAAAGTGGCCCCGTAAGTTTGTGAGCGAGATTTTTCAGGGTTATGGCCATTAACATGCCCTTTCTTCTTTCCTCCTTCATCTGGGATTTAAACATGCCTCCTTTATCTAATATTACTCCTAAGTGTCTATACTCATCTGCCCCATCAATTTTTCTGTTACCAAGGAACCAATTTCGCAGACGTGTCATTTTGTTGTTTTCGATTGTCATCGTCCGTGTTTTTTGCAGATTTATCCTTAGGTTGTTCTCTTCGGCGTAGTTCTGCATCGCCGTCAGGAGGTTCTGTAATCTGACGTTTGTATGGCTAGGCAGGACTACGTCGTCTGCATACATTAAGTTGGACAGTGCAGTCCCGCCTCACTGCGGGGCATGAGAGTTACAGGCATTGAGTACTTTTGGCAGATCGGCCAGATATAGATTAAACAAGGTTGGTGCAAGCACACAGCCCTGTTTCAGGCCTTTTGAGGTGTAAATTTTTTTAGAGATGTGGCTACCATCACCAAGTTTCACCTGCACCCAGGTATTTGTGTGTAAAAGCTTCAGCATATTTACCGTAGGCACTGGTACACCCCATTGATCTAGTTTCCTCCATAGTCTGCCTCTATCCACGCTGTCGAAGGCAGCACTGAAGTCGATATAGCACAGATGTAATGGTTGCTTGGAGGTTTTGGCTGCGTCGATTATTAGGGATAGTGTAAGGATGTTGGTGATGGTACTTGTTGATTTTCGGAACCCAGTCTGATTCCACGGTATAGCAAGGCTAGCCTCTGCCCAGGTTGTTGGATCTTCAAGTATTGTGCCTGAAAAGTATTTTGCCTCATTGTCAATTAAAGCTATTAGGCGATAGTTGTTAGGATCAGCCTTGTCCCCTTTTTTGTGGATTGGTGCTATAATTGATCCTTTCCAAAGTTCTGGAATTATTTCCAACCGCCTGATGTCCGTAAATAAAAGGTGGAAAATTTCCGCTCAGGCATCGGACTTAGCTTTGTAGAATGCCGGGGGAATGCCATTTGGGCCTGGTGCTCCTTCTCTCCTTCCATTTGCGATTTGCTTTCTTATTGATACCAAGGGGAGATAGCTGGTGACACCTAGTCGGCTATTTTCGTTGTATTCAGAATCTTGGTTGCTCGGGTCGATTGAGGTCTGGCTGGTATGTTCTTGTGGCATAGAAGTGCTTGTTTGATGATTGACAGATGTTTCAGTGGGGTTGTTGAAGTGGCTTGATAGGTAGTTCATCCATGTTGGTTCTGTTATGTTAGACCCAATTCCGGTGTGATATGGACGGATGATTCCGTTAACTGTTTTCCAGAATCGACCACTGTTATTGCATTTTATATCGCTTAGTAGTTTTGCCCAGTGATCATTCTCAGAGTCTCTTTTGATGTGCCATTTCAGTTTCTTCAATTTAGCCCTTTGCTCTTTTAAGTTTATTCGGAGAAAAATATTCCATGGTGAGTGTCTTAGGTTGCGCATAGCTGCCTTTATTGTTTTTTTAAGAGACTTTATTTCTACTCTGGTTTTTTTCGAGATATTGTTCTTGTTTCGTGTCATCTGTAGCTCCCGCTTGTTATTATTTTTTGTTGCTAGTTGACTTATGAGTGTGTCAGTGAATTTTTCCCAGATTCCTATTTGATTTCCTGGGCTATCAGCTAGTTTATTGAAGAGTTGGATTGCAGCATCAGCTTTGGTAGCTACATTTGTTGTTGTACATTTAATCCTCCGTAGATTAGAGGTATGAATAATCTCCTGGGTTGCTTCCGACATGATCGTTTTTGATGCTGTGCAGGTTATGTTGAATTCTTGTGGGCGATGGTCACTGTCTCCTTTATCCCCCATTCTGAATCCACCAATGTATTTAAAAAATGCAAGATTTACAAAGGTGTAGTCCAAGATTGAACTGATTGTTGAGGAGTAGAATGAGGCTACAGGTGGAATACCGTCTGGGAATCTGCCATTTAGTGCACGCAGGTTTAAATGCTCCAAATCATCTAATAGATGGTTGTTACTTCGATTCTTCTTATTCTGCAGTGGAGCGTGTTGTTTAGGGATATTATAAAGACCTGTTTGCAGAACTACCTCATGTCCCTGGGCAGAGCCTATAAGATGTTGATTAAAATCCCCAGTCAAAATTATCAGAGGATTCTCCAGTGCCGTGGAAATTTCTGTCACGTGTTTCACTAATTCTGCGGCGTCTTTTTTTTTTGCGTTTGGGATGGATGTATGAGTTTATCCAGATCACCTCAGTTTCTTTATCCTCAATGTGAACTGGAGTTTTCACTGTTATAAATGTATTTGAGTTTAGATCCATCGTTGTTGCTGATGATATGCGGGTTGTTGAAACATAAGTGGCCAGCCCACCAGAACTGTGACCAAATCTTCCTAACCTTATTGCCGGTGTAGAGAGGCACGTGGATCCCTCAATTTGTATCGGGGTCGTGAGCCAGGTTTCCTGGAGTAGTATTATATCATGCTCGTTAATGTAATTTAAAAAGTCTGTGTCGGTTATTTTTGCAGCTAGGCCGTTTATGTTCCAGGAACAGATTTTAAGGCCTGTTGTTCCCACTTGTTGCTCTGGTCAATCCTGCTCTGTGTATCTTTTAATGGTGCGTGATATTGCTTCCATTTTGCGAGCCTGATGTGTTAGAACCTGTGGTTGTGATGGTAATACCTGTTGGTGCCTGTAGTCGTCAATGCTCCTTTGACGAGATCTCCCACGGGCGCCCTTGAGGATACTGGTTGGTGGTGTATCATCTGCTTGTTGACCTGTGCCATTAGCGACTATTAGTGGTTCCGGGTATGCTGGATTTTGAAATGGGAGTATCTCAATGCCCCATTTTTTGAAGACATGTAGTTCAGCCAGGATTAGTTTTGCAGTTTTGCTAGAGGTCCATGTTGTTTTTGTTACTTCCATAGGTTGAGGATTGTTGGTGTTTACAAACTCTATGGAAATTAAATCCATTGATCTTATCACAGCTAAAGTTGGAATTGCTTTACACAATTTTAAGATGTTGTCACGATTAAGTATATCCTGAGGTCCCCGAGAGACGTATGTTGGATAAAAAACCAAAACTGTTTGCTCTTGCATTGGTTCTTGTGTTTCCGGGTATGATGGGTTTGTTCTGTCTGGTTGATTAGTTTGAAACAGACTACTGATTATAGCTTTGTACTGAGTTTCCCTCTTATTGCTTGTAACCTCTGTTTTATGATTCCCTAAGGGTAGCTCAGGAGTTCTTTGTGTGGGGTTTATGTGTGTAAAACTTCCCCGTCTGGACTGTGCCTTGTTGTCCGTTAGCCTAGAACTGGTGCATTCGTTGGCTTGCTCCTGGTGCTTGTACTCAGTTGGTGTTAGCGCCTACGTTAGCCTATCAGGCCTAGCTTCCATTCCCTGGGCGTCCCTTTTTTCCCCTTGATTTTGTGTTGGTTTTTGATTATGTTGAATTAGATTGTCCTGTATAGATGCACGCATAGGACTGCCCTTTGCTTTTGATCGCATGTACTTGTTTTGTGCTGTCCATTCTGAACTATTTTGGTCTGTGCTCTGTTTTTGTTGTTAATTTTGAGTTGTCACCGGATTTTTTATAGTTTTTGGGTCAGTTGAGTCACTTTGACTTCCCCCTGCTTCTTGTTGTGAGATTGACGTGGTTATTATTTGCTCTGACACGTCTTTTTTTACGTATTTGCAGGCGCGCAGTGACGGATTTTGAGTACTTTCAGGTTCCGGGAATTGTTCTAAAATATTCGCAGGAGAAAGATCATATGTTGATGGATTGCTTGTGGTGTCTGAAATGATTTCATTGTTGGCGTGACTATCATGCGGATAGACGAAAATGGGGTAGTAGGAAGACGAGCTTTTATCTAACTTTAGATTCCGACCTTTCCTTTTTAGGTTGCGGCGTTGTTTAGCATTTAGTTTTAAATCATCGCCATTTTTAAGGACGGTAGAGGTAGCCTTTGCCTTTGCCTTAGTGACATTGCCCTGCTGTAGAGCTTCTGCCAGACAGTTGGTTTCAGGTCCCTCCGCGTTATTTGAGACCGCAACATGTGCTGTATATTTGTCACAGTTGCTTTTGTTGTTACATTTTTGATCTCTGATAACATGCTTTTAAGCATTAAGGGTAAAGTGGATAGTTTTTCAACATCCTGGTCGCAGTTGCATTTGAGATTAGAGGTTGTTTGATCTCTTATGATCAGGCTGTTTAAGTTACCCAGTTTTTCGTCTATGCCAGCGGTGAAAACGGCCAGAGTGTTCAGGAGTGTTAACTGAATCTCCATTTTTTCTGATTGAAATTGCAAGGTGTTGACGGCCAATTGGATTGTGTTCAGTAAAGAATCCCAAGCGCTGATGTTTTGTGCCTTTACCGATTCAAAATCGTTGACGATGAGGTTCGTCTGATATATACTGCTTGGGTTGTTAGAAGAAATTTGGGGGCTGGCCTGCCATTGCTCAAGTGCGTCTTCTGGGTTTGATTGGTAGACCTCCGAGTTGTTGTAGTCCTGCTCATGCTCTTGAGGATCTAATTGTAGTTTGCTTGTATTAGTCAGTGTCGCAGTCGTGGTCATGGTCATCATTCTTTCCCCAATCAAAGTTGTGTGTATTGGCCCTAGGCCCTCCAGTTCCCCAATCAAACTTGTGTGTATTGGCCCTAGGCCCTCCAGTTCGTTTCTTGGATGTAAATTTAGGGAGGGCTTTGCTGTTGAATTTCCACTTGAGGTACCCTTTCCCAGATCATTACCCGTGCTAAGACTGGTGTTAACATCACTGAGATTACCAAAGTATGAGCTGTTGTTTATACTAGTGTGGCCAGTGGTAGTTGCGGCACTCTTTGATTCTTCTTTCTCTCTGGTTGAGGTCTCTGTGGTCACTGTATCGTGTTCATTAACAGAGTATTTCCCGGGACTCACACCATCTTTCTGCGTTGTTTTTGGGGCTTCCACAATTTCTGAGAGTTGTTTAAGTGCTTGAGCCACGGGCTGAGCCCTTAGCGACCCTAGAGACAGCCCTTGGTGGCTCATGCTTGCTCTTGGCCTCTTACTCGTTGGCCCTTGGGTCTCTGTTGGTGTGAAAGCAGTGATGTCCAGTTGAGCCGTCATAGGCCCTTCTTGTGGTATAAGGGTGGTTGTCAGGGTGGTTGTCAGTTGTTTAGTTGGTTGATTATCCTGATATGAATCCTCTTTGTGGACTTGAGCTGAGACGTTAAGTTGCGTAGGCAGCATGGGAGATTGCAATCCTGTGAGTGCGGCGTTGCTAGAGTACAGTGCTGACCCAATGTCTTTTAGGAAGTGAAACTTTGAGTATATCTTGGGCTGGCTGGAACAAGTAGCCTTGGTGGTGATGGTGGTAGTGGGAAAGCACTGCTTCATACCCTTACTAAGCTCTTGCTCTTGCACTGTTTCTATTGCTAGGTCTTGTGCGCGGTCTTGCTCTTGACTCCAGCTGATAAGCGCAGGCACTGAGCTAGGCTGAGCACGGGTTTGCTTTTTTTCTCTCCCCCGCCTGGATTTGGATGGGAGTGGCAGCATCTCTTCCTTATCCTTCCTGATCTCATTCGGACTGTTGCCACCCCAGTGCTAGAAAAATCCCACTTCGTCAGGTAGTCGAGTAGCTACCGCTGGGTTGAACCTCAGACAGACAGGCAGCTAACTATAGGAAGTTTGTATGAGGCTTGTATAGGGCCGAGAGAGCTTGAGGACTGAAGCCGCTAAGCCTCTGAGCCTCTGCTGACCCCTGTCACGCTTAGCATGCAATTGACCGCCGTTATAACCCCGCCGCTGTGGACCTCACCGGGGCGTGGGTGACCAGGGAACCTGGGTCCGAGATGAAAAAACGCGTTCCCACTGGTTTCCCCGGATTTTCCCCAGGCCCCTCCGGGGTTTTTTCTTTTTTGCAGATTGCGGTCACTGGGGGTGATCTCACCTGAGCTGACTGGAAGCGGAGGATCCGCCGGTTCCGTTATTTCGCAGCCAAATTCCTTACAGCGGGAGTACAGACTCCGGGACTCCTACAACGTTTTTGTCACGGTTGCGATAGTGGTAGCGGTAGCTGCTTTTCCTCTGCTTCTTCCTCCGCTGACTCTGCTGACACCTCCTCTCTGCTCGCAACTCTGGTATGCCCCGGTCTGCTCTGATTCGGGCTGGCAAGATTGCAAACCAGATTGCAAACCAGAACTGGATTCACCTCCGATTACTTCCAAATGAGGTATCAAATGCAATAGGAATAGTACGTTAGTAATGAAGGGCAGGTAAACTGTCTCAGGCCGGATGTAACATGAGCACGGGAGGTGCAGGAAGCAAGGAAGCGAAAACCGGCCAACTGGCGTGTGGGGCTTGCTGGACTGCTGTGCTGTGCGACGTGTGGCAATCGGCGCGATAAGCTGTGAAAAATGAGGAGCGGGGATGCAGGGGTTATGGGGGGGCCAAAGCAGGACCAAAGCTGCAGACAGATTTTCGGCGTCCCCCGCTCTTCTCGCGTCCTCCCGCCTGCACCCTCCTGCTCCGCTGTGGCTGTGACTGCTGCTGCGGTCAGTGCAAAACTGTGGCGTCCGGATCTCTACAGTCTCCAGAACGGGCGCAGTTAGAAGCTGATTCCAGGTGGTGAGTAGGAGTGAAATCAGCCCAAGTAGCTGAACTTGTGGCTTTGACTAGAGCATGCAAGATTGGGAAGAGTGTGAGAGTGACTGTGATAACTGACACGACTTCGGCCAACTATGGCTACAAAGAGGTTTCCTGACCTCGAGTGGAACTCCCATTAAGAATGCAGAAGTGGTTGGAAAGTTGTTTGAGGCGATACAGCTGCCTAAACAATTGGCTGTTGTAAAATGTGCTGCACATAGTCAGGGTGGTGATTATATTGCCACTGGGAATAGGTATGCAAATGACATGTCGCAGTATTGTGCACAAAATCAGAATTCGGTCAATCGGGCTAAGGAAAGAGAAATGTCTTCTTGCTCATTGATGTTCACTAACATTGTGGGAACTTGGGAAGAGGTAAAACAATTGCAGGATGAGGCAGGAGATGAGGAAATGAGACAGTGGGTAAAAGCAGGATGTGCCCCAAGGGAGAAGGATCATGTGTGGGTCTATCGAGATGGAAGACCAGTTATGCCTGATAGCATGATGTCTACCATGGCACGGATGTATCATGGCCAGGGACATATTGGGAGAGATGCCATGATCAGGTCATTTAAGCAGACCTGGTACAATGCAAAATTCAGACTTGTAGCAGAAAGTCTTTGTCAGAGATGCTTAATATGTCAGCAGTACAATCCTGGAAGGAAGACAGTAGTGAGTCTGGGAACAATAGGTGGTCGAGAAGGAGGGCCTTTCACCAGAATGCAAGCAGATTTCATTGAGATGCCTCCCTGTAACAGACTGATGTATGTTTTGGTAGTGGTCTGCCTATTCTCCAGGTGGGTGGAAGCATTCCCAACAAGAAGAAATGATGGGTTGACCGTAGCTAAGCTACTGCTGAGAGAGTTCATCCCCAGGTTCGGGTTCCCAGTGACAATTGAGTCAGACCGAGGTGGACATTTCCATAATGAGATTGTAGGATTGATTTGTGGAGCATTGAATGTACAACAAAAACTACACTGTGCCTACCGACCAGAAGCTTCTGGTGTGGTTGAACAGATGAATGGTACTATCAAAAATAGAATAGGGAAAATGCGTTTGGCCACAGGTATGAAATGGCCTGATGCCTTGCCTCTAGTACTCATGACAATAAGGGCCATTCCAGACAGAACTACAGGATTGAGTCCTCATGAAATAATCATGGGACGTGCAATGAGACATGTGTTTATACCAGTTAACAAACTGATGACGATAACTGATGACATGGTGTTGGAATACTGTAAAGGCCTGGCTGACGCAGTTCATTCTGTGTTTCATCAGGTTGGACCAGATGCCACCACACTTGAAAAGAAGCAAGCCTATGATCTGAGCCCAGGTGATTGGGTAAGGATAAAAGTCCACAGAAGAAGAAATTGTCTGGTTCCAAGGTGGGGAAAACCACGACAAGTCATTTTGACCATGACCACAGCTGTGAAGTGTGCTGGAATGAAAAACTGGATCCATGCCAGTCATACATTGAGAATTCCAAATCCGGTAGACAGCACAGGAAAAGAATACTTTGATGAATCAGTATCAAGCACTGAATCAGATGACGAAGGGTCAAAGACACAATGAAACTCTGAAAGGGGGGAAACAGAACAAAGATCAGCTTTAGTCCCCAGAAGTATCGCTCTGAGAAGAAGATTGCAGATTTCCGAATCTAGCGATTCTGGAAACGAGCAAGAAGCGCAGGGTTCCAAGAAGGAACACAGGAAGAAAAGAGGAAAGAGTACTGAAGACGCAACAAAAGAAATTTGTGAAAAGGAAGTACCAGATGAGAGACTGAGAGAAATTCCACCTGAAATAACAAATCTAAGTGAACAAGGGACAGGTACAGAGAGAGAGGGACAGATTTCTGCGGAAGACCCCCGAGGAGGTGTAGGGAACTGTAACATCCAGTTAGGTGAAGGGACAAGTAGCCAGCAGGAAGATTGCGTGCCGGAGACCCGAGGAGGGACAGAAGTAGGGAAAACCAAACAAGTGGTGTAAGAAGAAGTTGCTGAAAAGACAAAGCAAGTTGAGACAGAGTCTGAAGAGAGTGAAAATGAAATACCTGAAGGTCGAGTTCTAAGAAAGAAAGCTTGGAGGAATGAAAAGAATGACAAAGGAAGTAAAGTAAAAAGAGTTGCAAGAGATGATGTTTGGACCAATAAAATAAGGAAACTGAGATATCGATTGACAAGAGTGAATTCACCAAGAGCTGAACAGGTGAATGAAGTGACAAGTCAAGAAAAATCAAAAGAAGACGAATTACCTGAAGACAAAGAGAGTAGAAGAACAAATAAACCTAACCAGAAGAATAAGTCACCAGAATGGACATATGTGGCTCTGCCTGAACAGGGAGAAGAGGCAGATAGTCAAGGAAATCCAGAGAGACTGTACTGAAAGTGGTTGAGGATGAAATAGAATCGGAAATCCTGAGAGTTCCCTTGTCCGACATTGGAGAAGAAGAAACGGAAGTTCAGGAAAATCCATATTTGGAAGACAAGAGGAGAGTGAAGAACGATGAGATGCCAAACTGAATAAGTTAAGAAAACTATTGATGTTGAAAACAAGATATTGAATTAAAAATAGTGACTGGTAGAACCAAATAGGTGCTAGAACCTTAGGTTAGAAAAACTAGTTGTGAAGTAAAAGAGGCTAAGTCAAAAGACACGGTCCATTTTAACAAGATTGCTAACATAGAAAGTAGTAAAGGTAGATGTACATTCATGAAAAGATGGTGTAAAATGTGTTGTTGTTGTACAGGATTATTAATGCTTTTATGGAGCATCCTTGCTCTTGTCATCTCCTTTAAGGCTACTATAGACACATTAGAAGGACATAGTGAGAATAAAACTAATATAGGGAAAATTCCAAAAGTAGTTCCAACTAGAATAGATAAAAATTATTTGCATAAAGACAGGTCAATAAAAGATTTTTCTAATAATGTGTTTTCAAAATTGTTGTATGAATATGTAAAGACAATGGACGTACGGGACTGCTACGTATGTATGCAGTTACCTGCATCTGTTTCTGAGGGAGTGACATATCATCACCTTCCAGCAAAGTATGGAATAACATGTAGTGTAATAGCTAGTTTATTTTATGAGACAGGGAAATTAGAATATTATTTTTCAGATGTAGATAACATTTTTGCACAAGTGCCTTCTTATAATAAATTGAACAAAGTAAAACCTGCTAAGGTATTAGGTGAATTCTTTTTAGAAACTAAGGAACTAACATTAGAGTATATTTTTAGAAACAATTTAACATGCAGTTTGAAGAAGTAGGAAAAGACATTCCTAGACATGGTTGAGGAGAGGAGATTGAAAATGCAAAGAAAAGCAGCAGAAGGGAAAGTGGAGAGAAACAATCTGGGATATAGAGAAAGAAAAACATTTGAAAGGAGAAGCTAGTCCAACTATAGCTTTAGATTGGCCTCAGAAAGGGAAATTTTGCATTCAAAGGAATCAAACTGTGTATGATAATTATTTTCTAGGTAATAGTGAGTGCCATGATACATATCGAATCATGGGTGGATGGGGATTCAAAGGTGGAAGAGATCCAGTCTTTCCTGGATTATATTTTATTTGTGGGAACAGGGCATATTATCGTTTACCAGGCCATTGGTATGGCACATGTTACGTAGGCCTGGTCTTTTAAAAAATCTTTCATATGGATAGAGGAGAAGATGGTGTACATAGCTTAAGTAATCATTTAGCTAGAACCAAGAGAGAATCTTGGGCAGAAATTGTAGGTAACATTTTTCAGGCATTGATACCAGCAGTGGGAATAACTCTGAATGCACACAAAATCAGAAAATTGTCAACAGTAGTGGATCGCTTGTCAACAAGCACCGCTGGAGGATTTTTATTGGTTAACACTGAAATGGTTGCCATGCATGCTATGGTAATGCAAAATCGACTTGCCCTTGATATTTTATTGGCAAAAGAGGGTGGAGTCTGTGGAATGTTGAAAGTTCAACATTGTTATACTTACATTCCTGACGAAAGCAAAGATCTGAAAACTTATATTAAGAATATTACTGAATTGCATGATGAACTTGCACCACTGGAGGTTGAAGGTGTTTGGGATAGAATTGGACTGAAAATAGCTGCTATTAAGAATTTCTTAGTAAAAATAGGTAGTACTCTTATAGGTAAAATATTGTTTCCATTAACATGTGTAATCTGCATAGTTTTAATGATAAGATTATGTTGTATGTGCCGTAGAAACAAGAAAAATAAGAAGGGAATAAAAAGTGAAAATTCAAAAAGAAAAGATAAGAAACAAGAAAGAGAAATTGAAGAAATAGAATTGGAGGAGTGGAAGGAGAGTATGTACGAATCAGTAAAAAGAGAAGACGTAGGTGAAACTAAATTATGATAAAGAGCAAGAAAACATTTTGAAGATTCCGTAAACACAGAACAAAATTTTGGGTGGTGTGGTGATAAAATCACCAAAGGGGTGATTGCTGGTGCGGGTTATGCAAAATTTTGTATACCCACCCCATTTTGCATGTCGTTTTATTAATTAGATTAATTAACTAATTATAATCGTACTAATTGTTTGGAGTGATGTGGAAATAACTAATCAACCTTATTAATGACCAAAATATACGTGGGATTTGCATCTGCATGGCCTAATTAATGACGTGAACTAAATTTCGTATGCATACTAATGATAGATAATTAGAACGTTGCATGATATATGTCGCTTTGGTGATGTAATTGTGATTCGTGCTTTATTTAGTAAGTATAAATCGCATTGAGTGTTGCTTTTGGCTAGATAAATACGCACATATATGGGTATTAGCGAGGGAATAACATTTAATTAGTCATTTCTATGTATTAATTACGTTTTTGTGTTTCTTTGCTTAAGTTGACTATTCTGGCCTATCGAATGATGGCTGCTTTTGGTGCCTAACCCGACTGCCAACGCTGAACCAGGCTTGGGTGAAGTGCGCCTGCGCTAAGATGAGCAACAATGGCCCCATCCTGACCCCAGGCAAGGTGTACTTATCAAGGCCACTGGAAATGGTGACAACGCTACAGACAAAAGACTTTATTAAAGAACCGGAACCAGCAAGTATGCTGACACCATGGACTAAACCTTATGGGAACAGAGAGGTTGACCCCTGATCAGCCAATCACAACAGTTTAAAACTCAATATTGTTACATTTTGTTATTGAAATTATTATAAAAACCCATAGAATAGAGAGGTCGGAAGTCGCTCCTTCTATTTCCTGATGATATGCTGACGGAGAGGACGGTGACACTGCAGGACAGCTGTTTGCCTGAATCTTTGACGGACTGAATTAATGACCAAACTCCTGATTAACTGAATCTGCTAAAATTGATGGGCATAGATTTGCGAGACTGCCATATTTGACATAGAGGACGACTTTAGCCAGAATAGGTAAATATGAATGGCAACTTGATCAAATGAATGATTTAATCTGCAATATATATATACATTTGGATTTGAACATCTACAGAAATGAGTTGGGTTGTTATTTCATTGAAATGTGTTAATGAAAAGGTTAATTAGAGTATAAGAAATTCACTTAAATCTACAACTAACAGATCCATCCCGGTTATGAGGGGAATACCAAATGTGAAATCTAGGGCCTAATGAGTATAAGAAGGGTTTGTAGGTTTATTGCTCATTAGGGTAAAATGGTATCTTCCTCCCTCATTCTTCAGCGCTTGGAAGGATAATCGCCTCTCGCACGGACTGATGGTGAGTGTGTGTTGGTGTTATGGGCCCCACCAGCGAATGTATGGATACACTAGCGTCTTTGAGATCCTTTGGTCTGTGACAGTAGGGAGGGATTTTGCACTCCGCGCTGGAGCACCACCACCAGAGGTGCTTCTCTCAAGGCACTAAAGGTTTGCTGAATTACCTTGTTTCATGTGGCTGCTCAGCAAATGTTTTGGTTTAGAAAAACAAACTCACTAAGTTTATTTTACAAAAGCAAATTCCCACAGCGCAAGTTTGTTTTTGTAAAGCAAAATACTAACAACCCTGACATCCTGGGAGTGTTCTCCAAGGGGATTATTTTTCTTGTTCTCTGTTTGGGACCACCCACCTTTTTCTCTTAGTTCTGAGGAGAAAAACAGCACTCCAGTCAGTCACTTTTAAATAGGTTGGATAGTCTGTCTGTAACTTGGAGTAAGGTTTCCATGGGCAAGGCAGTTGAGGACCCGTTGACAAACACCACGGTCTTCCCTACTTTAAATAGAGCTAGTGGATCATCAGTTTGGATTACAGGTTACTGTGCTACCTTAGCGGCAGAGTACCTTGTTTGCCAGATCTAAATCATGCTCTTTCTGTTAAAAATAAGTGTCCAGTAACAATTAATAATAATAGTGGCAAAAAAGAGTTGTTTTTACAAAATATTGAGCTTATTATCTTGTGATAAAAAATTATTATTATTATTGTCGCAAGAATATTGCGATATATTGTCGACAAGAATAGGAGAGCTAAGAATATAGATTCTAGTGTTGTTTTTAACTAGTTGTTAAAAATATAATTTTAGTAGTTTATTTTTTCCGATATTTTTGTCATTTTTGTGTTTTGAGTGATAATTTTCGTGTTATGTTTTTTAATTATTTCGGTTTTAAAATGTTTTATTTTTTTGTGGAATTTTTAATTAACAGTTTTAGTTTTTAGTAGCAGGTTGTAGGGTTTATAGGGTAAATTATTGGGGAGATGTACCTTAATTATATTTTTTGTGTATTTTACATTTTATTTACTTTTTCATTTTAATTAATGCATTAAATCATTAAAATTAAAGTGATGTTTCTGTTTTTTAGTATTTGTATTGTATTAGGTTTTATATATATGTACACATATATTTGACATTTTTCTTTGTGTAGAATTTATGAAGATCAATTTCAAATGTGATAATTTAATAATGTCATTTTTTAAATGTATAAATCTTTTAAAATAATTATGGGCCTCATTTGTCCGATCGCTATTGCCATGGGCAGGTGACCATCTGACAATGCGTCAGTGGTCCTGCCTGCCCTATTACAATATGAGCACCATGCAGGCAGTCAAAAAATGCCGTTTTCTACTGCAGCTTCTGTTGCAGCCTGGAAAAGGGCCACTGCACAAGCCCCAGTGGAAAAAGCCACTTTACAAACATCCAGGCACCATTTGGTGCCTGGCACACGGTGCATGGATGTGTGGGGGGCACCACATGTGCCCCCTTGGCCACTTAGCAGTCGCTCATGGAGGACAGGAGGCGTGCTTGGGGCCTCAAAAGTCTTCCAAATGCTATTTCATTGCTGTGGGAAAGCCATGAAAAGGCAGTCGGAAAGGGACATCCTAATCCCTACTGTGGTGCCTGCACAGGCACTGCCTCCATTGTACGGATTACGGTCCGACAGTGGCACCGACGGGCTCCTTGCGCCTATCGGACGTGGTGGTCTACTCCCATGGGGGATCATTGCTTCGGATTGCAATCTGGCAGTTGGACTGATGGGTTGGATGTAGGGTGGACCGTCACTGACATTAAAATGAGGGCCTATATTTTGAAAAAGTAAAATTATATTTAAAATGTATTTATTTACTGATCCAATATTTTTTTTAAAATTTTTAGATTTATTTTACAATGTGTAAGAAAGTATTAATTATTTTATTTATCTTTGTAAACTCATATTTTGTTTGTTTTATAAGTATCATATTTAAAAAATAATTGTTTAAATCTTAGGGCTTAATTATGATGTTGGGTAGATCGCCACAACAGGCCATCGGTGACGGTCCGTCCTTCATCTGAGGAAGCAATCCCACTGCAGGATTAGGATACCGTTAGTCAAAGCACATCGAGAGGTGGTAAAGATTATCGCCTCCGACAGGCCAAAGGAGCCTGTTGCGGAAGCGGTCAGAGCCTAATCCCTACACTGAAGGTGGTGCCTACGGAGGCACCACTATAGGGATTAAGATGTCCTTAAGAGAAAGAAATGTGAGCACATTCAATTACTCAGATGACCTGCAATTAATATTTACCATTAACAACATGTCCGATTGTATGTCCTAATTCTAAGCCACCATTCTGCACTTACGAAATTGGATGAACAGCAACCACCTAAAGTTAAATCCGGGCAAAACCAAGTTGATCCTGATACGGGGTTGCTCGAAATCCATGAAGCTCACACTTCTGGCCAGCTGAGTTGGGCTGTCCCCCCACCCCATCCTCCTCCACTAAGAGTCTCGGGGACACAATCAACTGCGAGCTATCCATGAAGTCCCAGATTGGAGTGGTAGTCTCTACCTGTTTCTTTCAGTTGCGGAAGATAAGGAAAATCAGCAGACTTCTCACTAGGGAAGCATTAGGGCAGGTTGTTCTAGCCATGGTCTTGTCCCACATAGACTATGCCAACTCACTGTACTTTGGCCTACCGTTATATCTAATCAAAAGACTGCAATTTGTGCAGAACCAGGCCGCTAGACAGATTTTCCATCAGCACAGATGGCAACATGTTTCCCCTCTTATGAGGAAGCTACACTGGCTCCCCATACTACGCAACGCTGTGCCTTGTTTTCAAATCTTTGCATGGTACCAGCCCAAAATGTGTCTCCAATCTCATCCAGAGATACATACCCTCCCGCAATCTGTGCTCAGCCCACATGAACCTTTCGGTCATACTGTTGTAAATTAAGGCAGAATGTGATTAAGCATTCACTGAAAACATTAGTGTTTCCCTTTTATCGTGTTTTCCTCATTATGTTGGCCGAAGTCCGGACTCCATTTTGTATTGACATGCTGCCACGAGCTCACCACGAGGAGAGTCCGACCTCTGTGTTAGTTGCTCTTGTAATCTGCCTAGCAACAGTTATAAATAGCTCTCTCTTGTCCATCTGGCGCATGCCCAGACTTGACCACATCTGTTATAATTAGCTTTGCTTGACCATGTGTTTTCGCGGGCCCAAGGAGTATGTTAGCTCCGCCCATGTATTGATTTGGTATCGAGAATGACCCTAAATGGTAATGTTCTTCGACTTCATGTGGTATCCACCCACTCATGAGCCCCTCTGTTGTGTATAAAAGGGGACAATGTACGCAAGTTCTGTGTGCTACTCCTTGCAATACTGAAGAGTGTTGTGTGGATTGTAGGACCACCCTTAAGGGTTAATAAACGTTGTTTTTGTACTTTGCAGTTTCCGTGCCAACTTCCTTATAGATTTCGTTACAGAAGAGCGAACCCTTGTCTCTTGCGGGCCTAGCTGGGGCTTGCATTCATCAATTGGCGCCCGTCACGTGGGGCTCATCGGCGACTCGGATGCTCGAAGGACTGGTCGCGACGAAGGTGAGGAGTTTGGCCGGGGACGTGATCACTGCCAGCGGCGTCTTAGCCCTGGCATCCCGAGGTTTTTCTTCCTTCCCTTCCGAGCTGACCATCTGGGTGGCGCCGGTCATCGACTGAGACCTCTTCTGTCGGTTCTGCCGTGAGAGCCGTTTGGGCGATTGTGGAGCTTGGCAGTTGGAACCTGGACTCTTGATTGGTAAGAACCGTTGTACGGTACTTGCTCCGAGTTTTGAAGCCTGGTCTGGCTATTTGAGTTTGATTGATGGTGACTAGTCATATTTTGAATTTGTCTTTGTGAAAATATATGCGTTGCAACACATATAGGCAGGTAATGTGGAGAAATTTCTCCGGAGCTGTGTAAACTTGGAACGGCGCAACGATTAAGTGCCATTTTTCTTGATAATACTGCATATTTTGCATTATTCCTAGCATGCCTGCTTTTAGCGCACTCCGTAAGTGGTGCTGCTGTTTGGATAACCGGTTGAACCTCGAGGAATCTGCTCCAGCTCCCCCAGAGGGGACTCCTAATAGGGATATGTACGTGAAGCATGGTCTTTCTTCCATAATGTACAGCACGTTATGGAGGAAATATACTAGGAAGGATCCTGAGTTGCGATGGCCTTTGTATGGATCGTTTGATATACGTAAGATTGAGTATGTGGAACAGTGTATGTGTAAGCGACGTGCTCGTCAGGATATGTTTGAGTGTGTGCGATTATGGGTGAAGGAAGTGCGTGAGCGAGAGAAACGTGAGAAAGCGCTGTTTGATAAGGAGCAACGAAAGAATGATCATATGCGAGCGCAGGAAGCGAAGCATCGGGAGGACAAAGAGCAAACGGACAGACAAGAGAAAGAGCGTAGGCTACAAGTTTCGGGTCAATATGTTGTTCGCCAGCCGCTTTATCCTGTCCTTAATAATCCTGATGATGATTTTTATTTGCTAGATCGCTCTCCGCCCCCTTATGTTGGCGCATCCGCTCCGCGGCCGCAAGATTCTGACCCGGCTTCGGGTAAGGTAGACACACGGTCCATGCTGCCGGCCGAGCAAATGGCTGAGTTTCGGCAAATTTCCTTCCGTGCGCTTAAAGGCAAGGTATCCATGGAGGAATTATTTCAAATTTGGGGGCCATGGCAGGAGAGAGATAAAGTGTATTTTCTGGGTCATTTCGCGGATGAAGTGATTAATGCTTTCCGAAAATATTCTCATGTTTTTGAGCCTGACGAAGTGTCTTCGGATGCCAGAGCAATACGTAACGGTGCTTTTTCTCCCTCTAAGGCTCCTGAGGCGGCTCGGCGGCTGTTCGCCTTGCGGGACGAGGTGCTGGCCCTTCGAGAGAAAGCACGCCAACGAGCGGAGGAGGAGAAGCGGTCGGATTCAGTTGCGGCAGGGGGCCACCCATCCACCTCCCAGTCAGATAAGGATAATGTAGTGCATGCTAAACCGATGCGAGAGGCGGCACCTTTGTATGTCCCTCCGAAAGGAGCAGGGACTAGCTCGGATATTAACTCCGCCGATGCTAGGGGATATTTTGTGTATAATTGGGTTTATACTCCTTGGCATAGGGCCGATGTTATGGCGTTAAAGAATGCATTGCCTGACCCCCGCAAGAATCCAGCGGCCTTCTATGAAGAAGTTGAGGGGGCCTTGAATTCTTGCATTATGACCTTAGCGGATATAGATCTGTTCTTTGGCCTTATCCTACCGCCGGATACGTGGCGCTCTGTCCGGAAGGTAGATGATGTGGTTGCCTTCAAGGGTCGGTGGTCTGAGCTTGAGGATGAGGATAGGGAACGGAAGCCCGCACAGAAACCACCCCAGAATATTCTAGATCTCCCTGCTGCTATTGTGGCTAAATTGAAAACAATAATCCCCCCTAAAAAGATTGACTGGAATATGTTAGCGGCATGTAAGCAGAAAGTTGATGAGTCAGTTGCAGATTTTTTCACGCGCTTCGAAGAAACGTTCCATGACTTTAGTGGCCAGTCGCTTACCGACGACACAGGCCGCCACCTTTTCGCGGACAAATATGTGGCCAATCTGCTGCCGGCAGTTGCGGCCCGGTTAAAAGCGAGTGAGAGTTCTTGGTCCTCCGCGACACCGACGGCCCTTCTGACCATCGCTCAGTATTATGAGCGTCAGGAGCACGAGGCGAAGGGCCAGGAGGAGAAGAAATCGAAAGATCTCAAAACCAAAGTGATGTTAGCACAAGTATATGGCCCGCCCCGCCGGGGTAATAATAATAGGGGAAGGGGCGGATCTTATGGTCCCCCTTCGGGCCGATCTGATTTGAATAAGAACCAATGTGCGTACTGTAAGCAGTTGGGCCATTGGGCCAGGGAGTGCCCAGCATTGCGTGCTTCGCGGCAGGGGCACACTCCGGGTGGCCAGAGAGGTAGAGGGGGCTTCTCGAACTTTAGAGGGAATTCTAACGATAATGTCCGTTTCGACACTGCTGGGCAGCACCGAGATAGCTCAAACGTTTTCGATCGCCAGCATCAGTATCATGTATCGGACATCGATCACTCGGGATATCATGATTCTCAGCATGCATAGGAATGCGTAGGATGGGGGTCCGAATCAGTTGAGGTGCCGGTCGATCAGACGGGTCCTTATGTATCGGCTGAGGTTTTAGGTTCTACTGATCAGTTCCTAGTGGATACAGGAGCGACACGTAGTGCATTGTCTAGGTACTTGGTTCCTGGGGCTCCCCCATCCGGCTCAATAGTTACATCGGTAGGGTTTGACGGTACACTCTCCCGAAGCCCTCTTTCACAGCCCCTTGCGTTTAAAGTTGATTGTTTTTCTGCGCCTTGTCCGTTTCTGCTTGCTCCGTACACACCGGATAACATTATGGGCCTTGATATGTTAAAGTACTTTAGGGCTACAATTCGTTGTTCCCCTGAGGGTGTGAGGGTGATTTTAAATGACAACTACCCCCGATCTGGGCGGATGTGTACGGTCTCAGAGGATGCGTTGTTGGCTACCCTCCCCCAAGCTTTATGGGCGACTTCGGACACAGATGTCGGACAAATGGTGATTCCTCCGGTCCACATTAGTGTCCAGGAGGGGGCGGTGCTACCACGCCTCCCACAGTATCGTATTTCCCAGGAGGGCGAGGAAGCTCTCATACAGATTGTGCAGGATTTGATCGCAGTAGGAGTAGTGGAAGAAGTTCCCTATAATATCTGTAACAGTCCGATTCTCCCTATTCTGAAAAAGGACACGGATGCAAAGGTCTATCGGTTCATCATTGATTTGAGGGAGGTAAACAAGGTCGTGATACCTCAGTACCCGGTGGTTTCCGATATCACGACGTTGCTTACCTTGGTCCCGCCTACGGCGACCGTGTTCTCAGTGATTGATTTGAAAAATGCCTTCTTTTCTATTCCCATTCACCCTGATAGCCGATTTCTTTTTGGGTTCACACTAAACAACAGATCTTATCGTTTTTGTAGAATTCCCCAGGGCTACACAGAAAGCCCTAGTATCTATAGTCAGGCTTTGAAGCGACAGTTGGATTCCTTTGTTTTACTCGAGGGGGTCGCCCTCATTCAATATGTCGATGACATCTTGTTGGCGGCTGACACCCTGGAGTTGTGCGAGAAAAGCACGCTATCCCTACTTTCCTTTTTAGCCTCCCACAATCACAAGGTCTCTAGGAAGAAATTGCAATTCTGTAGACCAAAGGTGACTTATTTGGGTCACCTTTTGTCTAAGGAGGGGCGTGCACTCACACCAGATCGTATCCAAGTAATCTTGGACACACCGAGGCCATCCACGCAGAAGGATGTGCGTGCATTTTTGGGCCTCGTTTCTTTTTGTAGACAGTGGATACTGGGGTTTTCACACACGGCTAAGCCATTACTAGCCCTCTTGACAAAAGATACGCCTATCCCAATCCCTTGGTCAGATGAGTGTGATGCTGCTTTTCAGCAATTGCGACAGGCCCTTTGTTCAGCACCAGTGTTAGGGACCCCTGATTATGCAAAACCCTTTTCGTTGTATGTGCATGAGAAAGATGGATGTGCATTATCAGTTTTAGTACAGATGCATGGTGATAGGCAGCGCCCTTGTGCATACTTTTCGGCTGTACTTGATCCTGTCGCCCGAGCATTGCCGGGGTGTTTTCGCTCGGTTGCGGCGACAGCTGTGTCAATACGGCAGAGTGAAGGAATTGTATTGTCCCATAAACTGTTGGTGTTAGTTCCCCACGCTGTTGATGCCCTGCTTAATCAAACAAAGACGCAGCATTTGACCAGTGCCCGTTTAACGGGATATGAGTTGACGCTTTTAGCTCCTCACATTACGTTAAAAAGGTGCGTGACATTAAACCCGGCCACATTGTTGCCATACCCCGAGACACAGCCTGAGGCACAGAAAGCGCATGATTGTATTCTTGTGACTGAGGAACAAACGAAGGGTCGTATTGATCTCCAGGATACGCCCTTTTCAGATGTAGATGGAGAGTTGTGGGTAGATGGATCATGCCTGAAGCTACCAGATGGTACGACTTCAGCAGCATATGCAATTACCACGTTACAGACGATAGTGGAGACAGCACGCATACCACAGAAATCAGCCCAAGCAGCGGAACTGATAGCGTTAACACGAGCGTGTGAGCTTAGTACAGGATTGTGTGTGAATGTCTACACAGACAGCCGCTATGCCTTCGGAGTAGCGCACGATTTCGGCCTACTCTGGAAGGAGAGAGGGTTTCTAACGTCACATGGGGTGCAGATAATGCATGGGGAGTTAGTCCACAATCTTTTAACTGCATTGACATACCCAAAGAAAATTGCCATTGTTAAGTGTAGTGCCCATAGGAAAGTAGTTGATAAGGTTGGAGAAGGGAATGCGTTAGCGGATCGAGTAGCACGGGAGACTGCGATGCAGCCCGGTACTACTGCCATGTATGTAGTGAAGTCACAGGTGGAGAGATGGCATGATGCGAAGGAGGAAGTGCGAGAAATACAAAAGACCGCTTCTGATAAAGAGCGGGAACAATGGGCTAGCGAAGGAGAACTGGATGACGAGGGTTGCTGGAGAAATAAGCAGATGGATAGATGGAAATTACCCACGGCTTTTGTACAACCTATGGTCCAGATGGCACATGGGCTAGCACATGTTGGAGCTTCCGCAATTGTGAAATTGCTTACCCAAGTCTGGGAGCATCCAGAGATTGCTAGCACGGCAAAGAGGGTGGTGCAGACCTGTATGATCTGTCTGAAGTATAACCCAGGGAAAGGCACGCGAACTCCAGCAGGAGGATTTGCGACACCCACTGCACCCTTTGAGGTTCTGCAGATGGATTACATCCAGCTTGAGCGCTGTAACAATTTGAAGTATGTTCTAGTAGTGGTTTGCGCCTTCAGTAAATGGGTTGAGGCGTACCCTGCGAAAGACAATACTGCAATGACTACAGCGAAGCTATTGCTGAAAGAGTTTTTCCCCCGATACGGCGTCTGTAGACTTCTGTGGAGTGATAATGGCCCTCACTTTGTAGCAGATGTTATAAAGTATGTCTTGAAGGGCCTAGGCATCACCCAGAAGTTCCACGCCGTGTTCCACCCTCAGTCTGCAGGACTAGTCGAGAAATATAATGGCACACTGAAGCTTAAGATCGCCAAAATTCAAGCTTCAACATCTTTGACTTGGCCAGACGCCTTGCCACTGGCGTTATTGTCAATTAGGTCGGTGCCACACTCTCGAACCGGCCTTACACCCTATGAGATTGTATTTGGACGCCCAATGAATATTTGGGGTCCACCAAGGCCTAAGGCTGTGTATGATGTACCTTGTGTGATGATGAGTGATTATCTGGCACAGTTAACGGATAACTTGGTTTCCATTCATCAACAGGTCCGAGAGGCGCTCCCTGATCGGTCTACCGGTGAAGGACATGGTCTCCGGCCTGGGGATCATGTCATGCTGAAGGTTTTCGACAGAACGAACAGTTTGGAGCCGAGATGGGTCGGACCTGAGCAAGTTCTTCTTGCAACGAGGACGGCAGTGCGAGTCTCGAACAGGAAGAATTGGATCCATTCCTTGCACTGTCGAAAGGTACCGCCCGGATTGGTGGAATCTGCCGTGCTGACCGATCAACGAGACATCCTAGCAGCAGAGACAGGCCGTGCTGCAGAGCCAAACGACACGGAGGAGCTCTTTTCGGACCACACGACTTCTGGAGGAAGGCGATATCATCTGCGACCAAGGAAGTGAGGTTTCCAGTACCGGGACATACTGTCAGAACGGCCCTTGGGTTAGTGAAACGGAGAGCCGATGAGGCAAGGGGGGGGGATCAGCCCTGCATTAGTGTAGTGACACCCGTCTTGGCCCGCTGGTGAAGAAATCAACCGCTGCCCAAGGGGAAGAGTTCTGACAGACTTTTCAGTTTCAGGAAGATACCAGGGTATTGTTTCCTTTGACATGGAGAAGAAGAAAATTCTTTGTGCACTGGGGTTCATGCTAACAGTAGCTATCATTGGTATAACCACATGGTTTGTGGAGGAGGCAACTCCTGCTCGAAAGACACTTGTGTTGACGACTCCAGTGCCTGCGGAGCACTACTTTTATACATTGCCATATCAAGAGTTGAAGCATCGACAGTCCTATTTGAATAACACTTTCATTCAGATGCTGCATCATACCCACGTTGCTACGAACGCTAGGAACTGTTGGATATGTGGGATGATGCCAGCCCATCAGAAGAAAGGAGGTACGCCATTCATACCACTTCCTTTCTCTCATAATGGCTCTTGTAGAGCATGGTACACTTTGTTGTTTGCTACTCGGAAACCGACAGTGGGACGATTGCTTTTCAGACTTAATAAAGAATGTCATCAGGACAGAAATGGATATCCACAAGCAAATGGGACAATTTGGGAATGGGAAGAGTACCGACCGGACAATGAATCCATTCCCTATATCTTCACGAATACCAGAGACACTGTAGGGAAGGAAAAATTTGTGATCCAAGTGGCCCAAGCCCAAGCGGACCTGTGTGTCCAGAGTGTGGGTTTTATCCCTGTTGGTGTCAGTGATTGTATAACCGTATTAAACATCGATGGGCTGAACAACAGCACCTTCCTAGCATCCCATAATACCTATTTCGTATGTGGAAATAAAGGTTATTACCGTTTGCCGGCTGGGTGGTCTGGGGTATGCTATGTATCATTCCTATTACCTCCTGTATTTCTAGCACCCGCGTCATATCATAAGGATTTGAAGTTGTTGAATAATGTGACTGTAAATAGATATAAACGTACTTTATCGATTGATGATGTGGATCAAACTGATACTAGCTTGCAACAGTATATTGATTTCAACTTAGGACTGTTTTTCTTTGTTGGAGCTGCTTTGAATAGTAGGAAGATCCGGAGATTAACGAGAGTGGTAGAAGCTGTGACTAATCAGACTGCTGCTGCTCTTGGGAATCTTACGGAAGAATTACAGATAACCAGGATTGTTGCATTGCAGAATCGTATGGTATTGGATGTGATGCTAGCTGATCGAGGAGGAGCCTGTAAAATTATTGGAAGCAGCTGCTGTGTGTTCATCCCTGATCATACGCCATCCATTTATAACGCCATTAATAAGCTGCATAAAATAGCAGCTGAAATCCACACGGAAAACGGCACTTGGTCCTTTTCTGGATGGTTTTGGGCGTTGGTTACTGCCTGGGGATGGAAGGTCTTAACTGGTCTCTGCATTATTATAGCAATTCTGTTCTTTCTTTGTATGTGTATTCAATGTGGACCATTGTGCTGTTCCGTATGCATTTCATTTTGCATTCCAGATAAGAAAGCTATTGCCGATGTTGCCCGCCAGAAGGGTCTAGCTAAAGAAGTTAAAGGAATGATGATAATTGACATATACGATGATTATTCTTGGAAACCGGATGTCTTCAGTAAATGCTGAAAAGGGTCGTCTGTTGTAAATTAAGGCAGAATGTGATTAAGCATTCACTGAAAACATTAGTGTTTCCCTTTTATCGTGTTTTCCTCATTATGTTGGCCGAAGTCCGGACTCCATTTTGTATTGACATGCTGCCACGAGCTCACCACGAGGAGAGTCCGACCTCTGTGTTAGTTGCTCTTGTAATCTGCCTAGCAACAGTTATAAATAGCTCTCTCTTGTCCATCTGGCGCATGCCCAGACTTGACCACATCTGTTATAATTAGCTTTGCTTGACCATGTGTTTTCGCGGGCCCAAGGAGTATGTTAGCTCCGCCCATGTATTGATTTGGTATCGAGAATGACCCTAAATGGTAATGTTCTTCGACTTCATGTGGTATCCACCCACTCATGAGCCCCTCTGTTGTGTATAAAAGGGGACAATGTACGCAAGTTCTGTGTGCTACTCCTTGCAATACTGAAGAGTGTTGTGTGGATTGTAGGACCACCCTTAAGGGTTAATAAACGTTGTTTTTGTACTTTGCAGTTTCCGTGCCAACTTCCTTATAGATTTCGTTACAGAAGAGCGAACCCTTGTCTCTTGCGGGCCTAGCTGGGGCTTGCATTCATCAATACCATCCTACAAATTAAAGTGGCTAGGCAGCAGCAGATTTGCGGTGCTGGCCCCCTGATTCTGGAACGTCCTTTGAAATCAGATCCTGTATCAATCAATCAATCAATGACACTTATAAAGCACGCTACATACCCGTAGGGTCTCAAGGCGCTGGGGGGGGGGGGGTGCCGCTACTGCTCGAATAGCCAGGTCTTCAGCTTCTTCCTGAAGGAGAGGTGGTCTTGGGTCAGGCGCAGGTCGGTCGGGAGGGAGTTCCAGTTCTTGGCGGCCAGGTAGGAGAAGGACCTTCCTCCTGTAGTCGCTCTTCGGATGCGGGGGACGGCGGCGAGGGCGTGGTTGGCTGATCGGAGGTGGCGCGTGGGAGCGTAGAAGTTGACTCGGCTGTTGAGGTAGCTCGGGCCTTGGTCGTGTAGGGCTTTGTGTGCGTGGGTGAGGAGGCGGAAGGTGATTCTCTTGTTGACGGGGAGCCAGTGAAGGTCTCTCAGATGTCCGGAGATGTGGCTGGATCGTGGGATGTCGAGGATGAGTCTGGCTGAGGCGTTCTGGATCCGCTGGAGTCTCTTCTGGAGCTTGGCGGTGGTACCGGCGTAGAGGGCGTTACCGTAGTCCAGTCGGCTGGTGACGAGGGCCTGGGTGACGGTCCTCCTGGTCTCGGTGGGGATCCACCAGAAGATTTTCCGAAGTATGCGTAGGATGTTGAAGCACGCCGAGGAGACGTTGTTGACCTGCCTGGTCATGGAGAGGGAGGAGTCCAGGATGAAGCCCAGGTTGCGTGCATGGTCTGTCGGTTTGGGTGCGGTGCCCAGGGCGGGAGGCCACCAGGAGTCGTCCCAGGCGGAGGGTGAAGAGCCCAGGATGAGAACCTCCGTCTTGTCCGAGTTCAGTTTCAGGCGGCTGGTCGTCATCCACTCGGCTACCTCTTTCATCCCTTCGTGCAGGTTGGCTCTGGCGGCGGCGGGGTCGTTGGTCAGGGAGAGGATCAGCTGGGTGTCGTCGGCGTAGGAGATTATGCTGAGGTTGTGTTTGCGTACGATGGCCGCGAGGGGGCTCATGTAGACGTTGAAGAGGGTGGGGCTCAGAGATGATCCTTGTGGGACGCCGCAGATGACTTCGGAGGCCTCTGACTTGTACGGTGGAAGGCGGACTCTCTGTGTTCTTCCGTCGAGGAAGGAGATGATCCATTCCAGCGCCTTGTCCTTGATTCCGATGTTGCTGAGGCGCCGTACTAGGGTGCGGTGGCAGACCGTGTCGAATGCCGCGGAGAGGTCTAGGAGGATGAGGGCCGCTGTTTCTCCATTGTCCATCAGGGCTCGGATGTCATCGGTGGCGGCGATGAGGGCGGTCTCGGTGCTGTGATTGGCTCGGAAGCCGGACTGTGAGGGGTCGAGGGATCCGTTCGTCTCGAGGAAGGCGGCCATCTGCTTGTTGACGGTCTTCTCGATGACTTTGGCTGGAAACGGGAGAAGCGAGATGGGGCGGTAATTCTTGAGGTCGGTGGGGTCCGCTGTTGGTTTCTTGAGTAGAGTACAAACCTCCCGAGATTCAGGAGACTCCTCAAGACATAGTTGGTCACTCAGGCATATGAATAACTAACCAGGACTCATTCTATTGCTATATACAGGGCCAAGAAACGTGTGCTCTACAAATAATTCTAACATAACATAAAATAACACAGTCATAAGCACACAGATATGCACACATTCTAAAAATGAAAATACTAAATAGTAATGGAAAATCCACTTTCACCAATAATCAGGATTTATCACCACTATCTTAAACGTACCCAACATGGTAACGCTGCTCCTACCAGATCAGAAATTACCACTGAAACACATATCAAAGAATTCCCAATGCAAACCTTTCAGAGGAGCAGCCTCACAGCAGTGAGAAACGAAACAGGCTGTTTGTCACTGCCTGACATGCAACACAACAACAGCACATGTCCTACCTTTTACCTACACACTACCCTGTCCATAGGGCTACCTAGGGCCTACCTTATTAGTGACCTATATGTAGGAAAAGGGTAGTTCCAGACTTGGCAGTGGCAGTAAACTGTGCATGCAGTCCCTGCAGTGGCATTGGCCTGAGACAGGTTTAGAAGGCTACTTCTGTGTATGGTGCACGCAGCACTGCAGGTCCACTAGTAGTATTTAATTTACGGGTCCTGGGTATATAGGATACCACTGTTGAAGGGACTTACTGGTAGATTAAATAGGTCAAACTGGTGAGGACCAATCACACCAAGTTTACAGGAGAGAGCACATGCACTGGCCCAAGGTCCTACATCCAACAAAAACAGGTGGGAAAGAATACAGGAGGAAGGCAAAAAGTTTGGGAAAGACCCTGCAAAAAGGGCCACGTCTAACATACAGGTATACATAAATGCTTTTGCAAGACATCAGGGATAAGTGGATCTTGTGAGTCGTCTGCTGTCATCAATCAAATACTCCCCTCCCCCATGAGCCTTCTACCAGGAACCTGTTAAAAAGGCACAGCTCACACCAAGGACAAGATGACTTCTGGGCTGCTAGAGACTCTTTCTTGGCAATTGGTTTGTTGCAATACTATTTAAACATTTGGTTGGCCAAATGTTTTCTAATACTGCCAGCCCAGGCTGGTTAGTAATTGCCATTTCAGTCTGCATCTCTGAAGTAGCCTGTTCAGCTAAGATGGAGGATGTAGTGTCCTGCGGGACACATTCTAGTGCCCCGCAGGAAGCTGTACTTCCAGCCACTCCCCTGAGGGCTAGACACACATGCACCCCCACACCCATCCATCACAGGTGTCACGAGTGACGTGAGCCCTGCTAATAAAAAGACCCGAGTGCACGTGCTCGTGGCCAGTTACTGTACCTCACTACCCTGTGTCTGTGTCATTCATCACCGTCATGTGGGCCTGAGGCCCAACACCACATTGGCTACGAGGCGGGTAGCTGAACTCGCGGGCCAGCTGCTCTGTGTGTCGTCATTCCTCGTGGGGGAGGAAAGGAGCCCGGCAGGCGACACCCCGGCACGTTGTGTCCTGAGACAAGTCCTGGCAGACGCCGGCACACAACATCAGCTACAACCCTGATGCCGGCCAGCCTGGTCGTGGAAAGTCAGTGTTTCAGAAGCAGGCAAACAAGAGGAAGATTGCTGCTTCCAGCTCTTCACCAGAGGTTCTGACCATGGGAGTAGCCCTGATTGTGCCCCGAGGCATCCACAGGCACCGGTCCGGCACCGGAATCACAGAGGGACGAGACATGGCGCAACGCGTCTGCCCCAGCAACTACCTGAGTCCGGGGAGGGTGCCTACACCCCACCTCCCTGCCGCAACGCTGGACACGTGCCCACAGCCACACCTAGGCGGCTGCCTACGCGACCCAACTACCCTGTGACCCACAACAGCTGCCCAGCGCAGAGCCCGTGAAGGACAAGAGCGGCTGCCGAAGCCAATGAAGAGGTGAGCCTGCAGGCAGCGCCATCGATCGGCTGCATGTCTGCACCGTACCAAAGGGCCACAGAACTACTACACCGCCACTACCAGTGCTACGCGGCAGCAAGCTGCACCGCCAACCAGCATTGGCAACAGAACCGTTGCGCACCCCACAAGTAAAGCTGTGCCCATACCTGACGGTGAGTGAGTCGTCCCCCTAGCGCTGCCAGCGGCCAACAGCGCCCAGAAAAGGCTCTGCACCTCCCACCCGCATCTGCAAGGTGAACTCCAGCCTGCGGCGCCAGCCCCGCGTGGCCCGCCTAAAATGGAGAAACTGCTGCACTGCACACAATACGCACCGGCAGCGCCACCTAGTGCCAACTGGTCATTAAGCAGCCGAAATCAAGGCAGGCCAGCGTAAAGGAGTCCCACAATCACGCCACAGCACCTCTCCTACCTGCAGAAGCATCCGTTGGTCGCCCCACCTGCCACAAATAGATTTTGCAGCTCCTGCACCCAGAGGCGGCCCGCAAGTGAAGTGGCCTGCCTGACTCCGACATCACACCCGTGATCGGAGAGAGGAATATTGCAGCCGAGAAGCAGGCACAGCACCACCTGCTGGCCCCACACCGCACAGCACCCTGCCTAGAACAAAGACGTTTTCACCGCCTTAGCCCCTCCAGCGGCTGTTCAGGGCACCAAGCGGCGCAACTGGGAAGTGAGAAAACTGTGTGACACAGCCCACCCTGCCTGACCCACCAGTGTGCATGCACCAGAGAGTGAGAGGACAGATTAGCAGCGCCGGTCATGCCAAACATGTTAGCTGCATCAGGCTCCCATGCAGACTCGGACACAAACCCTGCAACGGCCACAGCAGCAAAGGAAGGGACCAGCATGTCTGTTCCCCAGACAGCTTATAAGTCGAGCTCCTGAGTGACAGAGGAGCAGGCGCTGGAATAAAAAAGGGGCCAGCAGTGCCCTGTGTTTGGAGGGTCAACAGCCATTGAGAAGCAGAGGTCAAAGCCTGTGACGAGGCACTGGCGCAAGACGCAGCCACCGTGAGTCTAGTGGATAGAACGCAGCACAGCCCCACGAGGCTGCAGTGCAGAGGCTGCTGGCCGATAGCCCGGTGCACAGCACGCACCCTGAGGACTCTCTAGCAGGCTGAAGAGAAGCAACTGAGTCCCTGGTGAGAGCCAGGAAACCTCATAGTTACCTATACCTCGAAAGGTACCTCAGTCAAGCCCTAAAGTGGATGCACAGACATGCCAGACATCAGAAGAAGCACTAGCTTACTCAAGTGTGACTTCATCAAGTGGGCAGAGACAACACAAGGAGCACAAAAGAGAGACAGGTAACCCCGCAGGGAGCTTGCATGAAGCCCAAACCTGCGTCCCCAAGCAAAGTCCAGCCAGAACAGGGTGACCAAAGGCCCAAAAGCAGCACAGCCTGAGCCCACAGCACAAAGGGAGAAGAGACAATGCGCGCCAACAGAGAAGAGTACCCAACCCCCCCTAAACTAACGGATGAGGACAGGGACATCTACAGCTCTGCACCGCCCTCGCTCAAGGAGAACTGAGGCTGCAAAGCACAGCCAGCACAAGAACTGATGGCACCCAGCTGCCCTGCAAGATGAAAGCACATGAGAGGCCTACAGTGTCTGTCTCTATGCAGCAAAGCCCAGGAAGACGGTAAGCCCCAAAAGAAGCACACGAAGATGGAGTGCATTGCGCGCCACCGCAATGGGCTGCCTAGACTTTCAAAAGAGAAAGATGGTGACACATCACCAAGGGCCCCCAGGAAGCCCGAAGCTCCTCCAGCCTAAGCAAACACTGACCAAACTCAAGCAGCAACACCAAATACAACCCCCACTAGCAAGAGTGGAAGACCAGCCAGACAGCAACGTCTCAAGACAACCACCCCACTACAAGCACAAGAAAGACTGGTACAGAGCCACACGTGGCTGCCCAACGCCACCACAAGTGAAGAAGTCGCATCACCCGCTCCTCACCGGTGAACGGGCACAACCGCCAGCCACACCACAGGCACACCAAGTGCCAGAAGAGAGCGCCCAGCAAGAGGACAAAGCACGCAAGGTCAGAGGCGCCCGGGAGATAGAGACATCTCCACAAGGAAGCACTGCTGAACGCAGCACAGAGAGCAACCACATCTCTACTACACAAGCTAAGCCCCGTAGTGGGCCGAAGACCACACATGGTGTCCGCCCTCACACTGTTTCAAGACGGAGTCGGCCGCGACTCAAGATTGGCAAGAGAGGAGTCCCATACCCCACGTGGCAAGCCGCCACAGCTACATGCACTCCAACAACCAGCGACACTCGACCGGACGTCATGTCACCCAGCAGGCAAGGAGCGTGCCGGAGCGAAGGCAGAAGCCGGCGCCATGACAGCGCCACCTCAAGGTCCAAGCACAACGCCCTCGAAGAAAGAAGAGAGTGACAGCCCTGTCACCCCAAAAAGCGGAGGAACACAGGTGGGCTGAATAGACCAACAAAAGGGAGAAGACCGAGGACTCGCCTAGCAAGCCAAGACCACACCCTGACACACCAGACAGCAACCAAGGCGGACCGACGTCCCTGGATACAGCTCCACGAGTGAACCGAACATAAGCCGCAGCAAGCGCAAACCGCGTCTCATTCCTGGCTTCCCCAGGTGACCGTCCATCCCCAAGTGTCGACAGTCTAAGTCAAGTGGCATCCCTGCTCCTGCCCGCAGATGCAACGGGTGAAGATCAGCACTGAGTGTCCATCCTCACACCGCCTCAAGATGGAGTCAGCAGTGGCCCCAAGCCAGGCAAGAGAGGATCCCCACACTCTACATGTCAAGCCACCACAGACACACCACCTCAGCAAGGCGGAGGCACATGGCTGCCAAGTCCCTCCTGACATCCAACTCTCCCAGCAAGTCACCACCACCTGTCATCCTGAGTCACCACATGGCTGGCAACCGCCATCATGCCAGCCATCAGCACCTGCGTCAAACAACACCACTCCCAGAATATCAGTGGACTGGAGTCCTGCACCGTTGCCACACCAGCTGACAAGAGAACCAGAGGCTACCTGTGAACCTGGCCTACACCTGAACCGTGGCAGCGAGAGCAAGTCTCGGCCAAGACTCACCCGCCCTAGAGATTTGTGCGTGCGACTAAGTAACGGCTCCTCGGTGGCCCTGCAGTTGCCTCCAGTCGGCACACAAGCAGCCACCAGTGCAGCCCTCCTGCAGTCCCGCAGCAACCCCGACAACGGGCCTCCCCAGGCGGGAAAGTGAAGAGAGACTTTGCCCCACCGACAGATCATCGCCAGCAGCCAAAAGGTTCCACAGAGACAAATGATCAGACAACGCCTCCAAGAACTCTCACCTGGGACTCCATCCATTTTCATGACGCAACCCACTATAAAGAACTGTTCGAACTCACCACAGACCATCACCGACGTCAGCGAGATGAGAGCCACGCAAGGTATGTCATCAGTGAACTGACGTTACGCAGCGGGCATTTCCAAGCCAGCGGTCGTGTCCTGAACTCCTCAGGTTAAACTACGGGCGCCCGCCGAGAAAGTCCTGCTGCAAGCAAAGTCACCAGCTCCTGTCTGACGTTGTCCTGCCACCTGACTCAGAAGACTGATGGACCCTGTGGCATTCAGTTAACTGTTTGTTTTTGTCCCCACAGGTTGAACTAACGTTTTGTTTGTTCCTCAATAAAGTTGGGGAGGAATGTAGTGTCCTGCGGGATACGTTCTAGTGCCCCTCAGGAAGCTGTACTTCCAGCCACTCCCCTGAGGGCTGGACACACATGCACCTCCACACCCATCCATCATGGGTGTCATGAGTAACGTGACCCCGCTAATAAAAAGGCTCGAGTGCACGTGCTCATGGCCAGTTACTGTACCTCACTACCCTGTGTCTGTGTCATTCATCGCCGTCATGTGGGCCTGAGGCCCAACACCACAGAGGAGTCGGCCTTATACCTCTCCAAAAAACACCGCTGCGGTCCTATGTCTGCTTCTATGTTCTCCTCAACATTTCTTGCCCATTACTTTCTTCTAGAAAGCTAGCCAGGGCTAGCATTTTTCCCTTTGCTGTGCTTCCCGCATCTTCTCCTCAATAGTTGCATATTTTACTGCTAAATCTAAGAAGTTGCAGCCCGAGGATTACTGGCACAGAGCACAAACTTGTTGCGCCCTGAAGGACCAGCAGCCTGCTTCTGGATTTGACAGTGCCCGGCATCTCAATTCTGTGGCAATCATAGAATGTTGTGCATATTTCCTTTTTAAATGCATTGAAACTGAAAAATGGTCTGAAGAAAAGCAGAATTTTCAAAGAAACCAGGTGCAGTGACTTTGATTTCCTATTTACCCTCCCATTGTGGAGGGCAACATCTGGGTCTGAGTTGGAATACCGCAGTATTCCTGCATCCCGGAATTAGCAATATCTACTTCATCAGTAATTTCGGCAAAACTGATGCTGTACTTCTGACCCCTACTGAAAAAATTGTGGAACTTGGGGGCATATTAACAAGCCAGGCGATAAAATTGTTGCTTAGCGGCAGAAAACTGCCGCTAAACCGGCGATAATGAGCTTGATAATATGCTCTATGTAATTCCAATTGCAGCCCATGTTATACTCCTTCACATTTAACATGGGTTTCAATTGGAATTCCATAGAGCATATTATCAAGCCCATTATCGCCGCTTTAGCGGCAGTTTTCTGCCGCTAAAGTGGCGATAATTTTATCGCCTGGTTTGTTAATATGCCCCTAAATCTTAGAAATATGGGGCATATTATCAAGCCAGGCGATAAAATTATCGACGCTTTAGTGGCAGAAAACTGCCGCTAAAACGGCGATAATGGGCTTGATAATATGCTCTATGGAATTCCAATTGAAACCCATGTTTAATGTGAAGGAGTATAACATGGGCTTCAATTGGTTTAACTTTCAATTGGAATGACATAGAGCATATTATCAAGCCCATTATCGCCGCATTAGCGGCAGTTTTCTGCCGCTAAAACGGCGATAATTTTATCGCCTGACTTGATAATATGCCCCATGCTCTGGTGCTTATACACACATTCCTACCTGATGAGGAATGGGCACTATGTGGCATTTGGATACGATACAGGCAAATGAACATCAAGTGGGATTTACACATTTTAATTGTTCAATTACACTTCTCATACAGCTGCAAAACATTTCATATATTTGCAGTTTTATGCCCCGGGAAATTAAATGATATGGCCAGAATGAAATGATTATCGGACATCTACAAAAGGGGAGATTATAGCTCGGATTACCACCTTCCATTTTGTCAGTTTAGAGACAATAGAATACAATTCTCCCCTTCACACATTAGAAGCATGATATGCTCTTTACAAACTGAGGGGCAGATTTACAAGCGTCACTTTTCCCATGTTAAAAGTGAAGCAAAAATGGCGCAAGGAGCTTGTAAATTTACCCCTAAATTTGGAATTCCTTCACATCGGATATTAAGAGTTTCACTTAAAGTTTTGATGAAAAGAAACTCCATCACTTCCACTGTCAGCCAGTGCATTTTTTCCTGAGGTCCTTGTAGTATGGAGGAGGGGCATGTTGTGATGAATATCGCGTCTACCCAATTCAAATAAGGGGACTTAATCTGTATTTCATTTCAAAATATTTTTTTCAAATTTTGAGTAAACCAAACACGTATAGACATGTGACTGCACTCCATACTATGCCCTCTGCCGCATTGCCACATACTACACCCGTCCAGATTCAATGCACGGTTGCAAGCCCGCCTAGGACTTAGAAGAAAGGTTGAAAATGAGCCCAACTCCCCTCTAATTCGACGTTGAACCGTTGGAGCTCATATTTTATAATGCTGGAATCTGAGTTTTCTTAGACCACATTAACTCGATGAAGTATTGATCAGCTTTGCTTAAGATTGATGAAACAATTTAACGCATGGATGTGAGCTAACAGTGAGATTGGGTTTAAATATTTGTCAGTAAAATGCGTGCACAGAATGAAGAGGCAGTTTAGCAGAAATTCAATTAGAAATTTAACTGCTCTGCTGACTCCTGTCCAGGCTTTTCCAGCCGTAAACAATCATTTAGGCGCCGTTTGCCAGTTGCCTAGCACGGTGTGAGCTCCCACCCGCGCCTTGTTCTCTCATGCGGTCACAGATGTCTCTAGTCCGTGTGTCCGTCTGCATTCGTCCTGTGCACACAGGTCATTAGAGGAGCTGCGCGGTACTTATACTCGGAGCCAGTGCGAGATATCAGCGCTCGTGGTGCTGTTATCTGTCAGTCAGGCGGGACCGCTGTGATGACAGCCAGCAACAGTGTACACTCGCCTCAGGTTAGACGTCAACAGTTCATCATTTTAAATAGCTAGCTTGCGGCACATGTGTTGTTTTTTTCTGTGAAGTAATTTGCTTTTTTTCAGAGGAAAGCTAGTTTAGTTTGTCCATTAGGAATATACAAAACTGCAAAAAACAGGCAGACATTGAAAACTACAAGTGACGAAATATTTTGCATATCTATTATCTAGAAGAACGAGTATAGCATTATTTTTCTCAGAAAAATACTCTCGGCCTGATCCACAAAGAAAAACTTACACTTTAGCGTACATTTACGTTGTTTTGCTATTATCAAGCTACGGCTACGTGTTAATGGTGCGTTTGCCACTGCGAAGACTCCGAAGTCGTAAATTTACTATTAACTCGTAGTTTACGAATACCAAAAAACGTCATAAAAGTTTACCTTTGTGAATCAAGCGCTTAGAATTCATTTTGCGTGCTCTACCTATGACAGACAGCAATGGCACGGGAAAATAACGCTCCTCTGGTCACCCCTTGTTTCAGCGTGTTACAAACGTTGGGGCAGATTTACAAGCCCTGTGCGCCACTTTTGCGCCGCCGTTGCGTCACTTTTGTGACGCAGCAACGGCGCAAAGCTAGTGCCATGCTGCAACAGATTTGCAACGTGACACATCTAGGGAGATGCGTCACGTTGTAAAGCCCTGCCCCACATTAAACCCGCGTCAGGAGTTACGTCGGAAAAAGCCTCGGAAAAGTGACGCAGTGAAATCTACAAGATTTCACGCAGTCACTTTTCCGACGCTGGTGCGTTAAAACCTTACGCCTGCTTCAAACAGGCGTAAGGCGTGACGCACCATGTTAGGGATAGGCCAGGTTGGAACAGTGCTGGAGTTGTGTCACGCACACTGCGCCAACCTTACGCCGGCAGATGCGTCACGCATCTGCTTGTCCTTGTGCCACAATGCACCTCATTGTAAATGCGGCGCATCTGTGGTGGCGCAAGGGCAAACTTGCGTGATGCATCTTCCCTGGCGCATCCCTGCTGATTTGCAGGGATGCGCCAGGGAACGTAAATCTGCCCCATTGTCTCTGTTCATCTAGCTTACTGTCACTTTTTTGGGGGAAGATTTTCTTAGAAGAAATACATGATGCGTAACTTTGCTGTAAAAACAATGAACGTCTAGGAGTGAAAGCACATTCGATCAGACAGGTGCTTAATGTCACCTTTGTGAGGGAATTTAGCATTGTTATTGCTTCCAAAGTTAAATAATATGAGTACCAAGGAGTTGTCTAGCGACAATTCCGTTTGTGAGGTGTTTTGTAAATTTATTAGTGACTGTTATTTTTTTGTTTTGCGTTACAGAATAGTTTTTTTTTTTTATCGATACGGCAAAGTAGAAAAAACCAAACAGTGCATTTGGTTATTACATACAGCATTACAGGCTAGTCATTACTAAAGAGTCCATTCATCACTCCAGTCTGTGATGAAACCACCATCGACTCAAAATCGTTTTGTGTTCGTACGGGCATCCCCTGACAATGTACACGGCCTCTTCCAATTTTCCACACCAATCCATTTCTTTGTGCCAAGCTTTGATTGATAGGGGTTAAGACTTGCCCTAGCTCTGGCAATATCACGTTTAGCGATTAGGGTTCCCAGTCCCACTAGTGACCTCTCCCTCCCCCCTCCCCCGAAGTATCCACATCTTCAATCAGTCTTAGGTGTGCCACCCATGGGGAGACATCTACGGTGCGCTCCAGGACTCAGGATAAAGTGCGGGACACCTCCTCCCGGTATCGCTGGACAGCCCCATACCATGTGGAGGAGGTTTGCCTCTCCCTTCACACACCTATGGCAGTCTGGCAACCGACGTAGGTGTGGCTTACCGAGTCTCACCAGCATCAGGTATGTGATGTGTAGGTATTTAAGCTGAATCAGGTAGAGCCTGGAGGAAATTGCCAGTTCCCTGGGCGGCATTAAGGCTTCCCTCCTCTCAGATTCTTCTAGTTTGCCATCCCATCTAGATGTTAGTGGTGGGAAGATATTAGGTGAGTTGATTACCAATGCCTTTTTAATTCAGGATATTTCTCCTTTCCCCAGGGGTCCCATCAGAACTCAATCTGCATTTGTATAGCACTGCACAGTCACCCCTAGGGGTATCTGGGCTCTGAGGGTGCAGTGTCTCAGTCGAAAAGTCAGGTCTTGAGTCTCTTTCTGAAGTCTGTCAGGGAGGGTGCTGTTCGGAGGTGGAGGGGCAAGTCAGTCCAGGTCTTGGCAGCAGTGTAGAAGGATCAGCTCAGGTGAGGCTGTGACAGATCTCGGGGTGTGTGAAGGCAAGTAAGGCGGAGCACAGTTGTCCTGGGCAGAAAGAAGTTCAGTCGATGGTTGGTGGAGGATGGTCCTTGATTCTGTAGGGCTTTGTATGCATGCATTAGGATCTTGGCAGTTCGGACTGGACTGTTCCCATGAGGCACAGGGTCAAGACTGATTTGCATATGGCCAGGTCTAAACTGGGGTGGCATGGTGAGCAAAAGAATGATGGATTTAACCCAGATCTCTTGACTGGGGGTGAATGTTTTGATTTGTTCTGCATTCCGTCCATCAATTGTGTGTCTTTTGCTTTCTCGCCCTAAGTGCGCCAGGTATGCTCAGACGTGAGTCCTGGGCTCACTGTGCCACTGGAATCAAGCTATCCTGGCTGGAGAAGGGTGAAACCCCGAAATCGGTCCTAGGATGCTTGTTTCCTGTCCAGGGAGGACCTGGCTTGGCAGTTTGGGTTGGACTGTTCCCATAAGGCACAGGGTCAAGACTGATTTGCATATGGCCAGGTCTAAACTGGGGTGGCATGGTGAGCAAAAGAATGATGGATTTAACCCAGATCTCTTGACTGGGGGTGAATGTTTTGATTTGTTCTGCATTCCTTCCATCAATTGTGTGTCTTTTGTTTTCTCGCCCTAAGTGCGCCAGGTATGCTCAGACGTTAGTCCTAGGCTCACTGTGCCACTGGAATCAAGCTATCCTGGCTGAAGAGGGGTGAAACCCCGAAACCGGTCCTAGGATGCTTGTTTCCGGTCCAGGGAGGACCTGGCTTGGCAGTTCGGGCTGGACTGTTCCTATGAGGCACAGGGTCAAGACTGATTTGCATATGGCCAGGTCTAAACTGGGGTGGCATGGTGAGCAAAAGAATGATAGATTTAACCCAGATCTCTTGACTGGGGGTGAATGTTTTGATTTGTTCTGCATTCCGTCCATCAATTGTGTGTCTTTTGCTTTCTCGCCCTAAGTGCGCAAGGTATGCTCAGACGTGAGTCCTGGGCTCACTGTGCCACTGGAATGAAGCTATCCTGGCTGGAGAAGGGTGAAACCCCGAAATCGGTCCTAGGATGCTTGTTTCTGGTCCAGGGAGGACCTGGCTTGGCAGTTTGGGTTGGACTGTTCCCATAAGGCACAGGGTCAAGACTGATTTGCATATGGCCAGGTCTAAACTGGGGTGGCATGGTGAGCAAAAGAATGATGGATTTAACCCAGATCTCTTGACTGGGGGTGAATGTTTTGATTTGTTCTGCATTCCTTCCATCAATTGTGTGTCTGTTGTTTTCTCACCCTAAGTGCGCCAGGTATGCTCAGATGTTAGTCCTGGGCTCACTGTGCCACTGGAATCAAGCTATCCTGGCTGAAGAGGGGTGAAACCCTGAAACCGGTCCTAGGATGCTTGTTTCCGGTCCAGGGAGGACCTGGCTTGGCAGTTCGGGTTGGGCTGTTCCTATGAGGCACAGGGTCAAGACTGATTTGCATATGGCCAGGTCTAAACTGGGGTGGCATGGTGAGCAAAAGAATGACGGATTTAACCCAGATCTCTTGACTGGGGGTGAATGTTTTGATTTGTTCTGCTTTCCGTCCATCAATTGTGCGTCTTCAGCTTTCTCGCCCTAAGTGCGCCAGGTATGCTCAGGCGTGAGTCCTAAGCTCACTGTGCCACTGGAATCAAGCTATCCTGGCTGAAGAGGGGTGAAACCCCGAAACCGGTCCTAGGATACTTGTTTCCGGTCCAGGGAGGACCTGGCTTGGCAGTTCGGGCTGGACTGTTCCCATGAGGCACAGGGTCAAGACTGATTTGCATATGGCTAGGTCTAAACTGGGGTGGCATGGTGAGCAAAAGAATGATGGATTTAACTCAGCTCTCTTGACTGGGGGTGAATGTTTTGATTTGTTATGCATTCCATCCATCACTTGTGTGTCTTTAGGATCTTGAACTGGCATCTCTTCTGGATGGGGAGCCAAGGGAGGTTTCTGAGGTGAGGGTTATGTGAATCCATTTGGGGAGGTCCAGGATGGGTCTGGCTGCAGTATTCTGTTTGATCTGGAGTCTTCTGAGGAGCTGGGTGGAAATTTTGGTATAGTGGGTGTTGCAGTTGTCGAGGCTGCTGATGATGAGGGCCTGCGTGACAGTCTTTCTGGTGTTGATAGGGGTTCATCTGAAGATTCTCCGGAGCATGCAAAGGGTCAGTTGGTGTGGGTGTTGGTCTGGGTTCTGCTGTTTACCAGCTGTGGTTCCATAGGGATGTGTTCTTCCCAAAGATCAGTACGTCTGTTTTGTCTGAGTTGAGTCTAAGGCAGTTGTCTCTCATCCATTTGGCTACATTGGTCATGACATTGCAGAAGTTGGATTGGTGTTTGCAGGGTCCTCTGAGCGAGAGGATTAGTTGAGTGTCGTCTGCATAGGAGATTACGTTGAGTCCATGGGATCTGGTGACACCTGCGGGGGGTGATGCAGATCTTGAACAGAGTTGGGTTGAGGGATGAGCCTTACGGTATGTCTCATATAATGTTATTGGGTGCAAAGGTGAAGGGAGGCATTTGGATGCTCTGTGTGTGTCCTGTAAGTAAAGAGGTGTTCCATGAGGGCGTTTTGCTGTATGCTAATGTTGTAGAGTCTGTCGATGAGGGTGTGGTGGTAGACAGTCTCAAATGCAGCAGAGAAGTCGAGGAGGATCAGAGTCAACGTTTCTCTGTGGTCGAGGAGAGTTTTGATGTCTGTGGCAGCGATCAGCATGGTCTCAGTGCTGTGGTTGTCTCAGAATCCTGATTTTGAGGCATTGATTAGATGGTTTTGTTCCAGGTATTCGGTGAGTTGTTGGTTGATGGCTTTTAAAAGTACATTGGCTGCCTAGGGGAGCAGGAAGATCGGTCAGAAATTTTAATGTCTCTGGGGTCAGCAGACGGTTTCTTTACAATGGGTCTGACCTCTGCGTGTTTCCATCTGTCTGGAAAGGTTGCTATGGAGGTGTTGAGGATGATGGTGAGTTCTGTGCTGATTTGGTTGGTTCCTAGGTTGAAGAATTTTTGGGGGCAGGGGTCATTCGGTGCCCTGGAGTCGATAGACGGCATGATGGCTGGGGTCGTCTGCGTGGTGAGCAGAGACCAAGTGGTGATCGTTTGGTTGATGTTCGCTGGTTGGTAGGGGATGTCAAGGCTGAGAGTGGTGAGGTGGTGGGTCGAAGTTCTTGTAGATGGTGCCAGTCTTGCTTTGGAAGTAGCCCGAGAGGCTGTCAAGAGTTCTTGGGAGAGCTGGATGGTGTTATCTTTGGCTGTCGGGTTGGAGAACTCCTTGACAATTTTATAGATTTCCTTCATGTGGTTGGTCGCAATGTCAATGCAGGCAGTAATGGCTGCTCTATTGGCTTCCTTGATGCGCAGGTGGTAGTTGATGAGGGCTGCTTTGTGAGCGGTTCTGTCAGATGGGTCTATAGTGATGCACCATCGCACTGGTGGTCCAGGGCTCTGGGGTGTACCAACTGGCTTGTTTTTAGGTTTTGTTGTCACTTGCTGATTTCAGTGGGGTGACTTTGTCAGTGCATTTGGTGATCATTGGGCTTGAACTTGGGCTTTCATGTGCATAAATGTGTGGACCTCTCTCTGCATTTTAATGAGCCTCCAGTGTGTGGTGAAGCTGGAGGACTCTATAGAACTGCAAGTGATAGAGCACAACATCTGTCTGCAGTTCTTGGAAGGATTTCATTTGGACCCCTTCCATATTTTCCCAAGCTTTGAGTTTCTGATTAGATCCCATTTACCAAATCCCTGAAGACTGGGCACCTGACCCAGCCATCTGCCTCTCCATAGGAGGTCTTCAGGGAAACTCTCCCATCCCATCCTGTCCATTGGAAGGTTGCTCTCCATACTAAAAGGACCACCCACGATGGCTCCAGGAGAGATCTAGGGATCGGGCCAAATATAGTATATCTCTGATGTCATCCCACCACCTACCTTGCACCTTTCTCCTGACCGCTGGGTTTGCCCTGCCTCTGTGGATCCAGTCATTAAGAACCACCAATTGAGAGCCCCAGCAGTACAGCTGTGTTAGAAATGGGGGTCTCTAGTTGGCAGAGGTAGGAACCTTTGTCCAAATAGGGACCCTTGCTTCTAGTCAGGGTAAGTGGGATACACTTCTAAAATAACCCCTGCTCACCCACTTAGTAGCTTGGCACGAGCAGACAGGCTTATCTCAGAGACAGTGTGTAAAGTATCTGTGAACATATACAGTAGTGACCATTTGTAGTGAAAACACTACAAATGGACACCACACCAGTTTAGAAAAATAAGTAAACTTTATCCAAAACAAAACAAGACCAAATGACAAAAATCCACAATACAGTATTAAATATAAGGCTTTCAAATGGTAGTAATAGTTCAGTTCAATACAAGTAGTAAATGCAACACTTTTCTCAAAAGTACCGTAAATGTGTCATGCAAAAAAAACAAAATGTCGCAAGGAAGGTGATGGATCGATTCCTTGCTCTGGGAGGGTGATGCGTCGGTTCCTTACTGCAGGGCAGGGGAGTTGATGCGTCGGTTCCTTACCGTAGAAGAGGTGATGCGTCGTTTTCTGAATGCGTGGAGAGTTGATGGGTCTGTTTCTTACTGCGGCCCCCAACGAGGCGACAGTCTTGGTGCCTCAATGCGATGCGTTGATCCGGTACGATACGTGGTTTTGTGAAGCCGCACAGCAGCCTTGCGTCGGGATCGGTGCGATGATCTCGGACTTCGGAGATTGTTACACCCGATGCATTGTGTGGCGATTTCTCGAGCCGTGGCAGGCGCTGCGACGGTTTCTTCGGCAATGCATCAGATACAGGCACAGATGCGGCATGCTTCTTCGATGTTGTGTCGATTTTCCAGATCCCAGAGACAAATAGTCGCCAGAGGTTCTAAACAGCAGCAGGCACTTCTTTGCAGGTTGGAATTCCCAGCAAGGGAATTCAGGGGAGCTGGTGGTGAAGTCTTTGTGTCCCTGAGACTTCGAAACAGGAGGCAAGCTCAGTTTCAAGCCCTTGGAGATATTTTCTTCAAGCAGGTGACAAAGCAAACAGCAAAGTCCTTTTTCTCCTTTCCGTGCTAGCAAGCAGCCACTGCAGGCCAACCCCAGACAGCAAACAGCACAGGGGTAGTATTCCTCCTCAGCTTATCCGGCTCTTCTCCTTGGCAAAAGTTCCTCTTGATTTCCCAGGTGTGATCTAAAAGTCTGGGGTCTGGGCCCCCCGTTTTATACACCAAAATCCTTTGTTCTCTAAAGGCAGAGAGTGTCTGTACCAAGCAAAAACCAGTTCTGTGGAGCACTTTGCAAGTGCACAACAACCTCCATTGTCAGTGTGGGCCCTGGCTCCAGACACACCACAGGGGGGGTGAAGCCATCATTGTGGGAGGCAGGCACAGCCCTATTGAGTTGAAGGTGTTACTTCTCCCGCCACTACAAATGCAGACCAGGCTTATTCAGCCCAGCCCTGACTAATCAGACTTGTGGAGCCGCTGCCGCAATCTTGCCCCTGTCATCCAAAAGCCAGACATGCAATACACAAACCTAGCAGAGGCACATTGGATGGTTATGCAAGAAAATACCAAAAATAGGACAAAACCTCTCATCTGAGTTATCTCATTTCAACAATGGTAATCACTCAAAAAATGACATTTCCCCATAAACAGAATCTCATCACATATAATTTTTCTCTTGATTTTATTATTTATCAAAACACTTACACTTATTGTTTTTTTTTATATATTTCATAGTTATCTTTTTTCTGTGCTAATGTGACCATAAAAACATTTACAAATATAGACACATTTATATAAACATTTATATTTGATTAAACAATATAGGATTAAATCTCTCAATTGTGTTAACCCCCATACAGAACCATCAGACCTCCATTCTCACCTCTCATTCTCATCAAACATACTATCAGACATACCACACAAAGAATGACAATAAAATACACGTCTGTGATGGGATCCTACTAGCTATTACAGTCTTACATGATTTTGGATATTGAATTCAGCATTCAAGAAGTCTGCTCAATTGTTTCTCATTGATTCCTCTTTTGTATGGTTCTTGGGTAGGATTCCCAGATGTGTAATAGATGGCCTACGCACGTTTCGGTGAAACACAATTTTATATCACCTTCTTCAGGACCAAATAAACATTTCTTCACATCTATATAGTGGCCTGGGGGTTCTCTGCAAATACAATGGTAAGACACAGGGGAATCTCATATACTGTCATAATTTAAAGACAACTTAGTTGCTACATAGTCATGCTTATCTCATATTTAGCCCTTAAAAAAGTTAGTATTAATTCGTCATCTCCTTTCTCCTGAATAAGATTATAGAATGGCAATCATTGGCATCATTGTAAACAATACGATATGGAAATTCTGCAATTCATTGCATGAGCCGCTTATAAATCCTAGGTCACTGGTCTTTACCTACTTTCACTATCTTAATAAGGCGACCCAAAGGAAAAAAATACTTCAAATTAATTTGGCGCCCATCTGGTCTCGATAAAATGCTAGATCTCATAACATCCTTTCAACCACTTATTTGAATATACCTTAGCTATGACATGTATGCATTAATAACAGCATAGTAAGTTAAAATTTGAAATACTCTGATGTTTCAGTCGCTTTTTATCATGTCAAACTAATTATAGAACTGTGTGTAAAAATCAAATTTTACCGTTTCAATATGGCACTTTAGAAGAAACCCCTCTTTAGGATGCTCACCCCGTAACATATGTAACCCCGCTAGAACGGCTCAGGTGGACGCAAATGCAGGCATCATCAATAACAACATAGTAAGTTAAATATTTAAACAGTTAAAAGTCTGAGTCGCCTTCGATTATGTCATTCAAACAAGTAGAAGTATGTGTAATAACCAAATTTCACTGTTCTAATATGTCAACCTCCGAAGAAAGCACTATTCAGGATGTCAACCCCGTTACACTCGCAACATCGCGAGAGCGGCTCATATGGTACGCATATGCAACGTCATAAAAACTGGCGTGGAGGAGCCGGCAAACAAAACTACATGACAAAACTCAGAGGAATACACGCGTGAAAGAATTCCGGTAAGAAGGCTGCTTGTCGTTGGAAGCGTTATTTGCACCTATTAGACGTAGCTTTTAATATACGAGCGCGGACAGTTTGCCAGAACGAGTAAAACGTTGTGTTTTTAAACTGGACATACAATAAACTGCACTCACCCCCCAAACACAACCGCGGTGCTGTGTGCTGCGCATGCAGTGATTGAAGGGCTGCCCAGATTAATAGGTTGTATACACAGTAATACGTATGTCCTCTCTTCCTTGCGAGGCAGGAAAGGGTGCCATAAGGTTGTAGCAAATAGTTTTCCCATACAGCAAAGTTTCCCTTTAATAACCACTCTAATGTAGAAGTCTTTCTTCCATCTTGGGGTGTTTGACACCAAAAAAGAGCAAGTTGTAGAGAGAACTGGAAGTGTTATCTGCATCTAATAGATGTAGTTTTAAATAAACGAGCGCAGACAGCCTGCAAGTATGAGTAAAATGATGTGCATTTAAACTGGTCATACAATAAACTGCACGCACCCCCCTAACACAACCGTCTTGCCATGTGCTTCGCAGATATTGAAACAAGGGCAGCCCAAAGTAATAGGTTGTATACACAGTAATACATATGTCCTCTCTTCCTGATTTGGTAGGAAAGGGTGCTATAAGGTTGTAGCAAATAGTCTACCACACAGTAAAGTTTCCCTTTAATAACCCTTCTAGTGTTCCAGTGTAGAAGTTTTTCTTCCATCTTGGGGCATTGACGCCAAAAAAGAGCAAGTTGGAGAGAGAATACCACCCTAACGACACGAGCTGCTCCTTGTTGTACATTCTCTCATCCTATACCTATATCAGAGAGGATGTATCTTCCTAAACAATAGTTTTAAACACAACAATAAGGCATTAGCGATAATGGCTGATCAATAGTGATATTTTTTAATCTTAGCCTTGAACATCATATGCACCCGAGTTATGACACAAATAAAACCCTAGATGAAATGTGTATCTAAATAAGCACACTTTACTTTTCATTGACTGGATTGGAGCGTTCTGTTTTTTCTGATTGAGTTTTTACGTGTTGCAGATCGAAACCATTTGACTCTACAAAGCAATAATAACCTTCCCAAGCACTGAACAATGGGCCTACTATGAAATATCAATATTGCCATTAAATGGTAAGATACATATAGAAGAGGTGTGGCGCCGCGGCCAGGGCGACTGACTCCGGAATCTGGGAATCACGATTTGATCCCCGGCGCTGGCGGCAGATTAGCCCAGCATCATGTGACTCTGGGCAATAGCTTGCTTAATCTTCCCGACGGCCCCCAGCGCCTAGAGACCCTTACGGGTGATTGTTTGCGCTTTACAAATGTGGATTATTATAGCATATGCTATTACCAGAGCTAATGCGCTTGACCATAGCAGACCCTTGAAATAGGAAACGATCGATAAAATATTGCTTGGACCTTATTATTACAGATGGAACTATAACAATCGACAGAGATGGTGGACACATAACAACCTGAATATATGACTAGATTGGACCTCGACCAATACAGAAAATCCCTTACCCAGATACGAACATATTATTAGGGGTAAGACAATACTGTGGGGCAGATTTACAAGCCCCCTGCCCCACTTTTGCGCCACCGTTGTGTCACTTTTGTGACACAGCGGTGGCGCAAAGCTAGCGCCATGCTCCGACAGATTTACAACGTGATGCATCTAGTGAGATGCGTCACGTTGTAAAGCCCTGCGCCACATTAAACCAGCGTCAGGTTTAATGTATGCAGGGTGGGCGTTACGTCGGAAAAAGCCTCGGAAAAGTGACGCAGTGAAATCTACAAGATTTCACGCAGTCACTTTTCCGACGCTGGTGCGTCAAATCCTTACGCCTGCTTCAAGCCGGCATAAGGCATGACGCACCATGTTAGGGATAGGGCAGGTTGGAACAGTGCTGGAGTTGCGTCGCGCTTGCGACACAACTTCAGCACTGCGCCAACCTTACCCCGGCAGATGCGTCACGCATCTGCTTGTCCTTGCGCCACGATGCACCGCATAGTAAATGCGGCGCATCTGCGGTGGCGCAAGGGCAAACTTGCATGATGCATCTTCCCTGGCGCATCCCTGCTCATTTGCAGGGATGCGCCAGGGAACATAAATCTGCCCCTTTGTCTTTATATATGTAAAATCTCGCCCCAAAAAATAGAAAGTCGAACAAGGATGGCGGACTAATTGTAACTAATTTTTATTTCTGACTACAGAAACATGATTCCTTGATAATATACCTTATTGATGATCCCTATTTGGAGGTCAAAAAAGCCTTTTATTTTGAACCTGAGACAATCCCACGTTAAACAACTCATGTAGGATTTGTATTCAATTATTACTTTTTCTTTAATATGGTGACTCACCTATACTTCTAAGCATGTTTCACAAATATTCTTTTTCACATTTCTTTCTTTGCTCTTATGGGCACAATGGAGATTTCTTAATGTCTAATATCAAAACTCCACATCATTTCTATCTTTTGAGCACGGTCGAATACCTGTCAGGAGAAAGGAGATGACGCATTAATACTAACTTTTTTAAGGGCTAAATATGAGATAAGCATGACTATGTAGCAACTAAGTTGTCTTTAAATCATGACAGTATATGAGATTTCCCTGTGTCTTACTTAAATCACCATTGTATTTGCAGAGAACCCCCAGGCCAGAAATGTTTATTTGGTCCTGAAGAAGGTGATTTAAAATTGTGTTTCACCGAAACGTGCGTAGACCATCTATTACACATCTGGGAATCCTACCCAATAACCATACAAAAGAATAATCAATGAGAAACAATTAAGCAGACTTCTTGAATGCTGAATTCGATATCCAAAATCATGATAGACTTTAATGGCTAGTAGTATCCCGTCACAGATGTGTATTTTATTGTCATTCCTTGTGTGGTATGTCTGATAGTATGTTTGATGAGAATGAGAGGTGAGAATGGAGGTTTGATGGTTCTATGTGGGGGTTACCACAATTGAGAAATGTAATCCTATATTGTTTAATCAAATATACAAGTTTATATGAATTTGTCTATATTTGTTTTTATGATCACATTAGCACAGAAAAAAAGATAACTATGATATATATAAAAAAAACAAATACGTGTAAGTGTTTTGATAGATAATAAAATCAAGAGAAAAATTATATGTGATGAGATTCTGTTTATGGGGAAATTTTTGAGTGATTACCGTTGTTGAAATGAGATAGGTCAGATAAGAGGTTTTGTCCTATTTTTGTTTACTTCCCCCCCCCCTCTTGGACCTTATATTAATCAGGGGGCACCTTTCTCCGTGCACACTATGCAAGAAAATACCTACTTTCTAGAAGTGGTATTTTCAAACACAGAATGTAAAAATCACCCTCACTAAAAGATGCACTTTAACATTCTGAGTTCAGGCATACTAAACTTTACTTTTACATCTTGTTCCCAGGGTCAGTTATGTTTATAAGATATTATAAACGAGCTCCCCATTCTCTCCTATGGAAACAGACAGACTTGCAATAGTGAAAAACGAAATTGGCAGTATTTCACTATCAGGACATGCAACACACATCAGGGCATGAACTACATTTCATATACAATGCACCCTGCCCATAGGGGTACCTTGACCTCTGTTCTGGGTCAAACTCTCTCCCATGCAGCTCCGCTGTGCCGTTGCTGCGCCGCAGCTCTTCAACCTCATCCTCCTGGTGAGGTTCGCTCTGCTCCGCTGCCTAGATCCTGCCTGCCTCAGTCCCTGAGCCTTCGCTGGTTTGTCCCACTTGCAAATATTGTAAATACTTGGTTGCCCCTGCTTCTTTTTAATCTCCTATTATTCTCCTTATTTTCACAATTTTTACTTTCCCTGCCTGTTTTCCTGCCGCTGCTGCCCCATGGCCCCTCCCCCTGGACAGACCCCACTCCCGCCCCGCCTCTCAGCCTCTCATCCCTCCACTCTCCCCTATTTAATGGCGGGCGCGTGCAGCTGCCGCGCCTCTGGCACGCCAAAGGAGCACCAAAGGCAAGCCGGCCTGCGCCCGTCCACGATCTGACCGTGAACAGCGCCAGGGACCCAGGATCTCCCTTCATACACCACTATGAGCCAGACACTCTCCTCGCACTCAACCCTGGAAGAAATAACAACTGCCATGGAAATCTAGAACCTCCTGGACTTGCTCTCACCCGACGTCACCTTCTTCATAGAAACCTGGACCAGCGCCTCCTCTGCCCTGACATCGCCACCGCCATCCCGGTCGGGTGCAAGATCCAGAGGAAGGACCGACCCAACCACTCGGGAGGGAGAATCGCCACCGCACAAAAAAACTCCCTCTGCCTCACCAACTCCAACGAAAACCTCTCCGCCGCTGAGCACCAGCACTTCCAGCTCCAGGCCAGCACTAACTCCACACTCCATGGCACCCTCGCCTACAGACCCCCTGGCCCCAATCACTCTTCACTGACCCCATTACCGACCTCATCACCCCCCACGTCATCGCTGCCACGGACTACATACTCGTCAGAGACCTGAACTTCCACCTCGACAACCTCAACCACCCCAACACCGCCGCCCTCTGTGACAACCTCGCCAACATTGGACTGAAACAACTCATCACCACACTGACCGACAAGGTAGGACACACTCTTGACCCCATCTTCGCTGGTGGCAACAGCGTTCATTTCAGCCACACCACACAGCTCCATTGGATCGATCACCACATCGTACACTTCCTCGTCAACAAACCCAAGCCACCCCAACCTGCTCTGCTCCCCCGTGTAGGAACTGGAGCAGAGTCACTGAGGAACAACTCAACTCCACCCTCAACAGCAACACCCACTCCATTGCAACCGACACCAACCACGCAGCCAGGGAATTCCACACTTGTATCGACAACTGCGCAGACAAACTTGCCCCTCTGCGGAACCCCAACAAGCTACGCCCCAGGAAAGCTGTCTGGTTCACCACCAACCTCCAAGAAACCAGACACACCTGCGGATGCATGGAGAAGAACTGGAGAAACAGCAAGACACCCGAAAACTGCACCACCTTCAAGGACGCTATGACGGAATACCATCAACGCATCAGAGCCACCAAAAGGACCTTCATCACAACAGAATCCTTGCCAACTCCAGCAACTCTAAGAAACTTTTCAGCATCATCAAGGAATTCACCAAACCCCGCAGCAAAGCCACGGACAACACCCCCTCCCAGGAGCTCTGTGACAAACTCAGATCCTACTTCCACCTGAAGATAAAAAACCTCTACGACACCTTCAACGACCACACGCCTGACTCTACAGTCAGCCTGCCCGTCAACACCGACAGCCAGACCACCATCTCCTCCTGGACACCGATCACGACGAGGAGACCCCTGCAACCATTAAAGGCATCGACTCCGGGGCCCCTACGGACCCCTGCCCACCCCACATATACCACAGAGTCGCCACCAACATCACACCCATGTTGCAATGCACCATCAACACCACCTTCGAGACCAGTTCCTTCCCCGACGACTGGAAACGCGCAGAAGTCAGGCCCCTGCTTAAGAAGCCCTCAGCAGACCCGACTGACCTCAAGAACTACTGGCCCATCTCCCTCTTCCCTTTTACAGCTTAAGTCGCTGAGAAGATAGTCAGGACAGAACTGACAAAGTTAATTGAAGACAATGCCATCCTTGATCCTTTCCAATCTGGATTCCGAAGCAACCACAGCACCGAGACCACCCTACTCGCTGCCACTGACCACATCCGCACCCCCCTCGACCAAGGCCACACCGCAGCCCTGATTCTAATTGACCTATCAGCAGCTTTCGACACAGTCTCCCACCGAACACTTGCAGCTAGACTACACAACGCCGGCATACAAGGCCCCGCCCTCATCTGGATCAGATCGTTCTTCACCGGCAGGAGCCAAAGGATCAGGCTGCCACACTTCCTCTCCGAACCCACGGAGATTAACTGCGGAGTCCCACAGGGATCATGGCTCAGCCCAACCCTTTTCAACATCTACATGGCTCCCCTCACCGCTATCGTCCGTTAGCACAGCCTCAGCATAGTCTCCTATGCCGACAACACCCAGCTCATCCTCTCCCTCACCAAGGACCCCAACACCACCAGACTCAACTTACAGGAAGGAATGCAGGATGTTGCCGCTTGGAGGAGAAACAGCTGCCTAAAACTCAACTCAGACAAGACGGAAGTCCTCGTCCTTGTAAACATCCCCTCAGCATGGAACAACTCCTGGTGGCCCACGGCCCTCAGCACCCTCCCAACTCCCACAGACCACGCCAAGAACCTCAGAATCGTACTCGACTCCTCCCTCTCCATGAATAGACAGGTTAATGCCGTCACCTTCAGCTGTTTCAACACCCTCCACATCATCTGTAAGACCTTCAAATGGACCCCCCCGAGGCAAGAAAAACAGTCATCCACGCACTTATCACCGGCAGGCTGGTCTACGGAAACAACCTCTATGCCGGCATCAACAAGTCCCTACTCTGCAAGCACCAGACAATACAAAACACCACTGCCAGATTTAGTCCTCAGGGTCCCCCGACACAAACTCATCAGCCACCACCTACGCAAGATCCACTAGCTCCCCGTCGAGAAAAGAGTCACCTTCAAGATACTCACCTACGCTTACAAATGTCTACACAACACCAGACCCCAATATATCAGTGACAGAATCACCCTCCACGTACCCAAACGAAACCTCCGCTCCACCAACCTCCTTCTCGCCAAAACCCTGCGCATCCTCAGAGCCAGAACTGGGGGAAAGTACTTCTCCTATATTGCAGCCAACACCTAAAACGAGCTCCCCACCAACATCAGACGTGCCCCCTCCTTGAACACCTTCAAGACCTGGCTCTTGGACTGATATGGAACTGCTGAACCACCCCAGCACCTTGAGACCCTCACGGGTGAGTAGTGCGCTTATAATTCCCTGATTGATTGATAGAGCCTACCTTAGGGGTGACCAATATGTAGAAAAGGGTAGGTTTAGGGACTGGCAAGTGTGCGCACTTGTCAAGTCGACATGACAGTCCCAGGCTGCACACAGTCTCTGCAATGGCAGGTTAGAATTACATTTTACAGGCTGCTTCTGTGGGTGGCACAATCAGTGCTGCAGCCCACTAGCAGCATTTGATTTACAGTCCCTGGGCACACACAGTGCACTATACTAGGGTCTGACAAGTAAATCAAATATGCCAATCATGGAATCACTAATCCATAGCAACAATTTACAAAAGGAGCACTTGCACTTTGGCACTGAACAGCAGTGGCAATGTGCCCAAAGCATCTAGACCAGCAAAACGGAGTCCAACACACATCAAAAATACAGGAGGCAAAGGCAAATATGCAGGGGAGACCCACGCCACTGGTTCAAGGTTTAACAAGCTGTAAATTGGCAGTAGTTATGTTCCCATCATAAGTGGACTGAAAAGATTTCCTGAAGGCTATGCGTGGAGGCTTGCCCACCTAAAGTAAACACCGTACCCCTGCTTAGACGTCTATAAACCATGTGTGTAGATTTAGGTATGCGAAGTCCTGAAGAGAACATAGGAAACAATGTAAGATAATCATCTTAAAGAGAGTTTATCTCCCGAAGATAATAAGAGGCAAGTGGTACCATCTGCCCAGGTCCCTTTTTATGTTAGCCACCAGGAAGGTCAGGTTTAACGGTCAAGCTAGATCCAGTAATGGGGAGATATGCACTCCTGGAAATTGAAAGCTAATCCGATGGGTAGTGATTCGGGCATGCCAGGCGCTCATCCTCGCCTCCCCGTTGATTGGGAACAGTAGAACCCAAGAGGTCCAACACCTGACAATAAAGATCTGGTATGTGAAGGAGCCAGGCCCGGTAGTTTTGGGGTGGGACAGAAAAACTAGGATGTCATCGGCATAGTGGGTGATGCAGTCCACTGGCCCACTCTTACCACAATTTCCCAAACCTATGAGGCACAGCATACCCATGCAGCTAATAGTACCATAGCCAATGCAAACAGCAAAGGGGATAAAGGGCATCCCTGCCTGGTACAGCGCTGAATCTGAAATGTCCTTAATAGGGTTCTATTTACGCGGGTTCTAGGGGATGCATATAGCACCCTCACGCATTTTATAAACCATGGACCCAAACCAATTTTTATATATATTTATTTTTCACAGGAGTACATCCCATAAACATTTCTGGTCAAGGAAGTCAAATGCTTTCTCAAAGAGAAGGATGGCAGAGGGCCTTGCTGCTGTCATGTTACAGGCCAGAGAAGCCTGGATACATCGTATACAGTTTCTGGTGCTATGCTGAGGCACAAAGCCTCACTGATCTGGGTGGATCACTGTCGGTAATACCCTGAGGAGATGGATAACAAGTATCTTGGCATGGATCTTGAGATCTTTGTAGATCAGTGATATGGGATGATAAGAGGAGCATTCTGCTGGAGGGAGACCCTCTTTGTGGAGGACCGCAATTGTGGCCTCATCTAGTTTTTACGGGAAGCAAACTTTGTCATTGGCATCATTGTACATGGCTGGCAGAAGTGGAAGAAGCTTAGATTGGAAACTGTGATAAAATTCTAAAGGGATCCTGTCTGGTCCCGGGGTCTTCTACTTCCAGCTCCTCTAGCAATATGGGGTGCTCCATCTCAATACAGTCTAGAGCAGAGATAGAAGCCAGAGGCATGTCAGCTATTAGGGGAGTAGTGACGTATTGGGGAGGCGGCTCCCAGTGTGCATACAGAGCCTGATAATAATCTGTGGAGGCAGTGGATATCGCCTCATGGGAAGCAAACTCCTGTGTACTTGTGTTCAAACTCTAGTATCCAGAGATGCCCCTTGGAAGGATGTTGCACTTATGGTCACCAGTAAGTCAGTCACTGGCATAAAGAAATATCTATGTATGACTTGTGCCTTTCACTCCTGGGGATTGTGCAAATTCTCATGCTGATTTGTGCCATACTTTCCAGGTGTCGCAGAGGCTAAGGCTGGCTGCCCGAGTCACTTGTCCCGTCTCCCTGCCTCTACCTCCTTCTCTCCTCACAAGCGGTCAATCTGAGTATCCATCACTTCATTAAAATCACCCTCCATGTCTGTGTGTCTGCTAGGGATGTGAAGAATCTCTTCTTTGATCTTGTTTAGGGAGGTCCTATTAGCTGTGGGGGCACATAGGTGTCCATTAAATTGTAAGCCTGTCCCAAAACCAGCCTCTCAAGCACCAAGCTACCCTGTTCATCTGCTGTTACCTGGGACATCACTATGGGAAAGCATGAGTGTAGAAGAATCTCTTCCCCCCCAGGGTCCCTGGAGTACCCCACGTAGTATACGCTGCCAAAACTATGCAGAGCCATGAATTGACATTTCATACCTAACAGGCATGTTTCTTTGAGCAGCAATAACTCCAGCTTATGCCATTGTGCAAAACCCGGGACCATCCCCTATTTTATCCATTTCTTCATTGACATTCCATATTGTGATCGTGATCGTGGCCCTCATCATATAGGATCGAGAAGTAAAGGTGAAAGGATTGAACTGCGACACTGTAGCATATTGAGAGCACCGGATGTGGTCACAATCTGCTTGGCCTGTAGAGTTACATCAATAGACAAGTTTTTTTCATCTAATCCTACTTGTCGCACACAGCAGGTAGAACTGCGGGCCAACAGGGCCAAACTCCCCCCACATACCACCCTCCATTACCCCTCACCCAATACTTCTTACCCAGAAGCATCCGTCGCTGCAATGGAATGAACAGTGAGCGGAAATAGCCTGATGAAATCATATTTAAGCTGCAACTTTAATTCGAACCCCAATGGAAAAACAAGGATAAAAATGTCGCTGACTGTGTCGTACAACGTCACTCTATCGGCTGGGTCCCATCCGCTTGAGAAACCTGTGGTCTCTGTGGGGGAGCAGGATCATCCTTCCCTTGATGTTCGCATGTGCCCAGAGCCCCTGGTGTGGCGCAAACGCTTGGGGCAGGTCCTTCAGTTTGCAACTGTTGCGACTAAGGGGCCCACCACATAACTGTTACATTTTATAACACATGGGTCCCAATTCACAGAACTAACTTAAGACAAAATCCTAAACTTACTACCATTTTGATATTCACAGAAGGCACTTACTCATTTTGGTATTCACAGAAGGCACTTACTCATTTCGGTATTCACAGAAGTTAGGAGTCCTAACTTTAGGACTCCTAAATGCCTTCTGTGAATACCGAAAGTCTTAAAGTTAGGATTTTTCTCAGTTTAGGAGTAGTAAAGTTGGGAGTCCTAACTTTATTACTCCTAAACTGAGAAAAATCCTAACTTTAAGACTTTCGGCATTCACAGAAGATATTTAGGAGTCCTAAAGTTAGGAGTCCTCACTTTACTACTCCTAAACTGAGAAAAATCCTAACTTTAAGACTTTCTGTATTCACAGAAGGCATTTAGGAGTCCTAAAGTTAGGACTACTAACTTTTGTGAATACCAAAATGAGTAAGTGCCTTCTAAGAATAACAAAATGAGTAAGTGCCTTCTGTGAATACCAAAATGGTAGTAAGTTTAGGATTTTGTCTTATGTTAGTTCTGTGAATCGGGCCCTTGGAGTATATCTATGAATAAAAAATTATTTTGCCATAAAAATTCCTAATATTCATACATGTTCGTACCTGCTAACATATAGACGATTAAGGTGTTTTTAAGATAAAAAAAATACTAGCTTATGAGTTAAGAAATTCAATAAACACCTATAGAAGTAGAGTTTTATTATGAAAACACAGCAAACCAACGTATGCAAACGCAATAATAATTAAATATCACCTTACAAATGGCTTATGTTTTTTTTTTTTTTACAACTGTAGAAAGTTAATATCATCAAAATTATGCAACAAATGAATGGTAAAATATTCATTTTAACATTTTGTGTTTATTATTGTTATAATATGATGTTAATTTTACAATTTAAAAAATGTACTATTACAATAACCCTCTTCGCCCATCAAACTTCCTGTGACCTGTACCTCAGTGAATGTCAAACCTACATCGGAATTGCCAAGTCACTTGTAGCGCCACACAGGCCCCAAGTACAAGTACTGCGGAATTTCCACGCAGCTGGAATTACCTATACCAGCCGAAATCTCCTCATGGAATTCCTGCAACTATGTGCTAAATTCCTTGGAATGAAGAATAACTCTTTGGTCCTGGAATTACTGGGTAGATTTCCACAAGGTATCCCACTATTCTAGGAGTTTAATGCAGACATTTACCACCTGCACTGAGCAGTTCAATGTCTGTTCTGCTAACATTGCAATGGCATTACACACAAAGCACACTCCCCTTACTGTGTTCCTGTTGGTTTCTTTTAGTGCCATGCATTTTGCCATATTTTGTAGGCCCTCTATCATCACATGTGGCAAATGCATGCATGCAGTATCAGCAAGGTTTTTATGTGGGTGTGGTAAATATTAGTGTATATAATTTGCAGCAACTTTAAGTGCTGGGGGTATTGACTCCACCAGATGCTGCTAGCCTGCATTTTTCTCACTAAACACTGTGCTATGGAATGTCTGCAATTTGTTTTGCTGTCATTTTTAGGTCGAGCCTGAGCCAGTGCGCAAATACTGCTCTGGCAATCTGTTGTAGGTAGAGTACGGAGGAGAAGCCCCACCCATATTTTTCATTTGCTTGTGTCTTTGTCCTTCGTAAATGCTGGCGTCTGATTCCTTAATAGGCTTAGTAGTCCATCCTTAGTATGGCCATGTCGTCATGTGTGTCCTCTGATAGCTACTGGCCCCTTTACTTAGGTTCTTATGCAGTAAGTGTTATTTTAGTGTTGAAAGCACTATTTTCTTTATTGAGTTTGTCCTAATGAGGCACGGCGACGTGCTTTGTTAACATCCAGTGCCCTGTGCATGCTTTCTCTTTTGAAGCTGCTGGGACAACTGCGATGGGTTGTTTTTGTAAAGCTTCAGTAATTGAAGAGAAAAAAAATTGAGAAAGCCAGATCTAGAGGAGGGAGGAGAGTGGAGGGAGAGTGAGGGCTGATTCCTGCTCGTGTGGTTTACTCTGCGAGTCACAGGGCTCTCACATCCTGTAGCTGTTATTTCAAGCTGCCTGCTGGGCGGAGGGCTGCTTTCCTGCTGGGGTCTGGGTGTACCCTCGTCCGTCCACCACAATGCTGCAGATGGTGCAGGACTGGTTCTGGTGGGACCGGTTCTGTCTGCCCACTAACTACACCTGGGCGACTTAGAAGATAATGACAAGCTGGTGCTGCCCAAGGCCTCGCACATTTATATTACCATGCAAGACGCACTGATCTTCATGATCATCAGATACTGCTTCGAGAGGTGAGAATAAGGGCCAAGTGAGCATTTTTGAGGGAAAGGGGCGAGGCTCGGAGATGCTCACGTGGCCATTGCTGATATTTTGAGCTGTCCCACGTGGGGTGTGGAGTCTCGGTTTTAACTCTACCTGGATCTTGTAGTCCTGTTGAGAAACTCTTGTAAATGTGCTGATATGACACCCATACAGTGCCAGAGATCTCAGTCATAGACCTAGCGTGAATTCAAAACCTCAACTTTTCTTTGCCTTCTGATGCTCGTATTTTCCTGGATGTTTGAATTAAGCCAGGAAAGTGCATTCTGGGAAAAGCAGTTCCTGAGATCTCACGCATGTAAAAAGAATTTAGTGTCTGTATATTCTGTATTTTATAGCCTATTTATATTTAAGTTACCTAGAAGGGTAAACCCAAATAACGTCACTGGGACCTGGGGATAGAGCGGTACATTAGAACAATGGTCCCAGTATCCGGATTAGTGTGTATGACAGAACCACAAATTTATATTTAGTTAAATAAAAAATAATAAACAGAACATAAACAAAAACATAGTATTCTTGATGTACAGTGTTGTTTAATCACACTGAACAACCAGTAATTCACTTCATTTGCTGACACATTTATGAGGCAGTACCCCAGGAATGAAGGGTGGGGGTATGGTGAATGAAGTAAGGATAAGGAAGTGAGTGAAACAGTGTACAATTCACATAATCAGTTTACAAAACAAAAAGAGGCTCATACAAGAGCCAAGTTGTTCACATAAGGTAAAAATGTTAGATAGCCATAGTTCCAAACAAAATCACAGTGATGAATCACTGTTGGTCAAACTGGCTAGTGTGGTAAATGTCGACGTTTTGACCCCTTGGTAGTGGTAGGTAAGTCTGTCCCTTACGTCGGGGTCTTCCTCAGATCCGTGCTCAATCATCTCTCAAGGAAACATCTCGGTCCGTATTTAAGTATTTAAGACAGCCGTGCTTTTTTCCTCTACCGTGTAATACCAGAGATCATAAGCACTGTGGCACGCCGTGACTTTAGTACCATCCTCTAAAAAGTATACAAAGCTGAGGTGGACTCTGAGACTGCAGTGCTAGTGGGTGTGTTTTTAAAGTAATGAGCCGGAAGCGGCCCGAGAGCCCGCGCTCCTCTTTCGGGTTGCATGTTTGTGTTAGTTAGTGCTGGGTAGGGTAAGCACGCCTATGGCAGGAGGCAGAGCCAGGTCTGCGAGCAAAGAGCAGTCACGAAATGATGACCTCCAGCTGCTATCCCATGGATCTGTTTACCTTCGTGTCCAGTGTTCTCTTACTTGTTTATTAAATTCCTCAGAATGTGGTATGCTAACCTGTCTCGCCGTCAGTCCCAAAACTGCAATTATTTCTGTATCTTTTATGTGCAGTGGTGTGCACAGGCGCAGCTTAGTCGTGGCAGATCTGAATTCGTTCAGTTTTATGCTTTTGGAGTCTGGCTCTGCCCTCCACCACTGGGCAGACAGTTATAACAGAAACAGGTCCTAACCCTTTCTAAATGCCCATCCTTCTCTCTGTACCCCCTAGGCAAGTGCAGTGCGGTTTAGGGTAGGCAAATGTAAATGTAAATGTAGTGCATTTATGTAGCGCTCCGCACACCCAAGAAAGGGTCTCTCAGGCGCTGTGCACATACCGCTGTGGAACCCTTCCTGGCCTTTCCCTGTGAAGTGCCCACTCCTGGGCACCCCTAAGGTGGCGAGGTGGGAGAAGGACCTCCCGCCGGTGGTTGTTCTTCGGATGCGCGGGATGGTGGCGAGTGCGAGGTCGGCGGAGCGAAGCTGGTGGTTGGGGATGTAGAAGGAAAGTCGTTTGTTGAGGTAGGCTGGACCGGTTTTGTGGAGTCCCTTGTGGGCGTGGATGTGGAGCTTGAAGGATATCCTCTTGTTGACGGGCAGCCAGTGCAGGTTTCTCAGGTGGGGAGTGATGTGGCCGTGGCGTTGTACGTCGAGGATCAGTCGTGCCGAGGCGTTTTGGATGCGTTCCAGTCGTTTGATGAGCTTGGTCGGGGCTCCCGCGTAGAGGGCGTTTCCGTTGTCGAGTCTGCTGCTGACGAGGGCCTGGGTGACTGTTCTTCTTGTATCTGTCGGGATCCACCTGTAGATCTTGCGGAGCATGCGGAGGGTGTTGAAGCAGGAGGAGGAGACGGCATTGACTTGCTTGGTCATGGAGAGCGTTGAGTCGAGGATGATTCCCAGGTTGCGTGCGTAGTCGGTGGGTGTTGGGGCTGCCCCCAGTGCCGTCGGCCACCAGGAGTCATCCCAGGCTGAAGGGTTGGAGCCGAGGATGAGGACCTCCGTTTTGTCCGTGTTCAGCTTCAGTCGGCTGGTCTTCATCCAGTCGGCGACTGCCTTCATTCCTTCGTGGAGGTTGGCTTCGGCGGTGAAGGGGTCCTTGGTGAGGGAGAGGATTAGTTGAGTGTCGTCGGCATAGGAGATTATGTTGAGGTCGTGCTGTCGGGCGACGTGTGCGAGCGGGGCCATGTAAATGTTGAACAGTGTCGGGCTGAGGGAGGAACCCTGGGGTATGCCGCAGATGATCTCGGAGGCTTCAGATTGGAATCGGGGAGGCGGACGCTCTGGGTTCTTCTGGAGAGGAAGGAGGTGGTCCATTCCAGGGCTTTGTCTCGGATCCCTACGGCGTGCGCGTAGTGTGCGGTGCAAGACGGTTTTGAAGGCGGTGAAGAGGTCTAGGAGGATGAGGGTTGCGGTCTCACCGTTGTCCAGCAGTGTCCTGATGTCATCGGTGGCGGCGATGAGGGCGGTCTCGGTGCTGTGGTTGCTGCGGAACCCTGACTGGGACGGGTCCAGGATTCTGTTTTCTTCGAGGTATCGGGTTAGCTGTCTGTTGACGATCTTCTCGATGACCTTGGCCGGGAACGGGAGCAGCTAGATGGGCCGGATTTTGTTGAGATCTCTAGGGTCTGCCTTGGGTTTTTTGAGTAGGGCGTTGATCTCGGTGTGTTTCCAGCTCTCTGGGAAGGTCGCGGTCTTGAGAGAGAGATTGATGACGTTGCACAGGTGGGGTGCGATGGAGCTGCTGGCTTTGTTGAGTATGTGGTGTGGGAATGGGTCTGACGGGGAGCCGGAGTGGATTGTGCTCATGGTCTTGATGGTGTCATCGAAGCTCACGCTGGTCCAGGCTAGCAGGGAGTCATGGTCGATGGTGTGCTGAGAGTCTGTTGTGTTGCTGTCTGTTGGGGCTGTCTGGGTGTTGAAGCTGTCGTGGATGTCTGCTATGTTACGGTGGAAGAAAGTGGCGAGGGAGTCGCACAGGGCTTGCGACGGCGGGATGTCGTTGGTGTTGGAGCTGGGGTTGGAGAGTTCCTTCACGATGTTGAAGAGCTCCTTGCTATTGTGTGCGTTGTTGTTGAGGCGGTCTTTGAAGGAGGTCCTCTAGGCAGTCATGATGAGGTGATGATGGTTGCGGGTGGCGTCCTTGTGGGCTGCATGGCTGTCCGGAGTTTGTTCGCTGTGCCATTTCTTCTCTAGTTTCTGGCAGGCTCGCTTGGAGGCTAGGAGTTCTGGGGTGACCCAGCTGGCCCTCTTGCTGGTGTATCTGTGTGGGGGTTTCTTCAGCGGGGCGAGGGTGTTGGCGCAGTCGTCGATGCAGCGTCTGAGGTTGGGGCAGTGTCGTCAGTGTTGGAGGGTTTGGTGGGTGGGCTGAGAGCAAGGTTTGCATGTAGTTGGTCTTCGGTGATTTTTCTCCAGCAGCGGCGAGGGATCTGTTGGGTGCGGTGGTGTGTGGTGGGTTTCTGGAAGGAGAAGTGGATGCAGCGGTGGTCGGTCCAGAGGAGTTCGGTGGTGTGGCTGAAGGCGCCGTGGGGCCTTCCGGAGAAGATGGGGTCAAGCGTGTGTCCTGCGGAGTGGGTAGGCGTTGTGACGAGTTGCCTCAGTCTGAGGTTGGCAAAGTTATCGATCAGGGTTGTCGAGTTGCTGTCGTTGTTGTTCTCCAGATGAAAGTTCAGGTCTCCGAGGAGGATGTAGTCGGTGGAGGTCAGGGAGTGAGTGCTGATGAAGTCGGCGATGGAGTCGATGAACTGGGGTCAGGGTCCGGGGGGTCTGTAGATGAGGATGCCTCTGAGGGTGGAGTTGGGGTCTGTGTGGATCTGGAAATGCATGTGTTCGGCGGTGCTGAGCGTGTCGTCGGTGTTGGTCAAGACCCTGATGGCGATTCCTCATCTGACTCCGTTGGTACGGTCTCTGCGGGTGATCTTGTAGCCGTCTGGGATGGCTATAGCGATGTCTGGTGCGGAGGAGTTGTTCATCCAGGTCTCTGTTAGGAAGGCGATGTCCGGGGATGATGTGTCGAGCAGGACCCAGAGCTCAACGGCGTGTTTGTGTGCAGAGCGGGTGTTCAGTAGGATGCAACGGAGGTGGTTAAGGTCTTTCTTGGTGGGTTATTCGGCGGTTCTGAGGCTGGTGTAGCTGCAGTTCCAACAGGTGAAGGGACCGTGTGTGCATTTCGGGGCGGCCTTGAAACAGGTGTGGGTCCGTCCGGGGTTGAGAGCGTGGAGTGTGCTAGCATCGTAGCGGTGGTGGTCGTCGTGGTGGGTGCGGGGACCAGGGGTTCTGGCGCTGGGCACGTTCCAGGCACGTACTGGCGCAGAGGGGATTGCCTCCAGCGGCGCGGCTGCACAGCGGCCGCCATACGTGGGGATGTGGGAGGGAGGAGCAGCTGGGAGGCGGGAGGCAGGGGCAGCGAATGGGCAGTGAGGGGTCCGTGCCACAGGGGATGCAGCGGTGGGAACGGGAGCGGCGAGGACACCTGAAGGCAACCGGGCACAATCAGGGGCAGCGAGGGGGGACAGAAGGTAAGAGGGCACAGAATGAAGGGGCAACAAAGGGAACAGAGGCAAGCAAAACGGGCACAAATCAGGGGCAGTGAGGGGGAAACAGAAGGCAACACGGGCACAATCAGGGGCAGCGAGGGGAAACAGAAGGTAGAACGGGCACAAATCAGGGGCGGCGAGGGGGAAACAGAAGGCAACACGGGAACAAATCAGGGGCAGCGAGGGGGAAACAGAAGGCAAAAACTGGCACAAATCAGGGGCAGCGAGGGGGAACAGAAGGTAAGAGGGCACAGAAAGAAGGGGCAATGAGGGGAGCAAAGGCAAGCAAAACGGGCACAGATAAAACTGCAGGCAGTACAAGGGAGACAGACAGCGACAGAGATACAAACCTAAGGCCTACCACTGGCCACCAGGGATGAGGCGCAGGTGGTAGCCTGTAGGTGGAGGAGAGTCTCAACTTCTACAGCAGCAGCAGTGGCAGCATCAGGACACACAGGCAGAGCTGTGTGGTGGGGGAGCGACCTACCAGCAAGGTCAAGGGTCGCTGACCTGCTCCCAGGTGTGCATCTGGGGCTATGAAAAGCGAGTCACAGGGTTTCTATAGTGTGTTGATGAACTTCCCGTGTGGCATGTTGTTTTGTTTTTAACATATGAACGTTTATGGTTGTCATTTATGTCAATGTACCAAAATGCCATTATCTTTTGTCCTATTTATGCTAATTGATGTACCGCAAGTTTGGCCCTGTGATGGAGCTTGTTGAATCCCTCCCACAGAACTGTTCCCTAACTGCGAGGAAGGGGTACAGCTCTAGCTGTTCGAGTATGCATGACCACAAGAGTCCCACACCACCACCCACTGATGCCCCCCCAAGCATCAGCTCATGCGCCAAGCCAGTGAAGTCCACATTACTACTGCCCCAGCTCCAACTGGGGAGATTTTCCATTTTCATGATTGTTAAAGCCCTATTTACTAATTGTTGTGTCTTTTTGTTTGGGTAGGGAGAACCCTGAACCCGTGCAGAGCGTGTTATAGGTGTGAAACACAGTAAACAAAGACTGTGTGCTTGCTTGACAGACTTGTGTGCCCTGAACTTGTTGCTTCATAGCAAAACAGCTTCAGGGCCAAGCTGTGAAGCCCTGTTGACGGGCAGCCTTTTGCTTTGTTTTCATTACAGAGTTGAAACAAGCATTTGCAAAGCAACAAGTCTCGCATTTGTGAGCGTTTACGCTAGTGGCATTGTAAATGACAATGCCTTTTATTTATCTGTTTTAAAAACCAAGACACAAAAAAGGCATTATCATTTACAATGCCAATAGCTCAAATTCTCGCAAATGCAAGACCTCTTACAGTGCAAATGCTTGTTCATAGAGGTTTGCGAATAGGTTTTTATTTTTCTGGATATACAAATGGTGACTTAACGAAACTCACCTCCTAATTTATTTGTCTTTGTCATCTGCTCTTTAACCTCAGAGTCGCTGATGCATGCTGTAGAAAAATGATCTCTGCTCTGAAAAAGAGAATGGCTTTTGTTTTTAAGTTGTCCATATTAATGCTTTTGTAAGGCAAGTGTACTGCACAAAGTTAAGTTATGAATTTCTGGAATGAAGGGAATGTTTTCTCTATATGGATCTAAAAAGTTGAGATGCTCTTTAAACCCCATGATTTTGTTTCAGGAGGATGCAAAGGCCAGGTTTCAAAAGTGCAACATGGCTAAACAACTGAGCATTGCTATCATCTGTTAACAAAAATCAACAAACTTCAGTTTCTCAGCATTTAGATAAATCAGTATGACAAAATCAACGGAAGTGTAACATGTTTATTGCCTACACTATTATTCAACCATTTAAATTATTAAATATAACCTGTGAAAAGTTTTGTTGTTTTGGGAAAGTGGATTATTGGTAGGGGTAAGTATGCACTTACCACTAGCAATATGGCCACTAACAAGGTATAGGGTCCAGTAAAGGTCTGAGTAAATTAGCCCCTTGCTCAACCCTTGGTAGCTGACTATGAGCAGTCAGGCATAACTTAGGAGACAGGAGTGTAAAGCTTTTAAAAACACCAATGCATCCGATAAGTAAGACACAACACACCATACAAATCCCACACCAATATCTAAAAATACGAAAGATTGTTATGAACAAATAGACACAAACATCGCATGAATGTAGTTAATCGGAGATTTGAGTTTTCAAAGATTAACCTATTTATAGTGCTTAAAAACCTATAGTGCCACTCTGGGACATCTGGTCGCCCTTGACCGGGACAAAGTCGAGGTTTGATTGGAGACTGAGATGGAGCCCTGGTATGATATACTAAGCACAATGCACCGGGCAAAATCCTTAAAAGTCCACTGGACGCACTCCAGGATGGTGACTGTTGGTGGAGATGATATAGGGGTGCTGTTAACCTGTACCTTGCAGGGATTCCACTCCTTAATCCTTCTTAAAGCAAGGCACAGTGCCCAGGGCTATAGTACCAGGTTGTTCAGCAGGCTCAGTCATTCAGAGTGCAGGCCTTTGTGTGCAGATCCAGATTCCGCCCTGGCAGTCCTTATTTTCCTTCTAGTTTCAGACAGCAGATCTGAGAAACTATGCAGCTCTCTGATATTTATTCAGTGTTCTGTGGCAACAAGGAGTGACGGACCTCTGTCCCATGAGATGGTGGGTGCCATTCAAAAGCATGACTGACAACTTCCTCCAAATTGTGCCAAATTTTTGTCCCACAAATTACAATGCTTCCAAAATCCAAATGGATGATTTTTCTCCTCCTCAGCTTCAGAGCTCTCTCTATCAGATAATCTCTGCTTCAGTCAGGAAACCTATCACCTAACCAAAGCAGCCAGGCTAAGCCTGTTAAAGATGAGCAATCAGCACAGATCATTAGAAAGCTGTATTTTGGCTTACAGAAGAAAATGTTCCATAACTTTTCTTCTGTACTAGTTATGACAAATTCAACAGTGGCAAGTTATTGCATTTATCAACACCAATCTTTTAAGTTCTTGAATGATATTTTCTCCTTTCCTAGAAATATTTTTAACCAAATAAAATATTGCAATGTTAGCCTATGGAGCTAAATAGATATAATGGGGGGAAATGAAATGGGCAGTTTTCCTTCACAAGGGCATATAAAGCATGTGAGACCGGCCTCACGGCGTTGCCCTCCCAATCATCCAGCCAACCTGCAACCACCCTCAAGACACGACATCTCCGACTCCGGCCGCCCCAGCCACCCAGATCCGAGGGCCGGCCAGAGCCCTGACAGACTCGACACCCTACCACGCATGTCCGACCGAGGGAGCGGGAACCCTCGAGCCAGACCCAAAGGCGCCAGCCCAGTCACACCTCCGGTCGCCTTCCCCGGGAAGACTCGATCGGCCACCAGGCCCCTGGGGAGCAGGCGCCTCCCCTGCCGAGTGTCTGGGGTCCCTCCCAGACCCACCTGAAAAGACCAAAGAAGTGAGCGGCAGGAAATCCCGCGGAACCCCCTCCGTCACCCCAGTCCCCCCTCTGCGAGGACCCCGGACTTCAAAAAGCAAGCGGAGTATAACAAGGGGTGCCGGAGAAACGAAGGCAGAGAAGACCTGGAACCATCCGAGCCTGCTGACGCTGTCGCGGCTCCTGAACGCTGAAGTCACCTGGGCCTGCTGAGTGACTCGCGGCCCCCAGCTATTGAACCATCTGAGCCTTGCTGACGGAACCGCGGCTCCCGAACTCCGACCACCTGTGCCTGCTGAGAGACTCGCGGCGCTCCCCCTTGAGGACGACTCGGTAAGAGATCGTCCAGAGACTCGACACCCTCCAGCTCGAGGATTGTGAGCTATCCGCAGGGTATTTCGCAGAGACACTATCTTGAAAGACTGTCCCGCTACCCCCATTCCCCACGACCGATTGGTGGTACTTTGTGCCACTGCTGTACTACTTGCATCTTGGATCATAAAGATCCCTTGAAAATCATCGATAAAAGAACCTATCGTCCTACAAAGAATACGTGTGGTGTCACTCTGTTCGTAGTGTATATCAGGGTGTGCGTGCCTAGTTCGGCCTACGTGGGAGAGGTGGGTCAAAGGGGTGGGCAAGACGGGCATCGAACCCCCCTCCGGCGAACGCCTTTCCAACAAAGCATCTTTTGTAAGGCCCTTCTTATATTTATTAGGCCCCCACCTCTGGGACACAGAGGGGAGACCCTGTGGGTACCTAATATGTAACAATAAGGTAGAATATTACTTTAGAAGTGCCTATACCACCAAAGTCGAGTTTTCACACAATTTTACTTTTAAAGACAGACTACAAGGCCAGGCTGATTTTAAAATGACAGCAGGCACTCAGCAATGCACACATGTAAGTGCATGAAATCTGCTGGCCTCTAAACATCCATGCCCTGCTACATACTAGGGACTTACAGGTTGTTTAAACACCTTAGCCCTATCATATACTATGCAGAGCCAAGGGTACAGTCAGAGTCAGTTAACACCAATATCATTCAGCAAGTAATGTCAGTGAACCGGGAAAAAGGATGACTTTCTGATAGTTGTCTTATTCAATAAGGAGGACATTCACCTTTGTTGGCAAGCCTCCTGCTTGTCACACTTCATCTTCGTGGGAATGAGGAAGCCAGCAACAAACTTCAAAGGCAATGACCCACAAAGGAAACAGAAAACGAATGGACACTACCCTTAGACTTAAAGGTCACATTCCCTTGTGAGTGGCATTTACAGCTCCAAGATTCTTTCAAGTCAAAGAATGGCTATTTACTTGAAAGATGAGTGTGAAGAAATTCTTTCTCCAGAAATGTTTTGGATGTCTGTGACTGGAAAGCTGCTGTTTTTGTACACAATTATTGGGGTACAGGTCCTGCTAAGAGATCAAGGGGTATAGTCACAAGAACGTGTGATAACTACTGCAAGAGTAGCGTAACGCAACTTTCAATATCGCAGCCCATTGCGGGAAAATAAACCTGTGACAACGTGGGATTCACAGCAAGGCGGTAGCATGCGATAGTCTGCCAAAACCGCAGACAATGTCTGTGATAAAACCACCTCGATGGAGATAAAATCACAAACCACAACACCAAAAAACTGCGATAGGCCAAAGCGCTATGAGGAAATCAGCGATAAGCAGTGCCAGGCCAGCAACAAACACCTGGCAGGTGGGGAAAATCTCAATAACAGCAGAAAAAACACCCCCACACAAACTGACCTACACCCAAGCACCATGGAGTCAGCCGGAGCAGGCGCAGAGGACGAGCGCAACCACACAAGCACCCCGGACGACCAGCCTGGGACCTCAGGGACAGGGAAGGGCAAGGACAAGAAGACGAGGAAGACGAAGTTCAGTGCACAGGCGAACAGGAGCATAGTCACGGAGGTGATGGAACACAATCAACAACTCTTTGTCACCTCAAACGTGTCATTGGGCACCAAAACTGGAACATCGTGGACAAGGTGAATGCCGTCGGAGAGCACAAGAGGACAATGGACGAGGTCAAGAGGCGATGGAATGGCATCAAGAGAAAGACCAAGGAGAAACTCGCAGCCAACCAGAAGGCATCAATGCAGACTGGAGGTGGGGACCCAGCACCACAGCTCGTGCTGGATGACATGGAGGAACTGGTGTCAACAGTCATCTGTGTGGAGACTGTGGCTGGAGTCGGAAGACCGGACAGTGCTCGACAGGACACAACACAACCGCAACAATGTGAGTGACCACCAGTTACTGGGGGGACATGTGGAGATGAGCACAATGGCACACATGCACAATCAAGTAGAGCACAGTGCACACCCACAATGACTCTGGGTCGTCGCCCAGTTCTACAGACTGTCACAATGTACAATGCCATGCTGTCTGAATGTCAACCTGTACCATGCGTCTACACACATGTGGACACATTGTAATACACCAGCTCCCCTTCACATCGCAGAGGCACCGTCAACACCTCCTGCAGAGCGGTCCCAGCCACTCTTCACAGATGACGAGGAGGACAACGCCAGCATCGACACCCAAACCATTCAAGACATCATTGACCTCATCCGCCACTCACCTCCAGGCTCAGGGCAGCCCAAACCACCCAGCAGGAGGCACCCACAGCCCCGGCACCCTCCCAAGACCTCCAGGAACAACACATGGCCTTCCAACGCCGTGTGCTGGAGTGCCAGATGGAGACGGCTGAGCAGGTGCAGGTTGGTTTCGGCATCATGGCTGCCAAACTGGACGCCATGCTTAGGTGTCTATGTCCACCCCATGGTCTCCAATGAGCCCTGACTGACATCGCTTGGGTCATGACACGGAGAGAAGAACAGCTGTCTGCTCAGAGTGGCTCCAGTGATGCCAGCCGTGAGCTGGCTCACATACGGAGGCTCATGGAGGACATGGTGCGGTTGGAGGTGGAAAGGATGGCAGCCACCGCTGCACATCATCGAAATGTAGCTGGGATCTATCATGCCCTACAGACCTCCACCAGGGCATTGCTGCCACAACGCGTGGCGCTGATGAATGCTGCTGCCCCCACACCATTCACATACCCGTCCCCTGGTGTGTCACTGCCTCCCAGTGCGGCAGCCGGATCCACTCAGGCCCCTGATGTGTCAGTGGCACACAGTGCGACAGCCGGTTCTGCAACACCCACAGGTGGGGCAGGGCACACACCCGGGGATGAGGACGGTACTGTGGTCAGAAGGACCAGGCACAAGCAATCATTACCGCCACCTGGCCTGTTTCTGCTTGGTCCCGCACATGGCCTCATGACCTTACACGGACCCACGATACACTCCGATGAACTCACCTTGGACTGCCACTTCCAGATTGATGACCAATGACACGGCGTCCAGGCTGCGGACTGTACCCTTCCTTTCAGCAGGACTTGTCATCCCCGGTGACAAAGGCCCATATTGTGTAGTGTGCTGGGCATTGCCCTGAACTGCTCCAGCTGCATAACTGCACTGGATGTGCAATAAACATCCATTGACGCACTGTTGTGTCATGTCTTTCATCAGTCATGTATGCATGTGTGGATGAATGTAGGGACAGTGATTTCCCCTGCGTCAATGAGGCTCGTCCTGTGGGATGCCAGTCAGGGGGTGCTACATTGCATTTTGTGTACCAGGTCCCGTGGACACTACAACAGAGACACACACATCACTCACTTCCTTGTCCGGACATGGACTGAACCACGCCCAGAGCCCACGTGTCATTGTGGCAAGCCCTGCGCTGGTCTGACATATGGCAGGCCAGACCACTCCGCTATGCTCTGAGGGGGGGCCCTCATTGCTACACGTTGCAGGTGTACTCGCTGGTGGTGAGCAGGTCACTGGTCTAGTTGTCAGTATGTCACAGCCATTCCCTAAGGGCAGGTTTGCACGCACACCACACCCATCTGGCACAGGTGTCACAGGCCATGTGACTCCGCCAACATAAGGGACCAACGACGTCACATTCTCCTCTTCCCGTGGTGACTGGATGATGGGCGCCACGTTTTTCCAATCATGAAGGCCACAAGAGTTTTGTTGCACACAGGGTTAGTGGGAACCCAGGCCTGCTTACGGCACGGGCCGACCACCACGTGGCATTGACTGGGGTTGCACAGGGTTAGTGGCAACCCAGGCCTGCTTACGGCACGGGCCGACCACCACGTGGCACTGACTGGGGTTGCACAGGGTTAGTCGCACCCGGCGCATTGCGGCAGGCACAGACACCCCGCCACGGGACGGTGACTTTGGGTGCACTGAGTCAGTGGCACCTGAAGCTGCTGAGCAGGTGGGCACCCTGCGATGATGCCCCGTCGCGGCAGTCCAGGCAACTCAGGTTTTGTGTGCCCTGCTGGACCGCAGTGTAGGCCAGAGCTAGTGGGCAGCGCAGGCCTACCGCCACGTGGCCTCGCTTCCAGGTCACAGACTTAGTGGCACCCATTGGGCTGATCGGGTGTGCAAAAGTCACACAATTGATGTACATAATGATGAACAAATCATAACTGAGCGGGTGTGCAGCCTGCAATGTTGCCGGGTGCACTGGTATGTCCTCTGCCATGGTGTATTCACTGCCCAGCAACAAACATGAGACCTGGTGGCCTGCGGAGCATGGCTGCATGGTGTGGAGGGTGCCATGTCTGTGGGCCCGGGCTTGTGGCTTGCAGCGGCACGTGGTGGAACATCCTGTCTACATGCCGGTGGCGGAAAGTGAACAGTGAGGCCTGGGTGTGCATGGGTGGGCATGCTCTGTGGGCGGCGGGTGCCTTTGTGATGCCTCTGCCTGAGTGTGCATGGGCGGGCATGCTCCGTGGGTGGCAGGTGCCTTTGTGATGCCTGTGCCTGGGTGTGCATGGGCGGGTAGGCAATGTTATCTTGTGCAAGTGTGTGTACTGTGCCAGTCATGTATCTGGACTTTGTTTCAGATGACAGCTCTGACTCAGATGTGTGTCCTGTTGTACTGCTATACATACCGGCACGTGGTTGGAGACACACCGGTGGCAGCAGGTGAGCAGTGTGGCCTGGGTGCACGGGGTGTCTCTCTCTCTCTCTCTCTCTCTCTCTCTCTCTCTCTCTCTCTCTCTCTCTCTCTCTCTCTCTCTCTCTGTCTCTCTCTGTCTCTCCCTGTATTCTCTCTCTCTCTCTCTCTCCCCCTTTCCCTCTCTTCTTCTCTCTCTCTCTCCTTCTCTTCTTTCCTCTCTCTCTCTTTTTCACTCTCTGTCTTTCTCCCTCTCTTCCTCTCTCTCCTTTGCTCTCTCTCTGTCCTTTGATGTGCGCAGGACACACCTTCTCATTATGTGTTTTTGTCTTGCAGGCTGTGACCTACGGACTGTCCCGCGGGGAGCCGCCATGTGTCTTCATTTAATTTTGGTATTCATTTTAATAAAGTTTTATTTATTGCTTCGAAAGTGAATGTGTGATGCTCATTTCTGTGACGACACATGCATTTCAACTGTTGTGATTGTGCGACATCATGCAGAATATTTTGTACATGTTTTTGTGTACCTGATGTTGCATGTCTTTTTTGGGGAGGGTGCCAGGGAGGGGTGGTCCGGGGGGTGGTGTTGGTGGGTGTTGTGGCCCTCTTGGGTGTCCGGGCCGCATGATGGATGGCTCCATGGCATCTGTTGCCCTTCAGATGTGGCCCTGGGCTGTGCTTCCTTTTGTGGTGCAGGCTGTCGTCCGACTTAACACCAGGTCAGAGCAGGTGTAGATTTCCTGGTGCTAACGCGCCTTAACGCCGGTTTTGTGTTTTTATTGCAGATCTGGCTGGTCGTTGAGAATGTTGAGGTGTGATGTTGTCGTGGCTTTTGGCACGGGAACGCCCACTCTGCATCTCATTAGCGATAGTTGCGGGGTTCCTCTGTAGCAATGTTTTTTGCGGCTGCTATCGCGGGTAAACTGGCGCTGTGGGCTGTTAGCACCAGCTTGTGAATGGGGAGGTAAATTTATCATGACTTTGGCTGTGCTAAAGTGCTGTTAATTCGGCAATAGCTCCTTATGAATATGGCCCCCAGTTGTTTATCTGGGTAATCTCCTGCCTGTAGCTGGAGAGTGCAGAAGATCCTTGATGGAGTGGAAGAATTGTCTGGTTGGAAAAGAGTCAGTTTACTAGTAGTCAATTGTCCTGCCTGTATCTGTGTGACAGTTATCCCCTGTAGGTGGTAGTGAAAAAGTCTTGCAGGAGTTTGTTGAGATGCGGAAGAATCAAGTCAATCTATTGTACTATGTATTGTGCGGTGGACCTGAACTAGAATGTGGCTAGCTTTCCTCCAAATTAAGCCCATGGGCTGCTGCCAAAAGAACCTTTCCTATTGTTTTGGAATACATTGGACCACCTGAAATAAATAGAACCTTTGCAACAATATTTCCCCACTCGTATCTTGACTACATAGTTCGAATCTACTACAATATCACCCTAAAGAGGAAAGCAGCATTGTGGATCCGTTCTCAGCCATATCGTCCAGTCTTATTTCACTGAATGTCAGCTTCCTATTTTTTTCTTAGTGTCAAGATAAATGTTTCACTGAAATGAACAGTCAGGGGCAATATTATGAAAGTGCCCCGGGGGCGCAACGGGCATTTGCACCCGCTTTGCACTCCCCGGGGCGCTTTGGTATTACAGAACAGGTCATAGACGCTTCTGCAGCCCCTTCTGTAATACAGATCGTGCTGGCACACATAATGAACCAGCGCTATCACCAGAAGGTGTTCCCTCATTCGCCTCATGCAAATAAGGGAATCCCTTTGCGTCTACGCTCATTCTGTATTACAGACAACAAAGCTTTCAGGAAGTGCACTTACAGTGCGCGATCTAAAAGGTGGCCCACTGTCAGTAAGCACCCTGAGAGCAGCCCTCTGGAGGGGGAAAAGAGGATCCAATGGGCCCCCTAGACATCCCCTTGCAGGCCGGTGCAGTCATTGACTGCACCCGCTTGCAAGGGGATTGCTAATCGCCTCTAAAAATGCTTGGGGCTGCTGCCTGCACTGTTAAAAACACGATGCAGCATTAAAGCAGCCGCTCTGTTTTTTCACATGAATGAGTTGCCCCCAGGACAGCATGAGTTTAGCGCATTTTATGTAATAGGGTGCACTTTCCCTGTTTGACTTTGCATCCGGCACACCTGTTTTAAGGTGCGATAGGGTGCCAACAGGGGAAGTATGCACTATACATAATGGGGCCCCTTGGTATCAACCAACAGTGCTACAACTCCGGTGGGCAACTGATGGTGCCTAGATTCCTGTCTACAAGATGCCATGGAATACCACTGATTTCCCCATCATTTCTTACGGAAAAGTATTTGTGTTTTCACCACCTCCTGATATCTGTGTCCTGATATTTATGTCAGTTCTCCTATTTTTTCATATCAGATAACACTCTGAGACTTTTAAAGATATTTATTCTTTAAACGTATTATTGGTTTGGTGGTATTGCATATTTACCACATGATACAATTTACTAACCGTGAGCCTGGTATTCTGTCTAGAAACCAGTCATACTTTTTGGAATCAAATTGTTCGAGCCTTGAGGGAGCTCACTCATACCAAGAATCACTACACCTTGCTTTCCTTACCTAACAATTCAGTTTCCTAGAGTGAAAAGTAGCCATGATAATGTCCATCTGGTGGGTTTATTGGTGTGATAGAAAATTGTGTTTTTGCATTTTGTTTTTAAGTTGTGAAATATTCACAACTATTATTTTATTATTGGCATTCAAACTACATGCCCAGACTTGGTTTGGTAAACTGTTAATCACATCGTGGTATGTTACATCCCGAGAAAATGGCAAAACAATTACATTGGAAATAGATCTGACATATGCAGCTTCTGTCTTTAAGGTGAGATCTGTAAAAATATAAATATTTCAACCATAGTGGAATTTGCCTTTAGATGGTCATATATTTTGAAGAACTCACTTAGAAATAGTTTAACACACATGATATTTAAAATGTTGTGCAACAGGCTCAAAGTTCACTTTTACTAATGATATTTACTTACATTTTTACATTGGCTCTTGGGGTCATATTTGCAAGCCCCTGTCTCCACCACAACATCACTTTATACGGCATTGTGGTGATGATAGGGGTTTCACCTTATTTACAAGATGGAATTAAGCCACTTAACATAGCTTAACGCTGCCTTGTAAATAAGGCACCCTTTCACACTATTCTTAGCCTGAAAGGGGAGGGCAATGGGTGCTGTGGTGGGCATTTCACTGCAACAGCCATTGATTATGATGCTGCCCCATATATACAAGGCTGGCGTAAATATGGGCTGGGCCGAAATTAAGACCAAGGAAAACCTTGCCTCACCATGGCGCAATGAGGAGAAATATTAATTTCTCTTTGTTTTTGCTGTTTCCATGTGTGCTGTGTTTTGCAGCACACATGAAAACAGCAAAACGCCATTGATTGTATAAGGGCATTAAAAAAAAAAACATTTGCAACTTCAATGTGTGCTGAATTAAGTAGCACACATAGAAGTTACACAATGCAATTTAAAGATTGCTTATGTAGAGGAAGGTACACTTTCCTGCACATAAACAATCTTTCCCTGCAACGCAGAAATTCTTGTACTATGGTGAAAGGGTGCCTGTGTTGGTGTTAGGCAGCTAAATTTAGCACCTGCATTCTTCTTAAATCGAATTTCACTCAGTAGAGCCCTCTTATTGCTTTTTTCCAGGTAGGTTTGGTCATTAGGCTGTGTATGCATTAAACTGAAATGAGCAAAGCCTAGTAATTTGATGACTACCGCACTAATTCATTTTTGTTATGCATCCTCAACTAACCCATGTTACTGACCACCCAAAAAAATACTAGTAGTTGCAACTACCAACTCTTCTGAATTTTAAATGCATATATATGTAACTTTTTGAAGTATATAAACATTCTTCTACAAAAGATTAAATCAAGCCACAAAATCAATCAACCAGTGCTTCAAAAATGGAAATACCATCATTGAAAGACCAATAATGGATACAGTATTGTTAGTATGACAAAGTTCACCCCAAAATTGTGAAAAAAAACTTCCCTGAATGGAACCTGTGGATAAATATATGAGTTTATTACTGGCACTAGAATAACTGGATCCAATGTGCCGAAAGTAATACATCTTGTGTAAAAGGGCAGCATTTCCAAGCCCATATATTTTACATGCATTGCCTCGTAGCAGACTGACCAATCCTCTTACTTAAGTAGTTTGTCTTTTCAAATTATATGGTATAGTTTGAAGCTTCTAACAAAGGCTCTTCCTTGGCTCCCCGACAATGCTAGAAAAACGCTTGTCAAATCTTTCATAATCAGCTGCCTGGACTACGGGAATGCTCTGTTAACATCAGTAAACGACTCCTTGTTGATGAAGTTGCAGGTGGTACAGAACACTGCCACTAGACTAATTTGTAATCTTTCCTCTCCTTCCCTCTCTTCCCCTATTCTTTCGCAATCTCCATTGGGTGCCTATCAGAAAACGGGTTATTTTTAATATCTGTTGTATGTCACACGAGACAGTTCACAAATCCCACCCCGCCTACCTGTCCATGAGTTTAATACCAGATCGACCCGCAAGATGCCTTAGATCCTCGGATAAGGCTCTGTTGTCTATTCCTCGCATTCGGACCTCAAATCAGGGAGTAGATCTTTTTCCTACACTGTCCCCTATCATTGCAATAAACTCCCCCAGCCTCTGCTTATGCTCAGACTTTATTTCCTTCAAGAAGGGTTTGAAGACCTGGCTGTTTCAGGAAGCTTCTCCTGTCTCAAGTGCAGCACAGAGACACTCCTCAGGAGTGATTTGTGCACTATATTAAATGTCTATATCATATCATATCATAATATGTATTTGAAACTCTTATTGAGATTCATTCCATATTACTCTCTGTTATACCTGGTCTGTTATTTAACCTTTGGGATTTACACACTCAACAGAACCAAAATCAAATGTCTTCCCTCTTCCAATTGTACCAAAATTTTAAAAAATCAAGCCTGCTTTCTAAAGTTCAATTATATAAGTTCTTTCCCTAAATGAAACCACAGGCAAAATCACTTGGTTTCGCCCTTGACACCGGCCTGTCCTTCAAAGAGCACATTGCCAAGAAGGACCAAACATAGCATGGTAACAATTCTCCATCCTGAAGAATGTGAAACTCAACTTCCTCCAAAGTGAATTCAGCACAACAGTTCAAGCCTTTTCCTTCTCACCTGTAGATGAAAACAATGCCCTGCACTTTCATCTGTCTGACACCACAGCAGTTCGTTTAATGAAAGGCCTAAAGATGTTGGAGTATTCCACTCCAACCCTGATGTAGCTATGCCTGCCTTCCCAAACTAGACCAAAATGTTCAAGATAAGTTTCATCACACACAAGGCCAGAATAACCGTTAACCCTTTCATAACTGTCATAGAAATTAAACACCTGTTACACAGAGCTGTACAAGAAGCCAGGACATCTCCAGACTGAAAGAAAAAGCTACAAAAAAAGGGAAGAATAAAAGACAAATCTTCTCTATTTATACTCCTATGGTCTGGAACACCAACCTCACCAACATCAGAGCTCCCAAACGCCTTCTGCAAACCATACCTGAAGGCCCACATCTTCTGAGAACACTACATCTTTATATGACAGGATTCAATGCCCTTGAACAACCTCTGATTTACTGTAAGCTATCCTGAGTGGTAACTCAGGATGCAAACCCTTGTTCAGTGCTCTGTTGCTGTCCAGGTAGCAAGCAGTAACAAGCATTGGCAAAGCAAATAGGTTTCGCCTCTGCAAAATCGATTGGTTTTGTAAATGTTATTTTAAGACATGTTGCACAGCAGCAGTGTCTGCTGTACAACACAGCATACATTTATTTAAAAAAGAGCTGTTACATGGACAACATTGACTCAGCAATCAATTAGTTGAGGCGCAAGGGGAAATCAGTGACTAGTTACAGTAGTGGTCAACAGAGCACACTGCACAGCTATGAACAAACACTATTCTTTCTTTATTTGTTGTAAGAAAATGTTGGTTAAAAGTGGGCACAAAGGAAGGTGTTGGGGATGAGGAAGGGAGCAGAATGGAGCCAGTGGTCGAAGTGGGGAAAAAAAGTAGGGGAACTGTAGGCGGAGAATCAGAGGTCGGGAATAACCTGAGATTTGGATCAGTGGGCGGAGTTAGAGGTGTGGCCAGGATTGGCAAAACATCCCAATCGTTAGTATTTGTTTGGCATTTCACTGACCATTTACAGCTTATTATGTTATGTAATTCAACCAATGGATACACATGATTATTTAACGATTAATATGAGTTATTGACATTAAAATAAATTCACAAAGTGGGATATGTTTCTAATCACAGAATGTCCCAAATATGCTTAAAAGTGGAAGAACAAGCCATTTGTTTCTGAGCCATGGATTTTCTGTTGTCAGCAATATACACAGAGAGAATCAATTTTACGTGTGTAAATCACTGTATGGGAAATGTTACATCAGACAAAGGACTACAAGGTGTAGGAGTCACATGACAACCATATCAGTAGGTGGTATAGTTTTAAGAGTGATTGATCTGGAGAAACACAAACTCAGAATTTAAAACTTAATACCATGATTGGAGGTTCCCTTTAATAATCATTATTGATTTCTATCCAAATGAACACTTTTTGCAACATTAGGATAATCAAAGGCTTAGGGAAAAAAAACATAAAGCTCTAGTTTATACCTTGCAGTTTGTATGCAGCTCTAAGATGAAAGCTAATAGCTCACTGTTCTTTGTTAGGATTTTAACTTATAAACTGCAAGTAGCAAAAGGATCTTACTGTCAAAAGCAGTAACCCACTAACCTATTTACAATATGTGCACTTTGTGATGGGCATGGTACATGTTCTTAGCAGCAGGCACATTAACCCTCTGAGCTATCTTTCCATGAGTCAAAACTTCCACTAGACAAAACTCTGATCTCGCTCTAGTAAGACATTTATTTACCGGAGTTATCATGACATTTTTATTATTGCCGAAAATTGCTGTAGGCCAGGAAGGAGGCAGCAAATGCTTTTAAAACCATAATATACAATGCCCCCACTCAAAGTCAGCACCCGTTGCGGTCACACCGGTCGCATCACCCTAGTGCCAGCTCTTCTCAGGGGTCCTGTGACCTCACTGTTGCTCCAGGGTCTGCTACTTCTTAGGCCTGCCAGCAAGACTGGAGGTGAACTTCAGTGTGGATTGTGGTGGGCAAGCCTTTAAGGTGAACCCACACGCCCCTGCTAGGGTCCACCTGCTGGTGTTAAGACACCCAGGCTTTTCCGGATTTGCAGGGTCTTCTAAGGTCTAGCGTGGGAATGTGCTCACTCAGGAGAGTGGTCTGGGGGACTACTCATGAAGGCTGAACCTGTTTCCTCAGTTCTAAATTCGGCAGCTCTGGACCCAGTGCTACATCCGCTCCCTCACTGAACACCATACTGCCCCACTGAGAGAAATTTACATTGCCTTCAACTACAATCCAATTTGACCTGCTATAAGAAACTGGATGCGACTCAATTCAAATTAAGCACTGGCAAGAGCAATATGCTCCCTAAAGGAAAAAGTAACAACATCCTGGAAAAAGCAAACACTCATTGGGAATGAAAGATTAAATAAAGCTTGTGAAATGTAAGCAGGAACAACATGGTGAACTTAACGCTTTTACACTCACTATTCAGAAATCAGTGAGTGCTTCTGCCTGAAAACTACAGGGCCCAGAAAGGACCCATTTCAATGTCCACTGCTTATATGCTTACAAAACGTAAGCAGTATCGTTTAACCCCTTCAGCGCGGCGCGGATTTCCGCGCCGCGCTGAAGATTCCGTGCGCGGGCGGGGCCATGACGGAGCGGTTCCGTCATGCGCACAGCGCAACCGACGCACGTGACGGAACCGCTCCGTCACAAGCGTCGAACGGGTTAAAAAGACCACATTCGTGAACACAAAGCCGCCGTACACATTTTGTTTTCCAATCCACCCATCAACCAGGTATCGCAGTACCTAGCTTTGGCGCACTTCCCCACCGGGGGAAAACAGCGCTTCACTGGCAAACTGAGTAAAGTGACGCTAATGTTTTTGGGGTTTGAATAAAACCAATCTGGGCACTTTAAGAACATGCCGTCTTGCTTTATTTATTGATTTTTCATATTTTGAACCTTTTATTTCCGTGGCTGCACTTTGGAATAGAAAAATGTCAAAACGGCATTTCCAACAAAAGTGTTTTTCTTTTTTGCATCCATTTCACAGGGGAACAAATGAACGACAGGAAGAAAGAGAGGGTGAGAACCATTTTTTGAGTCACGGTTTTCGGTAAGTGAGGAGGAGTTAGACAGACAGAGAGGGAATAAGACTAAGAAAGAGAGGGGGGGGGGCAGCTGCCAACGGCAGAGCAGAAGCGGACACCTTCCTTGTCATGTCTGGGCAGGAAGCAAGAGACGGAGACCTTTTCCTTCTCTGCTCCCCGCCCGTCCCCAAACAGCCACTAATGCCAGCCTTCACGGCAGTGCTTGGATATTTCTTACGTCCAGGGACGCATGTTCCAAATAAAAAAGTAGGGGCACGGAATCTATAGAATTAAAGAAGTAGGGGCACGCCGTGCCCTGCCGTTCCCGCCCACTTCGACCACTGAATGGGGCAGACAAGAGGATGAGAGAGGATATGACGCAACGGCTAGAATGGCTGACTTTGAATGAAGCTGGGGAACCAGATTTGAATCTCGGCGGGAGTCTCAACATCCTGTGATTTTAGGTAAATCACTTAATCTCTCCATGCCCATAAATGAATGTGTCCATCTATGTGCAAATGGTGCTCATGTAAAGCGCTATGACACCTTTGGATCTAGTCAGTGCTAAACACATGCATTCGTATAGAGTCCGTGTTTAAGTATTCCACAGAGGACTACTTTTTTTTCCCTTGGGTCAAGTTACGTATCTAGTCAGCTCACCGTGCTTCGCGCTATCTATCACTTTCAGTATGAGGGGCGCCTGCTTTTGTTTGCTCCTGCATACGTCATTTCTTTAAGAGCGCCGTGCTTTTTACAAGCGTTTCTGTCTACTTGTTATTTAGCGCTGCTCTTTTCACTAAACTACACAGCAAGCTAACAAATACAGAACTTCAGCTGTGCAGCTAGCTGATCTTGTCAAAAACAAAAAGGTCGCGTTGGTCTCTCCTCATGACTGGGTCGGGATTCAAGATAGTACTGTGGGTCTTTCAGAATGGCACCAATATTAAGAACACCGCTTCATACTTTATTTCGGTCATGCGACCATTCTAGTGCATATCAATAAAATACATGCAGACAATTCATGAAAATATAGCAACCATAGTAAAATCACCATTAAAATGTATATCATTAAATGCGTACAGTACATTACGTATATAGCGGCCCAAATAAATACACAGTACTGGATTCCGTGAAATTACCAGATGGTCATATACAGTCGGTGGACCCAAGACAGCTTGAGCCTCCAATTGTCAGATCCACACAATCAGTGTATGTCATTTAAAAACAAAAAAGATTCATGACTGTTTCAACAATATTAAAATGTCATCACTTGATTCAGGCCATGCACAGTAAATAAAAGGCTAACATCCAGGCCAACAGGATAACAACTCCTATTCGTAAAACATGTCAATACCACACTGTAATATCCACAAAGTGCTGGGTGCCTCAAAAGGGCAAGCAATCCGAAATTGGAATTCCTGCAATGATAATCGTTTTATCCTGACTATCAATGCAACTCAGATTGAACTCGAACCTCTTGGCTAACCTGGAACAAAAATGTATGTTGCCTGAACCAGACGCTCATAAAAAACCTACTTACAACAAAAACAATAGATGTTGTAGTATCAGACTTTAACATCCTCAGTGCCACCTGATAACGTCTGATTCCCTAATCGCACAAACGGGGCGAATCCATTTTTTACAGAGAAGATAATATTCTGTACAAAAAACCCAAAATATGTTCAACTGTCTCCAGTGCAGAACCAGATGCTGGACATGTGGGTGTAACTCAATTCATAGCCCGTGTGTTGAATGCCCTTAGGGGTAAACAATCTAATCTAAATCTCACAGAGACTTTTTGCCACATGTAGTGAAATCAGATCATAAAAGAGCTCAAGCTTAGGAAAAGGTATAAAACTTAAAAACTTGGGGGCATATTATCTAGGAGTGGGCGGAATTTGCCAAATCCACTTTCGCAAATTATCGCGAAAATGTTAAAAATTATCGCAAACACGCGGAAATATCACGAAGATGCAGAAGTTTTTTTCCCGCATGTTCGCGAGATTTTCTGCATGGTTGCGGCTCGCCAACTTACCCATGTGGTTGCTCGCGGGCGTGGCCATCTTGTTTTCAGTTGTCTCGCGGTGCATGATCGTGAGAAGAAAGACGTGATCGCGCGACGCAGGACGTCACTGCGGGCGCAAACTGTCGCGAGACAGCGCAAATGGCTAAAAACAATACAACATCTCATGGAGAACGCGACCGGATCAAGAAAACTTGTCGGCGAACGCAGGGATTCAGGTAAGGCGATCGCGCGCACGAGAATGTATTATTTTACAGCGCGAGCAAGAAACAAATTATCGCCAAGCTGCGGAATGCGGAAATTTTGACATTTTCGCGCTTTCCGCGGAACGCGAAAATGTCAAATTATCGCAATTTCTGCAAACGGAACGAAATTTTAGCCCAGGCCTAATATTATCAAGACAGGCGATAAAATTATCGCCGCTTTAGCGTTTGAAAACTGCAGCTAAAACGGCGATAATGGGCTTGATACAGCCGCGGCCCGTGGAGGGAGTTCCGTGGGGCGGTAAGGCGGGGAGGGTCAGGGTGGGGGGTTCTAAAAAACGGAATATGGATAAATGCAGGTAAGTAAACAATTAAATAAATAAAACGAATTTCGTAGCAATCGCTGCATCGCCTGCAGCGCACGCTACGAAATTTGTTTTATTCTGTTTTTCTCCTCCTCTTTCTCTTGTGTCTTTATTGTATACTCTTATATACATTGAATAATTTGAATCCTCAATTTGGTGTAAAATCTTTCCATGTTTATGGCAATATGGGGTATATATTACTTGTCTTTGGTTTTTGATGGAATATGTTAGAAGTGCAATGTTCTATGCACACAAATTTTAATATACTGATATGTGTATACATGTGTATATTCAATGTGAGGTTGGTCTTGTTGTTTATTGATTTGGTTTTAATGTCGTTTTTATAAGTCATATTTATATGTTGTTTGTATGTATGCTGTCATTATATACGTTGTTTTTATATGTTATTCTGTAATTGATTACAGCCCTGAAGAAGTTCCTGTGCTAAGGGAACGAAATGCGTTGGCTGTCCGCTATTAAGGAAGATAAAGCAATTTTGGAATATATGTATTAATTTGGTCTTTCTTCTGAGTGCACCTTCCGTTATGTAAAATTCTTGGATTCACTTTACATCCAACAACGACGGATGTTGGAAGTCGTTACACCACACTTATACATTTATTGTATATACTTTACAAGAACATTTTTGGAATTTAAGTGCTTAACTGTGGTCCGTCGTTGTTGTTGCTTTGTTTGTATGTGTCTTCGCACCATGACTGTGGCCTCCTGAGCCTGCACCTTCGCGAACCTGCCCGTGTGCTCCAGACTCGGTGTGCTCATCGGGACACAGCTGGGGGCCTGTCGTGAGGACTGCGCTGCCTGAAGCGCGATCTGCCCAGGATTGTGATTTAGCGGGCTTTGCAGACTAGCGAGGGTCTGCGGGGCGTCTGCTTTGCCCTAGATTGCTGCTTGTGTGTGGACTTCACCGCCGCCGGCCTGGGGGCTGCATCAGAAGCGCTGTGCCAGGAAGACATCACCGCCGCCAGCCCGGTACCAGAAAGGAGAGAGGTGCTGAGTGCAGAAAAATCACCGCCGCCAGCCCGGGAGCCTCGGGACACTGTGTCCGCTTCCCTGCTGACATCAGGTAAGAGCTGGGATTGGACCCAGTGCGAGGCGTTGCCCAGCAACCAGGGGCTCGTCAGCTGCGAGAGCCATGCTGGCCCAGGAAGTACGGAGTGTCCCGGGAGCCACTGCGGCGTGATCGGCAACCCGACAGAGACCGCGCAACCAGGTAACAGCCCCCACCAGTTGGCAGAGCGGAGGATGGTTACCATTGGAGACGGGGAGCGCAAGTCTTGGGTGTGAGCACAGCCCTCTGTGCACAAATACTTAGGGACCTTGTGGAGGAGCCCCTTACTCCACGGTTGCGTGGAATCTGACTTCCTCATTGCTTAGAAGTAGCGCAGACCACAATAGAGCGGTCTGGGCTACGCGCCCCTAGGTAGAGGGTGATTTCAGAGCTGGCAGTAATGACGCGCACTCGAGCCCGGTGAAAAGGGGAGTTTGGCAGTACCGGAGGGAGTGCAATCTTTCTGTCAAGTGTGGTGACGATTCCTCCACGTTGGGGACAGCGTTGTCGGCCAAATCAACTATTACAGCTCCACTGTTGCGGTAACAGTCACTTCCACACGCAAGAAACAGGCTCCCAGTCATACTGAGCCTACAAGTGATCCTTTTTCAGGTAGACAGAAAACGCTTTTCATACTAGTCTTTGAGAAGATAGACAACATTACAAGAGAGCCAGTAACCCACTAACCTATTTACAATATGTGCACTTTGTGATGGGCATGGTACATGTTCTTAGCAGCAGGCACATTAACCCTCTGAGCTATCTTTCCATGAGTCAAAACTTCCACTAGACAAAACTCTGATCTCGCTCTAGTAAGACATTTATTTACCGGAGTTATCATGACATTTTTATTATTGCCGAAAATTGCTGTAGGCCAGGAAGGAGGCAGCAAATGCTTTTAAAACCATAATATACAATGCCCCCACTCAAAGTCAGCACCCGTTGCGGTCACACCGGTCGCATCACCCTAGTGCCAGCTCTTCTCAGGGGTCCTGTGACCTCACTGTTGCTCCAGGGTCTGCTACTTCTTAGGCCTGCCAGCAAGACTGGAGGTGAACTTCAGTGTGGATTGTGGTGGGCAAGCCTTTAAGGTGAACCCACACGCCCCTGCTAGGGTCCACCTGCTGGTGTTAAGACACCCAGGCTTTTCCGGATTTGCAGGGTCTTCTAAGGTCTAGCGTGGGAATGTGCTCACTCAGGAGAGTGGTCTGGGGGACTACTCATGAAGGCTGAACCTGTTTCCTCAGTTCTAAATTCGGCAGCTCTGGACCCAGTGCTACATCCGCTCCCTCACTGAACACCATACTGCCCCACTGAGAGAAATTTACATTGCCTTCAACTACAATCCAATTTGACCTGCTATAAGAAACTGGATGCGACTCAATTCAAATTAAGCACTGGCAAGAGCAATATGCTCCCTAAAGGAAAAAGTAACAACATCCTGGAAAAAGCAAACACTCATTGGGAATGAAAGATTAAATAAAGCTTGTGAAATGTAAGCAGGAACAACATGGTGAACTTAACGCTTTTACACTCACTATTCAGAAATCAGTGAGTGCTTCTGCCTGAAAACTACAGGGCCCAGAAAGGACCCATTTCAATGTCCACTGCTTATATGCTTACAAAACGTAAGCAGTATGGTTTAACCCCTTCAGCGCGGCGCGGATTTCCGCGCCGCGCTGAAGATTCCGTGCGCGGGCGGGGCCATGACGGAGCGGTTCCGTCATGCGCACAGCGCAACCGACGCACGTGACGGAACCGCTCCGTCACAAGCGTCGAACGGGTTAAAAAGACCACATTCGTGAACACAAAGCCGCCGTACACATTTTGTTTTCCAATCCACCCATCAACCAGGTATCGCAGTACCTAGCTTTGGCGCACTTCCCCACCGGGGGAAAACAGCGCTTCACTGGCAAACTGAGTAAAGTGACGCTAATGTTTTTGGGGTTTGAATAAAACCAATCTGGGCACTTTAAGAACATGCCGTCTTGCTTTATTTATTGATTTTTCATATTTTGAACCTTTTATTTCCGTGGCTGCACTTTGGAATAGAAAAATGTCAAAACGGCATTTCCAACAAAAGTGTTTTTCTTTTTTGCATCCATTTCACAGGGGAACAAATGAACGACAGGAAGAAAGAGAGGGTGAGAACCATTTTTTGAGTCACGGTTTTCGGTAAGTGAGGAGGAGTTAGACAGACAGAGAGGGAATAAGAGTAAGAAAGAGAGGGGGGGGGGCAGCTGCCAACGGCAGAGCAGAAGCGGACACCTTCCTTGTCATGTCTGGGCAGGAAGCAAGAGACGGAGACCTTTTCCTTCTCTGCTCCCCGCCCGTCCCCAAACAGCCACTAATGCCAGCCTTCACGGCAGTGCTTGGATATTTCTTACGTCCAGGGACGCATGTTCCAAATAAAAAAGTAGGGGCTCGGAATCTATAGAATTAAAGAAGTAGGGGCACGCCGTGCCCTGCCGTTCCCGCCCACTTCGACCACTGAATGGGGCAGACAAGAGGATGAGAGAGGATATGACGCAACGGCTAGAATGGCTGACTTTGAATGAAGCTGGGGAACCAGATTTGAATCTCGGCGGGAGTCTCAACATCCTGTGATTTTAGGTAAATCACTTAATCTCTCCATGCCCATAAATGAATGTGTCCATCTATGTGCAAATGGTGCTCATGTAAAGCGCTATGACACCTTTGGATCTAGTCAGTGCTAAACACATGCATTCGTATAGAGTCCGTGTTTAAGTATTCCACAGAGGACTACTTTTTTTTCCCTTGGGTCAAGTTACGTATCTAGTCAGCTCACCGTGCTTCGCGCTATCTATCACTTTCAGTATGAGGGGCGCCTGCTTTTGTTTGCTCCTGCATACGTCATTTCTTTAAGAGCGCCGTGCTTTTTACAAGCGTTTCTGTCTACTTGTTATTTAGCGCTGCTCTTTTCACTAAACTACACAGCAAGCTAACAAATACAGAACTTCAGCTGTGCAGCTAGCTGATCTTGTCAAAAACAAAAAGGTCGCGTTGGTCTCTCCTCATGACTGGGTCGGGATTCAAGATAGTACTGTGGGTCTTTCAGAATGGCACCAATATTAAGAACACCGCTTCATACTTTATTTCGGTCATGCGACCATTCTAGTGCATATCAATAAAATACATGCAGACAATTCATGAAAATATAGCAACCATAGTAAAATCACCATTAAAATGTATATCATTAAATGCGTACAGTACATTACGTATATAGCGGCCCAAATAAATACACAGTACTGGATTCCGTGAAATTACCAGATGGTCATATACAGTCGGTGGACCCAAGACAGCTTGAGCCTCCAATTGTCAGATCCACACAATCAGTGTATGTCATTTAAAAACAAAAAAGATTCATGACTGTTTCAACAATATTAAAATGTCATCACTTGATTCAGGCCATGCACAGTAAATAAAAGGCTAACATCCAGGCCAACAGGATAACAACTCCTATTCGTAAAACATGTCAATACCACACTGTAATATCCACAAAGTGCTGGGTGCCTCAAAAGGGCAAGCAATCCGAAATTGGAATTCCTGCAATGATAATCGTTTTATCCTGACTATCAATGCAACTCAGATTGAACTCGAACCTCTTGGCTAACCTGGAACAAAAATGTATGTTGCCTGAACCAGACGCTCATAAAAAACCTACTTACAACAAAAACAATAGATGTTGTAGTATCAGACTTTAACATCCTCAGTGCCACCTGATAACGTCTGATTCCCTAATCGCACAAACGGGGCGAATCCATTTTTTACAGAGAAGATAATATTCTGTACAAAAAACCCAAAATATGTTCAACTGTCTCCAGTGCAGAACCAGATGCTGGACATGTGGGTGTAACTCAATTCATAGCCCGTGTGTTGAATGCCCTTAGGGGTAAACAATCTAATCTAAATCTCACAGAGACTTTTTGCCACATGTAGTGAAATCAGATCATAAAAGAGCTCAAGCTTAGGAAAAGGTATAAAATTTAAAAACTTGGGGGCATATTATCTAGGAGTGGGCGGAATTTGCCAAATCCACTTTCGCAAATTATCGCGAAAATGTTAAAAATTATCGCAAACACGCGGAAATATCACGAAGATGCAGAAGTTTTTTTCCCGCATGTTCGCGAGATTTTCTGCATGGTTGCGGCTCGCCAACTTACCCATGTGGTTGCTCGCGGGCGTGGCCATCTTGTTTTCAGTTGTCTCGCGGTGCATGATCGTGAGAAGAAAGACGTGATCGCGCGACGCAGGACGTCACTGCGGGCGCAAACTGTCGCGAGACAGCGCAAATGGCTAAAAACAATACAACATCTCATGGAGAACGCGACCGGATCAAGAAAACTTGTCGGCGAACGCAGGGATTCAGGTAAGGCGATCGCGCGCACGAGAATGTATTATTTTACAGCGCGAGCAAGAAACAAATTATCGCCAAGCTGCGGAATGCGGAAATTTTGACATTTTCACGCTTTCCGCGGAACGCGAAAATGTCAAATTATCGCAATTTCTGCAAACGGAACGAAATTTTAGCCCAGGCCTAATATTATCAAGACAGGCGATAAAATTATCGCCGCTTTAGCGTTTGAAAACTGCAGCTAAAACGGCGATAATGGGCTTGATACAGCCGCGGCCCGTGGAGGGAGTTCCGTGGGGCGGTAAGGCGGGGCGGGGGAGGGTCAGGGTGGGGGGTTCTAAAAAACGGAATATGGATAAATGCAGGTAAGTAAACAATTAAATAAATAAAACGAATTTCGTAGCAATCGCTGCATCGCCTGCAGCGCACGCTACGAAATTTGTTTTATTCTGTTTTTCTCCTCCTCTTTCTCTTGTGTCTTTATTGTATACTCTTATATACATTGAATAATTTGAATCCTCAATTTGGTGTAAAATCTTTCCATGTTTATGGCAATATGGGGTATATATTACTTGTCTTTGGTTTTTGATGGAATATGTTAGAAGTGCAATGTTCTATGCACACAAATTTTAATATACTGATATGTGTATACATGTGTATATTCAATGTGAGGTTGGTCTTGTTGTTTATTGATTTGGTTTTAATGTCGTTTTTATAAGTCATATTTATATGTTGTTTGTATGTATGCTGTCATTATATACGTTGTTTTTATATGTTATTCTGTAATTGATTACAGCCCTGAAGAAGTTCCTGTGCTAAGGGAACGAAATGCGTTGGCTGTCCGCTATTAAGGAAGATAAAGCAATTTTGGAATATATGTATTAATTTGGTCTTTCTTCTGAGTGCACCTTCCGTTATGTAAAATTCTTGGATTCACTTTACATCCAACAACGACGGATGTTGGAAGTCGTTACACCACACTTATACATTTATTGTATATACTTTACAAGAACATTTTTGGAATTTAAGTGCTTAACTGTGGTCCGTCGTTGTTGTTGCTTTGTTTGTATGTGTCTTCGCACCATGACTGTGGCCTCCTGAGCCTGCACCTTCGCGAACCTGCCCGTGTGCTCCAGACTCGGTGTGCTCATCGGGACACAGCTGGGGGCCTGTCGTGAGGACTGCGCTGCCTGAAGCGCGATCTGCCCAGGATTGTGATTTAGCGGGCTTTGCAGACTAGCGAGGGTCTGCGGGGCGTCTGCTTTGCCCTAGATTGCTGCTTGTGTGTGGACTTCACCGCCGCCGGCCTGGGGGCTGCATCAGAAGCGCTGTGCCAGGAAGACATCACCGCCGCCAGCCCGGTACCAGAAAGGAGAGAGGTGCTGAGTGCAGAAAAATCACCGCCGCCAGCCCGGGAGCCTCGGGACACTGTGTCCGCTTCCCTGCTGACATCAGGTAAGAGCTGGGATTGGACCCAGTGCGAGGCGTTGCCCAGCAACCAGGGGCTCGTCAGCTGCGAGAGCCATGCTGGCCCAGGAAGTACGGAGTGTCCCGGGAGCCACTGCGGCGTGATCGGCAACCCGACAGAGACCGCGCAACCAGGTAACAGCCCCCACCAGTTGGCAGAGCGGAGGATGGTTACCATTGGAGACGGGGAGCGCAAGTCTTGGGTGTGAGCACAGCCCTCTGTGCACAAATACTTAGGGACCTTGTGGAGGAGCCCCTTACTCCACGGTTGCGTGGAATCTGACTTCCTCATTGCTTAGAAGTAGCGCAGACCACAATAGAGCGGTCTGGGCTACGCGCCCCTAGGTAGAGGGTGATTTCAGAGCTGGCAGTAATGACGCGCACTCGAGCCCGGTGAAAAGGGGAGTTTGGCAGTACCGGAGGGAGTGCAATCTTTCTGTCAAGTGTGGTGACGATTCCTCCACGTTGGGGACAGCGTTGTCGGCCAAATCAACTATTACAGCTCCACTGTTGCGGTAACAGTCACTTCCACACGCAAGAAACAGGCTCCCAGTCATACTGAGCCTACAAGTGATCCTTTTTCAGGTAGACAGAAAACGCTTTTCATACTAGTCTTTGAGAAGATAGACAACATTACAAGAGAGCCAGTAACCCACTAACCTATTTACAATATGTGCACTTTGTGATGGGCATGGTACATGTTCTTAGCAGCAGGCACATTAACCCTCTGAGCTATCTTTCCATGAGTCAAAACTTCCACTAGACAAAACTCTGATCTCGCTCTAGTAAGACATTTATTTACCGGAGTTATCATGACATTTTTATTATTGCCGAAAATTGCTGTAGGCCAGGAAGGAGGCAGCAAATGCTTTTAAAACCATAATATACAATGCCCCCACTCAAAGTCAGCACCCGTTGCGGTCACACCGGTCGCATCACCCTAGTGCCAGCTCTTCTCAGGGGTCCTGTGACCTCACTGTTGCTCCAGGGTCTGCTACTTCTTAGGCCTGCCAGCAAGACTGGAGGTGAACTTCAGTGTGGATTGTGGTGGGCAAGCCTTTAAGGTGAACCCACACGCCCCTGCTAGGGTCCACCTGCTGGTGTTAAGACACCCAGGCTTTTCCGGATTTGCAGGGTCTTCTAAGGTCTAGCGTGGGAATGTGCTCACTCAGGAGAGTGGTCTGGGGGACTACTCATGAAGGCTGAACCTGTTTCCTCAGTTCTAAATTCGGCAGCTCTGGACCCAGTGCTACATCCGCTCCCTCACTGAACACCATACTGCCCCACTGAGAGAAATTTACATTGCCTTCAACTACAATCCAATTTGACCTGCTATAAGAAACTGGATGCGACTCAATTCAAATTAAGCACTGGCAAGAGCAATATGCTCCCTAAAGGAAAAAGTAACAACATCCTGGAAAAAGCAAACACTCATTGGGAATGAAAGATTAAATAAAGCTTGTGAAATGTAAGCAGGAACAACATGGTGAACTTAACGCTTTTACACTCACTATTCAGAAATCAGTGAGTGCTTCTGCCTGAAAACTACAGGGCCCAGAAAGGACCCATTTCAATGTCCACTGCTTATATGCTTACAAAACGTAAGCAGTATGGTTTAACCCCTTCAGCGCGGCGCGGATTTCCGCGCCGCGCTGAAGATTCCGTGCGCGGGCGGGGCCATGACGGAGCGGTTCCGTCATGCGCACAGCGCAACCGACGCACGTGACGGAACCGCTCCGTCACAAGCGTCGAACGGGTTAAAAAGACCACATTCGTGAACACAAAGCCGCCGTACACATTTTGTTTTCCAATCCACCCATCAACCAGGTATCGCAGTACCTAGCTTTGGCGCACTTCCCCACCGGGGGAAAACAGCGCTTCACTGGCAAACTGAGTAAAGTGACGCTAATGTTTTTGGGGTTTGAATAAAACCAATCTGGGCACTTTAAGAACATGCCGTCTTGCTTTATTTATTGATTTTTCATATTTTGAACCTTTTATTTCCGTGGCTGCACTTTGGAATAGAAAAATGTCAAAACGGCATTTCCAACAAAAGTGTTTTTCTTTTTTGCATCCATTTCACAGGGGAACAAATGAACGACAGGAAGAAAGAGAGGGTGAGAACCATTTTTTGAGTCACGGTTTTCGGTAAGTGAGGAGGAGTTAGACAGACAGAGAGGGAATAAGAGTAAGAAAGAGAGGGGGGGGGGCAGCTGCCAACGGCAGAGCAGAAGCGGACACCTTCCTTGTCATGTCTGGGCAGGAAGCAAGAGACGGAGACCTTTTCCTTCTCTGCTCCCCGCCCGTCCCCAAACAGCCACTAATGCCAGCCTTCACGGCAGTGCTTGGATATTTCTTACGTCCAGGGACGCATGTTCCAAATAAAAAAGTAGGGGCTCGGAATCTATAGAATTAAAGAAGTAGGGGCACGCCGTGCCCTGCCGTTCCCGCCCACTTCGACCACTGAATGGGGCAGACAAGAGGATGAGAGAGGATATGACGCAACGGCTAGAATGGCTGACTTTGAATGAAGCTGGGGAACCAGATTTGAATCTCGGCGGGAGTCTCAACATCCTGTGATTTTAGGTAAATCACTTAATCTCTCCATGCCCATAAATGAATGTGTCCATCTATGTGCAAATGGTGCTCATGTAAAGCGCTATGACACCTTTGGATCTAGTCAGTGCTAAACACATGCATTCGTATAGAGTCCGTGTTTAAGTATTCCACAGAGGACTACTTTTTTTTCCCTTGGGTCAAGTTACGTATCTAGTCAGCTCACCGTGCTTCGCGCTATCTATCACTTTCAGTATGAGGGGCGCCTGCTTTTGTTTGCTCCTGCATACGTCATTTCTTTAAGAGCGCCGTGCTTTTTACAAGCGTTTCTGTCTACTTGTTATTTAGCGCTGCTCTTTTCACTAAACTACACAGCAAGCTAACAAATACAGAACTTCAGCTGTGCAGCTAGCTGATCTTGTCAAAAACAAAAAGGTCGCGTTGGTCTCTCCTCATGACTGGGTCGGGATTCAAGATAGTACTGTGGGTCTTTCAGAATGGCACCAATATTAAGAACACCGCTTCATACTTTATTTCGGTCATGCGACCATTCTAGTGCATATCAATAAAATACATGCAGACAATTCATGAAAATATAGCAACCATAGTAAAATCACCATTAAAATGTATATCATTAAATGCGTACAGTACATTACGTATATAGCGGCCCAAATAAATACACAGTACTGGATTCCGTGAAATTACCAGATGGTCATATACAGTCGGTGGACCCAAGACAGCTTGAGCCTCCAATTGTCAGATCCACACAATCAGTGTATGTCATTTAAAAACAAAAAAGATTCATGACTGTTTCAACAATATTAAAATGTCATCACTTGATTCAGGCCATGCACAGTAAATAAAAGGCTAACATCCAGGCCAACAGGATAACAACTCCTATTCGTAAAACATGTCAATACCACACTGTAATATCCACAAAGTGCTGGGTGCCTCAAAAGGGCAAGCAATCCGAAATTGGAATTCCTGCAATGATAATCGTTTTATCCTGACTATCAATGCAACTCAGATTGAACTCGAACCTCTTGGCTAACCTGGAACAAAAATGTATGTTGCCTGAACCAGACGCTCATAAAAAACCTACTTACAACAAAAACAATAGATGTTGTAGTATCAGACTTTAACATCCTCAGTGCCACCTGATAACGTCTGATTCCCTAATCGCACAAACGGGGCGAATCCATTTTTTACAGAGAAGATAATATTCTGTACAAAAAACCCAAAATATGTTCAACTGTCTCCAGTGCAGAACCAGATGCTGGACATGTGGGTGTAACTCAATTCATAGCCCGTGTGTTGAATGCCCTTAGGGGTAAACAATCTAATCTAAATCTCACAGAGACTTTTTGCCACATGTAGTGAAATCAGATCATAAAAGAGCTCAAGCTTAGGAAAAGGTATAAAATTTAAAAACTTGGGGGCATATTATCTAGGAGTGGGCGGAATTTGCCAAATCCACTTTCGCAAATTATCGCGAAAATGTTAAAAATTATCGCAAACACGCGGAAATATCACGAAGATGCAGAAGTTTTTTTCCCGCATGTTCGCGAGATTTTCTGCATGGTTGCGGCTCGCCAACTTACCCATGTGGTTGCTCGCGGGCGTGGCCATCTTGTTTTCAGTTGTCTCGCGGTGCATGATCGTGAGAAGAAAGACGTGATCGCGCGACGCAGGACGTCACTGCGGGCGCAAACTGTCGCGAGACAGCGCAAATGGCTAAAAACAATACAACATCTCATGGAGAACGCGACCGGATCAAGAAAACTTGTCGGCGAACGCAGGGATTCAGGTAAGGCGATCGCGCGCACGAGAATGTATTATTTTACAGCGCGAGCAAGAAACAAATTATCGCCAAGCTGCGGAATGCGGAAATTTTGACATTTTCACGCTTTCCGCGGAACGCGAAAATGTCAAATTATCGCAATTTCTGCAAACGGAACGAAATTTTAGCCCAGGCCTAATATTATCAAGACAGGCGATAAAATTATCGCCGCTTTAGCGTTTGAAAACTGCAGCTAAAACGGCGATAATGGGCTTGATACAGCCGCGGCCCGTGGAGGGAGTTCCGTGGGGCGGTAAGGCGGGGCGGGGGAGGGTCAGGGTGGGGGGTTCTAAAAAACGGAATATGGATAAATGCAGGTAAGTAAACAATTAAATAAATAAAACGAATTTCGTAGCAATCGCTGCATCGCCTGCAGCGCACGCTACGAAATTTGTTTTATTCTGTTTTTCTCCTCCTCTTTCTCTTGTGTCTTTATTGTATACTCTTATATACATTGAATAATTTGAATCCTCAATTTGGTGTAAAATCTTTCCATGTTTATGGCAATATGGGGTATATATTACTTGTCTTTGGTTTTTGATGGAATATGTTAGAAGTGCAATGTTCTATGCACACAAATTTTAATATACTGATATGTGTATACATGTGTATATTCAATGTGAGGTTGGTCTTGTTGTTTATTGATTTGGTTTTAATGTCGTTTTTATAAGTCATATTTATATGTTGTTTGTATGTATGCTGTCATTATATACGTTGTTTTTATATGTTATTCTGTAATTGATTACAGCCCTGAAGAAGTTCCTGTGCTAAGGGAACGAAATGCGTTGGCTGTCCGCTATTAAGGAAGATAAAGCAATTTTGGAATATATGTATTAATTTGGTCTTTCTTCTGAGTGCACCTTCCGTTATGTAAAATTCTTGGATTCACTTTACATCCAACAACGACGGATGTTGGAAGTCGTTACACCACACTTATACATTTATTGTATATACTTTACAAGAACATTTTTGGAATTTAAGTGCTTAACTGTGGTCCGTCGTTGTTGTTGCTTTGTTTGTATGTGTCTTCGCACCATGACTGTGGCCTCCTGAGCCTGCACCTTCGCGAACCTGCCCGTGTGCTCCAGACTCGGTGTGCTCATCGGGACACAGCTGGGGGCCTGTCGTGAGGACTGCGCTGCCTGAAGCGCGATCTGCCCAGGATTGTGATTTAGCGGGCTTTGCAGACTAGCGAGGGTCTGCGGGGCGTCTGCTTTGCCCTAGATTGCTGCTTGTGTGTGGACTTCACCGCCGCCGGCCTGGGGGCTGCATCAGAAGCGCTGTGCCAGGAAGACATCACCGCCGCCAGCCCGGTACCAGAAAGGAGAGAGGTGCTGAGTGCAGAAAAATCACCGCCGCCAGCCCGGGAGCCTCGGGACACTGTGTCCGCTTCCCTGCTGACATCAGGTAAGAGCTGGGATTGGACCCAGTGCGAGGCGTTGCCCAGCAACCAGGGGCTCGTCAGCTGCGAGAGCCATGCTGGCCCAGGAAGTACGGAGTGTCCCGGGAGCCACTGCGGCGTGATCGGCAACCCGACAGAGACCGCGCAACCAGGTAACAGCCCCCACCAGTTGGCAGAGCGGAGGATGGTTACCATTGGAGACGGGGAGCGCAAGTCTTGGGTGTGAGCACAGCCCTCTGTGCACAAATACTTAGGGACCTTGTGGAGGAGCCCCTTACTCCACGGTTGCGTGGAATCTGACTTCCTCATTGCTTAGAAGTAGCGCAGACCACAATAGAGCGGTCTGGGCTACGCGCCCCTAGGTAGAGGGTGATTTCAGAGCTGGCAGTAATGACGCGCACTCGAGCCCGGTGAAAAGGGGAGTTTGGCAGTACCGGAGGGAGTGCAATCTTTCTGTCAAGTGTGGTGACGATTCCTCCACGTTGGGGACAGCGTTGTCGGCCAAATCAACTATTACAGCTCCACTGTTGCGGTAACAGTCACTTCCACACGCAAGAAACAGGCTCCCAGTCATACTGAGCCTACAAGTGATCCTTTTTCAGGTAGACAGAAAACGCTTTTCATACTAGTCTTTGAGAAGATAGACAACATTACAAGAGAGCCATCGATTTTTGAAGTAACTTTATTGATATGTTGGTTTGCTAACATTTTTGATCTGACCTTAATCTATATATAAAAATAACTTTATTTTTTATGATATCTGGTGTAGTGTCCATTTGGGGTGATTCACTGTATTACTGTGAGTGTTGGTGCACATACTTTACACATTGCCTTGGGGATAAGCCTGTCTGCTCGTGCCAAGCTACCAAGGGGTTTTCTACAGTGTGTTTCCCCCTTACCCTGACTAGAGTGGTGGTTCTGCCTGGCTTTGGCGCAAGCCTTAGCCAACCAGCAATCCCATTTCTAACAATTCTCTTTTGTCTTTTACCTTCTTGCCCAGAGAAGACAAGTACAGTGTCCGCATCTCCTGCTCTGCCGCTGCTAGCTTCACCCCATCTCTCTTTCTTTATCTTCCTCTCTTCCTCTTTCAGTCTCTGTCTTGCTCCTCCTCACTTGCTGAATGAAAACTGATACTACAATAAATAGCTCTTACTCTTTTTTCCCTTGTGAAATGGATGCAAAAAAGAAAGAAACAGTTTTGATGGATTGCAGTCTTTTTCTGACATTTTTATATTCTAAACTTTGTGCGTAGTGCCAGTAACAACGCAATTATTGATTAATTCATTAAATTCCTGCAGCCCTTCCAGGCACAATCCTATCACCGCACCTACAGCAGGTTCTCAGAAAAAGAGGAAAACCTAAAATATTTCCAATAAGAAATTTTAAGCCTCTCTCCCATTTCTCCCCTGTGCAGTCAACCATGGCCCCGTCTTCCGAAAGGTTTCCAGTCTTTGGCAGCTGCCCCCATTTTTTAGTGTTCATATAATCACAAAGAATAATTTCCCTCTGGAGATGCCTTTCACATTGTATCTATTTTCAATAAATCAAACTATTTAGTAATAGAGCCCACAGCAATAACATGCATGTGATCTTTCATGCTGCTTTAAGCCATTTACAATGCCAATAGCTCTAGCACAATAAAATGCGAGACCTATTGAATTAGAATGCCTGGTTTTTAATTGCAAGTGATTTTGCAAGTACAGGGCAAGCGCTGTACGGGTGAAACCTAAAAATGACTATACCACCATAAACGTTTTGTGTAAAACATATTGGAAAAAGTAAGAATGTGGTCCAACAAAAAGGAGTTGAACAAAGATTTTTCCAGAATGAAGCAGGTCACGAGGAGCAGGGAAAGCATCGTAGATGGTCTTTGCTGTAGCATGAAGAGCTGGTCAGGTGCTGCGGGCCGCCATCGCTGTAGTGCAAAGATCCTGTCAGGCTTTGTAGACCATTGCTGCTGGAGATTCGCATTGGCAGCCATCACGTACTGTCCAGGCTGTAGTCCAAAATGCAGTTCTTGTGTTGCCAGTCATCGCTAGCGGTTGCTGTAGCACGAAAAGTCAGGTTAGTCGGAGTTTCGGGTTGGCGGTTGGATTGGGCGGCAAGATCTTAATATGAACAGGCCTGTTTGCTGTCGGGAAGCACCAAAATCTTCAAATGTTCTCCTTTTCTAAAAAGGGGGACCTCACATGATGCCTTACCAAGGGTCCAGGACCTGAGTGGCACTTCTTGGGGGTTAGGAACTCACTCCAGCAGATGCTAGCAGGGCGCAGGCAGGTCCAGTTTGCAGGTCATCTGGTCAGATGCAGGGAGCTTCTTTTGTCCCTTGTCCCTGTAACTCAGAACAGGTGGTCAGTCAGATGATCCTTGGAGTCACTTCAGCATGGGAAGAAGGGTACAGTACAGCCTTCCTTTTCAGCCAGCATGGCAGCAGAGTAGCAGGACAACAGAGTAGCATTCCTTCTTGAAGAAAAGCAGCATAGCAGTCCTTCTCAGTCTTCCACAGTTCCATTGGTGCACTGAAGAGTTGAGTCTGAGGATCCAATATTAATATTTGTGCCAGCTTGAAGTAGGAGAAGTTCTAGAGGGTTTCAACCCCAGAGGTGCCTGAAATTACCTGACTTCCTGCGCTAGCCCCAGGTTATCTGGGGTCACAAAAGACTAGTGTCAAACCCTTTGTGAGTGTGCTGAGACAGAGGCTTTGTGATGTGCAAGTTTGGTAGGTGACAACTCCACCCACTTTTAGGTCATGGCCCATCTTGCCAATTCTTAATACCCCTTAGTCTCACTGCCTGGGAGCTATATACAAAGAACAACTGCCAACTACAACTAGTCATGTGACCCTAGAAACAGGCTGAAGGCACCAAATGGGAGGCACCAAATTCGATATTTTTACCTGCTGTAAATTGAAAGCTATGTAATAATGTAACCCAATGTTATTCAATGGGAGATGCAGGCCTTGCAGTACTGAAAAACACATTTTGTTTTTTACTACCAGGGCATGTAAAAGTTAGAAGTACATGTCCAATATTTTAAATATACTGACCCCTGCCCAAGGGGCTGTTTAGGGTGACCAATATGTATCAAAAAGGAAGGTTTAGGCCTGGTAAAAGGTTTATTTTGCCAGGCCAAAATGCCAGTTTAAAAACTCCACACACAGACTGCAATGTCAGGCCTGAGGCATGTTTAAAGGGCTACTTAGGTGGGTGGCAAAATCAGCGTTGCAAGTCCACTAGTAACATTTAATTTACAGGCCCTGGGCACACACAGGGATTTACAGATAAACTAAATGTGCCAATTGGGTGTAAGCAAACGTTACCATGTTTTAGGAAGACAGTAGAAGCACTTTAGCACTGGTTAGCAGTGTTGAAGTGCACAGAGTCCTATGGCCAGCAAAACCGAAGTCAGCAAAGACAGGAGGATTGAAAGAACAAATTGGGAGAAATCCATGCCAAGGATGTCGGGTCTATCAAGCAGAATCTCCTAAAGCACTTTTGTGCAAGTATGGCTGGAAATAAGACGAAAAAGGTATCCTAAGCGTAAGTACATACAAACCCATTGAGATAAATAAAAAAATGGAACTTCTTACATTCTTCAATTGGATATTTCTACACATTTATTAATGCATTTGTTAGAGCTGTCATCAATAGGGTTGTCTTTCCCCAACTTTTTGCCTACTCACGCCCACTGTTTGCTGTATCTTTCTGTTCGCCTTAGGACTCTTAACACTTTACCACCACTAACCAGTGCTAAAGTGCATGTGATTCTCCCTTAAATAGGGTAACGTGTGTATACCTGTTTGGCATATTTATGTTACTTGTAAGTCCCTTGTAAAGTGGTATACCTTATACCCAGGGCCTGTACACTAAATGCTACTAGTGGGCCTGCAGCACTAGTTGTGCCACCCACACAAGTAAGCTTTCAAACCTGTCTCAGGCCTGCCATTGCGGGGCCTGTGGGTGTAGATTACTGCCACTTCGACATTTAAAACCACATGCGAAGTCTTAAACTCCCCTTTTATTACACATGTCACCCTAAGTTAGGCATTGGTAGTCCTAAGGACAGAGTGCTGTTTAAGTAAAAGGTAGGACATGTACGCTTATGTTTTACATCTCCTGGTAGTGATAAACATCCAAGTTATTTTATTTTACTACTGTGAGGCCTACTACTCTCATAGGTAGCATTGGGAATTCCTTAAAACACCTTTAATCTGTAATTCCTGATTAGAAAGGAGTAGCTAAACCATGTTTCATATCTTTGGAATGGTAACAATAAATCCTCTTTAGTGGTAAAGTGGGATTTGACTTTACTATATTTGAAATGTAACTTTTGGAAAGTGAGAATTTCTCTGCTTTTAACTGAGCTCTCTGTGCCTGCTACCTATCTCCAATACACGTCTGGGCTGGGTGACAACTATACTTTGTGCATTCCCTTTAGACAGCCACAAAAAAAGGAAGGGGGGTGTGACAGAGGACTCCTCTGCATTCACCTTCAGTCTGATCGCCTTCCTGGCAGGAAGGGAAGCTGACACATTTGAATACCCACAAAAAGGACTGATTACACCCGCACAGAGCTGGGATGAAAGGGCTCCTGTGCACTTCAATGAGCTGCTTTGAAGTCACCCCCACTGCAAAGGCACATTTGAGTACCAGTACTGGGGCTCTGACCCCACCAAGAGAGTACACTACTAAACCTGTGAAGAACTCTGCCAGGAGTAAGGACTGCAGCGCTACAAGGATTGCTAGTTTGCTTGAGTGATTGTTCCAAGGAACTGTTTCACTGCTGTGCTGATCTGCCCCTGCTGCCTGCTGATCTCTGCCCTGCTGAGGACAAATACTGTACCCTTCTCACTTGAACCCAGAGTAACTCCAATGGCTTGTCTACTGTTTGCTGAAGTTTCAGGGACACACAATACTTCTTGCAATTCTGCTGGGGCTGCTGGACTCTGCCATCTGTGAATCCCACTGCTGCCATCAATGTTAGAAATTAGGTCTCTATTTAATAGAGGCTTGCACCCTGTCCAATTAGGAACTACAATCCTAGTCAGGGTAAGCTCGATACACACCTCAAATTAAGCTGTGCTCACCCTCTGGTAGCTTGGCACAGAACAGGTAGGCTTAACGTAAGAGGCGATGTGTAAAGTATTTGTGTAATACACACTGTAATACAATGAAAATACCACAAAAAGTCTCCACACAGGTTTTGAAAAAATAGAGACTATCTGAGTAAAACAAGATAAAAATTACAAAAGCATTGCTTAGAAGTCAATAGCATGGGTCACCATTAATCGGCAAGGTGTTGAGGCTCTGAGGGATACAGGTACCAGCATGACTATGTTAAGGAATTAGCTGGTAATTCCAAATGCATTCCACCAGGTCGTGGCGGCTGACAACAAAGAGGGTCACTGCCCACTAGCCCTTGTCCCCTTTGAGTGGCGGTTGATTACATGTCTTCTGAAAGTTGCTGTGAGCCCTGTCATGCCTGTGGACCGTTTGCTGGGTAATGACCATGCGCAAAGTATCTGGAAGGAAGTGAAGCTCAAGGCTCATGTGGAGATGTTGGGGTTACCTGATTAAATCTGTGCAAAGACAAAGTCCATGACTGCCCAGGATGGGAGTCAAAAAGGAATGGGACCTGGAACCGTGGCTCAGTCAGCTGCTAAAAAGCAGAAAGGCAAAGGGTGTGGTAAGCCAGTCCCTAAGTGTGTTCCCAGTGAGGTGGATGGGGCACCTGCGGTGGCCACCCCAATGTCCAATGAGGTGGGCACTGCTTCCCTTAGTGACCTGCCTGTACTTGATAGCTTGCATGTAGAAGGAGGACCCACCAAAGAGGAGTTTTGTAGGGCACAGAGGGAGTGTCCAACCCTTGAGGGCATGAGGAAACAGGCTGAAGCCCAAGCAGCAGGTGATGTCTCTGGCAATTATCACATTGACTGGGTGAAAACTTCCTTTAGAGTGAGTCATTTATAGTGAGCCTAAGTCTCCTGTGCATGGCACAGCAAGAGCCCTGATGGTCTCCCAGTGCTGCAGGCCTTCCTACTGGAGATGGCTGGAAGGACACTTAGGCAAAGTCACAACATTTGTAAGGCTTGTCCCACATTTCCTTTGGCCCAATATCAAGACATCCTCTGATGCATTCTGCAGGACCTGTGCAACCTGCAAGGCAAGGGGAAAGACAGGGCAAAGGCTTACAGCCCCCAATAACCCTTTGAGAGAGTGAGCACCAACTGTGTAGGGCCTGTAGATCCCCAGATTGCTTGAAGCAATAGGTTCATCCTGGTTCTGGTGGATCATGCCACTAGGTACCCAGAGGCAATCCTGCTGAGGACCATTACTGCACCTACAGTGGCAAAGGCCCTGATCAGATATTTACCATCTGGGCCACAAACTTCATGTTTGCATACATGCAGTCAATGATGAAGAAGTGTGGGGTAATCTACAAGTTCTCTTCTTATTACCATCAACAAGACCTTGAAAGGCATGAGTAGAGGCCTACCTTAGGCCCTGAGGAATGTACCACAGAAAGGGGTGGGCTTTAGCCCCTTTGAGCTTCTCAATGGGCATGCTGTTAGGTGACCTCTGAGTCTGGTGAAGGTAGGGTGAGAGCAAGCTCACAGGTAGGCTCTCTGTCATGAGCTGCATGCTGGCCTTCAGAAACCAGATGGCTAAGTTGTGGAAGCAAGCTTCAGACAACTTCGAGCTGTAATGAAAGATTGATATAACCAAAATTACAGCCTGGGTAGAAAGTGTAGGTGATGGAACCTGTGGAAAACTGGGACCTCCTTGAGGTGATTGAAAAGAAAGATAAGGCCACCTACCTGAAAGACCCTAGGATCCCCAGTCAACCCCACCAGCTACTTCACATCAATTCTACCAAAATCCATACTTTAAGAGGTCTGAGGTCACCAGGCAATTGTTGACAGATTGAGAAAAGGAAGAGGAGAGTGAACCTCTCCCTGATCTCTTGGATTCCAAGGAGAAGGATAGGTCTAGTCTAACTCCTCAGCAGCAGAGGGATTGTCACCAAATGTTTGGACAGTAGTACACTCTGTTATCCCTTATTCCAATGACTACTCACCTGTTTACCCGTGATGTGGAGAGGGGACAGGCTCCCTGTTAAGAATAAAAATTACAGATTGTCAGTTAAGGTGAGGGCCAGCATCAAGAGTTAAGCCTCTAAGATGCTAGAAATGGGGGTGATAGAACCCTCCAGTAGACCCAGGTCCAGTCCGGTGGTTCTGGTACCAAAGGTTACCCCGGCTGGAACCACACCTGAACTGAGGTTCTGTGTGGATTATAGATGGCTAAATTCTTTGACAAAGACTGATGCTTATCCGTTCCTCAGAGGGGATGAGTGGATTATCAGGGTGGGGCTGCCCACTACTTAAGTACCTTTCATCGTACATAGGGGTACTGGCAGATCACCCTAACAGAAGGTGCTAAGGAAAGGTCAGCCTTCTCCACTCCAGAGGGTCACTATCAATTTAGAGTGATTCCCTTTAGACTCAATAATGCCCCTGCCGCCTTCCAGAGGTTGGTGAACCAGGTACTTGCTGGTATGGAGGCCTTCTCAGCTGCTTATCTGAATGACATAGCTTTTTTCAGTAGCAGTTAGAATGACAACCTTTTTTGCCTCCAGGAAGTTCTGTAAGCTCTGCAGCAGGCGAGTCTGACTATCAAGGTCAGTGTTTATCAGATAGGGTAGGGGTCTGTGGTGTACTTGGGACTCCTGGTGGGCAAGGGTACGTGCAGTCCCTCCAAGCCATAGATAGAGACTATCATGGCCTGGGAGCCCCCCCAAACCCAGATTGTGGTCATAGCATTCTTGGGCCTCACCAGGTAGAACAGGAGGTTTGTCAAGGAATATGGTACCATTGTTGCTCCATTGACAGAGCTCACTCCTAAGTAGGCCTGGGCGGAGTTCACTTAGCCGCACTACGTGGAACTTTGTAGAGTGAAAAAAAACCTCTGCAGCGCTGGGCAGAGTTCCACAAGCGGGTAGAGTTGCTTGTCACGCCTGCTCAAGTGATGCTTTCTGGCATACTTAATGCAAAGTGCGTTCTCATGCTGGAATTCGCATGCAAACAGCACCACGCAGTTTATGTGGGCGTGGCCATCTTGGTTTTTGCTCTGTTTATGGTACTGAGCAAACTTTTCAATTCCAGCCTATTCTCTTTATTCCTACCATTCTGAACCCTTTCTATCCCTCATTTGTTATCTTTACATTACCCTGTGTCTTTGTATGTTTTTTTTTCATTTTCTTGTTTTTGCATGACTTTTGTAGTACTTTTGTATTTTTTACTTTAATGTCTTACTTTTTCCTTCCTTCCTTCCTTCCTTCCTTCCTTCCTTCCTTCCTTCCTTCCTTCCTTCCTTCCTTCCTTCCTTCCTTCCTTCCTTCCTTCCTTCTTTTTCCTTCTTGTTTTATCTACTTTCTTCTCTTCCCTTGCCCACAACCAGTGCCATGACAGAGCAGATGAACAGCAGCACCAGGCTCCCCGAATCAGCATGGGGGGCAGCCCCTCATGTTATTCACAATGGTGGAGGTGGCTGTAGTAGTTTTTTCATGTGCGTGCTACCTCCACTCCACCCTGGCACCAGACCGCCAGGCATAAGCAGCGGTGGGGCAGGGTGCATCAGGCTGTGCACCAGGATCCAGTGCACTAAACATCAGCTTACTCACCTGTGGGTGGACATCATTGATAGGGACTAGGACGAACCGCTAGGTGTTGACGTTGGCAGCTTGGTGAGTAATAATTATTTATTTGTTGTGTTCTATCTATGCTAAAATACAATCCCAAATAGCAAGCATGCTGCTCACACTCAGGTAAGTTAAGTTTATGCTACAAATATTATGTGAGCATCCTAGAGTAGCTAGGTGCTCTGCGGTGCTACCTAGTCCTACGCGTTGGTGCTCACTTGGACTGTTTCTTTAAGAAGTCATGCAGAGCTTCCCGTGTCCTGTCACTGAGATAGTGGTAGTTATTGCCATTAGTGAGCTAACGCGTTCTCTCACTTCTCTGTGCCCTTATGTTTTAGGCTCAGCCAGCCAAACAAATAGTGGCACACAGGGATATAACCACAGACACACTCACACACCACTAGAGTGTTATGGAGATACATGCATGCATACAGGAATGCAAATCAAGCACAAGCACAGACACACATCAGCACTCACAGGCACACATATACGCATTGTCAGACAGACACTTCACAGACGCACACATACACACTGTCAATAAGACACTATGAGAAAACCACAGGCCAATGCACACAATCAAAGGTAGTCAAACAGTAGCACATACACGCGTACACAACAACAAACAAACATGCACACATCCAGTAGGACCTCCACACACACACACACTTACACCTCTCACCCGCTCACGCACACACTCACCAACACACAATGTAGACCTCAAAGTGGTGGGAACAATAATCTTTGTTGGGCACAAAATATGGTCTGCACCTCTTGCAATTTGGTGACAATTTTTTAAACAAAAACCGCAGCTGGCACTTGTATCTGCCACGGTGCTATAAACGTCCCTGTGCTGCTTTCAGTTGTGCCAAAAATACGTCACTGCAAACGCACGCTGCAGGCTGCAGCCAAGCTCCATACACATCATCACGCAGTCAAAGGCAAAGAACCAGAGTGGAATCCACCCCTCATCTCCAGAAACAGGGGCAAAGGCATTGTAATAGAGGCGAGGGGATACTTAATAACTCTAGAGATGGGTAGTAGGTAGATAGACGGGTAAATGGCTGAGTAAGTAAACAGACACATGGACAAAGGAGAAGACAAACCCAGATGGATGGACAGATAGGTGGTGTAAGTCAGACAAGAAGGCTGGGTAGACAGATTGACATATGAAAGGATGTGCAGGTATAGAGACAGTATAAACAGAAAAAGAGTGGTGTGAAATCGCAGCCATTAAAACATTTAGCCCACTCTCCTTTACCACTCCAGCAATATATTGCATTAAGTGAATGAATGAATGAATGGATATCTTGTTTGTGTATTGGCAGAACTTAAAAGAGTCAGAATTCTCTTAGCAGCAATGCACATGGCATTGCGTGGGACATATTTGTTGCTGTGATTGAATTATATTTTATCTCCAGTTTTTCCGGAAGCACAAACATTATCTTGGGGGACGTGACAGTGCTTTACATTGACATTTTTTTTTCACAACAGATTTTATTGTTTACAGACACTGTAGGCCCAGGTAGCACCAGGGCCGCATTTGTATACATATTATAGCGATGATAAAGATGTCAATTTTAACAATATACAGTTGTTGCAGGATGGAATATGCAGAAAACGGAATTAAATGCATATAAACATTATTAACTAGAAACAACGATGTCACAGAGTCCATATGTATATTGTCATACAAAGTCTCCAATCGCAACATTTGAGTACTGATACAATTATTCATAAAATATATTCCCCACATTTGATCTTTATGGCAAATCTTCAATACGTATTGCAGGGGGAACAGGTTCAAGATACAGACCCCGATAATCAGCCCACTGCTTTCACAAACTTCAGATGTTTCTGAGGACATCCACATGCCAAGAAGATCGGTATTTCTAACCCCATGGAAAAAATCGAGGCCCCGTTTCCAGGCCCCTACGGATGGCAGTGAACTTGCCTTCCAAGACTTAGCAATGTCTCGCTTAGCGAGAGTAAGGCCCAGGAATAGCATGTCTTTTGTATCTGTTACCTCCAATACCCACCGTAATATGAAGCATAGTTAGATGCGGTGACTGTGGAATGTCCCAACCCAGCACCTCAGATAGACAAGCCAGCACACAGACAGAGGAGGATTTTAATCATCCCGGCGTGCCAGAGTCTATAGAGAGTGAAATACACAGGGTGAAGATATTTAAATTGTATAAGACGAAGGCGCGCAGCAATGGCCGCCCCACGCGGGGATTCTAGAGCCTCAACCCAGTCATTCTTATCAAGTGGACCAAGATCTTTCTGCCAGGCCTCTCTGGTCTTAATGAGTGTAGTGTGGCGATTAGTGACCAAGGTGCGATATAACTTTGCGATTTTGTGCTGGCCCACCTCACCAAGGAAAACCTTGGCTTCGACGGGATTTAAGTCGGGAATATTGTCTTGCTGGGCAAGGTATGTGTAGAACGAGTGGAAAAATAGTAAATATTTATAAAATTGAGACCATGGCATTTGAAATTTGGTTTGCAGCTGCTGGACGACTTCAGGGTCTGACCCTGGAGGACAGCGCCGACTGTTGATACACCTCTAGAATCCAATCCCACGAAGCCCTATAGGTCAGCTAATTGGGCCAGGAGGCCATTGCATCAAAGAGAAGTCTTTTTCGTGAGTTTGCTCCACACCCCATCCTACGCAGCACCTGTCACCATATCATAAAGACCGTCTGAGTAGCGGGGGCAGGAGTTTGAGCATCACACTAGAATGTAGAATTGTGTGTAAAGACCTAGAGTTCATTAACCAATGCTTGACGGCGTATGCAGGGTCATGTCGATCCTTATACCACAAATCATTTAAAATGAGGCGATGAGATGCCGCATGGTACGCCTGAATGTCTGGAGTCACAATGCCCCCGCAGTATGTGGACTGTAAGCACATTCTTAGTGCGAAGCGCACGGGGCCCCCCCAAAAGAAATGACAGAGGATTGTGTTCAATTGCCGAAACCATGCATGCAATATTGGTGAGGGATGATTTTGAAGTTGATAAAGAAGACGGGGTAACAACACCATTTTCAAAATGGCCGACCTGCCGAACAATGATAAGGGCAAATGTGACCAGACATGCACCTGTTCTTTGATCTGAGTCAGAGGGGCCAGATTCCTATTCCAGGAGGCGGGTTGTAATGCGGACAAAAACACCCCAAGATACTTGAAGCCATCTGGGACTACCGTAACCTCAAGTGTCCAAGTCCCGAGCTGATCAACCCCACGCATGGGCCATAGAAAAGATTTATGAGCATTCATGTAGTGACCGGAATTCTCACCAACAATTTGAATTATTCTAAGCAGGCCTGGGCCAGAACTAATAGGGCATGTGAGAAAAAATAAGACATTGTCGGCTTACAACGCTATACAATCAGAGACCTCACTTGACCACTCGAAGCCCTATACCTGGGCATCTATTCTTACCCACGCCCCAAGTGGCTCCATGGCAAGTGCAAAGAGATAGGGAGATAAAAGGCATCCCTGCCTTGTGCCCCTTCCGATGCAAAATGGCTGCGAGGTTGAATCAGTAATCTGGGCCGAGGCAGTGCTGTCTGTGTATAAAAGGCAAATATATTTAAGCAGTCGAGGGACAATGTTCAGGCGGTTTAGAAGAGCAAAGAGGTAGGTCCAGCTAATGGAATCAAAGGCCTTGTCGATATTGGTAAGAAGGAGCGCTGCTGGCTCATTCAGACAGTCCACAGAGGGAATAGAATTGTGGGCACGACGGATGTTATGTCTGGTGGCGCGGCTGGGCATAAAGCCCGCTTGATCTTGGTGAATTAATTCTGTTATTGGCGGGACAATGCGATTTGCAATGATTTTGGCCAACAATTTCGCCTTCGACATTTAGAAGGGAAATCGGTTTATATGAGGTATGCAGTTCCGGGGGCTGGTCTGGTTTTAGGAAAATCACTATTGTGTCATGGCGGCAGACAGTTGGAAGCCGGCCGTCCTCCATCGCTGCATGGAGTGCTGCCAAATAGTATGCACATATTTGAGACTTGTATTTCTTAAAGAATTCACAAGGAAATCCGTTCAGGCCCAGTGCTTTACCCATGCTCATGTCCATGAGAGTACTATGAACTTCCTCAGTCGAGATCGGGGCATCTAGATCATCGCTCATGGAGTCTGGCAAGGACCTCGGGGGCAGATCAGTCAGGAATCGGTCAATTGTGGGCTCAGGGAGAATCACCAGCGTGTGTTTAAGTCTGTGAAGTAATCCACAAAGCTGGTAGCGATTTGAGCAGGGTCTGTAAGCACATCACCATCTGGGCTGTGGATTTCGGAAAGAGTCACGGGTCGGAGCATCTGCTGGCATAGACAATGTAGAAGGGCACTAGATCTGTCTCCCCACGGATAGATCCGGCTAAGCGCAGCGAGCCAATACGTCTTGGCCTCGTCCTAGAGATCACTAGCATATATTTGCTGTGTTATGGAGAGCTGACTGCGAGTCCCGTCGCCATCTTCAGGACTACTTCTTTTCACGATGCTGCCGAAGTCTTGCAGTACAGAAGGCAATGTCCACCCCCCTTAGCGTTGGTTTCATAGCTTCCCAAAAAGTTTCGAAAGAGTCAACGGTGCCGACATTGTTGAAAAAATATTCGGTAATGGCAGTATACATCTGGTGATGATAGTAATCATCCTGTAGTAGCCATGAGGATAGGCACCAACGGGATAGGGAGCATCTGAGGCCAAAGTGTAATATTAGTGTAACTTTAGAGTGATCTAACAAGCCCTGGGGCAAGATCCCGGCTGTCACAATTTTGTGCTTGTGGGGAGCAGAGATGAATTTATAATCAAGGTGAGAGAAGGAGTCATGAATGCTTGAGAAGTATGTGTATTTGTTCAGAGTCGGATGTAGTTTCCGTCAGGTATCCACCCATCTTAGACCCTGAGTCAATGTTTGGAGTTTCGCTCTGTCCTACGCCATCTGTCCATTGAGGGGGACATAACATCATTCCAATCACCCCCGCTATCATCAGGCCCTGCAAAATCTCTGCCCAATGGGAAGTCAGTCGTTCCACCAAGTTCCACGACAGGGGTGGGGGGACATATACACAGACTAGGGTGAGAAACTCGCCGTATACTGTGCCTGTCGCCACTATATACATGCCCTGGGGGTCAGACCAGGTCCGGTCCTGCACAAATGGCACCCTGCCATGAATTAATATCGCAACCCCCCTAGATATCCTAGTGAATCCAGAGAGGGAGGTCTGAACAAAGCCAAAGCGCGGAAGGCAGGGTGTCTTATTTCCCAGTAAATGGGTCTCTTCTACCATAAGAATATCTGTATTGTAGCGCTAGACCTGGCGGAGTATGGCCCCTCTTTTGATCTTATCCAGCAGGCTGAGGACATTCAAACTAACAATGTTTTAACTCTGCGGCTGGGATTCAGTCATATCGGTTAATTGACATGCAAAACGACCAATATGAGGGTGGTATGATACGATTGGACTCTATACATGTAATACTACATTGTGACATTAAAAATAACGTAACTTCCAATAAACCACACCTCCTCCCTTCCCCCCTAATACCTCAAGAATAATGAAGCATCTGTCACGGTGTGGCTTGCGTCCTGCCCCCAAGAGGGGGTAGGAACCGCTCCCAACCAATGGATCCCCAATAAACAAGTGTACATTAAAGTGTCTACAAACCCACCAAAATGTACAGGTTTGTGTAACCCGAATTTAACCAGCCATCAAGATTAATGAGGCTTTACGAACTGTTCTGCCAGCATTTGTTATGAAGGTGTAGGAGATTGTTGACCCTCTGTTATCCGTCTGCAAGAGCTACTGTGAGAGATTGACATTTGATTCAAGATATACATAGGATGCGACATTATTAGAGATCGATAAGGTGATACGAATTTCTTCTCAGGGACATTATTGAGACAATAATAAGTCATTCAAAAGAAACAAAGTACACATTACATTTAGGGGTGCTAGTGCATATCAATACGACTTAATATACTGAGCTCCAACTTTAGGTTTATCTGAGTTTGCCAAATAGTTTCAGCGCCAGATTTGCACTCTCAGCCCCGGCAGAGGTCTTGTGTGCACAAAGCAGTGCAGCGAGAGTTCACTTCGGGTGAACCGTGAATGGGTACAATTCTGGTATCCTTTGAGTGCATGCTGAACTGTTGACATTGCTGTTTTTCGAAGTTCATGTTATTCCATCAGAAAAATGATAAAACTAAAGTTACGGATTTATTGATAGAATCAATCTGAGTCATAGATACTCTGTGTCGCATTCCGGTGCCTCACTTGTTTTACAGAGAGACGGCCCTGCTCAAACTGCAAGGCCACATCTATATGGGAACATATGCAAACCCAAATGTTTCCCCTTATGACAGCCACCACTGAGGTGCAGCTTGAGTTCTACTGTACACAGAGTGCAGAGCCCACTGGAAGGAGGCATGCCTGTGGTTAATTGTGCTCCTGTTCAGAGGGCGTAGCTTATCAAATGGGACAGTGCTGAGAGTAATTGCTAGTGGTTCCCGTTCATTCAAGTATTTACCCATTGTTTTTTAGTCTCTAAGTGAAATTCCAACAGGACGCCCACCTTTTAACATTAGTTGGTCTCATTCCCATCAGGTCTTCAGATTAATCACTTATTATGCAAATGAGTTTCAATAAATTGTATTGTGTGCTTGACATCTGTCCCTCTTGTATTTATGTGAGACTACTTTCGAGTCACTCTTATGGCCAGCAATAAGATTAGATTTAGGTTTATTTTTACTTCAGGTTCAAAACTGATGTAGGATTAGTGTTTGTTTAGCAGTAAGATTACCATTAAAGATAACACATACAAAAATTAATATGGGCTAATTGACATTATGTTTAGCATTAGAGGTTTTGGGCGTCAAGATTAGCATATGCTTCAGTGTTCTGTATTTTGCTCATCGTTAAATGTCACACATACCCCATAGGCACATATAGCCCACACATTCCTTTCACAGCAAAGGATTAATCTCTGTTTGCAGCAAGACATCCCCTCACCTGATTCTTGTTCCTTCCCTACTTCAATTATAAAAAGATTTAAAACCCTCTCCATTCTCTCTCCATCTGCAATGAAGCTCATAAGTTTACCTTCTGTAACTACTTTGGGGCATATTAGCAAGGGCTGGCGATATAATTATCGCCGCTTTAGCGTCCGTTTTTGGGCGAAAAGCGGCGATAATTATATCGCAATATCATCAAGGACATGCTAACGCGTGTTTCCTTGATGCAGAGCCCGTTTTTTCACAGCCTCGCCTCGCTAATGAGATGCAAAAGAGGCGTAGCTGTGAAAACAACACATGTTAATATCGTGAAGGCAGCTTCGCGATATTAACAAGGAGGTGCAGCGATAAAAAAAATCGCGCTACCTCAGCCTTAACTCAGGAATTTAACACCTGTTAAATTCCTGACTAAGGCATACTTTTAATGGGATATGGATTATGCTGATAGGACCACAGGGTCCTATCAGCAATGTTATCGCTGTTTTCAATGGAACATCGCTGGAAAACCAGCGATGTTCCATTGAAAACACCGCTATCGCTGAAATATTATCGCCATAGCGCTATGCATTGTAAATATAGTGTTATCATGGCGATAATATTCAGCGATGAACGGCCAGCGATAATTATCGCTGGCCGTTGATAATATGCCCCATAGTGACCTCATTTTTTTTAAACCTCTAACGCCAGCAATAGAAATGTGGCTGTTATATGTAACCCTGAGCTTAGTGTGATCTTGCTAGAAAATGCGCATGCACGGGCGCAGTTCTAAAAGGGATTAGCAAGACGGTGAAGAAGAGGAAGAGGACAGGCCAGAGATGCCGCTTGTCAGGTAAGTGGTTTTACTTTTTTTTTTAATGATGTTTAATTAATTTTTATAATGGAGGTGGAGGCAGGGGCTGGCCAACTCCGCTCCGCTGCGGAGTGTGCAGAGATTTTCCTTCTCCGTGTTCTCCGCGGAGTGCGGAGAAGGAAAATCTCCGCACACTCCGCAGGCAGAGTGGAGGTCTCCACCCGGGGTTAGTTATATGCCTGCATGCTAATCAATAATGGCGATTTGTTACTAATATGTGTGCTGTATTCTGAAGCACATATAGAAGTAGCAAATTGCTTTTATTTGTGTATATAGTGGAGAAGTGTGGCTCAATGGTTAGAGCGGCAGACCATCATGCAGAGATCTGGCCCGGGACCAGGGTTCTATTCCTGCCTCGGCGGGTCTTGGGCTCAATTTCCTCGAACCTGTCACTTCTCGCCTCGGTACCTACTCTAATCATGGGTCCAACTCTGGGCAATAGCTTGCTTAATCTCCACAACGGCCCCAACAGCGCTGGGGATGCCTGGCTTCACCTTGGGGGTGCCCAGGAGTGGACATTTCACAGGGAAAGCCAGGAAGGGTTCCACAGCGGTATGAGTACAAGCGCCAGGACGCCCCGTCGCTGGGGCAGCAGTGCGCTGTAAAAAAAAAAATTCATTTAACGATTGTTATTATGCATCAAAGGAAACCCTCCTGCACATAAACAATCATTATTGTCGTTTTGCAGTTTCTGTGTATGCAGCAGAATGCACCACACATGGAAAAAGCAAAAACGGGAAGAAATAAAAGTATTTCTCTTTGTAGCACCAATCTAATGCCTGCTGTTGCATGACGTTAGTTTTTGGCACTGCCTCATATCTACACATCCTTGTAAATCTTGGGCAGTGTCAAACAACAATGGGTGTTGCGGTGGAACGCCCACAGCAACACTCATTGCATGCCCTTTTCACGCAAAGTGATGCGTGTAAAAGGGTCGTATTTACAAGGCGATGTTAAGTCATTCAAAGTGGCTTAGCGCCACTTTGTAAATATGGAGAAGGGCAGAGCACCACCAGAAAGTCACTAAATGTGACACTCTGGTGTTGTTATCCCTTTGTAAATATACCCCATTGTTTCATTTCTAAAACCACAAAGGGGAGTTATGTATCTACTGTTCAGGCTCTTTCACTACTCTGGAGCTCTGGAGTGTCCATTACATCTTGAAATCAGGCTCCCCTTATAATGATCCCACAACAAGTGCTTCACTTTGCACAGTGCAGGCCACCACTCTCCCAATCACTAGACCGGTGCACGTGGAATACCAAAGGTGCTGCTTGCCCAGCCACCAGCAGTCTCAATCCGTTCCCATGAAGCAATGGTGCGTAGGATGCTGCAGTCCACCAGTAGTCTCTTAAATTGCGTTTCCTAATATTTATTATGCAAAAAAGCATTTGAAAACCCTTCAAAGATGTTTGTCACATACACATACATGCCAATATTTTGGGAGGAAAGTGGGAGACTCTTAAAAAAATAATCGTGAAAATGTATTCTCCCATTAACTTTTGTTGCGGCCTGCATCGGGTCTATTGGCATCTATGAGACTTACAAGTGTGCTGCTGCAGGATCGGTTATCAGTAATGCAAATGTATGTTTTTGGTCTTGTCTAGGCAGTGCTTGCACTGTCTCTTCGAGACATGCTGTATTCAGGTATGGACTTCTCTGTGAGCACTGTTTTCATATTAGGTGACGTTTGGTGGCTTGCTGCTGCACACGCTTTTCTTCATTTCTGCACTGCATGGCTAAATACTTATTATCTATTGACACCGAGCACTTTCAGCCCAGCACTCTGCGCTTTAGAGTCTCTTGCGGCACCCGTTTCATGAGCAGCGTACTTTAACTACTTGTTTTTTGTTTAATTGCAGCTAGTTCTCCTGCAAAATGGCGGCCGCTACCTCCGGGCCTCTTGCGGCGCCCGCTTCACACCATTTGTGCTTGTTTGCATTAGATGCTGACAAAACATATGTTCTCTTAACTTACAGTGAAACTGCTTGTTTTGAATTGCCCTTTCACAACTCTGCGCCCCCTAACCCGCAATGCGGGGTATCATTCACAGTGCTGTATGTACATCAGCGTGCACTGCACACTCTTTATTTTAGATCACTTATTTCATGTACTTTACTAGGTATTTCCCTGCTGCTTCATGTTTGGAGCCCTCCCCCACCCTTCGAGAACAAACTCAGCATTTCCATTACCCACCCCCTCCCTTTCCGTGTGCTTGGAGTGAGGCAGCAAGAGGCATGGGCACCCGCTCAGCCCCAGGTCACTTTCATGACACTTGGTCACCTGCTGGGATGAGCTTCTTAGCCTTTCTCATCTGAGGTACCATTACCGATGCCCTGTCCTTCCTTACTGTGCTCCAGTAAAAATATAGTTATCTTTACTTTCACACTTCTGCTCCTCAACTGTATCTAGTGGAGTTGCCCTGGATGCTCTACTCCATTTTTGGTTTTGCTTATTTACTCTTAGCGATTCCTTTTTAGCCAGAGCCAAGCTTTATTCTTGTGTGCTATAGCCCTGTTACCCAGCTCACTCCTCCAAGGTCCTGCCACATAATTATTGAGACTTTCTTGTTCTTATCTAGAACAAGTGCTACCCACACCCTTATTCGCTTGGTCGTTTTGATTTATTACTCAATCATGCTTATTATCAAAATGTTCCATGAAATACACTTGAACGAGCTATAATACAGTGCTTCGCTGTATAGTTTTACACCATTTAAAAATGGCGGTGACTGATTGTTCTTTGACATTGAGTCCTTTCTGTTCTTGAAACTCAGCCTACATAAGCACAATACAAAAATCTGGAAATTCACTCATCTACCATGGCACCAAACTTGAACTTTTGAATAAACATTCATACTCTACTCCCACATTATATGCATATGCACGGTGAGGCTACATTTTTTGTATAACATCTTGTTTTTTGCTAAACTCTGCACAGTAATATATGACAATGCTGGGCACTCGGGGATGTAATGTTATGTCTGCGGTAGCAATCACAGATTAATGAGGCAGCGATTTGGACTTTTAAACCTTCACACCATAGTGATTAAACCCTCAGCATTAATGTGCACGAATGCACAGAGCTTGTTTATTTTCCCTTTACTCACAGCGGTCAGCTGAATAGGATTTACACATCTTAATATTTTTCTTATTTATACACAGCTACTTACACGCCTTGACTGTTTATGTGGTTGTTTTAGCACGCTTTAAGTAGTGTTCACTAGACATGTGTTTTCATTAGGTGTACTCATTCCCACTTTCATTTTTTACCTATCTCTGTGAGCAGAGATGTAGGAAAGTAGGATCTGCTTTCATGGTTACCCCCTCTATTTGCTGGTGTCATTCTGTTTTCTGATTAGTCTGACTGAGATCCTGCTAATCAAGACTCCACAGTGCTGTCTCCCTGAATTGGACTGTGGTAAGTACGTTGGTACCTTACTATTTGGCTACTGGTGTACCATTCTGAGTCCCTAGTATATGGTATTAAGGTACCCAGGGCATAGGTACACCAGGGGTCTCCCATGGGCTGCAGCATGTATTATGCCACCCATTATAGACCACTTAAACTGTGACTACATGCCTGCCATTGCAGCCCGAGTGAGCTGCTGCTAGCACCACTCACAACAGATATAAGTTTCCTTATATCTATGGTCATTGCACTTCAAACCTGTAACTCAACTCTTAGGAAGGCCTTTCACTCCCGAAGGCAGGGTGCTCGGTTCTAAGTGTGAGGGTGCCCTGAATGAGAAGGGCACCCCCTACAAACCCAGGAGTCAATTCTCCCGGCTTTGTAAGTGCGGTCAGCCATTTTATACATATAGTGGACATCAAGTCAATTACAAGATGTCTAACTATATATTGGCTGCACCGAAACCGGTCATGCTCGATATTAAACATGTTGGAATCCTACCCCTACCCCAACACTGATTCCAGAGTTAGATGTAGGAGTCCAGGTACTGGGGGTTCGCTAGAAAGCCCCCTGTATTCCCGGTACCAGCCTTTCAGGGTATAACAGCAAGCTAGTGCTGCTGCCGACCAAAGACACATATGCCCTACTGCTGCTGAGCCAGGCTCGAGCAGGGGAAGGTAGAACAAAAGGTTTCCTGTCACATGGAGGTGTGACCACCTCCCAGACAGAACTTATTGTATTGGGCTGGGGCGCTAGCCTCTTTGCATACTCCAGTTGAAACCAGTTCATGGAGCCGTTGTCTCCTGCTCTGGTACAAAACTGGACAAAGGACAAGGGAGTATCCTTCCCTCTGTCGAGCCCTTCCTCTGGAAGGACCCCTGAAGTGTCCCAACCCTTTCATTTGGGTACTTCAAGGCTTACCTGTGGGTGGCTCTTCAAATTCATTGTGAGACAAGATTCAGATCTGAAACCACTTCCACTTCAACCATCTGGGCACCTTGGACTTCTTTGGACTTTGCGTGGAACCGAGACTACAACAAGGAAGACTCCTGCTGCTCCTGGTCGTGTCGTCCTGCCTGTTTTCTGACTCATCTGTGCCTGTGCTCCACCCATGTTCTTCTCCAGGCCTCTTAGCGTCAAAGACCTCCTATGTTATCCCCCCTGGAGTGAAGGAGTAACTCTCTGCATCTGTAGGCACCACAGCAAAGCTGACCGGTCTGCTGCTCCTGAGCTCCCACGGACTCGAAAAGGTTCAGCAACACAGGTGGTGGTTCTGCAACTCTGTCGAGGCCTGCTCACCAGATTTGAGGCCAGTATCGCTCATCAGAACTGCTAGAACAGGACCCCTGTGCACCGTGTTGATGTGCCATTGCCAAGGGTTGTTGGCTCTCTTCTCCAGAGATCTTTGGGCTCCAAGAAGCTCCAGCCTCCAGCATCGCTTCCTTCAAAGGTCCTAGTCCTCCCCACATCCTCTGCACTGTGCGCATGCATCTGAGCTGCTCGATGTCCTCTAGCAACTCCTGTGCCTTCAGCCTGTGGGTCCTCTTGAGCGTCTTCTTTGGTTCCAGTGGGCACCCCTGCTTCTTCGGGGTCTGTTACGACTCTCCTGCACTTGGTGAGTCCCTTGGACCTTGCACCTTCTTAGTTTTCCACATCTGTTGCTGCAGCCAATGCTTGTTGGTGCTCCTGCCGGACACCAACCCCCTAGTTCTCGACTTCCAATGTGGGACAGCTTGTGAGAGGCTCCTGATTTTGCACAGCATCACCTAGTCCTCAGAGTTGCAGCGACAATGTCACCGTCAACTCTCCTGCAGCTTCAATTATCAGTGACCATTGGTCTTCTGTGCCCTCTGGTCACTCCCGAGATGCATAGACTCTTTTCCCCTCTGCTTGCAGGCACTCCTCTTCAAGAACCCACAATTAGATTCCACATGGCTCTGTCACCTTCTTCTCCAGCAGGCATCTTCACTGAAATCCTCCATTGTGGTCTACAGCGGTTTCTGACGTCACTTCACACGTCTGCACCTGGCTTTCCTGTAGTAGGTATCCTGGTTCCTGGGGTATCCACGGTCTACAGCGGTTTCTGACGTCACTTCACACGTCTGCACCTGGCTTTCCTGTAGTAGGTATCCTGGTTCCTGGGGTATCCACGGGTGGGTGACTCTCCAACCTTCCATCTTCCACAGGGATTCTTCAGGGTTCACTGGGAAGGGTCCTTCTTCAAAACTGCAACCGCAACCTTCTCTGTGATTTGCATTGAGGTGGTGGCTGTGTTTCCATTCTGCACAAATCCTCTGTGGGGTTCTTAGGAACTTACCTCGGGTGGTTCCTTGGGTCCCTAGCACTTCTAAGTCTTCTGGGTCAGGTCTCAACTTTGGTCTTAGTTCGCATTCCACTCTTTTAGTATATCGTCTGGTCTCCCCCTGGAGACCACTGAGTATTTGTGTTTACTAAGCTGTTTCCTTTTGAAATAGTCTGTGTATTGTGTTTATATCTCTGCCACTGTATTAGTGAGAGTGTATAATAAATATAACTATTTTTTATAACTACACTTGTGGTTCTTTTCATTTTAACCTACACTACATGATTAGTTCTGGTAAAACAAGCTGCTTAACACTCCTTCTGGCCTTAGCCTGAAGGCTGCACTTCACAGCTACCACTTAGAGAGCTTTCTATGGTTGCCTAAGACCACTAAAATCACCATAAGGGTTGTCTGGATTAGTGCAAGGTGCTTCACTTAAATAAGTGTACACCATTTACTAAGCCAGCCTCCTACAAGTGGTACGACATTGTGCCTGTTCAATTAACATTCACCCATGTGCGGTGTGTCCATTGGGGGCGTTGGGGCGTTGCCCCCCGCCCCCGCCTGCGCCCGTGCCCGCAGCTCTCTCTGCGTCTCTGAACTTAGTTTACTTAAGTTCAGAGACGCCAAGGGAGAACTGACAATGCATGTCAGTCAGCATGACGTCAGACCGTGGGCGGTCCGGTGTCATGTTGACTGACATGCATTGTCAGACCAGCCAGGGACAGGCAGCACTGCAGCACAAGTGCGCATGAGTGGGCAAGGTGAGCTAATTTTTAGCCCGTGCCCAGTCATGCGCACTTGTGTTTTCACTGACTTGCGTATGCCCATTAGGAGCCCCTCAGTCTCCTAATGGGCAGGTGGCGGGAGAAGAGTAAGCTGTGCCCTCAGCCAATCGAGGCTGAAGGGTTGCCACCCCAGTGCTGTTCCTGTTTCAACCCAAGAGGTGCCATTGCCAACGCGGAGCAGAGGCGGTCAGGCAAGTTTTCTTCTTAATTTTAATTTTATTCTCCCTCGGCCCCCCACCCCCGCGCGACCCACCACCCTCGCACGACCCCTCGCGACCCCCTTCGCGACCCCCCTCGCAACGCCCCCCAAGCGACTGCCTCCTCGCTCTTTGAAGAATGTTTTTGCGTGCATTGGAAAACAAAATACACGCGCGGCTCTGTATATTCACAAACGTGGTCATTTTAAACCATTCTGCTTTCGAAAGATATAAGCAATGGGCATTAGGTCAGCTACGTTACTCTCACTAGGCGCTATAGATAGATAGTTCATGATGTTCAACCGATTCTTGTGTGAGATGTGCTCTGTTGTAAGTCACTGCTTGAGTCCGTTCCCCTACTTTCTTAAACATGCCTCCCCGATGGCGGAATTCACCAGGGGGCAAGGCCGATGGTTAAGGCTTGCCCTTTGGAGACGGGAGAAACGGGCAGAGAAGGAAAAGAACTCTGTCTTTTCCTTCGTGCCCAAAGAAGACAAGGGCAGTGTCCAGTTTTCCCGCTGCTGGCAGCTGCCCCCCCTCTCCCTTGTTCCCCCTCTTCCCTCTCTGTCTCGCTCCTCCTCATGTAGTAAAAACCGGTCTGAGACTTCAAAAAACAAACAGGTATTACCTTCTCTTTCCTCCTTTCGTTTATTTGCTTCCTTGTGAAATGGATCCAAAAAAGAAAAACACTTGCTGGAAACGTAGTCTTTTGCTGACATTTTTCAATTTCTAAGTGCAGCCTAAGGTAAAGAGAGAAATAAAACATTAAAAATATGAAAAATAACTAACTAACTAAAGCAAGGTGGCCATATTAATTTATTCACACCTAAACACATTAGCGCCACATTACAGTGTTTGCCAGTGAAGCCCTACTTTTGTTGCCTCATCGCTCTTTGAACAACCATGTTTTCCCTGGGTGGGAAAGCACACTGTTCCTGGAGGTACTGAAATACCTACTTGTTGAGTGCGTGCATTGGAAAACAAAATGCATACTGCGGCTCTGTATTCACAAACGTGGTCTTTTTAAACCATTCTGATTTCGTTTTGTAATGATATAAGCAATGGGCATTAGGTCAGCTCCGTTACTCTCACACGTTCCTTTCTGCACCCTCGTTCCCTTATGTCACTGTTTCCTTCTCTTTCTATTCCCCGGTTAACTGACTTTTCTCTCTTGCGCCGGGGGTGAAGGCCGATGATGGGAAATATACGCCCTGGACCGGACGCTGGACCTTAAAAGAGTGGCAGCGCTAAGCGCCCACCACCTGCAATCACCGGTACATATTAGGCGCTATAGTAGAGTCTAGAGATAGTCCATCCGATTCTTGTGTGAGATGTGCTCTGTCGTAACTACTTGTCATTTGCTATGATGGGGGAATGGAGGTGTGGAGACAGAGAAAGAGACGAGGGAGGAAGGGATACTGAGATGTAGGGAGGGATAGCAAGCAAGATGGATGTGACAGCAACAAGATAGAAAGAGATAGCAAGATAGGGAGAGAGGAGAGCATGGGGGGTTGCAAGACAATGACAGGGGCAGCAAGAGACAGTCACCGGGCAGTGTCAGCAGCACCCAGCCAGTGACAGAGGAGGGGATATGCTGAGATAGCGAAAGAGATAAGCTAGGAAGGGATACTTAGATGATGGGAAAGTGAGAGTGCCACTGGAAGAGAGTGACGCCGATAGAGCAGCTCGCAGCCACTTACAGGTGAAGGTGGTGAATTCTGGGAGAGAGATAGGTAAAGAGAAAAGTGACAGTTCCCAGAGGCACTTTCACAATTGCTTTATGAACCTTCCTGCTTTCTCAAATTTGCTTGAAATGCACCATTTATCTTCTCTTTTTTCAAAATTTTCACGGCAAGAGAATCGCAACGAACCCCCCCTTATGGTGATTTTGGCTCGCTCGCTACACTCGCTTGCAACGGTGCACTATGCCAATCATTTTATGCTCACCACTTTCAAATGTCACCAGCCGCCCCAGCATTCACCTACATACTCCCTTTGCTCATTTAACATCCGGTGCATGTGCTCTCATCTGCTATCTAACAACCTTCGTAAATATCTAATGCACAATCCTGGTAATGTTAAGGACAATGATCACTCCACTGCAAACAAAAATAAAAAACATTGTCATATACAGCACCAAGGACTTTAACTTTCACAAATGCAAGACCGATTCCATTGCAAATGCTTGTTTAAAACTGGTGTGCTGCTGTGCTTATTCTGTCATAATTCCTTTCAGAAAGTTCGAGCATTTGCCATTTGCCTTTAGTTTTATGAGAGTGGGTAATGGTGGCTGTGACTCTAAGTGTGTGTCTATGCAGAGAATTTGGCAGAAGGGGCCTGACCAATGACATAGTACTCCCTATCTTGCGTGCAACTCACAATAGGTACATCTGGTCATAAAATAGAAATAGAAAACAAAGGAACCACAGTACATCTTTATGGTGTCCTATATGCAATTGTATGTGAGTATAAGCAAAAGCTGCCAGGGGAGACTTCCTATCAGGACAAGAACCCTCACTCACCCGAAGGTGACATGCTTCATCATTGGGTTTCCTCCTCCCACCTGGACTGCAAAGTCCTAGGTGTGGGCTACAACGCCCTTGTGGAAAGAACTGATGTGTTTTCAAGATGAGCAATGTTTTAGGGTGCAAGGGGGGCAGAGTGCAAAAGGAGTGTTAGATAAAGCTATCTCCAGGGGGATGAATCAATTTTTATTCAGTGATCTTCTGGGATAGGTTTAAAAAGGAGAGGACTCAGGGCCATATTATCAAGAATGGCGATAACATTATCGCCGCTTTAGCGGCCGGAAACTGCCGCTAAAGCGGCGAAAAGGGGCTTGAAAATATGCCCTTGTGAATGCAAATAGAAGCCCAGGTTCTGCTGTGAAAGACATCAACCCTGGGCTTCTATTGGAATTCACAAGAGCATATTATCAAGCCCCTTAACGCCGTTTTAGTGGCAGTTTCCTGACGCTAAAGAGGCAACAATATTATTGCCATTCTTGATAATATGGCCCTCAGAGTTTTAATCAAATACAGGGGTCTATTTAATTAAAACCCTGAGTCCTCTCCTTTTTAATCCTATCCCAGTGGACCACTGAATGAAAATGTATTCTGCCCCCTGGAGATAGTTTTATCTAACACTCCTAACTCACATACAATTGCATATAGGAAACTATATAGATGTATTGTGGTTCCTATGTTTTATATTTCTAGTTTATGACCAGTTGGGCACATTGTGAGTTGTGTGGTTGTGACTCTAATCCCATCAAATCGAATGACCCTAGGGGACCATCAATGTACTGCTACGGTGCCACCCACTACATAATCTTAAACACGCTTTTGGTACAGAGCATTGTTTAAAATTTGTCTTTTTTCTTTCTAGCTACTCCAGGTCACCATCTCGCAAGGATGTATTAGCCAAGCGGCGGCAGCAGAAAAAGGTGGCAATATGGGCAAAGTACCAGCAGCTGGTAGGCACTGGATGAGGAAGAGGAGGAGGAGGAGTCAGTTGCCCAAGGTCGCAGCCAGGCCCCAGCACCTCCAGCTTTCCATGCACAATATCGGCACCACAGTCTGCAGGCACCTGCCCACCAGCAAACACACACTGCTGCCCCCTTCTCAGACCTAGCACCCTTCTACGCTGTGTCCATTCACGGCCGACATGGATTGAAGCCCGGCAGAGACAAATGGACATGCACCTCAATGAGCTCCTGAGCCTGGTCCGCCATTCCTAGTTGCCTCTCCCCATTGTTAACTTGTATTTTAGTAGGTGGTACTTGTTTGTTGTTGTGGCTGGGGGAATTGGGGATGTAGGAGTTGGGATCGGGGTTCCGTTTCTCCAGTTTGGACTTTTTCAGGGAAAATGGACATTAATTTTTGTTCGACAATAGTTGGGGCCTGGGACATTTCATTTGTTTATAGAGAGGGGTGTGCCAGTTGTTGGAGGTGGGTTGAAGGAGTGGGCTTTTTGTTTGGGTGATTAATAAATATTTAAGTTTCTTTATTTATACCTCAAATCTAGGTTTTTCGGGGGTGATTTACTTTTCACTGCTGGCTTTTAACGCAACCTAGTTTTAAACTTTGCTGATCGTGTGTAACAACAATTAGATATGTGCAATGCCTATGTGGTACCCTTGTCCTACTACTCTCCTACTGTCTGCAGCCTGCAAGTACTATATTGACCACTAATGGGGGGGTTGCCATTGCCTTCCCTACAACAACTTAGTAGAACAATGAACCATAGTTATCTTACTGAATACAAGCAAGAAGCAAGGGCTTCAGGGTTTTCCAAGGTGCCATGGTTGTGGTAGCAGTAGCAGGCTAGCCCACTAACAATATTTCAGGAATCAGAAGTCAGGTACCACTTCCACCTAGGTTGAACTTTTAGAAGGATTATTCATCGCAGGCAACTAAATTGAAATAAATACTCAATTAGTGGGTTATATATTATATCATAGCTTTAAAAACCCTTGAGACCAGACTACTACACAACAATTGATTACCTGATGCTGAATAAGAAACAAGAAACAATACTAAATTATTCAGAGCAATGCAGAGCTAGTATTTCAAGTGAACAAAAGTAACACTTGAATTGTGATTCATTAAGAGGACTTAAAGTCTAGAATGGACATGGTTCTTGGTTAAGGGTTTAACTCAACATGCAATGCCTGACTGATGATACTGACAAATGATTATCTTCTATGACTAAAATATCGATAAATTTTATGCATTAGTGGGTAAATGGGGCCAGTGTTGACTATTGCTTCAGTAATAGGAGTAAAACTGAAGATCCTGCACTGAGTTGGTAATGCTTTTGTGGTAAATAATTTAATTACCGGGATTTAATTTGATACAGAACATAATAAAAAATAGCTCAATAAATAAGAGGCAGAATCCGTGGTATTAGAGGTTAGGAACGGGCTTTATTCCAATGGACGATTTCGAAATCGTGGACTCCAGGTTCCATCACCACGGAGGCTCAGGAAGTGAAGTACATACATTATTGATAATTAATTACTTTTATACAATAGGCTTTACAGTGAAGCAAATGCGAGAGGCGTAACAATTGATAAGGAAGATAACATTATTCATGCGTAATGAAAATGGGCGTGATTGGGCGTAACAAAGGAACGTCATCAGGTATGATGTCATAATGGGGTGGTTCCATGAAAGAATTTCGCAATGTCAGCAGAAATACTTGGCAGAAATGCGCGCGCAGCAGCATGACGTGTGATTGACGTGCAGCTAGGGGGTGAAGGGGACTTGACATTTAGCTCTACATGTGGCGACAGATGTCTAGAGGGTCAAGTCAACCTAATCCCAAATCATATCTAACATCCTATGTTTAAAGAACTATGTTATCCAAAAGAGAGGCCTTCTTGGAGTAGAATCTTATTCTATACTGACTATACTGACTGTTAGTGCGTGTACAAGCGTCTAAGTGTCTACACTAGATGCGAGGGCAGGAATCTTCCATAGTAACAGGGCTATGAATTACTTGCGTAAAGACAGAGAAGCCGGGCCTCTGCTCGGTAGTTGGCAGAATGTTTACTTAAACTACTAGACAGGAATGCATTGGGCAGGGAACGGAGCAGATAATTTCGAAGGTGAAATACAGTTCTTGGCAGGCAGCAAGCTGATGTCAGGCATCGTGAGCCGCGCAGAGGATGAGACAAAGTTCATGGTCACAGATACAGGCTCGGACTGGAGCTTCAGAGACAGAAAGCAAGAAAAGCTTGATGACAGAATCAGGGCCTACTCGTCTGAACTGTAAAATGGCATAAGTGAACCATATAAAGGCGGTGGCCTTTCGTACTTAGGAATGGAATATCCGGCCCATTCATGGCGGATCTGAAAGAGGACATGTTAACGGTGGACGCACATGTATTTGCGTCTTCATAACTGGAACTGGAGGGAACATACATGTACTTGTAACATGTACATAGAACCGTTGGGGTCCAAGATAGGGGACATAACTGACCAGAAAAATCCATATTTCCACATTCCCTCCTTGTCCCCTACTTGCCCGTCAAGAGATATCAATCTTCATCAATCCATTGATCTGTTCATATAACATCATTTGTTCTTCTTTCTTCTTCCGGGATTTTGAACGAAAATTTTGATGTGGAATACACGATGTGGCACACAGACCACAAATCGCTGGTCCACATTGCAGGCATAGACAGCAACTGAATAGTATGAGAAGGCCAATACCTAGGAAGGATAGAACTCTCCATCCCCAGGCTGATAACACGCTCCAAAACCACCCGGACCAAGTCCAAGTGCCTGGATTCTGGTGTATCTGGCTCACAATCTTATGAAGGCGAGTTATAGCTTTATATACAGATGGCGAATTTTCTGGTATGAAAATGCAACAGCTTGATCCGATGACCCTACAAGCTCCGCCCCTATCGGCCAGGATGACGTCAAGGACAAGACGATTTTGAAGCACAACAATCCGCATAGCAGACTGCTCTTCTGTTAAATTGCCTAAGGCGGAAATAGTTTCGTTCACTACTGCTTCAAGGGTTCGAGTTAATCTACGTATCAGCTTACTATTAGTAACGGTACCTATATAGGGAAAGAGACCTTTATTGAAATCTGTGTATTTTTCCCATGCTGTTTCAGTGTAATCGACTATTGGGAGATCTCTCCTTTCTCTATTGTGTACTAAATGAGTATTTCTGTGATAATCAGGAGGAGCTAGAAAAACAGGTGGCAAAAGGAATCCAATGTAGCAGGTACCATCCCAGTCTAGAGGCAAACGTACATATGCCGTCTGACCACATATAAAATAGGAATGGCGGGAAGCTCTAAATGTCGACTTGCCTTGATCACTGAATTCTATTACAGTGGTGCATCTACTATGGCCCATATGTATGGAACCATTCTTTCTCACACATAATTCACCTTTTACTGGAAATACTGACATGGCGGGCAAACTTGGATTAGCTTCGGATTCGACATTCAAGATCAGGAGATTAAGCGTAAAATTACCTAATCCATATACTTCATTTTCTAGATCAGTTCCTGTTCTTTTGGGAAGTCCCTCCTTGTTGGGGTGGCAGACTTTAAGTAAAACTAAGTTCAGATTTCCCCATACCCAGTTGTCTTGATAAACTGCAGAATTTGAATCTAAGGAATTAATTAAGCTAAACCATGCTCCACAGGAGCCGTTGTGTGTGAACGGGTATGGAAAAAGAGGTAGAATTCCTTTATAGTTCTGATAGGGAGGGAGTCGGCCACATATCCAACAATTTGTAGCATTGCTAACCTGATGGGAATGATGTAACATACTAATAAAAGTGTTATTGCGCAGCGCAAATCTGTAAGACAATTCATGTGGAGGTAATTCACTAAAAGAATGTTCAGCAGTAACATTATAAACATGTCTAGAAATAGGATAATATATGTGCAACAATATACTTGCAATAATTATTAAAAGACTTAAGAAGAACAAAATTAATAACGTCACTGTGCAATGACTACGCAGTGATCTACAGTATGCATGTCGTTTCAACATTTTTCGGGTTTTTTCTCTATTCAGATCTAAGGGATACATGTCAGAGACAAATTCAACCGCTTCACCTTGGAGAGGACTTAAACAATCAAACTGCCCGACTGATTAGACCTGAGTTTTAGTTTATAATGTTCGTGACTGCTTGAGTCAACCAAAGGAAGTTTTGAGTCAATGGGTGAAGACACGCGAGGTGTGGTTTTCACATCTGATGGTAGTCCATAAAATTTCTTGATATGACTTGAATGTACCCAGCCTTTTCTGCCTTCGATCTTCACGGCTGTCCTTGTGGTGAGCAAGACCAATTGCGGCGACCTCCACCTAGGATCCAGCTGAGTCTTTCGATCAAAGTTCCTCACTAAAACGAGATCCCCCGGAATTACGTCATGGGGTTTCACCTCAGTGTTGTCAGGAAAAGCTGCAGCTACCTGTGAACGACAAGATTGTAGTGCAGACATCAAGGAAGCCAAATAATCTGTCAGCATATTACAGTCAATATCAGTTATTTTACGTGGTATAGGCGTCCCCCACATATTTGGTGGTCTGCCAAAGATCACCTCATACGGGGATAGCCCTGTTCGAGAGTGTGCTACCATTCTCATGTAAAAGAGTGCAACTGGTAATGCTACTACCCAGTCGACACCTTTCTCCCTGCATATTTTGGACAATCTAATTTTCAGGGTCTGATTATGTCTTTCCACGAGACCTGCTGCCTCGGGGTGTCGGACACAGTGGAATTTCCACTGATAGCCTAACAAAAGTGAAACGTGTTTCATTAGTTCGGATGAGAACGGCTGGCCGTTATCTGAGTAGACAGCACGTGGTAAACCGTATCGTGGGAAGAATTCTCGAACTAACTGTTTGGCAGTAGTCGGGGCAGTGTAATCTGAAACCGGGTATGCCTCTGTCCAACGGGAAAGAGCACAGACAACTACGAGAACATATTTGAATCCTCGACATCGTTCCATCTGGATATAATCCATCTGAAGGATTTCAAAAGGGTGATCAGGAGGCTGAAATCCACCCTGCTCTACGGGAATGCTTTTTCCTGGGTTGAACTGACAACAGATCATACAGGTACGAACTTTTTGTTTCGCTGCTGCTCGTAAATGCTTGTTGAACCAAATGTGTTGAATGCTGTCTAGCATAGCTTTCTCTCCTAGATGCGCTGGACTATGGACAGTATTAATAATGACTTGGACCATTGAATCAGGAAGGAACCACACAGATTTTTCCTTCGTCATCCATCCTTGATCTGTTTGGATCCCTCCTAATTCAGTCCATTTCCTTATTTCGTCTGGAGTAGCATGTGTCTGTATGTCAATTACATCAAGAGCGGGATCCTTAACCATCATGCAATGTGTTGGTGTCTGGACTATTGTCTTTGTCATGTCGGATGTTTGAGTTTGAGCAGTCTGTTTAGCTGTTCTGTCTGCTAGATCATTGCCTTGAGAAATGATATCAGTAATTTTCGTATGAGCTTTGCATTTCATAATCGATATTGCAATGGGTAAATGTATTGCATCTAATAAGGCATGAATGAGGGGTCCGTGCTGAATGTGGGCACCGTGAGAAGTTAAATAACCTCTCTCTCGCCACAGCACGCCGAAGTCATGTACAACTCCGAATGCATAACGTGAATCAGTGTATATGTTGACTCTTTTATTTGTGGTTTGAATACAGGCCTGTGTCAGAGCGACGAGCTCTGCTGCTTGAGCGGACAAGGTATTTATACACTTGGTTTCGATAATTTCAGTGTCTGTTGTGACTGCGTAAGCGGCCACTAACTCTCCTGTACTTGTTCTCATACATGAACCATCTACATACAACGTCAGGTCTGGATCTGACAATGGGACATCTGTCAAGTCTTGTCTGGGTTTCGTCGTTATTGTAATAACTTCAATACAATCATGAGCTAGTGGGTCTGTTCCATTTACAGGTAAAAGTGTGGCAGGATTCAATGTGTTACAACGTCTGATTTCTATATGTGGCTGAAACAATGTTAATTCATAACCTGTAAGTCGTGCTATAGTCAAATGTTGTGTTTGCGTTCGATTCACAAGAACCTCTACTGCATGTGGTACTTGTACTGTCAATGGATGTCCTAACACTATGGCATCGCTTTGTCTGATTGCTAAAGCTGTCGCTGCCACTGATTTCAGGCACGCAGGCAGAGCCTGAGCTACGGGATCTAATGTACTAGAAAAATAAGCACACGGTTTGTGTGATCCTGCTTGTTCCTGTGTGAGTACTGACAAGGCAGTACCTTCTCGTTCTGTAACAAAGAGTGTAAAATGTTTTCTGTAACATGGTGTTGCTAAAACAGGTGCTTGGCATAGAGCTTTCTTTAAGCTTTCAAAAGCTAGTGTGTGTTCCTGAGTCCAAGGGAGGACAGTCGATGTGGCTGCCTCCTGTGTTGTTAATTGAATGAGTGGTTTTGCTAGAAATGCATACTGAGGGATCCACTGCCTACAATATGAAGTGAGGCCTATGAAAGCCCGCACCTCCTTTTGTGTCTTGGGTATTGGCATGTTAGCTATTAACTGAATGCGATCTGGTGTAAGCTGCCTTCCCTCCTTGGACAGCGAGTGACCAAGGTAAACAACTCGCTGGACACAGAATTGCAGCTTAGAAGGGGACACCTTGTGCCCCTTTTTGGCTAGAAATTGTAAAACCGTCAGTGATGCTTTTTCACATTCAGGTTCGCTTCGGGCGGTGATCAGCAGATAATCGACATATTGAAGCAGAGCAGTGTTGACTGGCATGTGTATACTGTCAAGTTCTCGTTTCAGTGCTTGGCTATAGATGCTGGGGCTTTCTGTAAATCCTTGAGGTGCGCGTGTGAATTTAAAGCTACGTCCATTTAAACTAAATCCGAACAAGTATTGGCTTTCCGGATCTATTGGGACGCTAAAAAAGGCGTTCTTGAGATCAATTACAGTAAAGAACGTTGCTTCGGAATCAATAGCTGTCAGTAATGAAGAGATGTCTGGAACTACGGGGTATTGTGGTACAATACATTTATTTAATTCGCGCAGATCAATAACCAATCGATATACTGGGGGAGCCTTTGGATCAGTTCGTTTAAGAATCGGAATTATCGGTGAATTACATACATTGGAGTCAGTCTCCACAACCACTCCTTGGCCAATAAGCTCGTCAATGATTTGCAGTAAAGCCATTACAGCATCTGGGGGTAACTTGTATTGTCGCATTCGTGGTAGTACCACTCCTGCCTTTAGTGTGACTCGATATGGTGTAATGTTCATGCAACCAACATCTGTAGGGCCTTGTGCCCATAAATGTGTCGGTAAAGTCTGCAGTCGGGAATCCATATCTCGAGACACATAGTGACCTTTGAAATCACGTAAAAACAATCTTACTCCTTCCGGAGAACAACATATTATAGCTCCTAGAGCTTTCAGTGTTTTTATACCTAACAAGTTTTCTGGACATGATTTAGTAAGCAATAAATCTGTAGTTCTGGTCAAGGGTCCTATCGTAAGTGGAAGAGGCTGTGATACTTCATTAACAATAGGTTTTCCTGAAAAACCAAGGGAAATATTCTGTGAGCCTGAGAGGGGTGCCCCTGGAACTTCACTACGTTTTATAGTTGTTCGACTTGCCCCTGTATCAAGTAAAAATTTTCTATCTTGGCCTAATAATTCACTATGTACATAAGGTCCTTCTTGGTCTACAGGGACCTCGATAAGGGGTAAGTCAACTTCCCTCTCTAGGCTGGTTCATGCATATCGTTGATAATCAGGATAGTCATACTGTGCGGTCTGGTACAGCTGTCGTGTCGTGGTTTGTGTGGCAGCAGCAGGCAACGCTGGTGCGGCTGGCACAAACTGTATAGACTGTTGTGGAGCTGGCATGGCCTGTGCATGCTGCGGTGCTCCTTGTTCATTCTGATCCTGTCTAGGTGGCCGTGGTCTTTCTTTTGTAATACCTGTGGCGATATTATGCTTCAGGACTGGGCAGTCGTGTATGTAATGTCCTGGCTGTTTACAATAGTTGCATGTCCCTTTTACAGGTCCTGCTGAATCACCGGACTGTGTCGTACCCTTTTTATGACCTTCAGCTGGAACTGTCTGGGAGACTAGCATTTTCATTTTTGTGTCTTTCATGCGTCTTTGTTCATGTTCTTGTTCTTCTCTAATTCTATTGTAATGGTACTGTAACATTTGTAACATTTGTGATGGAGTATTACCTTGCCAGGTACTCTCGAATTTTAATACTCTATTCTTCACTTGGGGCAAGGAATTTTCAACTAATTTTGTCACAAACAGATGTGGGTATGACTCGCTACTTGCTTTTATACCACTATTTATACCAAAACATTTTTCGAATCGGGCATAGAAATCACTAGTGTCTTCATCTTGCTTTTGTTTACAGGCTGAGATTGCACCCCAGTCTTCCTTTTTCGTGGTTAATAAACGTGGCAGTACCTGTACTAGTAAACCTGGTAGTGCTTTAGTTTTGTCCCCAAGCCCCGAACCTGGACCTCGGGCCTTTTCTTCATTTTCTAATGCTGTCCAATCTATCTTTTGGTCTCCTACCTCCCACTCTTTTTCCTTGAGTTTTTCATAAATGCCAGCAGGCATTAATACCTTTAATATTGTCATAATGTCGGGATAGGTATACTCTCCCATGAGTAACATGTCTTTAATTTCTCGGTGGAAACCCGCTGGGTCTTTGTCATGACTGGGTACCACTTTCTTCATTTCTAACAATTCTATTTTTGATATGGGCGTATATACATATACACGTTTAAACTGATTGTCCTCGCCCTTTATTGGGTGTACTTCTCGTAAGGGATTCTGTCTGTCCATGTAATACATCGGTCTTTCCTTGATGGGCAGTGAATCATGTTCTGGACATACAAAAAGAATGTACTGCCTTCTGGATTCTAGTATTTCCTTAATTAACTTAGTACCTGAACCTTTCCATCTATTCGTGAGTAATTCAGTCAATATATCAGGTAAGGGACCAGGATCTGAATGTTGGCTTTTATATAGTATAAGAAGTTGTTGAATCATATAAATCCCAGATAAACGCTGTTCATCTGGGGTGAGGTTCAAAAATGTGTGTGCTACTGTATCATCACCATATTTTCCGGGACTGTCAACCCAATGAACGGCTGACCTGGCTAATTCTTGTTCATCCATAGAATCGAGTAAATGATAACCCCTTCGTTCTCGCAGTAATTTGTCAGCGGCTTGGAACGAATGCTCGGGGGATCTCATATTTATTATAGGTGTTTGGAAATTCCTGTTATTATCTGGACATATCGGACGTATCGGGTCAGTAAAATATCTAGTACTATTACAAGATCTTCCTCTACCTACATAGGCTATGGTTTCTGACTGTCCTGTGGACAGTCCTGATCCTTCCTCCTCCTCGTTTTGTTCAAACTGGTCTACCGCTAATCTCTCTTCGTGTAGGCGTTCTAATTCTTTACGGATCTTTCTGCACATGGCTATTATACATTTTTGCCTATCATGTCTCCCTTCTGATATATTCTGGCTCCATCTGGTAAGAGTTTGCATTATTTCCGGATCTACCCCCGGTCGGTCTTGATTTCTGATCACACAATTTATGAGGAAACGTAACAGTTCCCCCTGTATCTCCACTTTCTGGTATTCCATAGCTCTGTTAATACTTTCAGAATCTCGCCCTGTTTGGACATAATGATATATATTATCTAGATGCACAGTCATTCCTGGTAACTTCCCTAAATACACCGCGGCTCGTCTGATACGTAATGATGCCATGATCATTTCGTCCTCTTTGCCGGGCACAGGGTCATATCTACAATCTACTAGAAGTTCCTTAAGCGTGCGGGCATTTATGAGTTTGGGGGTACGTGGATGTGCTGACTCTTGAAAGGTAAGTTTATTTACTCTGGGTGGCGTAGAAAAAATGTTGGTAGCACCTCCAGTAGCCCCGTCTGGAGTATCGGGCGTGAAAGGATTCGTAGAACGCGATACAGCAACTATAGGTGTGGACACAGTTATAGAAGTAGCTGTAGGAACAGATGTGGAAACGGACGTGCTTGCCGGATTTTGTGTCAGGTTTTGTTGTTGTAGAGATACAGATACAGGATCTTGGCGTTGAACCTCCCCGGCCGACGGTCTATGTGGGGCGGGGTTAGCATACTCGGGAGCTGCGTCATCTAAATATGAGGAAAGGAAAACATCTTCTGCTGTTCTAGGATGCCCCTTAGGATGTACTTTTATTGGAAATAATGGGGGTGGCAAGTCTTTTGGTATCCCCGGGGTAGCCTTAGGTAATCCCTCGGCCAGAAGGGGATACATACCCTTCATAAGGGCATTTCTTTGTCTGTCTACTTGTTCTGATTTTACTCGTATACCTTCTTCAATTAATAGATTTTCTCGAACTTTATTTGAATTCTCTTTACTCTTCTCTTCCTGTCTACGTACTTTTTCTGTGCGTCTATACGATTCTTTACGCCATAATTCAATGGCGTCTTTCTGTGACTGTCTGGCTTTCTTTTTCCATAATTCTTCCTCTACTTTCACGATGCAATCTGCATCCCAGGTCCCAGCTGCGGGCCACCTCTGACTTTCTGGTAATTCCTTAGTGTAGTCTACCCATAGATCGAGAAATAATATAGCGTCTAGGCCGTGTTTATGATACATGAAGTACCCTGGAGTGTCCCTAGGAGGAATGGGAACAGCTTCTTCGAGTACCCCTTTTCTAGTTGTGATCTGTCTTAGTTTCGAAAAGAGCGGCATATTGAGAACTGGTCTGATACTTGATCTTGAACAAACTTAATACAATAAACCACGATAATGAACAGTCATTCACACCACAATATGCAGGACGTATTAATACATTTAACATTTAATATTTAATGAGCAGCGATGATGATGATGATCTAAGAAATTTTAATCATAAAACATAATTCTCGACATTAACGGAAATTATTCTGAATTTATATACTTGATATACTAGATATACTGCTAAACAGTACAGATACACTGCTAAAACAGTGCAGACCGGATTTGTGTACCCAAACCCGTCTGGACCGGCACAACTTATGTGCACGCCAGAACGCCTCCCCAGTAATGGTACTCACCGGGTAGCTCGGAACGGAAGGCCTCGGAACGGAACTGAACTGAACTGGACCGGACTGGACTCGACTCGACAACTTCGGACACTTCAGGACATCGGAAACCTGGTGGGCCTCTGTATACCTCGGATCTTGCTCTCTCAGCTAGGCTCTGGTCGGGATACTTCGCACTTCTCACCGCCTCGTCTGGGTGTTGATCGCAGCCTCAGTCGCCCCCGCTTGACCGGAGGGAGATACAGGAAATCCTGCTGGTACGCGTTGCTGTCCGTCCAGCTGTGGCAGGAGACCGGGCCTGCAACGCACCGCCGGCGCGTGAGATGAGAAAGTGTCCCTGTTCGGGCGCCATTTATGTGGTAAATAATTTAATTACCGGGACTTAATTTGATACAGAACATAATAAAAAATAGCTCAATAAATAAGAGGCAGAATCCGTGGTATTAGAGGTTAGGAACGGGCTTTATTCCAATGGACGATTTCGAAATCGTGGACTCCAGGTTCCATCACCACGGAGGCTCAGGAAGTGAAGTACATACATTATTGATAATTAATTACTTTTATACAATAGGCTTTACAGTGAAGCAAATGCGAGAGGCGTAACAATTGATAAGGAAGATAACATTATTCATGCGTAATGAAAATGGGCGTGATTGGGCGTAACAAAGGAACGTCATCAGGTATGATGTCATAATGGGGTGGTTCCATGAAAGAATTTCGCAATGTCAGCAGAAATACTTGGCAGAAATGCGCGCGCAGCAGCATGACGTGTGATTGACGTGCAGCTAGGGGGTGAAGGGGACTTGACATTTAGCTCTACATGTGGCGACAGATGTCTAGAGGGTCAAGTCAACCTAATCCCAAATCATATCTAACATCCTATGTTTAAAGAACTATGTTATCCAAAAGAGAGGCCTTCTTGGAGTAGAATCTTATTCTATACTGACTATACTGACTGTTAGTGCGTGTACAAGCGTCTAAGTGTCTACACTAGATGCGAGGGCAGGAATCTTCCATAGTAACAGGGCTATGAATTACTTGCGTAAAGACAGAGAAGCCGGGCCTCTGCTCGGTAGTTGGCAGAATGTTTACTTAAACTACTAGACAGGAATGCATTGGGCAGGGAACGGAGCAGATAATTTCGAAGGTGAAATACAGTTCTTGGCAGGCAGCAAGCTGATGTCAGGCATCGTGAGCCGCGCAGAGGATGAGACAAAGTTCATGGTCACAGATGCAGGCTCGGACTGGAGCTTCAGAGACAGAAAGCAAGAAAAGCTTGATGACAGAATCAGGGCCTACTCGTCTGAACTGTAAAATGGCATAAGTGAACCATATAAAGGCGGTGGCCTTTCGTACTTAGGAATGGAATATCCGGCCCATTCATGGCGGATCTGAAAGAGGACATGTTAACGGTGGACGCACATGTATTTGCGTCTTCATAACTGGAACTGGAGGGAACATACATGTACTTGTAACATGTACATAGAACCGTTGGGGTCCAAGATAGGGGACATAACTGACCAGAAAAATCCATATTTCCACACTTTCACCACATCCGCACCACAAAGTGTGTGATCAATTAATGGTTTCAATTAAGTCACACCTCAATAAATCACACAGCCTGGGGGAAGAGGGTTAGGGTTTTGATGAATGGATGGGAAACAGGATTTTGGGTAAGGTGTGACAAAGACAAACACTAACAAACACTACACAAAGACAATATTCTTCTGGCCGATATGCAGCCAACCATCATCAATCGGTTATGAGATGAAAAGGAAATGAAGGAATGAGTGCAGGTAAAGTAACTTAAATGCAATGCAAACTCAGAGAGACCCAAGTTATATTGTTATATATCTAACTGTTCTGTCACCTAAGTTTGAAAAATAGCAAATACATGACAACTTAAGTGAACAACACACACAGTTCTAAAAAATGAATATTAAAAAACAAATGACACTGTATTGCCAAATTGGGAGGTGCATCTGCCTTCTTCTTGGACTGTCAGTCATTCTTGGGTGACTGTCTGATGCTGTCCAGTAAGATAAGCGTGGGTGTTATGGTGCTTTTCCCTTTTTCTGCTGGTGAAGAGACGGCCTGCGGACTATAAAACAAAAATAATGTTGTAGAATCAAGGAGAAGGACGGATGGTAAACTTCATAAGGAGTGCACCAAGAAGACTCAGAGGCAGTGCAAGAGAGAGGAATAGTCCTTTTTGCAATTATTCATGTTATGACTGATCGGCGCTCAATTAGGTGAGACCAATTTAACAACAACCAACAATCACACACAAGTGGCCACATGTATTGGGCCGATCAAACTCGCAACTGCCATGATCATTAATTCACCATCATAATAACAATATGTAGCATAACAGCATGTGCATAATGTGATGATCATGATCCCATATCTATCTCCAGTTACCTACAACTTGCCCCTACCCAACCACCACATAGTTTCAAATTTGAGCCAGCTAGGACACACACCCAGCAACATTGCATTTTCCAAATCAAATAAAATCAACACACCAATCTCACCTCACCACCACTCCAGAGAGTTGGGTAGTCCTCTTTAAAGTCATCACCAAATTGGTTGGTTTCAGTGAAGTTGATAACTTTCTTCTTCTGGTGACACTTATTGAAGTAGCCATGCACGGAGTCCTTCCATCATCCTCCTGACACCAAGTAATGTGTCCAACTCCATACTCAGTACTGACTTAGTCCTGAATCAAATGCGATAGATCAACCTGTGTGACATGATGTACAACAAGAGGAATATTGAGTCATTTTTTGCATAGACTAGATTTGAGTTTGTTACCTAAAGGGACTGTCGTGTATAGATTTAGATTCCGTATATAGGTTTCCTGATTTATGCCCTTATATAGGTACAATTCATATTGCCCCTATTTAGGCATAGAAAATCCAGCCCTTATTTAGGCATTGTCCATGCTAACCAAATACAGGCATGGTCTCCTACATCTGACCATCCACGTAACAATGAGTTCTTGGAAAACCGGACTCTTAAGCCTTTAGGATTTTTCCTTGCTTGGATATTGATTTCTCCAAGAACTCATTTAGTATGCATGAACATCTATTCCTTAGGGGTTCATTCATGACGTTCCGATGACCGACTTCTACGTCAATACAGGCATTCCTAAACACCTTCAAGGTATAAATACACCTGCACTTGCCCTGGCAAGCCTACTTGCGGTTCGCCATGGCAAGTTCGGAAGGAAATCGAATTCCAGCCTGACGCACTGCCAGACGCTGTCATCCTCTTCACAGAGAATCAAGCTCCAGTGTTTCTGACTCCCCTTGCGGGGTGTTAGATATCGAGTACCGGAAAAGAGATTCAAACCTTGCACATTCTAAGGTATGGAGCAGACTAGAACTTAGAGAAACTTTTGGCAACTCTTGGCAAAACTAAAACTATAGCTATAGGTAGCTATACTTTAGAAAACAGCACCTACTTCTTACCTCGTACTACACTTAGGTTAGGTACACTGGGGTAGAACTATTTATAAGCATCAGATGAGTATCCACATTTTAGCCTGTGTTATTTATGTATGTATTTTAATTCATATAAGTCATAGCTACAAACCATGCTATTGCAGTATTATTTTATCTTACTGCTAACTCTGTACATATTGTACTTCGCAGCCTGTCATAAGCATGCATGATTGACTGAGTGAAAATGTTATCTATTATTTCCACGGTTCTGAGATTGTTCCGACTCTAAGGGAAACAAAGTTGTCATGTTTATGAGGTTGTCAGAAACTAATCCCTTCTTATATATTCGAGAAGTTTCTAGTGACCTATGAGTTAGCTGGCACACACAAGTAATTACATTTAATGTACTCAATAGAGACATACTGACCTCAGTCCTATGTCAAATCTATAGTGTATAGTATTCCAATGCGCAGAACCTATCAGGGATATAAGAATTACACTACATGGCACCCAACAGTTTGGTAAGGCACTAATTTGATGCAAGATACTGAAGTAACTCAGTCGTGCTTTTCTCAGAGACCCCTACTCATAATACTCCATAAGACGTCTGGAGTGGGTAGGGATAATACCTGCCATGGCTGAGTAGGACAAAAATCCTATGTATTAGCTGTTTGGTTTGTTCAACGTTGAAGGATACAGTGTTCCAAAATATTGTGCACCTTATCTTTGTTCCCTTGAAACATGCTCTGAAACTTTCATTAAACAATGACCGAAAACGGCACAAACACCGATACTGGTGGAGCTGTGGCTGACCAAGTCACAGCAGCTTTTAATCGTACCGGTTTTCAAGAAACCGACGAGGATGTTATAATCATCCATCCAAATTTAAGGAGAGCCATCACTCTGAAACTTATAAAACATGGCCTAACACCAAGAGGTGGTAGAGCATTTTTTGTGATAGAGGCACATGAATCTCACCAGACAGAGGTATTGTATGAATGGATAGTATTCCCAGAATCAAATCCAGTAACTAAACCGTTTCACTTCTACAAAGAAGATGAACCACCTGAAGAATATATTCCTTTCGAGGATATTGAAATTCCACTCACATGCCAGGAGCATGAGCTCTGGTTTAAAGGCGCCCTAAAACGCACTAGGTAGACCAGGAGGAACATGGCCGATTTTAGCCGGCTACACACCTCATCCTGACATTGAACAAATGTCAGATGTGGAACTACTAGCTCAACTCAAAGAGCTAATCAAAATGTATATACAATTGGTTCAATATGTCATGCAGACTTTTACAGTCCAACCACCATTAACCATTCAAAATCCAGCCCCTCATCAGGGCAATACATTAAAAATCACTCCACAGACTTTACACGCAGTCATGGGACAAATGCCCACAAAACGTGAACAAATTCTGTTCTGGATAGCTCAAAAAATTACTCAAATCGAAGCAGTATTTCCTAATACTAGCCCTTATGAGAAGCACAGAATTTTAACAATGTTTACCAATGGGGATCACATCACATCTGGAAGACTGCACCACTTGGGGCACAGTCCTTGCTGCTATCTACACTGAAACACATGGTGTTCCATCTATGGCGGTAAAACCTGATGTCCTGAAACAAATTCAAAACGAATATGGGGCGGAGCCTGCTCTGAATTTAGGTATGAAGTTACTTAACAATTTCGACCAGGTCTCAACAATAATATTATCCAATATTAAAGGAGAAGCAGCATCAGTGGCAATCCGCCAGAAATTAAGGGAATTTAATGCAACAGAACAAGCACAAGAACTAGCCAGAATAATTGAAAAATCCTATGAAGAATTGGACAGAGACAGTTTGGGAGGGAAACCAGTAAAACCACAACTGTCTGAAAGTCCTGATAAGGCCTTTACTAAAAACAATCCTACCTCTTCTAAAAAGAAGTGGGAAAATAACCAACAACATTCAAAAGAGAAAGATTCTCAATCCCGAGGTAGGTCTCCTCAAAAGGAGCCCTCTGAAAGGAGGTATAACCTCAGAAATAGGGATAATTTGAGAAAACCTGACAGGTATCAAGATATCGATACACGTTCCTCTCGTATCTTTCAGATATCATCACAGACATCCGAAAGAAGAGGACGGTCAGAGAACAAAGAAGAACGCGTGAAGTCCAAAGACGATCAACACGTTCAGAAAAACAAACAAAAACCTCAATTGTTCAAAAAGAAGGTAACAGGTCTGAAGATCAGACATGCAGAGGATTCTGAGAACGCAACTCAAGAACGGAGCATGGGCTCAGACAATGTTGGACAGTGCAGCAGAAGTTATGGTAGCTCGCCAGAACCTGAAGGGGCTTCTGGAGACAGTGGACATGAATGAGGACATTCAAATTGAAACTGCAGACACCAGGGTTAGTTCTCCGCATAGGTTATATGAAATTGCACTCCGGATGGAGGGAGACATACCAAGAAAAGTGAAAGCACTCTTTTGGGAGCATCTTTCAAAGGGTTATGATATACATCTAGCAGAATGAGACTGGCCACCAGAATTTGTCAGGGAGTGCCCACATGGTGAAGACATCATTATGCCAGCCTTCTCTAATCATGTTCCAATCCATTTAAAATATACTTATGGCAGTAAATGGGCAGTGGCCCAGACCCCAGCATTATACAATAATCATGTAGGATGGGATGAGGACTCACCTCATCACAAAATCCAGTTAAAAAATCAACCAACTGCACAAAGGCAGTACCCAGTTAAGCAAAAGCTAAAAAACAGGTCAGGGAGATCTTAGATCAACTTGAATACCTGGGGGTGATTGAAACATGCACCTTGTCAATGAACAATCCTTTGTTTCCTGTTTCAAACCAGACAATGCATATCGTCTAGTTTTGGATTACAGACACCTACACTCATGTTGTAAAACATTTGCAGTGAAAAATGCACACAGTACAGCATTAATGAATAACATTGCGCGTAAAAAGTACACAACCACATTAGACATTTGAAATAGTTTCTTTTGTCAAAACATTGCACCTGAAAGTAGATATTTGACCGCTTTCTCAATAAAGGGGACACAGGGTCAATTTTGTCGACTACCACAGGGGTTGAAAAACAGCCCAGGGTTATTCTCAGCAAGAGTAACAGAGTTACTACAAATTTATGATGACGAGGCATTGTCATATGTCGATGATATATATCTGACAGACGATGACCTGGACATACACGTGAACAGGGTGAACACCATTATATTGGGCTTCGCCTCGGAGGATTACAAATTCAACTTTCCTTTTCCTAGGATATGAACTTTCAAGTGAAGGCAAAAGCCTGGCAGCCAACATTTTAGAAAAGTGTGCTCTGCTCCAACCTCTAAAAACGCTGAAAAAGTAACAGTTGATTTTAGGTTTCCTGAATTTTGGAAGAACATACATTCTAAACTACGCAGAGAGGTTTAAACATCTCTACGAATTAATCAAACCTGATTTCAAAGCCACAACTTGGACACAAGAACACACAGAAATACTGTGTTCACTTCAAACACACATGTTAGCAACAAAACACTTGCAAACACATGTAAACGTACGTAAATTAGTGATCCAAATCATTCCAGGTCAATGCGGATTCACCTACTTAACTTTTAACGAAGGTGACAAAGTACCAACTGCATACAAATCACACTTGTATACACAAGCATAAATGAAATTCACTTCTACAGAAAAAATTCTGACAGCAGTTCAAACCGCCCTAGAGCCCTAGCACAGGGGCAACGAATAATGGTCGTGACTCCTGTACCAGCCTTAGAGGCAGTTACTAAAGCTAGCATTCCGAATGCAAAAGCTTTACATCCAAGATGGATACAATGGGTTAATTCTCTTACTGCAACTGATGTTGAATATGTTTTTGATCCTTATTTGAAAACACAAGCATTCCTGCAATACGAACACGAATGTCCTCTGCCTACTGAAATTCTCCCTCTTGATCAGTACGAATGTAAATTTTATACTGACGGATCTGCACAACCCGCTACGGAGAGTAAGCAAGCTTACAGTGCAGCATGCGTGATCGTTAAGGTCAGTGAGCTGAACTACAAGCATTCAAGATGGCACTTGAAAACACGGATCGCGAATTCCCCACACTCATAGTGTGCAATTCTTTTTACTGTGTTCAATCTTACAATGAATATTTATAGAATTGGATTCAAAATGGTTTCAAGGATGCAAAAGGTGCCACAATCAAGCATAAAACGCTTTGGGAACAAGTAGTTCAGTTGGGAAACAGACTACAAAACACGTGATACACACGCTGAGCCGTCAACGTGAAGGCGTTCACGTTGAAGGGAATTCATTGGCTGATGAAGGTGCAAAAGGGGCTGTGCAAACGGCTTCTGTAGCTGCAATCACTTGTTCAAAAACGAAAATAGACAGTGAAATAATGCTGGCTGTCAATGCTTCAAGCAAAGGCAGCGGTGCAGCATTACCTAAAAGATTTCCACATGGGCTTTCCAATTGAAGCCCATGTTAGATGTGAAGGACGTCTAACATGGGCTTCAATTGGAATTCTATAGAGCATATTATCAAGCCCATTATCGCCGTTTTAGCGGCAGTTTTCTGCTGCTAAAGCGGCGATAATTTTATCGCCTGGCTTGATAATATGCCCCTTTATATGACATTTTTGGCCAGTCGGAGCTTTTGAAGATTCCACATTTATTTAAGATTTTATTATGTGACTTTATTACCTCTAGTACCTTTTCTGATGATTGGGACTTTGAGACTGTTAATAACATGATGTCTGATCTAGAGATGTCTACAGTATCCACAAATCATGAATATTTAGAGGGTTCATCGGATTATGAACAAATGTATTGTTATAACCACTATGGTCATCATTTCTTGCATAAATCTGCAACTCCTAGAAATGAATTTATGTATAACCAATGGGAGCATTATCCTACACCTCCAAAGGGTAGCTCAAAATCTTTTGCAAGGAAATTTCCATATTTTTCAAGCTTCAATTTGTCTAAACCAGAAACCTTTTACTTTTGAAATGTGAACAAGACAGGAACGAAAAATATGTTAACCAATACGAAACAGATTTATTCTGCAGCCTTTATTGCCCAACTGTCTAGACAGGGTTTCGACTTTTGGAAAGACAACATTGAGACAAAGACTGTCTGGGGTACAAAAGATTGGCAAGTACAGGGGGTAAAAGCTTTATTTAGGGCCTGTATCATCCCTGAGCAAATTATGTTTTTGAATGACACTGTCCAGCAAACATCTTGCCTTGGATTAGCCAGGATCAAAGACATGAACACACCGACCATACCTATTCCTGCAAGTAATGGCACTACACGGGGGGAGGTCGATGTACATAATATTTTGCATCACAACAGATCAGATCCAGAATTGAAAAAATGGTTGCGCTGGCCCACAGACACGAATAACTGTCAAGATCGATTCCTGAACAAAACACAGGGTTTCACTATCAATAGGCCAGACCCATGCTATGTTCAAAGACAGCATCCAGGGGTAGTAACAACATACAGTGTAGAGAAACTCTGCCTTGATTGGCTACAGAAAGCTACACTGAAGGATGTTAAACAACACTTAACTTTACTTGAAGAAGGCGCAGACCTTAGGGAATTCTTGCTAGGACCAAGAAAACCGCGTCAAAAACGTTTCATATATGCCGGTATGCTTATAATGAAACATGGAAGGTTACCTAAGCAGAGACTGCAGAACGAATACGATAAATTGATCGTATTAATTTAGAGAAAACTCTCTCTGTAGAAGACAATGGGTTAACGACTCTGTGGTCCAGAATATATTCATTGGACAGCAATGTGTCTTCTGTCATAGACATCATGGAACAGGACTTGGTCATGTTGCAACATGGTTAGTCTCAACTACGTTCTATCATGCTATTAGGCTGGACGCTACAAAACTTGCGTGCAGGCTATGTGCCTTGGCTTTAATCAATACTACGTCACTGTTTTCAGAATTCAATCTCACTGATAAACAGATCAGACTGGCACAAAGGGGAGCAGACTACACTATGCTGAGCATTGAAAAACTGGAAAAATTACCATTCACAGGTACAGAAAAACCGGCTACTGAGTGGATCATACACGGTAAAATTACTCTGCCTGTTACAACTTTCCATTTTCAGTACTGCCTAAAACACCAGTGGTCAAATATGAAAGGTTGGGTAAAGGACACATCAAGACATCCTGGGATTTACCTTACACACATAGATGATGGAGTGCGGAACGTGAAGTATTTCTTAGCAGTGAAAACTGTGAACACACACTAAGCGGTTCTCTCCTTTGCCAGGGTATTAACTTACACAGGGCCTGTGATGGTTCCACTACACACCTATCCTGTCACCTGCAAGATTCACCGGCTGCAGTGATTATTCCAATTTTTGGCCAACTTTCTCATGGGAGTTACATTATGTTGAATGATCACAGCTGCTGTGGCATGTTGCCAGGTATTCCATATCTAGTTACGGTTACATCCAGGGTCACTTGCTGTATGCAAGTCTTGTTTCCACAAAGAGAAACAGTCAGGGAGTCGCCTTTGTGGCCTTCACTGAACATCTCTTCTATACAAATTGATACTCTAAGCAGAATGAAAGCCATTCTTTTACAAAAAACAGTGCCACTGACCTCGGCCAGAGAAACCTGTGATCTCCAAGTCGCAAGGACTTCTGCGGAGATACATATCCTTTTGTATACAAACTGCCCTGTACATTTCTTAGAAATGTTAGGTCGTATCTTAAACATGTCTGATACGAGCGGTATTCTACATGTATTTAAGAATGTGTGTGCAGGACTGTTAGTACCTTTTCAAGCAGTCCTCTGAATTTTTCCAAACTTCGTGCACTCTGTGTTTGGCGGACTGCCGCTTCTTTTAGCACTCGTTGCAGGGATCCTATTTTTGCTCCTACTGCTACGATATGGCAATCCTCATCACCAGCGTCACTCCAGGCACCATAGAGAGAGCTCTCTTGGAGATGAAGTGTCGTGAGCGCATTGTCCAAATTTTGGGTTTACCTAGTCTACGCGAATTTCTGTCATTCAGACCAATCTGGCAAGATTGCATCTTACCTGTTCTGCGCTGCCTGCTCTGCGGTGAAGAATGCATGCTAGACATCTGTCTAACACTCCCATCAGTCATGCCTATGGATATCGATACTCTGCTTGACCCGGTTACGGCCCGTGCTGTGTGTTGTCCCCAGAGGTTACCAATCCTGATGACGGCATTCATTGAGATCTCACAGACGAAAACTGTTACTGCTCAGGTATGTGAGGAAGCAACAGGCATGCAGGTAACATTCGATTCGAACATTGCTGATGCGACCAATGCTGAAGGCGATAGTTAAGATCTACGTTCAATTAATCTTCTAAACGAGGTATTCCAACTTTCACCTACAACGGTAGACAACTTTTTGTCTACAGGATTAGAAGATTTCATGTTTTCTCTAGGCCCACACTCTGACATTTGATTCAGGGACACAGTGTTCCTATGAGACTCTGAATTTGACCTTCATTCTTTTCAGACAAGGGACTAACTTTGGAACTTTTTTCCTATGATTAATTTTTTTTTCCACATTTCTATTTTTTCATTTTTTTGGCATGGTAATCTGCTTATAGTAGAACTATTCATAGAGAACAGAATTCTTTGAAAACTTACAGGGACATTATGCCACCTTGTCACATCAACAATTGATTTGTGTTAACCTGATATGAAATTGTTTCGGCCCCTTTTCTTCTGTATTAACAAGCCATTTCATCAGGTGTATATTTCTGGTTCATCCTTTGTTTCCTGTCTCCAAACCAGACAACACATATCGTCTAGTTTTGGATTACAGACACTTAAATTCTTGCTGCACAACATTTGCAGTGCAAAATGCACATAGTACAGCATTAATGAATAACATTGTGCGTGAAAAATATAAAACCACATTAAATATTTCAAATGGTTTCTTTTGTCAAAATATTGCACCAGAACGCAGATATTTGACCGCTTTCTCTAATAATGGGGACCCAGCGTCAATTTTGTCGACTGCCCCAGGGACTCAAAAACAGCCCGGGGTTATTCTCAGCAAGGGTAACAGAGTTACTACAAACTTATGATGACGAGGCATTGTCATATGTCGATGATATATATCTGACAGACGATGACCTGGATAGGCACTTGAACAGGGTGAGCACCATAATATTGGGCTTCGCCTCGGAGGGTTACAAATTCAACTTTAAAAAGTCAAGAATTGCCCACCTCAACGTTCTTTTCCTAGGATATGAAGTATCAAGTGAAGGCAAAAGCCTGGCAGCCAACCTTTTAGAAAAGTGTGCGCTGCTCCAACCGTTAAAAACGCTGAAAAATTTACAGTCGATTCTAGGTTTCCTGACTTTTGGAAGAACTTACATTCTAAACTCTGCAGAAAGGGTTAAACCTCTCTACGAATTAATCAAACCTGATTTTAAAATCACACATTGGACACAAAAACACACAGACATTTTGCGTTCACTCCAAACAGACATGTTAGCAACGAAACACTTGCAAACACGCGTAAAGGTACGCAACTTACTGATCCTAATATTTCCGGGTCAATGCGGATTCACCTACTCAACATTTAACGAAGGCGAAAAAGTACCAATTGCATACAAATCCCACTTATATACACAAGCAGAAATGAAATTCACTTCTACAGAAAAAATTCTGACAGCAGTTGAAACCGCTGTAGCAAAAGAAAGAGCCCTAGCACAGGGGAAACACATTATGGTTGTGACACCTGTACCAGCCCTAGAGGCAGTTACAAAGGCTATCATTCCAAATGCAAAAGCTTTACATCCAAGATGGATACAATGGCTAAATTCTCTTGCTGCAACTGATGTTGAATACGTTTTTGATCCATATTTAAAAACACAAGCATTCCTGCAATATGAACACAAATGTCATCTGCCTACTGAAACTCTCCCTCTTGACCAGTACGGATTTATAATTTATACAGACGGATCTGCACAACCCGCTACGGAGAGTAAACAAGCTTACAGTGCAGCATGTGCTATTGTTAAAGGTCGCATGCGAGATGGCAAATTCAGACCAATGGTCACAAAAACACAATCTCTAGGAGATTGTACAGCTCAGCGAGCTGAGCAACAAGCATTCAAGATGGCACTGAAAACACGGATCACGAATTCCCCACACTCATAGTGTGCGATTCTTTTTACTGTGTTCAAGCTTACAATTAATATTTACAGAATTGGACTCAAAATGGTTTCAAAGATGCAAAAGGTGGCACAATCAAGCGTAAAACGCTTTTGGAACAAGTAGTTCAGTTGCTAAAGAGACTGCAAAACACTCACGTGATACACACGCTGAGGCACCAACGTGATGGTGTTCACGTTGAAGGGAATTCATTGGCTGATGAAGTCACGAAAGGGGCTGTGCAAACGGCTTCTGTAGCTGCAATCACTCGTTCAAAAACGAAAATAGACAGCGAAATAATGCTGGCTGTCAATGCATCAAGCAAAGGCAGCGGTGCGGCATTACCAAAAAGGTTTCCACTCAAATACCCATATATAATTGACGCGAACAATGTTCCGTTTGCTCGAATCCCTGGAGTGGGGAATAGAGTAATTCCAAACATGGAACATAGACTAGGGCTAATCCTAGCAGCACATGAAGGGCTCGCCTCTGCCCATGCAGGCGTTTCCGCCACAGTAGCATTATTAAAACAAAGATACTGGTGGCCCGGCATTAGAAAACAAACTAGAAATTATGTTTTGGACTGTGAGAAATGGCCGAAGATGCAAGTCTGTACTGTGAAACGTCCTGCGCAGACGCCCCTGTTAATTTCAGATAAACCATTAGCTTGTGTTTACCTGGACCACTGCGGTCCCTTACAAAGAGATGGGAACTATAAATATATCATGGTCGCAGTGGATTCGTGCTCTAGGTTCCTATGGATGTGGCCTCAGCGCTCGGCTGACACTCGAACTGTTATAAAAGATTTGCCAGTCTTTATCGGCACATATGCAATAGGCACACTACATTCTGACCAGGGTCCTGCATTTAGCTCTAGGGTTTACAAAGAAGCCATTGCCAGTCTGGGCATAGCATTGTGGTTTTCTTCTCCATTCTATCATGAGGGAAATTCTGTTGTGGAAAGATAGAACCGGGACATAAAGCAGTCTATAACAGCTAGGGTATTAGGTTCGGGTGATGGGTGGGTCAAACATTTATATGGGGTCCAGCGCACACTTAACAACTTGCCAAATAGTTCTCTAGGGGGTGTCACTCCATATGAGGTCCTGTTTGGGACTAGAATGTTGGTTCCGGACTTAGATATGAAAGGCACAGTGGTGGAAAACAAACAATTTGATATCAAAGATAATTTGGCTGTTTTACAGGACTTAAATGAACTTAGAAAGCAACAAAGCAACGTCATCCTGAAGCCAACCACCACTGAGAAAAATCCGGCCGTGCCAGCAAGGCCTGTCTGGATACCAAAGCATGGGAATCTATTCAGAGAAAAGATCACGGACAAGAAGGACTTTGGACCTTCTTTCAGAACCAGTACCTGTCCTAGTAATCCACGGATCAAGAACAGTAGTTTTGCCGCCCCTTGCCGGTAAAAAGGAGGAAAGATTTGTGTCCATCGACCTGATCAAACCACACTATGTGGCCGATACTGAACTGAAGGCCAAGTGGACTCTGCCAATGTAGCAGATGCACTCCTCTAGCCACAATCCAAGAGGTTCAAACTGAGAGACTCATCACCTTTGAAGATTCAACAGTAAGAAATAGAGAACTAAGTAACAATGCTATGGACCTTGTACCTCTTGAGACCCAAATAACGGTTTGGTCCAGATACACCTATTTACAATGAAGTAACAAGTGATCAACTGGTTCCAGCAATTTCATCAAATACGGATGCAATTCCAACCATTGACAGAACTGCTTCTGGCTATTTCATGAACTTTGATACGTTTTCTGAGGATCCCAGCGAGCCTGAAACGAAGCCAGCTCAAAGAACTTTCAAAGAACAAGCAACAGACTCTTTTCATCTACTGAAAAAGACTTATCTGGTGTCACCATGGATTGAACTATGGATTGTTTTGGGAATATTTTTCTTTCTACTTTGGTTAGCTCTGGTAATAACTCTGGGTATGCTAATTAATGGAAGATATATTCAAATGGACACAGCAAGTAAAAGAGTGAACTTACTTCTCCAGCCACACAAATCATCCCATCGTGAAGCAAGAGACTTGTCAGCAGTGAACATCACAGCCATTCCTATACCAGATGGTATAGTTTAGTACAAAACTGAAGATGACAGTTTTGGTCCGTCGGAGCTTTTGAAGATTTCACATTTGTTTAAAATTTCATTAAGTGACTTTATGACCTCCAGTACCTTTTCTGATGATTGGGACTTCGAGACTGTTAATAATATGATGTCTGATCTAGAGATGTCAACTGCATTTACTAATAATGAATGTTTACAAGGTTCTTCAGACTATGAACAACTGTTTTGTTATAACCACTATGGTCATCATTTCTTGCATAAATCTGCAACACCTAGAAATGTATTTATGTATACCCAATGAGAACATTGTCCTACGCCACCAAAGGGTAGCTCAAAAACATTTGCAATGAAATTTCCCTATTTTTCAGGGTTTAATAATTCGAATGCAGAGACATTTTACTTTAAGAATGTCAATAAGACAAGAATGAAAAGTATGTTGACGAATACCAAATAGATTTATTCTACAGCCTTTATTGCCCAATTGTCTAGACAGGGTTACGACTTTTGGAAAGACAACATTGAGACAAAAACTGTCTGGGGTTCTAAAGATTGGCAAGTACAGGGAATAGAAGCTTTGTTTAGAGCCTGTATCATCCCTGAGCAAATTATGTTTTTGAACGACACTGTCCAACAAACATCATGCCTTGGAATAGCCAAGATAAAAGACATGAACACTCCGTCTATACCTGTACCTACAAGTGAAAGCACTACACAGTGGGAGGTCGACGTACATACTATTTTGAAAAATAACAGATCAGATCCTGAATGGAAAATATGGTTGCTCTGGCCCTTAGATACAAACAACTCTCAAGATAGATTCCTGAACAAAACACAAGGTTTTACCTTTCATAGGCCAGACCAACGTTATGTCCAAAGACAACATCCAGGGGTAGTAACAACTTACAGTGTAGGGAAACTTTGCCTTGATTGGCTACAAAAAGCTACACTAGTGGATGTAAAACAACACTTAACTTTACTTCAAGAAGGTGCAGACCTTAGGGAATTCTTGCTAGGTCCAAGAAAACCGCGTCAAAAACGTTTCATATATGCCAGTATCTACGCTGCTTATAATGAAGCATGGAAGGTCACCCAAGCAGAGACTGCAGAACGAATACCAGAAATTGATCATATTAATTTAGAGAAATCTCTCTCTGTAGTAGACAATGGGTTAACGACTCTGTGGTCCAGGATATATTCTTTGGACAGCATTGTATCCTCTGTCATAGACATCATGGAACAAGACTTGGTCATGTTGCAACATGGTCAGTCTCAGCTATGTTCTATCATGCTATTAGGCTGGACGCTTCAAAACCTGCGTTCTGGCTATGTGCCTTGGCGTTTAATCAATACTACGTCACTGTTTGCAGAATTCAATCTCACTGATAGACAGATCAAACTGACACAAAGGGGAGCAGACTATACGGTGCTGAGCATTGAAAAAGTGGAGAAATGAACATTCACAATGGCAGAAAAAACCAGCTACTGAGTGGATCATACAGGGTAAGATTACTCTGCCTGTTACGACTTTCCATTTTCAGTATTGCCTAAAAAATATACCAGCAGACAAATATGAAAGGTTGGGTAAAGAATTCATCAAGACTTCCTGGGTTTTACCTCACACACACAGATGTTGGAGTGGGGGATGTGAAGTGTTTCGTAGCGGTGAAAACTGTGAACACGCACTAAGCGTTTCTCTCCTTTGTCAGGGTATTAACTTACACGGAGTTACATTATATTGAATGATCACAGCTGCTGTGGCATGCTGCCAGGTATCCCATATCTAGTAACAGTTACATCCAGGGTCACTTGCTGTATGCAAGTCTTTTTCCCACAAATAGACATAGTCAGGGATTCGCCTTTATGGCCTTCACTGAATATCTCTTCTATACAAATTGATACTCAAAGCAGAATGAAAGCCATTCTTTTGCAAAAAAACTGTGCCTTTGACCTCTGCCAAAGAAACCTATGATCTCCAAGTCGCAAGCACTTCTGCGGAGATACATACCCATTTGTATACAAACTGCCCTGTGTATTTCTCGGAAATATTAGGTCGTATCTTAAACATATCTGATACGAGCGGTATTGTACATGTATTTAAGAACGTGTGTGCAGGACTGTTTGCACCTTTTCAAGCAGTCCTCGGAATTTTTCCAAACTTCGTGTGTTTGGTGGACTGCCGCTCCTTTTAGCACTTGTTAAGGGATACTATTTTTGTTCCTACTGCTACGATATGGCAATTAAAAATCACCAGCGACCCCCAGCTCACAATGGAAAAACTCTATTGGAGATGAAGTGTCGTGTGCGCATCGTCCAAATTCTGGGTTTACCTCGTCTACGAGAATTAAACACCACTTGGTTTCTGTCATTCAGACCAATTTGGCAAGATTGCATCTTACCTGTTCTATGCTGGCTGCTATGCGGTGAAGAATGCATGCTGGACATTTGTCTGACATTCCCATCAGTCATGCCTATGGATATCGATACTCTGCTTTGTGGTTCCCGGAGGATTCGATCCAATCCAAACTACGTGGTTCGCCACGGCAAGTTCGGAAGGAGATCGAGTTCCAGCCTGATGCACAGACCTGACGCTGCCATCCTCCTCGCAGAGAATCCACCTCCAGTGCTCTCTGACTTCCCTTGTGGGGGGTTAGACTATCTAGTCCAGAATAGAGATTCCAACCCCTCTCATTCTCAGGTATGGAGCTGACTAGATGTTAGAGAAACTTTTGGCAACTCTTGGCTAAACTAAAATATAGGTAGCTATACTTTAGAAACAACACCTACTTCAAACCTCGTACTGCACTTAGGTTAGGTACACTGGGGTAAACAATTTAGAAGCATCAGATGAGTATCACATTTTAGCATTATGTTATTTATGTATGTATTTTGATTAATATATGTCATATCCACAAACCATGCTATTGCATTATTATTTTATCTTACTGCTAACCTCGTACATATTGTACTTCGCAGTCTGTCTTAACATTTTAACAATTCATATCTCCTGCATGAGAAATAAGACTGTTCATTAAACCCTTTTATTGAAACGCCCATCTCTCTATTTCTGTGCAACTCTTTAGAAACGAAGCATGCACGATTGACTGAGTGAAACTGATTTCTATTGTTTCCACGATTCTGAGACTGTTCTGATTCTAAAGGGAAACAAAGTTGTCATGTTTATGCGGTTGTCAGAGACTAATCCCTTCCTGTATATTCAAGAAGTTTCTAGTGACCTCTGAGTTAGCTGGCACACACAAGTAATTAAGTTTAATATACTAGATAGAGACATACTGACCGTAGTCCTTTGTCAAATCTATAGTGTATGTTAATTCAATGCGCAGAGCCTATCAGGGATATAGGAACTACACTACAAGGGATATAGGAACTACACTACAGGACTAGTACTGTCTTTGAGGAGTGTGATGCATAAAACAAAGCAGTGTGGACCCGGCAGGAGAATCTTGCTAAGTGTCAAAGGAGAAAGAAAAAATGACCTTCAGGAAAATAGCGATTGCCCATCGTTAGGCCACCAACATTGCAAATCATAACAAAAAAAATCAAGCTTATTGGTTATAGTTAAATAAGCACCCAGTGTCACTGCCTGCCACCACATGAATCATCTCAACATACTCAAAAGCAGCATACTCAACATGCAATGCATGCCATTTATCTGTTCTAATTCAAGCATGGACGCCATGGTACTGAGCCGATCAATTGTTTCACTAAACAGACATATGCCTGTCGTGTAAATTAAATAATGTGGGGCAGACCGGCTAGGGAAATAAACTAAGAATGGAAAGATAGGCATGGGATAGAGACAGGCACAATTTGTATCTCCAATGTCCTGAAGGGAAATGGCGGGGGAAGGCTTCTTCACTGAACACTGGTGGGAACTCCAATTCGGCAATAAAATATGCCGTAAACAGTGGGCTTCATTAGTCAGTTGGACACAAACAAAAAAATAAAATAATGTTCCTCTAGCTATATCTTTTTTTTTTTGGTCAACAAAGCAGTTTGGTGATAGAGAGAGAAAGTTATATCGTTGGTGGCCTAGGCCTAGTGGTCAAGGAAGTAGAGTTCATCATCAAACTCAGGTGATTCAACCAGAAGTATGTCAGCTAAAACACTACATCCTGACCCGAGTCTGACCAATCACCTTTATCTTCCTCTTGTTGTACTTTATGTATGGTGTAAATCAGTGGTTTAAAGTGTAGAATAATTTTGACCATGGTTAATCTCTTCACATTTTGGGTGAGAAACTGGTCCTTCTCATTTTGACAATTGTACCAGCAGCATTGAAAACATGCTCAGCAGACATACTGGTTACCGGGAAAGCCAGGTAGTTTTTGCCACCATGCAGAGCCCTGGCGATTGGTGTCACTTCCCAAAACCATACACCAATGGTTTTTGATCAAGATAGACCTCTGTTGGGTCATCTAGATAGGCTTGGACCATCCTCTCAATAGTCACTGGTGCTTGACCTTCCTCAACCTCTTTTGCCTTTGCCTCTGCACTGGACTTAAGATTCACCTTTAGAAACCAATTGTATGCAGATTCTAGGGTTGATGCGCCCGTTCCTGTTGTTGCTGGTGTTGTTGTTGGTTTTAGCTGCTGTTAGCCAACAGCACTGCACTCAGCTCAGACTCTAAAGTTGAAGGCTGCACTGCAGAACTTGTACCCTGGAGGAGTGGGCCTCTAATTCCAGCCATTCTTTTTCTAGGTTACTCGCTTGCACAGCAATCCTCATTTTGTAGTTTGAAACATCCCCGTCTGAAAAAGGAATGAAAGTGGCCAGTAATTGTTTGTACTGTGGATCAGTAATTGTGGCACAGATACACTGTTTGGATGATACAATGTCTCTTTGCACCCTAGTATTAGCAAATAATCATAGGATTAAGCACTCCACCAATTCATGCACATCTTATTTGGTCCACACCTATGTACATTTCAGAGACCTCCTTTGGCTGTACCTGTAGCATATGCAACAGGATAGCTTGGCCCATGGCACTGTCCTCCTTTCTGACTTCCCCTGTGAGAACCTCAAAAGGAAGCAGCATCTCAGTCAGGCATTTTGCTAGGCCCCATCGGTCCATTTCAATGATAATGCCTTTCACAGTTGCATCCCCTCTTTGCATGACATATTCATTGATCATCCTGTACCCCAACATGTAATAAGTTTAGTTCCAACGTGTTGGCACCTCCTGTTGGCACCTCCTGTGAGAGTGCTTTAACTGTCATTCTATTATCATGCCGAATGACCCTCAGCTGCTCTACGGCATTAAAAGAATGGCTGAAATGAGTGCAGATTTTTCTACTGGTGGGCAGTAAGTTGCTGACTTGGTCCTTTTTTTTTTAAAGTCCTACACAATGATTTTGGTGCAGTGCGCCAAACATAGGACCCTGAAATAGCTACCATCTGCCATGGCCTTAACTATATTACTGCCATTGTCCATGGCAATAAATCCAATGTTAAGCCCTTCTGGTTGCAGCCATTCAAATACCTTGTTGTTAAAGTCTTCCAAGATATTTGCAGCAGTATGGGTTTTCTCCATACCTAACATGGCTACTGTTGCATACTTTCGAGTGCCATTATAAATCTCAACAGTGTCAAAACCTGAAGATATTACTTTTCAAACCCCCACAAAAGATATCCAGTGTGCAATGATGCACATGTAATCAGTGGCTTGGCAACTGGTCCATATGTCTGTGGTCAAGTGGATAGCAGAAATAGCACTCTGCTGCAAAGCTTGTTTCTACTGGGGCTGGGCTAACATTCATGATGACTGGCTCGTTGTCATCCTCCTCTTCTACATCTGCCTCTGTAACTCTAAGGCTTTCTGGAACCTTTCTTTTCCCTAGTCTCATCTCGTGGTTTGTCTCACTCTCAGACTGAGACAGAATCCAAGTGGTGTCTAGATCATTGGAAGGGGTGCTTTGAGGCCATCTTGAAGCTGCCTGTTAGCAGTGGCACTTAGTTGCACAAGTTGAAGAAATGTCTGTGATGTGTGGGTCACTGACACGTCACACTGTTCACAGGCCTTCTTTCTGGCAGTACTATGGGTGATGTCTCTTGTGCACCTAAAAGAAAAGAAGCAGGAGGGACCTCAGTGAAACGTGGCATTGTTGCAGTTCAATTAGTAGAATACAAACAATATAATTTAGTGTAGTCACTGGCTACTTCAGTTATTATGAATAGTTAACAATACAGTGTATCCATTCGTAAAACCACATCAACATAAACTTTCATGGTGTACACTCAGGAAGGATAAGAAAGAACAACAACAACAACATACAGATGTAAAGTGCAGTTGACAAATGACAAAGGAATAATCCTTAGACAATGAATACTGTTGTGCAAACATGGGTTGATTAATTCCAGATTTTTATGAAAATGGGGAAAAAAATTGAAAATGGAAAAAAATACAAATGTAAATAAAATTAATTAAAACATGTATATACATTTTTTAAACAAATAATAATTACAAAATTAAAATAATAAATAAATAATAATATTAAAAAATAAAAAAATAAAAATTTAATGTAAAGAAACAAAACAAAAGAAATACAATTAAAAAACCTAAAATAAAAAAATATATATAAATAAGTGAAATTATCCTCAAGCATATAATTTATTAAACTGCTATCTTATTTCTCAACCATCCATGTAAGCCTACGGCAAAGGGCCACACTGGCTGGATGCACAAAATGGCTGGCAGCTAGTGCAATATAGTCATCAACAACAACAATGAGCAAGAAGAAATTGGGAACAAAGTGAAGACATGCAGGCCTATGGAAAAAGTGCACTGGCTGCCTACACAAAATGACCACCAGCTACATGGTCACAACAACAACAACAACCAGCAAGGTGGCATGGCCACAACAAAGAAGACATGCAGGCCTATTGCAAAAGCACCAGCCACATAGTCACAACAACAAGCAGGAGACCTGGAAAACAAAGAACACAAGCAGGCCTATGAACATTGACCATAAAAAATGGCCCCTGGCCACATGGCATGGGGAGCAAATACAAATGGTGGCCTATGTCAAATACACCCACACACTGGCCAGACAAAGGAGACATGGTAACCCAGAGAACATAGCATTAATTTAGCAATGGCAAAAATGAAAATTATCAGGGCTAAAAATGTTTAGAATAGCACACATACTCCAAAGGCATTGCCCCACCTATACCTCCCCCCTCCTCTTCGCCTGGGGCACTTAGGTTGTAAATAATTTCCAGATGTTTTGCTGGCTTGCCAACATCTTAGGATGTTCTATATGATTAGATAATATTGAGCATGCAATTTGAGTGCGAGTAATTCAATACCTGTCAGGTGTTTTAATTGTGCTCTTGAAGTTGATCTACTGGGACCACTTCCCTCTATTGTACTGTACGTTACCCAGGTCCCAGTGGCTTATTGGGTTATGCCCCACTTTTTTGTAACATCAGCAGATTAGGCCACATAGTGAATTAAAACATTATTGCAATTTTTTAACTACGGCTCCTACCGAAACTTAAGGCCAACCCCACCACAATAAATTTCTAAAAAAAAAGAATTAAAAAAGAAATTGTGGTACATGCCCTCTATCAAAGTAACAAAACCATTATACAACAGTCATTTTAACTTACCTTTGAAGTCAAAATACAAAGTCTTTAAATCCAATGGTATAAATGCAGCAGACACAAAGAGAGATCCTTTCAGCTCCAGCTCCAAATCCAAATGAACAGTGAACAGGAGATGAAAAATGCACTGGGAGGAGCCTGCTGGACAGAATTAGGAGGTTGGAGACTATGAGGCACTACCTTCCTGTTGGAAATAAATCCAATGCCAACTGTCCAATTGAGGAGTTTTTTACTCCAAATCATAATTTCTGGGAGATTCTGATGCTTCTCGAGAAGAGAATCTTCTCCAGATTGCAGCCATGGTAGATCATGCTTGTTTGCCATCGCATGCATCACAAAACATCCGCCGGAAGTCGCTGGCTCGGCTGAAAGACATTTTAGAGACTGCAAAATCTCACAGGAGCTTGTGGGCGGCTAGCAAATCTTGTGGCACTTCCGAATGGCTAGGAAATCTTGCGGGCGATCGCGAGTGCCCGGCAAGTCACTGCAGCACAGGCAAAAGGAAACTTTGAGCGCGACAAAAAAAAAACTCCGCTCCATTGCGGAATGCAGAGATTATAGGTAACTCCACATTGTCATTGGAACGTGGAGTTGCTGAATTCTACAGACTCTGCGAGCTGAGCAGAGTTTTTCACCCAGGCCTACTTCGAAGAAGCAGCCCAGAAATGTGATTTGGACAGAAGTATGACAAACAGTTTTTTACTCCCCGAAGAAAACCATGTGCACATCCCCTGTGCTCAGGGCTCCTGACTTCTCCAAGGAGTTTATGCATCAGAGCATGTCACAGGGGCAGTGTTATAACAGCTAAATGAAGAGGAACTGGCCCCACCTGTATCCTTCATCTCCAGGAGATTACTGCCCAGGGAACAGAGGTGGAGTAGAATAGAGAGAGAAGCTTCTGCTGTGGTCTGGGTATTGAAGAAGTTAAGGCCATACTCATTTCCTGATTCAGACGGACCACAGGCCCCTTGGGTGGCTCATGCAAATGAGGGGTGTGAATCCAAAATTGTTGAGGTGGTTCATTTCCCTGAAGGGTAAGGACTTCAGGGTGGAACATGGGACAGGGGTAGACCACGCCAATGCTGAAGTCTATCTAGGAATTTCCGTCTTAGTAATGTGAACTCCCTAGAAGTTTCAGTAGATCGTGTTAGACCTGTCATCCTTAGCGTGGGATTCCCCCAACTATTTGCCTGCTCGCCTCCCCGTTTTTGCTATATCTGTTTGTTGGCCATAGGACTCTAAGCACTTTACCACTGCTAACCAGTGCTAAAGCTCATGTTCTTCTCAACTAAACATGGTGACATTGGTGAATACCTGATTTGAATATTTAGGTTACCTCTAAGTCCCTTGTAAAGTGGGATACCATATACAGAGGGTCTTTAATCTAAATGCTACTAGTGGGCCTGCAGCACAGGTTGTACCACCCACACAAGTAGCCTTTCAAACATGTCTCAGGCTTGCTATTGCAAGGCCACTGTGTACAGTTTACAGCCACTTCAACGGAGCGTTTAAAACAACTTGCCAAGCCATAAACTCACATTTTATTAAACACAATTCACCACTAAGGTAGGCCCTAGGTGGCCCACGGACAGGGTGCTGTGTAAGTTAAAGGTAGGGCATGTACTTTTAAGTTTTAAATGTAGTGGTAGTAACAAACAGGCACATTTGTTTTTCACTTCTGTGAGGACTACTCCTCTCATAGGCTAGCATTGAGAATGACATAAAATGTTTTTAAGCTGAAATTCTTGATTAGAAAGGAGAAGCTAAATATCATGTTTCATATCTTCGTAATGGTAATGCTAAATCCTCTTCAGTGGTACAGTGGGATTTGACATTCCTGTTTTAGACAAGCCACTTTTAGAAAGTCAACATTTCTCTGCTCTTAGCTGGACTCTATGTGCCTTCTACCTGTCTCCAATACACATCTGGGCTGGGTGACAGCTACACTTTGTGCATTCCTTCTAGACAGCCACATGCACAGGAAGGGTGGGTGTGACAGAGGACTCATCTGCATTCATCTCCAGTCTGTTAGTCTTCCTGGATAGGGGGAGGGAGCTGACACATCTGAAAAGGCTGCGTCCTGTCCCTACACAGAGGACTGATTACCATCCAAAGATAGCCTGGCAGACAGAGCTGGGATGAAAGGGGGCCTGTGCAATTCAAGGAGCTGCTTTGAAGTCACCTCCCACTTCAAAGGCACAATTGGGTTTAAACCAGGACAATACACTACTGGACCTGTAAAGCACTTTGCCAGCAGTAAGGACTGCTGTACTGCAAGGATTGCCACTCTCCTTGACTGACTGTTCCAAGAAACAGCTTCACTGCTGTGCTGATCTACTCGTGCTTCATGCTTATCTCTGCCCTGCTGAGGACAAGGACTGGAACAATTATACTTGCACCAAGAGGGACTCCAAGGGCTTGCTGACTTGCCTCCTGTTTTCTGAAGTTTCAGGGACACGAAAGTCTTCTTGCTATTCTCCTGTTACCACTGTACTATGCCATCTGTGAGTCCTACCTTTACCTGAAATGTCCCTCTATTCCTGTGCCTCAGAAGTGGGTTCACAATGAACAATGTCTCAACAGGTTATGGTTTAGAAGGCAAATGCATTGGAAAGAAACAAATCAATAGGAGAGAAACTAAAAAATCAATGCATTGTCACCTCTGTGCTTATCAGAACTGATGCAGTGCCCTGCGACGCCGATGCAGTGTTGACCTGAAGATATCACTGCAGGGCTCAATAATGGCGCGGGATATGACTGCAAGATTTGACGAAGACATAGCGCCAATTCTATGTCTGACTGTGAGGCTTGACTCAGATGCATCCACCTGACTGTGTGTAGTGGAACCAATGCATTGGACTGACTCTTGATGATGAGGCTTTGCTCAATCCCAGGTCCTTTTTCAGCAAACTCTGCATAGGTCTTGTTGCCAGCCAGCCTTCCATTGCGGTCGGCCTGAGCTTTGGGTTTACTTTAGCCCAGCAAAACCTCAAGTAACCTTTTAGCGCTATTGAGTTCTAACCACTATTTTTAGATTTTATATTTACAAATTCATATCTCAACTTCTACTTATTGGATTTTTGTTGGTTTGGTCTTATGGTACTCAGACAAATATTCTCTATTTTTTTAAGCCTTTGTAGAGTCTTTTTGTGGTGTTTTCATTGTGTTACTGTGTATACGTGTTGGACCAAATACTTTACACATTGCCTGTTAGGTTAAGCCTGTCTGTTCTGTGCCAAACTACCAGAGGGTGAGCAAAGTATGTATCTAGCTTACCCTGACTATGATTGTGGTCCCTACTTGGTCAGGTTGCAAACCTCTGCCAACCAGAGACCCAATTTCGAACAGCATTCATCTGGCTTTTATGCAAAATTCTGATCCCTGAGAATGCCTGCCAATGCAAGTTGACATCATTTTTTACTCAAAAACACGTTCATGTTTTTATAAATAGCTTGTCACAAGTAGAGATGAAAACAAATAAAAAGTTGTCAGGTTTCTGATAATCACATAGCATCATAATGGGGAATATAGCACCACCAGAGAGATATCGGCGGACACAAGGGAAAGGAAAGCAGGAATATGGGTGTGAAAAAACAGTCTTCGTATTGGAATTGTCTTAGTACTGAGAGTAAGCCCTTTTTCTCTGGATTCTTCATCTAGCAAAAGGAATAGGGGGACCAATTAAAGAGAAGAGGAGAACAGGAATTGGAAGGGAGTTATAATCAGAAGAATGGTTAAATATAGCCCTGAGTAGTGAAGGAAAGACTTACCCTTTTCTTCGGCGTACAGTTCAACAATGAGCCTTTGAGAGACCGGGTACTCAAATACCCATGGATGCCAGAGCAAACAAAGGCCACCTGCTAGAATGAGGCACAATTTGAATCAAAACAAATGTAATAAAAAAACATAAGGACTAAGGACAGAGAGGACTCCGGACATAAACCAAGAGGAACTGTGAAGGAAGGAATACAACTAAGGTGTGGGAATGACTATGGGTGCAAAGTCAAGCAAAAGTGGGAGAGCCTCAGCAACAATGCAAAACATTGTCACGCATTATTACTCATACCCCAGACATAGGGAGCTGACCTGAAACTAAGTATGTGGTCTAGGTGTTACAGAAACGTAGGGCCCGATTCACAGAAGTAATCTGAGAGAAAATCCTTATTACTTTTGGTATTCACAGAAGGCATTTAGTAGCAGTAAAGTTAGGATTTTGTCTTAAGTCTGTCAACTCCATATCCTAGAAACATTCCATCACTTTTTTCAACATATGGTGCACTCGCTGTCTGCAGAGCCTCCTACTCCTGAAATAAGGGTTCATGGGTTAGCAAAATGAAGCTTGTCATGCACAAATATAAATTAAGGAAAGCTTATAATGTTTATCACCTTAGTGATTCCCATATTGCTAATTGGAAGATTAGTACAAGTACCTTTAGATTCCTTAACTATGAAAGAAGGCCTCGCTCTCACATGCCTACACATTAGATTCACGCAAGAAAACCATCTATTGGTAAGTGTTTTATTGCAAGAAAGATTTGTGGAGCTGCTGTCAACTAACCCAAAGACAATTTCAGCATGACCTATCTCAATCAATCAATCAATCAATCAATCAATCAATCAATCAATCAATCAATCAATCATGGCATTTGTAAAGCGCACTACATACCCGCGAGGGTCTCAAGGCGCTAGGGGGAGGAGGGGGGAAGCTGCTACTGTTCGAAGAGCCAGGTCTTGAGAAGTCTTCTAAAGGTTAGAATGTCTTCGGTCTGCCGCAGGCGGATGGGGAGGGTGTTCCATGTCTTGGCGGCGAGGTGGGAGAATGATCGGCCGCCGGCGGTCACTCTTCGGATGTGGGGAATGGCGGCGAGGGCGCGGTCTGTGGAGCGGAGCTGGCGGGTGGGGGTGTAGAGGCTGAGTTGGCTGTTGAGGTACGTTGGACCGGTGTTGTGGAGTGCCTTGTGTGCATGGGTGAGGAGTTTTAAGGTTATCCTCTTGTTGACAGGGAGCAAGTGTAGGTCTCTCAGGTGGGGTGTGATGTGGCTGCGGCGAGGGATGTTGAGGATCAGGCGTGCGGAGTCGTTCTGGATGCGTTGAAGCCGTTTCAGAAGTTTGGCCGGGGCTCCTGCATAGAGTGCGTTTCCGTAGTCCAGTCTACTGCTGATAAGGGCCTGGGTGACCTTCATTCTTGTTTTGGTGGGGATCCACTTGAAGATCCTGCGAAGCATGCGGAGGGTGTTGAAGCAGGAGGAGGTGATGGCGTTGACCTGCTTCGTGATGGAGAGGGTACAGTCAAGGAGGACCCCTAGGTTGCGTGCGTGGTCAGTGGGTGTTGGGGATGTTCCTAGTGCAGTCGGCCACCAGGAGTCGTCCCAGGCCGAGGGGGTTGATCCGAGGATGAGGACCTCATGCTTGTCCGAGTTCAGCTTCAGTCGGCTGTTCCTCATCCAGTCGGCGATGGCCTTCATTGCTTCGTGGAGGTTGGTTTTGGTGGTGTGGGGGTCCTTGGTGAGGGCAGTTTCGGTGCTGTGGTTGCTGCGGAACCCGGACTGGGACGGATCCAGGATGCTGTTCTCCTCGAGGAAGCTGGTCAGTTGTTTGTTGACGGCCTTTTTGATGATCTTCAACGGAGCAGGGAGATGGGTCGGAAGTTCATGAGGTCTTTGGGGTCTGCCTTGGGTTTCTTGAGTAAGGCGTTGATCTCTGCATTCTTCCAGCTCTCCGGGAAGGTCGCTGTCTCAAAGGAGATGTTGATGGTTTTCCGAGATGGGGTGCGATGGTGCTGCTGGCTTTGTTGAAAATGTGGTGTGGGCAGGGGTTTTCTGGGGATCGGGAGTGGACGGTGTTCATGATCTTGATGGTGTTGTTGTTGTTGGTCCAGGAGATCAGGCAGTTGGTGTGGGTGGTGGTCGTGGGAGCGGGGGTCTCAGTGGTTGCCGGGGTGGTGACGGTGTTGAAGCTGTCGTGGATGTCTGCGATCTTGTGATGGAAGAAGGTGGCCAGCGAGTTGCACAGGTCTCGTGAAGGTGAGATGTCGTTGGTGTTGGAGCTGGGGTTGGAGAGTTCCTTCACGATGTTGAAGAGCTCTTTGCTGTTGTGTACGTTGTTGTCTAGGCGGTCTTTGAAGGAGGTTCTTTTTGCGGATCTGATGAGGTGGTGGTGTCTGCGGGTGGCGTTCTTGTGGGTGGTGTAGCTTCCCGGTGTTCGTTCACGGATCCAGGTTTTTTCGAGTTTTCGGTAGGTTCGCATGGAGGCCTGGAGGTCTTTGGTGAACCAGCTTGCTTTCTTGCTAGTGTGGGTGTTGGAGGGCTTCTTGAGGGGGGCGAGGGTGTTGGCGCAGTCGTTGATCCACTGTTTGAGGTTGCGAGTGGCGGTGGCGGGGTTGGTCGGATCTGTGGGTGGGTTCTGGGCGAGGGAGGTGGAGGTGGAGGTGGAAAGCTGGTCTTCGGTGACTTTGCTCCAGCAGCGGCGCGGCATCTGTTGGGTGCGGTGGTGCGTGGTGGGTTTCCGGAAGGTGAAGTGGATGCAGCGGTGATCGGTCCAGTGGAGCTCGGTGGTGTGGTTGAAGGATACGTGGGAGCTTGCGGAGAAGATGGGGTCAAGTGTGTGGCCGGCAGAGTGGGTGGGTGTAGTGACGAGTTGTCTGAGTCCAAGGTTGACGAGGTTGGCGATCAGGGTGGAGGAGTTGGTGTCGTTCTCTTCAGCAAATTACTTTGCAAAGTCCCTCACACAATGCAGCATTCCTTCTGATCCACCACTATCCTGACGAGAAGAACATAAAGTATATTATTGATTATTTTGGCAAAAAATACTGTTTCTGCATCAATGAGGAGTGGATTGGTAAGATGTCTTTGTTTCAAATCTTTTCCTACTACTCCGGTTAAAATGATTAGAGAAGTTTTATCAAGAGCCTCATTGCGTTCAATTTCTCGTTTCACACTGACTACTGATATGACTCTTATGTTTTCTTGTAGAGGTTAATCGAGTCCCTTTCTTATTTTCTCTCAAGAAAATAATCACACGGTTATCATACCTCCGTTCTTCCTTTCTATAAGGGTAAAACAAAGGTGTGTGCATGAATATTCACTAATAACTAATGCGAGAATATCTTTGTCGATGGAGGACAAAGAGGAGAACATTCTTCAACAAGTGGTTTCATAAAGGTAATTGTACGATTGTAACTTTACATTTATTTCTTTGCATGTATCTCCATTCAACATCTCCTGTCAGAATGCACTGCCTTTGTACAAAAGATTTACTATGTCCTATTTATAATAATAATCAGACAGTCCTGCTATTTAATCACTATAATGATCAGCTTTACAAAAGTTGTCATCAAGGCAAACGTTGCTTGTCATTTTTGTATCTCAACAAAGTTTTTCATTATTAACAAATCCATGTGCGCAATACAGACACTTGTGTATTCCTTAGATACAATTCACACATATCATAAAAATATCATTATTGACTACCCTCCAAGTACTTCTTTCCAACAATGCTGACACATACAGGTACATCATGCACACCACAGTATACTTTGATTTTCCAGTGTTGAGGCCCCCTTCGGAGGTGAGCTTGCAGTGTGTCAGCAAAGACACTGGCAGGACAGCTCCTGCTGCAATATCAGGATATACTCAGGAATAAATGTGGCTTGCCTTTGGAGAACCATCACTGTCACAGAGGCCTGCAACCAGTGCCCCTTCCAAAAGGTCTTCTCCTCAGTTGTTCACGCTTCTTTCTACTTCTTAACTTTGGAGCAGGTGCATGAATAAAGGTGTTGCTTTATTTTCATTGTGCCATGTCTCAGTGGAAATAATGGAACGCCGTCTGTGCATAGCATCACAGAAGCGGCCAGATAAAAGTCTTTTTTATTCTCTGTAAAACGAGAGACCCAGCATTAAAGCCTTGTTATGCTCCATGGTCCCTTTGAAAATACTGCCTCACATCTTTTCATTAAGATGTTATTGGAAATAAATACAGCCTACGCAGAAAGCGGTTGTCAGGCAGTGCACTGAGGAAGTTTTAGGGCGTCTCTTTTACATATCTCGCTGTAATGATTTATTTCACAGCAGGCGTCATGCCTGCATGACAACATAAACACTGCCCACAGAAACAATTGAGAGCAGCAGGTTAGCTACAGATAATTACCTTAGACCCATCTGTTGTTCAAAATATGTGTCCCCAACAGTAAGGGAAGTAATTTAAGATTTTCACAAAGCTACCCTGGTTCAACTATGGTACCTCCATAACTCCAAACAACTTTCTACTCATATAAGCAAGTCATGAAAATACATTACTCAAAGAAAGACAAACTGCATGTGGTCTTTTTTTCTTCCTAATAGTCGTATGTGAGCATATCCAGACTTTACATGTTTCTATGCCTTCTGGCACTTTTAGTCCTGTATTGAAAAAAAATACTGCAAAGAATACTGTAAGTTCCGTAACGGAAAGAAAGAAAACGGAAGCTGATAAGCTGTGCATGACTCTATGATCATTTGAAACATATTGATGTGTGCCTCCCAGTACATAGCACATTTTACCTCTCAGTGCATCACCCAATGGCACGATACCAGAATATCTAGTTTTTTATATATACTACAAAAATATTAGAGAAACAATACTGATTTCCAAAATAACTACAAGGTAATTATATTTGGGAAGTATGGGTTTACTATACTTAACTCCACATATATGTACGTTGACAATAAATACATATCTTCATAGAAGTGTAGTTAAGAGTAGTAAATCTGGACTGTTACTGCATTTTTCTTTGTTGCATGATATTTCTGTAGTCGATATTGTGACATTCAACCAACATTAATCCTCTGCAGCGCACAATTCTCCACCCTCATAATGCTTTCTACCTTGAACTGTGCATGATTCATAACTTCCCTAATGCACAAGTCCCTTTGCTTACTTCATGCACAACACCAATGGCCTTATTATGAGTTTGGCGGTCCGTGAACAGCTGTCCCAGCGGTGGCGGTCTGATGGCACTAGGCCATCAGCCATACAACACTTTGGGCAGATTGGCTTTCGAAAAATGGTAGCTGGACCGCCTGCACTGCCACCACAATGCCGACCGCCTTTTTCCAGGTCCCCCCTACATCTTCACCCCAAGGAATATGGCCCTGGTTTTGATGCAATACAGGTAAGTGCTTTGGTACCATGTACTCATTACTGGGACTGCCCACATATGGGTCGGACTCCGGCAATAGGTAGGTGGCATTTTTCCACATATATCAGGCATATGTGTGCATTCAAGTCACAAAGAAGAGAGACGAGGGAATGAGCCTTCTCTGACTCTCCTTTTAAAGCATTAAAACTAACAAAAGAGAGAAGGACTATAAAAAACAGGGTCAGGGATACTAACCTAGATTGTGATAAGAGGTTCCTGTCCCCTATTATATCTCCAAGGTATATCTGAGACAAGAAAAAATATAATGCATTCAACACATATGCAGTCAGAATGCACACACAGGCATCAATACATATGGAAATACATTGCCTACTACCGCAATACTGCTTTAGTCACACAGCTGGCCCCTCCGGAAACTCACAATGTATGTTAGCTGTCAGTACATGTATGAGCTTGCACTGCCTCAAGCTGAATTCAGGAAAGACCAAGATAGTCGTGTATGGAAACCTGTGCCCTATTTGGCCCCCTGCAGTGGCTGGATGAAGTAGGTCCTTTACCCATTCCAGTGACCAAGGCTAAAAATGTAGGAGTGATAATTGATGAAAAGCTGTATTTTGGGCATCAGACCATGCTATCACTTCTTCCAGTTTTTATCTACTCAAAACATTTTTTTGAATCTTGCAATTTATTCCTGATCACAGCAAAAAGACCATAATTACCTCCTTATTCTTATCTAGGTTAGACTATTGCAATGGTTTCTACTTGAACTCACATGGAAAAACATTTGAGAAAGCTCCAGATGGAGCAGAATGCAGCTGTCAGGCCTCTCCTGGGCATTCCAAAGGTCTAATCTGTAGCTAAGGACATTCCAAATCTGCACTGGCTTCCGGTAAGAAGTTGTATCAAATTCAAGGCCTTATGCATCACCTATAAGGCATTGCACAACATGGGCCTACAGTTTTTGAGTTTGAGGCTGCCTTTAAAATGGTTCTGCCCTTTGCTCGGAAGGGGCAAATCTCATGCTACTACCCAGAATCCGAAAGGCCAACCGGGAGGCAAAAGTTTTATAGCAGGATCCATCAAACTTTGGAATAGCCAACTGACCTGCATAAGGGCCCTGACTACATTAACGACACTCAGGAAGGATCTTAAAACCTGGTTATTTAGTAAATAGCGCTAGGTTTTTTTGCTCAGGACTGCTAGCGCCAAGACACCTCTGGTATTTGTGTTCTTATTAAGCTGCTGACACATAATAAATTGCTATAACATAACATAATACAGCAGTTAGAAGGCCACAGGTACAGCATTCTCAGAGTGGTCGCACATGTGATCCTTTGGATTGGTTGTGCCACCCACACAAGCAGCCTTGCAAAAGGTTCTTAGACCTGCCATTGCAGTGTCTGTGCGCAGTTGGTACTGCAATGTCGGCCTAGCAAGTGCTCCCACTTGCCAGGCTCTACCCTTCCCTTTTCTTACATGTGAGTCACCCCTAAGGTAGGCCCAAGGTACCTCTGTGGGCAGGGTGCTGTGTATGTGAAAGGTAGGGCATGCCGTGATGTGTGTGGCATGTCCTGATAGTGAAGTACTTCCAATTTTGTTTTTTCACTATTGAAAGGCTATCTGTCCTATTCGATAGAATGGGAGTTTATTTATAACATCTTATAAATATAACTTTCCATTGGGACAAAATAGAAAGCTGGAGTTTAGTATGCCTGAACTCAGAATACAAAAACGTGTTTGAAAATACCACTTTTAGAACGTGGGTATTTTCTTGCTTAGCCATCCTGTGTGCCTCTGCTGGTTTGTGGATTGACTATCTGGCTTTGGAGTGACAGGGGTTGGGGATGTGCATTCTCTCAGACAACAACGGGGGGGAAATCTCCTGCCTTCCCTGAATGAGTCAGGGCTGGGCTGAATAGACCTGGGCTGCATCCAGGGTAGGGGGAGGAGATTTCTTCCACACCTGAATGGGTCTGGTCTGCCTTGGACAATGCTGTCTCCAAATCTTGCAGGCCAGCTGCACCAGGGAGGAGAGATTGGTTTTGGTTGGGCAAAGAGCATCTCTGCCACCAGAGAACAAAGGAATTGGTGCTATAAAAAGTGGGGCTCAGACTCCTGAACTTTAGATTACTTCTGGAATTAAAGAGGAACCTTTGCCAAGGAGAAGAGTTGGAGAGACTGAATGAGAAGTACTGCCCCTTAGCTTGATGCTGTCTGGGGTTGGCCTGCACTGGCTGTTTCTGCCAAGGTATCAGGAACCAATCTGGGAAGATGAACATTGGAACGCGTTCTTCTCTCTGCTGAACACGCAGAGACAGCTGGAGCCTAACAATCCCCAGAAATCATTTGACGAACACTGAACCAGAGACACCAGTGCTCATCCGATAATCTCAAGGGAAGGGGTTTGGGAACAAACAATAAACTAAGTTAAAACCAAAAGCTAAAATAAAGAAAGAAACAACTGGTGCGCGTTCGTGCCGGTGGAGAAGCAAACACTGGGACATCTGTTCTAAAGCTAGGAATGAGTATGGAGACCAGCTCCTGCAGCAGTAGTAAAAGACATCAATAAGAACACAAATAATCAATGACACATATATGTCTTTTACTACTGCTGCAGGAGATGGTCTCCATACTCATTCCTAGCTTTAGGACAGATGTCCCAGATTGTTCTGTGACCCAGAGTTTGCTTCTCCACCGGCACGAATGCGCACCAGTTGTTTCTTTCTTTATTTTAGCTTTTTGTTTTGACTATTTATTTTAGTTTATTGTTTGTTCCCAAACTCCTTTCCCTTGAGATTATCTGATGAGCACTGGTGTCTCTGGTTCAGTGTTCGTCGAATGATCAGACCACCTAACTCGTAATAAGGCCCACTAGCTGCATTTGACTTACAAGCACTGGGCACACACAATGCACTGTACTAGCAACCTAGTAGTGAGTCAAACAATCCAATCATGGAAACACCAATCCAGAATAACAATTTACAGAGATAGCATATGCACTTTAGCGCTGATTAGCAGTGGTAAAGGGCCCAGAGTCATAAAACCAACAAAAACAGGGTCCAAAGCAGGAGGTCAAAAAGTCTGGGGATGAACCTGCTGGAAAAGCCAGGTCTAACACCCACTTTCTAAAAGTGGCATGTTCAAACAGACAATTTGAAAACCACCTTCACTAAAAGGTGTGTTATTAAATTCCAAGTTCTGAGAGCATAAACTCCATTTCTCTGTCTTGTTTCAATGGGAAGTTACACTTGTAAGATGTTACAAGGCAGCTGCCATGTTAACCTATGGGGCAGACAGCCTTTTAACAGTCAATAATTAAATGCATAGGATTTCACTATCAGGACATATGATACACACCAGTACATGTCCTACCTTCAACATATACTGCACCATGCCGATGGGGATACCTTGGGCCTACCATAGAGGTGATTTACATGTAAGAAAAGGGAAGCTTAGGGCCTGGCAAGTGAGTGCACTTAGCACTAATAAGCAGTGGTAAAGTGTGCATAGTCCTAATACCAACAATAACAGGGTAAGTGTGGTAAATTTTAATTACCTGTGCTTAATTTATGCGGTAAAGTTCAATAAGGATAACTCAGAATAAATAAGAGGCAGAATCCGTGATATTTGAGGTTTTAAAAGGGGATTTATTCCTTAGAAAGGAATTGGTTCGAACCAGGCAATCGGGTTCCGTCACCACAAAGGTTCGGGAAGGGATCGAGCATACTTTATTGACAGGTTATCATATATATAGTCAATGCATTACAGTAACGGCAGATGCAGAAGGCGTAACAGCTGAGAAGAGAGATAAGAATACACATACGTAATGAAAAAGGCGTTACAATAGGCGTGCATAAGGGCGTGTACTAGAAACGTCATTCTGAGGTTGACACAGGTGGGTGGATCCATAATAGAATCCTACAATGTCAGCAGAAATACATGGCAGAGATGCGCGTGCAGCAGCATGACGTGTGATTGACGTATAACTGGAGGGTGAAGGGGACTTGACATTTAGCCCTTCATGAGGAGACAGAAGTCTGGGATGTCAGAACAACCTAATCCCAAATCATATCTAATATCTTGTGTTTAAGGAACTGTATTATCTGGAAGGAAAGGTTTCTCAGGCAGAGGCTATCCTATACTGACTGCTAGTGCGTGTATAAGCGTCTACGTGTCTACATGAGATGCGAGGGGGCATGGGCCTACCATGGTAACAGGAGCTATGAATTACTTGCACGGAGACAGTAAGGCCGGGCCCTTTGCTCTGTAGCTGGAAGGATGTTTACCTAAACTACTAGACAGGAATGTATTTTCGAGGAGCGGAGCAGATAACTTGAAGGCTAAATTCAGTCTTGGCAGGCAACAGGCCGAGCCGGGCACCGTTAGCCGCGCAGGGAGTAAGACAAAGGTCATGGATACAGATGCAGGTCCAGGCTGGAGCATTCAGAGGCAGAAGGCAGGAAAAGGCTCGATGGCAGAATTCAGGGCCTAACTTGCCAGAGCTGAAAAACGTGAAAGGTACACCATATAAAGACGGTGGCAAGGCATACTTAGGAACGGAATATTCGACCCATTCATGGTGGATCTGAAAGAGGACATGTTAACGTTGGACACAAATGTATTTGCGTCTTCATAGCTGGAAGTGGAGGGAACATACATGTACTTGTAGCACGTACATGGAGCCGTTGGGGTCTAAGATAGGGGACACAATTGATCATAAGAATTCATATTTCCTCATTCCCTCCTTGTCCCCTACGGACCCTTCATGATATATCGATCCTCAGGAATCCATCAATCTGTTCATGTAACATCATTTGCTCTTCTTTCTTCTTACGGGATTTTGAATGAGAACTTGAATGTGGAATACATGATGTGGCACACAGGCCGCAAATCGCTGGCCCACATTGTAGACACAGGCAGCGACTGAATACTATGAGAAGGGCAATACCTAGGAAGGATAGGACTTTCCATCCCCAGGCTGACAACACACTCCAGAACCAACCGGACCAGGTCCAGGTGCCTGGATTCTGGTGTATCTGACTTGCAATCTTATGCAGACGAGTTATGGCTTTATATACTGATGGCGCGTTTTCTGGAATGAAAACACAGCAACTCGATCCGATGACTCTACAGGCTCCGCCCCTATCGGCCAGGATGACGTCAAGGACAAGACGATTTTGGAGAACAACAATCCGCATCGCAGACTGCTCCTCTGTTAAGTTGCCTAGGGCAGAGGTAGTTTCATTCACTACTGCTTCAAGGGTTCTGGTTAATTTTCGTATCAGTTTACTATTACAGACAACACCTATGTAGGGAAAGAGACCTTTATTGAAGTCTGTGTATTGTTCCCATGCCGTTTCAGTGTAGTCGACAATCGGGAGATCTCTCTGGGGTCTATTGTGTACTAGATGGGTATTTCTATGATAATCAGGAGGGGCTAGGAAAACAGGTGGCAGAAGGAATGCAATGTAACAGGTACCATCCCAATCATTTGTGGTCATATATATATGCGGTATGACCACAAATGAAGTAGGAATGACGGGAAGCTCTAAATGTAGACTTGCCTTGATCACTGAATTCGATCACAGTAGTACATTTACTATGACCCAGGTGTACTGAACCATTCTTTCTTGCACATAATTCACCTTTGACTGGTAATACTGACAAAGCAGGCAAGACTGGTGCAGCTTCGGATTCAACATTCAGAATCATGAGGTTAAGTGTAAAGTTACCTAATCCATATACTTCATTTTCTAGATCAGTTCCTGTCCTTTTGGGAAGTCCCTCCTTGTTAGGATAGCAGGCTTTAAGCAAAACTAGGTTCAGGTTTCCCCATACCCAGTTGCTCTGGTAAACTACGGTATTTGAATCCAAAGAATTTATCAAACTAAACCATGCACCACAGGAACCATTGTGTGTGAACGGATACGGAAAGAGGGGCAGAACTCCCTTGTATTTCTGATAGGGAGGGAGTCGGCCACATATCCAACAATTTGTGGCGTTGTTGGTCTGATGGGAGTGATGTAACATACTAATGAATGTGTTGTTGCACAGCGCAAGTCTGTAGGGCAATTCATGCGGAGGTAATTCGCTAAAAGAGTGTTCGGCAGTAACATTGAAAGCAGAATGTGCACGCTTGAAAATAGGGTAGTATATGTGCAACAGTATACTTGCAGCAATAATCAGAAGACTTAGAAAAAACATAATCAATAATGTCACTATACAGTGACTACAAAGTGATTTACAATATGCACGTTTCTTGAGCTGTTTCTGTCTATCTCTCTCTCGATTTCGGTCTAGAGGATACATGTCAGAAACTAATTTAACCGATTCACCTAGGAGAGGACTTAAACAATTAAATTGTCTGACTTGCTAGACCTTAGTTTCAGTTTATATTCCTGGGAAGCAGTTCTCTCGGCCAGGGGGAGTTTTGAGTCAGTCTGTGGAGGAGGGCAGGGCTGAGAGTTCAAATCAGAAGGCAGTCCGTGAAATTTCTTGATATGGCTCGAATGTAGCCAACCCTTGCGACCCTCAATCTTCACTGCTGTCCTCGTGGTCAGAAGTACTAGTTTCGGCGTTTGCCAGCGAGGCTCCAGCGGGCTCCTCCTGTCGAAATTTCTTATAAACACGTAGTCTCCGGGGACCACTTCATGGGGCTTCACCTCGGTGTTGTCGGGAAAGGCTGCAGCTACCTGTGAACGGCAAGATTGTAGTGCAGACATCAAGGAAGCAAGGTAATCTGTCAGCATATTACAATCAACATCAGTGATTTTACGAGGTATAGGCGTCCCCCACATATTTGGTGGCCTACCGAAGATCACCTCGTACGGGGATAGCCCTGTTCGAGAATGTGCTATCATTCTCATGTAAAAGAGCGCAACTGGTAAAGCTACTATCCAGTCGACGCCTTTCTCTCTGCAGATTTTAGAAAGTCGAATTTTCAGAGTTTGATTATGACGCTCCACGAGACCTGCTGCCTCGGGATGCCGGACACAGTGGAATTTCCACTGATAGCCTAACAGGAGTGTAATGTGTTTCACTAGCTCGGATGAGAACGGCTGACCGTTATCTGAGTACACGATACGGGGCAAACCATACCGTGGGAAGAATTCACGAACCAGCTGCTTGGCAGTGGTCGGAGCAGTGTAATCTGGGACTGGATATGCTTCTGTCCATCGGGAAAGTGCGCATACAACTACGAGGACATATTTGAATCCTCGACAACGTTCCATCTGGATATAATCCATCTGGAGGACTTCAAAAGGGTGATCGGGAGGTTGAAATCCACCTTGCTCTACAGGAATGCTTTTACCTGGGTTGAACTGACAACAAATCATGCAAGTACGCACTTTCTGTTTGGCTGCTGCTCGTAAGTGTTTATTGAACCAAATGTTTTGAATACTGTCTAACATAGCTTTTTCTCCTAGATGCGCTGGACTATGTATTGTGTTAATGATAACTTGAACCATGGAGTCGGGGAGAAACCATGTAGATTTTCCCTTCGTCATCCATCCCTGATCTGTTTGGATCCCTCCTAGTTCAGTCCATTTCTTGATTTCCTCTGGTGTAGCATGTGTCTGTATGTCAATTACATCAAGGGCGGGATCCCTAACTGTCATGCAGTGTGTCGATGTCGGAACTATTGTCTTTGTCAAGTCAGTTGCATGAGTCCGATTCTGCACTGTTTGCTTAGCTGTTCGGTCTGCTAGGTCGTTACCCTGGGAAATGATATCGGTGACTTTTGTATGGGCCTTGCACTTCATGATAGATATCGCAGTAGGCAGATGTATTGCATCTAACAGAGCTTGAATGAGGGGACCGTGTTGAATGTTGGCACCGTGAGAAGTTAAATAACCTCTCTCTCGCCAGAGGACTCCGAAGTCGTGTACAACTCCGAATGCATAACGCGAATCTGTGTATATGTTAACTCTTTTATTTTTGGCTTGAATACAGGCTTTTGTCAGAGCGATGAGCTCTGCTGCTTGAGCTGACAAGGTGTCAATACAATTCGTTTCAATAACTTCGGTGTCTGTCGTGACTGCGTAAGCGGCCACTAACTCTCCTGTACTTGTTCTCATGCATGAACCATCCACATAAAGTGTCAGGTCTGGATCTGGTAATGGAATGTCTGTCAGGTCTTGTCTGGGTTTCGTCGTAATAGTAATGACTTCAATACAATCATGTGCCAATGGGTCTGTTCCGCTTAACGGCAAAAGTGTGGCAGGATTTAATGTACTACAGCGTCGGATTTCTATGTGGGGCTGAAACAATGTCAATTCATAACCTGTCAGTCGTGCTATAGTCAAGTGCTGGGTCTGAGTTCGGTTTAAAAGAACTTCCACGGAATGTGGAACTTGCACTGTCAATTGATGTCCTAATACTATGGAATCGCTTTGTCTGATCGCTAAAGCTGTCGCTGCGACTGATTTCAGGCACGTAGGCAGAGCCTGGGCTACTGGATCTAATGTGCTAGAAAAGTAAGCACACGGTTTGTGTGAACCTGCTTGTTCCTGAGTGAGTACTGACAAGGCAGTACTTTCGCGTTCTGTAACAAAAAGTGTAAAAGGCTTACTGTAACATGGTGTCGCTAAAACAGGTGCTTGACATAAAGCTTTCTTTAAGTCTTCAAAAGCTTGTGTATGTTCCTGAGTCCAAGGGAGGACAGTCGACGTCGCTGCCTCCTGGGTTGTCAACTGAATGAGTGGCTTTACTAGAAATGCATATTGGGGAATCCATTGTCTACAGTACGAAGTGAGGCCTATGAAGGCCCGCACCTCTTTTTGTGTCTTGGGTGGTGACATGTTTACAATTAACTGGATGCGGTCAGGTGTGAGCTGTCTCCCCCCTTTGGACAGCAAGTGCCCAAGGTACACAACTTGCTGAACACAGAATTGCAGCTTCGAAGGGGACACCTTGTGCCCCTTGTCGGCCAGAAAATGTAAAACCGTCAGTGATGCTTTTTCACATTCGGGCTCGCTTCGGGCGGTGATCAGCAGATCATCGACATACTGAAGCAGGGTAGTGTTAACAGGCATGTGGATACTGTCAAGTTGTCTTTTCAGTGCTTGGCTGTAGATGCTGGGGCTTTCTGTGAATCCTTGAGGTGCGCGTGCAAATTTGAAGCTTCGTCCATTTAAACAGAATCCGAACAAATATTGGCTTTCCGGATCGATTGGGACGCTAAAGAAGGCGTTCTTGAGGTCAATTACAGTAAAGAACGTTGCTTCTGAATCAATAGCTGTCAATAATGAAGAGATATCTGGAACCACGGGGTACTGTGGTACAATGCATTTATTCAATTCGCGCAGATCAATAATTAATCGATAAACTGGGGGTGCATTTGGATCAGTACGTTTAAGAATTGGAATGATAGGAGAATTACATACATTGGAGTCGGTTTCCACAACCACTCCTTGTGCAATGAGCTCGTCAATGATTTGCAGCAAAGCCACTACAGCATCTGGAGGTAACTTGTATTGGCGAATTCGTGGTAATACCACTCCTGCTTTGAGTGTGACTCGATATGGTGTAATGTGCATACCACCTACATCAGTGGGGCCTTGTGCCCATAAATGTGCAGGGACATTCTGTAACCGGTGATCCATGTCTCTAAATACGTAGTGACCTTTAAAGTCACGCAAAAATAGTCGTACCCCTTCCGGGGAACAACATATTACAGCTCCTAGAGCTTTCAGTGTCTTTATACCTAACAAGTTTTCTGGGCATGATTTTGTAAGCAATAAATCTGTAGTCCGTGTCAATGGACCAACTGCAAGAGGAAGAGGTTGCGATACTTCGTTAACAATAGGCTTTCCTGAAAATCCAAGGGAAACATTCTGTGAGCCTGAGAGGGGTGCCCCTGGAACCTCGTCGTGACTTATAGTTGTTCTGCTTGCCCCTGTATCAATTAAAAACTTTCTGTCTTTCCCTAATACCTGACTATGTACATAAGGACCCTCTTGATCTACGGGAACCTCAATAAGAGGCAAGCCAACCTCCCTCTCTAGGCTGTTTCATGTGTATCGCTGATAATCGGGATAATCATTTTGTGCATACTGGTACATCTGTTGTGTCGTGTTTTGTGTTGCGGCACTAGGCTGTGGCTGTGGTACTGCTACGGCCTGTTGTGAAGCTTGCATAGGCTGTACATTCTGAGGTACTTGTTGTTGGATCTGATCCTGTCTAGGTGGACGCGGTCTCTCCTTGGTTTTACCCGTAGAGATATTGTGTTTCAGAACTGCACAATCGTTTATATAATGACCTGGCTGTTTACAATAGTTGCATGTCCCTTTAACAGGAGCCGCTGAATTACTGGACTGTGTCGCACCCTTTTTATGACCGTCAGGTGGAACTGACTGGGCGACGAGCATTTTCATTTTCGTGTCTTTCATACGTCTTTGTTCGTGTTCATGTTCCTCTCTAATTCTATTCTGGTGGTACTGTAACATTTGTAACATTTATGACGGGGTATTAGCTTGCCAAGAGCTCTCAACTTTCAATACTCTGTTCTTAACCTGGGGCAGGGAATTCTCGACTAATTTTGTTACAAAAAGATGTGGATATGAATCGCTACTTGCTTTCAGGCCGCTATTAATACCAAAACATTTTTCAAATCGGGAATAAAAATCACTAGTGTCTTCATCAGGTTTCTGTTTGCAGGCTGAGATTGCACCCCAGTCTTCCTTTTTCGTGGTTAATAAACGTGGCAATACTTGTACTAACAATCCTGGTAATGCTTTAGTTTTGTCCCCAAGCCCTAGGCCTGGAGTTCGGGTATTTTCTTCGTTTTCTAATGCAGTCCAATCAATCTTTTGCTCTCCCACCTCCCATTCTTTTTCTTTGAGTTTCTCGTAAATACCGGCAGGTAATAATACTTTTAATATTTTCATAATGTCAGGATAGGTATAATCACCCATGAGTAACATGTCTTTTATTTCACGGTGAAAACCTGCTGGATCTCTGTCATGACTGGGCACTAGTTTTTTCATTTCCAATAATTCTATTTTAGTTATAGGCGTGTACACAAACACGCGTCTAAAGGTATTATCATCATTTCTAACTGGGTGCACTTCACGTAAGGGATTCTGTCTGTCTATGTAATACGTTTTTCTTTCCATGGAGGGAGCTGGATCAAGCTGTGGACACAGGAAGGCACTGTATCTGTGCCGATGTTCTAGAATTACTTTAATTAGATCGGTACCTAGACCTCTCCATTTCTTCATGAGTAGTTCTATCAGTATATCAGGTAGGGGACCAGGATCGGAGTGTTGACCTTTATACAATATAAGGAGGTGTTGTATCATGTACATACCAGCTAAACGCTGTTCGTCTGGTGAAAGATTCAAAAACGTGTGTGCTAGCGCGTCATCACTATATTTATCAGAACTGTCAGCCCATTGTACTGCTGACCTGGCTAATTCTTGTTCATCCATAGAATCAAGTACATGGTACCCCATTCGTTCTTGGAGTATTTTATCAGTAGCCTGAAATAAGTGTTCAGGGGTCTTTGGATTTGACATGGCTGCTTGAAAAATTCTCTTACTTTCTGGACGTATCGGACGCATTGAATTATTAAATGATCTTCCCTTACCTACATAAGCTATCATTTCTCTAGCCGGTAATTGTAATTGTCCTGTTGTCGTTTCTGGTTGTTCCTCCTCCTCTGAGGATTCAGTCTTATCTGCATCTAGTTCTCTTTCAGGCTGTTCTCTTTCACGTATTTGTTCTACTGTTTTTCGGATCCTTCGGTACATATTTTTTATACTATTCTGTTTATCATGTTTTCCGTCTGCTATATTCTGACCCCATTTGTTAAGTGCTTTCATTTCTTCCGGGTCTACACTAGGCCTATCTCTGTTTCTTATCAGGCAGTTTATGAAGAAGCGTAACAACAGTTTTTGCGTGTCCACTTTCTGGTATGCCATGGCCTCGCCAATACTTTCAGGACCTTGCCCTGTTTGGACAAAGTGATATATTTTGTCTAGATGATCAACCATTCCTGGTAGTATCATTAAATAGTTCGCAACTCGTCGTAGACGTACTGATGATAGCATCATTCTGTCGTCTTTACCGGGTACTGGATCATATCTACAGTCTGTAAGAGGCTCTTTAAGTATGTCGTAATTCGCTGTTTGGGGTGTACGTTGGTGTGCTAAATCCCTATAAGTTAATCGATGTGTTGGTGGTGGCGTATGAAAACCTCCTGTCGCACCTCCTGAGGTGCTAGGTCCAAAAGGATTTGTTGGGTGTAAGGTAGGGAGAATAGGTGCAGGAAGGAGTGGAGGAACAGGCGGAAGGTTTGGAACGGGAGAAGTAGTATGTTGCTGCAGAAGTGGGGGCAGATTATCTCGGGGTCGAGCGCCGTTAGCAGGTGGTGTGCGTGGCGGCGGAACATTAACATATTCGGGGGCTGCATCGTCTAAATAGGAAGAAAGGAAAATGTCCTTTGCGGTCTTGTGGTGCAATTTAATCGGAGACAATGGAGGTGGCAGATCTTTTGGTACTTCCAGGGTGGCCTTAGGTAAACCCTCGGCCAGAAGAGGATACATACCATTCATAAGGGTGTTTCGTTGTCTGTCTACTTGTTCTGCTTTTACTCGGATACCTTCCTCAACTAATACGTTTTCTCGGGCTTTGTCTGAATCCTCCCTACTTTTCTCTTCTTTTCTGAGCGCTTTCTCTGTGCGTCTATGCGATTCTTTACGCCATAATTCAATGGCATCTTTCTGTGACTGTCTGGCTTTCTTTTTCCATAATGCTTCTTCTACTCTCATGATGCAATCTGCATCCCATGTCCCAGCAGCGGGCCATCTCTGATTCTCTGCTAAATCCTTGGTGTAGTCTACCCATAAATCGAGATATAATACGGCATCTAGGCCATGTTTATGGTACATAAAGTACCCTGGAGTGTCCCTAGGTGGAATGGGAACGGCTTCCTCGAGTATCCCTTTTCTAGTTTTTATCTGTCTTAGTTTTGAGAAGAACGGCATCTTAAACCTTGCTACTTGATTTTTACTCGGACTTGAACACAATTAATACAATAAACCTGATTCTGACTCGGACTTGAACACAATTAATACAATAAAACACAGTAATGAAAATCGAACAATCACTCATACCACGACATTTAAAACATATTAAAACATTTTAAAACGAACAATGATAATTAGAATAAAACTAGCTAACTGCATAATACTGGATGTACTGCTAAACAGTACAGATACACTGCTAAAACAGTGCAGACCGGATCTGTGTACCCAAACCCGTCTTGACCGGCACAAACTAATGCGCACGTCTGGATGCGTCCCCAGCAACGGTACTCACCGGGAAGCACGGAACGGAACGGAAGGCCTCGGAAACTCTGGACTGGACTGGACCGGACTGGACTGGACTCGACTCGTGACATAGGTACTTCGGAACTTCGGAACCTGGTGGGCCTCTGTATACCTCGGATCTTGCTCTCTCAGCTAGGCTCTGGTCGGGATCCTCCGCACTCCTCACCGCCTCGTCTGGGTGTTGATCGCAGCCTCAGTCACCTCCGTTGGCCTGAGGGAGGTACAGGAAATCCTGCGGGTACGCGTAGTTGTCCGTCCGGCTGCGGCAGGAGACCGGGTCTGCAACGCACCTCCGGCGCGTGGGGTGGGGGAGGAGTCCCTGTTCGGGCGCCAATTTTGTGGTAAATTTTAATTACCTGTGCTTAATTTATGCGGTAAAGTTCAATAAGGATAACTCAGAATAAATAAGAGGCAGAATCCGTGATATTTGAGGTTTTAAAAGGGGATTTATTCCTTAGAAAGGAATTGGTTCGAACCAGGCAATCGGGTTCCGTCACCACGAAGGTTCGGGAAGGGATCGAGCATACTTTATTGACAGGTTATCATATATATAGTCAATGCATTACAGTAACGGCAGATGCAGAAAGCGTAACAGCTGAGAAGAGAGATAAGAATACACATACGTAATGAAAAAGGCGTTACAATAGGCGTGCATAAGGGCGTGTACTAGAAACGTCATTCTGAGGATGACACAGGTGGGTGGATCCATAATAGAATCCTACAATGTCAGCAGAAATACATGGCAGAGATGCGCGTGCAGCAGCATGACGTGTGATTGACGTATAACTGGAGGGTGAAGGGGACTTGACATTTAGCCCTTCATGAGGAGACAGAAGTCTGGGATGTCAGAACAACCTAATCCCAAATCATATCTAATATCTTGTGTTTAAGGAACTGTATTATCTGGAAGGAAAGGTCTCTCAGGCAGAGGCTATCCTATACTGACTGCTAGTGCGTGTATAAGCGTCTACGTGTCTACATGAGATGCGAGGGGGCATGGGCCTACCATGGTAACAGGAGCTATGAATTACTTGCACGGAGACAGCAAGGCCGGGCCCTTTGCTCTGTAGCTGGAAGGATGTTTACCTAAACTACTAGACAGGAATGTATTTTCGAGGAGCGGAGCAGATAACTTGAAGGCTAAATTCAGTCTTGGCAGGCAACAGGCCGAGCCGGGCACCGTTAGCCGCGCAGGGAGTAAGACAAAGGTCATGGATACAGATGCAGGTCCAGGCTGGAGCATTCAGAGGCAGAAGGCAGGAAAAGGCTCGATGGCAGAATTCAGGGCCTAACTTGCCAGAGCTGAAAAACGTGAAAGGTACACCATATAAAGACGGTGGCAAGGCATACTTAGGAACGGAATATTCGACCCATTCATGGTGGATCTGAAAGAGGACATGTTAACGTTGGACACAAATGTATTTGCGTCTTCATAGCTGGAAGTGGAGGGAACATACATGTACTTGTAGCACGTACATGGAGCCGTTGGGGTCTAAGATAGGGGACACAATTGATCATAAGAATTCATATTTCCTCATAAGAAAAATTGCAGGCAAAAGGCAAAATGTTTGGGGATAAACCTGTCAAAATGGCCAGGTCCAACAGTCAGGTATCCCGATACCAGTGGCATGCTTTATTGGAACCTGCTTCTCCACCATACTGTCAACTGGGAGCATAGCCCAAGCCCAAGGCTTGGCACACTCAGCAACTCACTCCTGAACCTGGAGACGACTTCCTGAAATTCAGGAAAGTCGTACGATTTGCATTGGTCTGCCTATTCTTTCGAGCTCTCCGCTTCTAGCAGTGTAGAATGACAGCAAAAATGTATTAAGCCCTAAACGCAATGCTAAACTAAATACATTAAATATTCATAAATATTCAAGTTCTCCAAAGTAGTCTCAAGTTCAAAGGCATCAAGTGTTATGGAAATGTGTTGCAGCTGCTGCTGCGAGGATTTGTAGTTTAAGTATCACTGATGATAAAATAAAATTCAGGTCGCACCACATTTAAGAATGTTCAATTGGGATCTTTTGGTGGTGACTTTTCTGTGCCTTCATTAATTTATCTAAAATCTTGTGGGAGCCCAGGTAGAGTCTCAGAGTCCGTGTAATCGAAACCTCCCCATTTCTAAGGGGGAGGCCTGATCTTTTGTAATTAAACCAAACTTTGCTACATTCCATTGTTCTTTATTTTTAAAGCACCAGCGAAGAAATAAAAGTTATTCATCATAGAAAAATGTCAATAGTCACACAAATGTACTGATGATTATTCCGCTCTCTGAGATATGTATTCCATTTTCTGCTGAAAATGAGTGAACTTGTTTGAGAAATGTGAATTTCCATCTGAATTTTCAAGTTGATAAGGTATGCTGATATAAAATGCACCTTCCATCCATTTATGAAACAACTTTCAAGGAAAAAATAACTATATATATCACAGCTCCTAAGTATGTTCAATATTAAATTCTCTACTTGTTCCTTATCCACTGGAAGTCAATAACCCTCCAGAAAAGGCAATTTATTGATATGCTTTTCCTTAGGATAATACCAGATTATAGTCCGCAAGTAACTAATGAAATTGAAACAGTCAGACATTGGGAATTATTGGGACTGCCATTTCTAAAAGCATTAACAAGGTTGCAAGGCATGTCTGGACTGTTATACATGAAAGCTGCAAATAGCCACATGCGGATTTCATAACAAGTCTCTATTTTGCAGCGTTCTCTTTGGATCATGTGGCCAGCAGATGTGCTTTGGAGCCAGTATTAACTAGTGTTTTGCTGTTTAAACTATATGCACAAAAACGGCAGTAGCTCAAATTTCTGTTATTTTCTCATACTCACCTTTTTCTCCTATTACCTACCTCATCATCTTGCCATGCTTTGAATATCATAATGCTGAAATCTGAAAATCTCTTTGTAGACGATGTAATCTATCAACACTTCTGCTTGTAGTTTTCACAGACTCAACTTTTCAATGGAATATGGAACATAAAATATGCTTACAGTAGGCAGTAAATTTCCTTTAGTTGCTGCCTCTAGGCCACACATTCTTAGATTTAGCGCTCTGACATCATTTCAGGTGACCAATTCACAAAAGTGAGTTTATGGCTGTAGATCTCATCCCGGTTATATTTACGCTTACGTCTGGGTGTACCTCTGCACCTGAGTGCAATTCAGCGACTCTAGGCAGAGATTTACACCTAGCAGGAGCACTGTGAGCCCCTGTCCCCTCATGCGGTGGGGACATGTATCTTAAAGTTACTGTTTGAAAATGTACAGGTGTTTATAAGGCCAAATGTAGTTTTACATTGCATAGGAGGAGCTCTGCACAAATTCTATGTAGATCTTCAAATGGAAAAGAATAGGTAAACAGGCGATACCTGAGGGAAATGATAAACACCTGACAAACATTACTACCACGAACACAGAGCCCTCAGACTGGGTTCATCCATCTTCCCCTTGAGCTTCAAGATATTGGGGAGCCAGACTTCAGCTACAGTTGTGTTATGTATCACTGTAGATAGTGTGTGTGTGTGTGTGTTACTATTTCTTTCCTTTAGCTTGTATGATTTCGGGGTAGGACGTTGTGCTACAACTGTTAGTCCCTGTCCATGATGATTTCTATGTGATTCCTTTGCAGTACATTTGTGGTGTGTCACTTACTCCAAGACTGACTGGTGCTTGTTTGGACTGTAGCAATGCTGTAGTAGATGTGGCATTAATGTTTTTGAATTGCATTTATGCTCTTTTGTAGGCGTGGTTTTGTATGTGCAAGACTCTACCGCTCCACTTCTTAATTTTCCTTTCCACTCCCAATTTGCAGTAACTATACTCCCCCTTCTCATTCCCACATTTATACTCACATGTGTGCAGTTCCACACACTGTGGTCAGAGAACTCTGCACATAAGGGGCAGAACCAGTGCAGGCGTACATCTAAGGCACATTTTATTTTTGAGAACATAAATGGCAATAAAGGAGTATAAATAAAGATACTCATAAATGTCTTTGTGCAGTTCACCCTAATTGTCATGTTTGCTCAGGAAGGACAGTCCTATATACTTTGAAATCAGATCCCAATGATGATATTACTTTGTCTCATAAATTCCATGGTGACTCCCCCACCCAGTAGAACCTCGTGAAGAAGGATAGCTTTTCTCAGCCATTAGGACTATTCTCCTTACTTTGAAATCACTGCTATGTCTTTTGTCTCGATTCCCACTATTTCAAGACATAGACAAACTAGAACTAATGCGAGACCTGTCTCTCTTTTTAATATGAAACACATTAGCCATGCTCAATTGACTTGCTCACTACATGTATACAGCATATACCCTTAAAATATGCAATATCAAACTCTGTTACTTTCTCTCATATTTACAATTTGGATATCTTCCTTCTCATAAAAACCTGGCCCCTGAGTCACTGCTTGATCTGCCAGCAAACAGATAGTTTCTACACATAGGGTCTCTCTAAGAGGCCCTCAGAATGGAGACTGTTATTTCACTGTGTCCAGAATTAACATTAACGGGGTTCCCAGTAATTGTGGGGGCAGCAAAATAATAGGAGTTATATATTTTTAGAGCATAATGTGGGAATAGGTGTTTCCTCACAAGTCCGGGCATATTTTTTCCTGGTGTCCACACAGAGATTTTGGCTGCACTCAGCAGCCAAAATCTCCATGTTAAACACCATATTTTGTATGGAAATGGGGCCTCTAAATGCTGTTACTTGCCCCGCCTGAATTACTGGGGGATCTCATAGTGAGGCCCCTAGACAGAAGTAAGCATCTGATAGTAAAAAGAATACAGGTTAGCCTGGAAAGCACTGCCCCAATGCCTCACCTTGAAACATCTGTCTGCATGACAAACTTCTTGTTGAAACATCAGTCTGCATGACAACTTTTTTGTAGAGGTCAGGTGCTTTGAGGACAGGTGTAGTACACAGTGCTCTTTCAGGATGTCAAAGGACTTCAGACACTCCTCTGCCCAAATCTCCTTTTTGTGATTTTTTTGTTTAGGTCAGCATTGTCACCAGTTCAACAATGCTCACATGCCCTGAACCAAACCTGCTGCAGTACTCTCATTCAAGATGAGCTTTTATAGGGTCTCAGGTCATGAATGTTGGTCTGGATCTTGGACTGGATACGCTGCACATGTCTCTCACCAACCTGGTACACCAGAGTCCTGATCTACATGGGTAGGAGGCTTTTTGATGGGTACATCTCCCCCCTGACATGGACATGGGGCGTGGGTGAAGCACCCAACACTGCTACAAAGCATGGTGTTGCTCATCTCTTCTTCAGTCCCCTGGACACAAGGGACCAAGGACCAGGATCGTTGCATTCCCAGCATCTTTTTCATTGATGTTAGTCGCCAGCCACTAGTGGCTCCAGAGGACAAGTAAATCAAGTATGCGGCAACCAGCAATTCTTGCATTTATCCCCCAGGGCCCTTGAAGTCCCTGGGAGGGGGCAATAGGGCAAGCAGAGAGCAGGCCCCTCTCACGCTGATCCCAGGAGGATTCACACATCCCAGGGGAAGCTAAACTAGGCCTGCTGACAGCTCTCCCACTAAGGGGAAACAACAAAGACTGTTTTGTCTAGGTCCACTGGGCCAATTTTGATTGAGAGATTTGTGTGTTGCTCCTGATGGAACATTGTAGCCCACAAATCTTTGGCCTCCTGACCTCTAAAATTTTGTACGTTTCTTAGGAGCTATTTTCCACTGCTCTTCCTCGGATGAGAGAGAGCTCAGGTTCTGCCCTCCTGCCCTTTAGCTCCATCTGAACAAGTTTTGCACCTGACTCCTGGCAGTCTCCTCAGTCTAGGGTCCCCTCCAGTAGTACCCCACAGTGCTCAAGACAGATCAGCCTCCCTTCATGCACTCCTTAGGGCCTAAAGCTTCCTAGTCTTTCAAAGGGTACCCGTGCATCAGCAGAAGTTAGGGTTCCCCTTCTGATAGATGTCACCCACCTACAGGTCCATTCCACTGAGGTTCCAGGGGAACCCTTTCCCACTAGGGTCTCCAAGCAGGTCCATCCCACTACTGACTCCCCAAGTCTACTGGAGGGTCATCACCACTGACCCTAGATAGGTGGATCCACATAATCCTTTCCAGTTCAAGTCCAGGGAGTCTCAGCAGTCCGCACAGGGGTCCAGTCTTCTTCAAGGTCCGATCTCTCTCCTGTGCAGAGGTTTTTAGGGAGGGGTGGAAAGTTCCAGAAAGTAGGTGCCTCTGCACAATCTCAGTGTGAAAAATCATCGCTTCACCCCTGTACTATAATTCCTGCATGGTGGTTTAAGACTTCCCATAATAGTAACCTTTAGTGGTCTGTTGAAAGAGCTCCCTGAGAGACTGAAACTATGCCTCTAACTGCCACAGCAGCCTGGTCTCTTCCCTGCAAACATCTGAAGAAAGCCTCTCCTGTTATTGGGTCTGGGTGGCTGCTACTTAATCTTCACCAAAACAGCACAGTGCAAACATTTTATCAGTATATGCAGATTCTGTCTTCAGTCTTTCCTCGATGAGGAACAGGGCTAACAACTCATGAATGGCCCTATTGCGTGGGGATGGAGTTGATACTTCCACACAGCTAGCCAGAAGTGAAATTAACTAGGCCCAGCAGGATGATCTAAAGCCAGAGTCTAATTATGCAGTTGGCTCAGAGAAATATGAAAAACTTGAAGTGCCAAACAGTGTACATATGAAAAAATTAACATTAAATGTTCACTTTGGATCCTTGTTTACCATAAAATTAGCGTGTCAGCCTAGTTTCTAGGCCTAGCTATTCTGAACCTACTTTGTTGCAGCTTTTCACATATAAGGTACAATACAGTAAAGCACATTACCTTTTTAGTAAAGAGCTACAGAAGTACACTTTGAATGTCCTTCACATTATAAGGCCTTCACATATCATTACCAATTCCTGAAGGGACCCTCTGCGACAAGCTACCTGTGAGCAAAAACTAGCACAGTTCCAGAAACTAGGCAATCAATATACAAAAAAACTGGGCTAGATGGGTCATAACCCATGTTTCTATAGCTAGGACTTACAGGGCCCCTGCATGAGGAATTAGGCACACTAGACAAGCATTGACAAGAAACATTAAAACACAGAAACCCTGAATTAGCGATATGATTCAAGAATAGTAGGATAACACGTGAAACTCAGAATCTCAAGTGATAGTCTAGAAATATCTATCAACCCAGCATCACTAAACAGATAAACCATTATTTAGATAATTATCTCCACAGCTAAAACATGTGGAGCCACTACTGTACAGCTATTCATTCCAACAAAGCTCTGACATTAGAAAAATGCTACACATATACCAACAAATAACCTTAATCCACTTGCATCTGGTGAGTATCAGCAGAGACTGAATGGGCAGAGGGATGCAAGACCCTAATATTCATTGTGGGCCACAGCACAGAGATGACCCATCACTCAATCATGACTCTCAGTGGCTAGGTTGTCTAGGGAGCTGGTTCTCTATATAGTGGACCAAAATGAGGTATACTGTGTAAAGAGTCCAGGCAATCCTTATTGGTTTAAAGAGGCAAAGGTTATAAAACTAAGGTCCATATGTATCAATAAGAGTTTTGCGATTCTCAAATTGCGAATCGCAATTAGAGAATCACAAAATGCAATGTATGTAGGATTTGCTAAAAGTTTTGCGAATCCTATATATTCCTTATTTGCGAATTGCAAATTGAGATTCGCAAATAAGGAATACCTTCCCATTCATTCCCATGGGCTAAGAGGCCCATAGGGAAGACATTCTCAATTTGCGATTACCAATTAGAGAATTGCAAATTGAGAATGCAATTTCAAAGTTGCAAGGGTGCCAAAAGGACACCCTATTGCACCCCTGAAATATGCATGTGTGCACATTTTGCGCACATACATGCCCTAAGGGCATGTATGTGCGACATATATCACTTTTAAAAAATCATAAAAGTGCTTTTGTAAAAGAAAATCGCAAATTACCACCAACTTGAAGTTGGTGATAATTTGCAATTCCTTACGTCCAAATAGCAAATTTCTGGTGCGTTCAGAATTGCAGTTAAGGAATCGCACTTTGCAATTCCTTAATTGCATTCGCAAAATAGAGATTCGCTAATTTTGCGATACTCTATTTTGCAATTGCCTCTTGGGATGATACATCCCAAAAGGCTTTTTGCCATTCACAAACGGGCAGATACTGAGAATCTGCCCATTTGCAAAACGGGAAAAAGGCTTGATACATATGGCGCTAAATGCTGTCTTTCGTGGTATTGTGGGTGAGTAGCTTAAGCTTATCAGAGGGTAGTGCTAAGCGTCTGTTGTACTCACAGGGGCAATAAATGTGACACACACTCAAAAATAAATCCCAGACCAATTTAGAAAAATAAGTCGTATTTTTATGTAAATTTTGATATCAAGAACTTTGTTATCAAGTGAGGTACTTTTTTAAATATTGATTTTTACAGGTAAGTAAAATGTTCAGTTAAATGCCTCTTTAGACAGCAATTCTTCCCTATGGTAGAAAAGGCATATGTTGCATACAGTAATTTACGCTCTGTTTCTGGGGTCTCCTTTGGGACTTAGGGTAATAGGTGGCCAAGGTCCAAAGCACCACCCTTAGTTACTTGTTAGCTGCCCTGGGGCGTCTGGGTGAAGAGGTGCTGGTTTGGTTGAAAGCTTTGCGCGCTACGCTAGGAGAAAGAAGGGGGGGTACCTAGAAAAAGACTGCAGAGGGGACTTGGGGATAAGTCAGGGAGTACCCAACAGGAAGCCCGGGTCACAATGGTCCTGGGAACAAGGGGGCACAGCTGGTTCATCATTCGTCTGGCTGGGGCACTCGGTGCAAAGTGGAAAGATCGGCTGGGCTTTATGCATCCTAAGGTCTTGCGGTAATTGGTCTCGCAGTTTGAGCGTGCAAAAATCAGGACTGCTGAGCCACGATGGAAGTGGGTCTCTGTGATACTGATGTCCCTCAATGGCTGATCCTTCTCGATGCTATTAGAGTCCTGACTGGACTTAAACAGGCCTTGGATGCTGCATGGGATCCAGTATCCTAGGTATTGTTCCTCTGCGGCTCAGGTTGGTCCTGGTGTCCTCTCGTTTGGTGTGGGGGACCGATCTGACCTTCAGGAGCACAGGTATCTATCCCTAGGGGGATGCTGAATCAGGCTAGCCGGGGAGCGGCAACTAGGTAAATTGGACTTTTCTGCTGTGGTGCCTGTGTGACTACTGGGGAGTAGCTCCTCTACTCCAAGGGAGATTGCTGGCAATTTGCGAAGGGCTGGAAGTTTTGAAACTTCCATTTTTCAATGGGAGCTTTGTGCTGTAGGTGGTTTCAGCCCACTGCACAAGCCATTGAAAAAATGGAAGTTTATGGACCATGAGTGGTCGCATCCTAATCGCCGTGTCGGAACTGCCGACCTGAGGTCAGTCAGTTGCACATCCACAGCAATGTCGGTCAGAGGCAACTCCGAACGGCATTGTAATCAGGCACTTAGTAACATCAGGAATCTTTGGAATTTAGTTTACGCCACTCTGAGATGCACTTGAAGTTTGATAGTTATGGATATTTTTACTGTGGCCATACTTTAAGAGCAAAGTCCTCACTACCTGTCCACTATCCCCAATGCATCCATGAAAATATGCTGAAGACTTTTCAGATTCAGAAAGTTTGCAATTTGTTTTGCAAATGAGTTCTTTTACTATAATTGCATTATATTTATATAATAATTATACATACATTATACATAATTCAGCTCTAATAAAACAGATACACTCTATGGGAAATCTCTGTACAAAATAATACTTGTGAATGTTACCTGTATCATAAAGTAGATGCAAAGGGCTGCAGAAGTCAATATTTGGATTTGACTTGGAGGATCACAGATAAGATTTTCAAACCAACCGAGCACTTGAGGGATAATGGAGGTGGTGAACTTGATTTGCCCCAAGTATAATATGATGTCGAGGAATACGAGATGTTTGCAAGCTTTTGCTTTGCCGCATTTCAGGGAATATCATACCTTTTGCAAAAACCTGTTGCTATATATATTCTTAGTTACCACTAACAATATAAATCTACATAAGGGATCTTTCATAGAAAAGCTTTTCTTCTAGTGCACAATTTTCATGTGCTTTGAAAGTTTTTCAAAAGGTAAACTTGCAGAGCATTATTCTACCTATTTCTGCCCTTGTGTATAGAATTGTTTCACAAGAAGTTAACATGTGGAGAAAAAATCTCTACTTTTTCCAGGTAAACTGGGTTTGATTAGACTGAGAATTATCTTGCAATGAGTAGGAAAGCTGTGCTTAGGGCAAGAACCAGGATACTTCGGACTACACTAGGAAATTTTCTTTTGCATACCACTAACATTCATTCTATATAGGATTTGTCAGGTGCTGACACATCATTGGAGTTTTCGCCTGGTAATCAGACGATAATAATATTTTTGTTTGGAGCATGTTGTTATCGCTACCTTTTTATTTAAAGAAGAAGTTCCTCAAACATGTATGAGTTCATTGTTTATAATCAGCATAAGGAAATATCATAAGATATTACAGCCAATATGAATACCATATAGGCCTAACTGGATGAGAAGACAAAGTGGCTGCTTCACAAAAGAATGGGAAGTAGCATTGTATTATGTAGTCTTACTTGCGTCTGTGAATTGGCACCAGTGTCTTTAGGGGACATTATACTACCAGAAACCAAAGCAGAGAAACCCACATTGCAGCTCCCAGCATCACACATAAAAGACCACAGGGTTTTTTGAAACAACAGCGATGTGAGTTTGAGAGGCAACTCATTGCTCTCAGGAAATTTTGTAATTTATGGAGCCTTTTTGGGCATTGCTGTCATTATGGGTCTGTGTTCAGCAGAGAGAGCGATCACTGACTTCGAAATATATAAACTGATGCGGTTTAACTTTTTATTTATTAATTAAATCCATGTTTATAGCACTGAGGCAGACACAGAAAACATGATTTCTGCAGCACTTTCTTTAAGTGAGTAGCCCAGAATAGAATTCATGTATGTCTCACGGGTTCACAGCCCCACCAAACCAATTGCTCTCTAAATTTTGTGCACTCCCTATACAGCAGTATCAAACACAAGCCTTTATTTCAGGGCGTTCAAAATGTGTGTTAATTATATATACAAAGCATGCACAGATTCATCATTAAGGCTGCCTTGAAACAGCCCTTTTTAACCTTAAATACAAAAAAAGTAAAGTGTAATCCGCAGTATTCCTCAGTGTAGTAAAACAGCGCTGATGCCACCTATGGTACAATTTAAATCACCTGCAGCAGGAAACCATGGCAGAACAGGGGATTGGAGGGGGTTGTGACAGAGATTCTTCAAGTTATGCAAGGGGTTCAGATGTAGTATCAGCAGAAGTAGGAAGAGCCTGGACTACAGCAGAATACTGTGTGGCTTCGTTTCATAGCACATTATATACTAATCCCTGAAAGTAGAGATAATACACTGCAACCCCTCCTTTTTCAAAACGTTGCAGTTGTGCATTTAGATTAATCGTTTACAAAATGAACAGTCCCTGATGGCAGCAGTTTCAATGATCTTTCCTGTATCAGGTCCCTGAATCCGTGAGGTACGGTTCTCCTCTGAACCTGCTTTTACTCCCATAAGAACAAAAAGATCAATCACTCTTTGTCTCTTCCCAAGCTCCTGGCAGCAGCAGGTCTGATGTTACTACCCTCCAGCTTCCCGGGCACCCAGCTAGACCCACCATAGACATTGAACAAGGACGAGTAGGATGCTTACTCGTTTTGGGGTAGTGTCATACTCATCCTTCTTCAATGTCTATGGCCACAGTGGCTGTTCTCATGTGCCTAATCTCTGTTCAAGGCACAATGAGCCAGCAGCTGTTGTGGACAGTGGTCTTGAGGAGTGTTGATATTTAAAGCACAGTGTTTCAATGTGTAAACAGACAAGCTCTGGCAGGGTCCCTCCTGGTGTACTCAATGCATTGCTATTCTAAACAGCTGGGGGCACATCTCACTGCTAATGAAGAAAGCAGCCTGAATTTGCAAGCCTGACCATCCAGCCATGGACTGCCTCAGTGCCAACAGGTCATACAGAACAGAAATGGTGTGCATTTGATTGGAAAACTCCATTTCATGCTGACAAGGCATGAAGAGGTAACTCTGTAAGCAGAGATCTGTGTGCTAGATCTGTCTGTCACTGCTCACCCTGCAATAGTCAGGGAAGGACACACACTACACAATAAACACAAAGACTCCGACAATATATATCAATACGGTGCTGGAATAGGGGTTGGAGCTAGCGAGAAACCTGGAAGAAGAACAGCTGGATTTTAGGGTCCCAGGTAGAAGATCTGGCATGCAGCCTTTGACCTACAGAGAGGATAGTATCACAGCAGACAACACCAGCAAACGTAACATCAGCAACAACAACACCAGCAACATAAGCATCGTACCCAGCCTCTGCAATGGCTTGGTTTCAAGTGATAGGGCTTAATTCGAGTGAAGAGGTGAAGGTAACAGAGGTCAAACAAGTGGCAGCACCAATGACCAATCTGAGGATGGTTCAAGAATATCTGGATGACCCAAAAGAGGTCTACATGGACCAAAACCAATTTGTCTATTGGGATGGGAAGGTGCACAATGACCAGAGCTCAGCAGGCTTGCAATAAAGTCTCTGGCTTGTCCAGTAGCCAGTGTGTCTGCTGAGCGTGTGTTCAGTGCAGCTGGTGTAGTTATCACAGTGACAAGGACCAGTTTCTCTCCTCAAAATTTGGATAGATTCACCATGATTAAAATGCACTGACATTTCACACCACAGAATTACTCTGTTCCTGAAACACCACAGAAGGAGGAAGATAGAGGTGAGTGGTCAGACTCAAGTGAGTTAGATTATCACGTTCTGGGCAAATCCCCTGAGTTTGAGGATAAACTCTACTTACCTGACTAAGTAGGCCACCATAGAGCTTTCAGATTATCATCAAACTGCTTTACCAAAAAAAAAGAATGGACATAGCTAGTGGAACATTACATATTTTGTGTCTGACTTATGTAGCCCCACCATTTATTCACAAGGATTGTTGATTAGATTTTTATCTCTCAATTCCCTTCAAGGACATTGGAGACAATGCCTGCTATCGTCCCATGCCTACCCTTCTTTTTTTTTATCCACTAGGAGGGCTGCCCCAGTAAAGATCATTAATTTAAAAGACTGTGAATGTGTTGTTTCCATGGGAAAGGAGGAGATAGAATAAGAAAATTGTTCACCACCGTGTTTGGATAGGAACAGGTAACTATTGCATCAATGAATGATATATTATTGAGTGAGTGATGATGATTCATGTCGTGGCAGACAGTGAGGGTGTTCAACTAATATGTAAACTTGATTTTGATGATTTGCTAAGCATGGGTACAATAAGGTTAACCTTGAGTCATGTGACACATAGTTTTGTATTTTGATTTTCTGTGTAGTGTCCTGTCTCTAAAACATCAAAGCTCAGAGGAAGACCTTCACATGAAATTGTTAGGCCCACAGAAGGTTTAAATGCATACGCGCTATTCAGCATGGGTGAGGGCACACCCGTAAAAAGGCTGATTGAAGACAGTGGATGGATATTGTCACAAATTCAAACTACTAAATCAACTACCAAGAGTAGAACATTGTGTCCGAACACAAGATGACAAACATAAGCAGGGCAAGCCAGTATTTCCTATGATAAGGAAATCCATGTTGGACACTTATTTGTGTTAAATAGATATATAAATGTTAAGGTGTGTGAGTTTATGTTAAATGTGTGTTTAATTTCTTTGTATAAGCCAATTTCTTTATGTGCAATTCTTCATGTGTATGCACAAATACATTTTATGTGGTGTTTGCACTATATGTCAATAGAACATTTTAAGTAATGTCTTTTATTTATAAATGTACATAATACTTGCTCACTATGTCACTTGGGTTGTGTTTTTTAATAAATGTTTTTCAGTATACTTGTAAGTCAGGCTACAGGTGTGTGATAATCTAGAAGAAATCTCTTGAGTAATATAACGTATATTGTGAATGAATGTGGCTCTGAATAATTATGTAGCCTTTACAAATATTAAAGAATCTATGATGTAGGGGGTTCTCCATGTCTATATTGTATGTAGATCCTTTTCCCTACTTCCTTAACAGGAACACTCCCCATTGTGTGATAGTAACTGTTAGAAAGACGGCATCATCTTGTCCTTGCCATTTGGTGCCTGCAGCCTTTATCCTGAGTCACATTACTAGGTGTAGCTGGCAGTTACATGACTGGAGGGGTCATCTCTGGCTTGAGTAGGGGAGGAGCTGTCACCTACCACACTTGCACATCACAAAGGCTCTGCCTGAGCACACTCACCAAAGATTTGACAATAGTGTTTTGTGACCCCAGCAGCTGGGGACAGGGAGGCAGGAACTTCTAAGCATCTCTGGGTGTGGAAACCTCCAGAACCTTTTCCTATTTCACATTGGGCACCAGGTATAAATAATGGACCCTCAGGTCCATCTCTTCAAACACCTCTAGACCTCTGGATCTGTGGAAGACTCAGTAAGACTGCTAATTTGCTATGCTAAAAGGACTGCTACTCTGTTGCCCTGCTGTCCTGCTGCCTTGGGGAGAAGGACTGGAACAGCAATTTGAACCCATGATCCCCAAAGTGACTCCAAGGGATAGTTGTCTGGCCTTCGGATCAGAGCCTTAGGGACAGAAAAGGTTACAACCACCTTAAGCCCTGCACCTGTACTCTGTGTGCTTTGAGTCCTACACTCCAAGTGGTGCCACCCCAGTCCTGGACTCTTAGAATTGGCCCTGAAGGTGTTCTGCCACACCAGATGTGATCCTGTGAACAAAGCTGACACTGCGCGACACATCTCCTTGCACCCACATCGGATCTAATGCTGTGTGATGCATCCACGATGCAGGACCTCACAACGCAGCCCACAGCCTCGGAAGAAGTAAGTACAGATTGTAAATAAGATTGGTTATGGAAGCGGTACGATTTGGATGTGTTAAGGGACGAGGGTTTCTGCTTTACTAAGTCTCCCCCGTTCTTCTTTCGTTGTAGTTGTTCTGGAGTCCCGCTACCCACCGTTTGCCCAAGGAGAAGGATGACTTTTTCTTAAATGTAAGCCCTGTTTCTCCTGATTTCTGTGTTTGCCCTTTTCATTAAAGCACGTTTTTATTAAAGCCTGTTTTTACTTTACCGTTTGTTTCCCCAGCTATAGCCAGAACTTTCACGTTTGGCCTCTGTAGTCATGTTCGTTGAATCACTTCTAACAGTTTACATAACATTTTAAAAGATAAACTGTTTTATCGAGTGGTGTCACTCGTTTTTCTGACTATTCAGAAGATTAGCATCTAGATTTTGGGCTCTCTTCTGATTTTGTCGAGTTAGGACTAACACGCAGTAGTGTAAGTTTCCTATGTCGGAATAATGAGTTAAAAGAACTATATCTGAATATTTGCCCTGTGACTATCTCATTCTTGGATGAAGTAGAAGAATATACTGCAAAATGTGCAAATATATAGATTTACTTGCCTTTTCACATGTATGTTCTTTTACAGACTTTTTATGGCTTTTGGGAAGTGCTTGACGGCCTCTTAAAAACCGTGAGTTTATTCGTTTTTTTGCACCTGACGTTAGGGTAAGCCTTAGCGAGCTTATACCGCCAAGGTGCCATTTTTGTGGGTCCTGAAGAAAGCTTTGTGTAATCACGCCTAGAAGCTGAAACATGTCGACCAAGGAATAGGATGTACCTGATCAATTTCAATCAGTGACTAACATCCGTTTTTCACCTGTTTTTATTCAGTGCCAGGCTTGCCGCCATTAAAATTGTTTTGGTCTAATCCTGTGCACTTTTTAATTAGCACCTTTCTCTCTTTTTTGACACTTACCACATAAAAAATTGTTTTCTGTTTGGTACATGATCAATCCTGAGCTCTAAATAAGCGTTGAAGCACACCAGAGGTGCAGTAGGCATCTCTGGTGGAACCCCCTGATGAAGCATGTCACTAACCAGGTTCCGGAAAACAATCAACTGTTCCTTCGAGACAGCAACCTTCCCAGAAAGCTGGAAGCACGCTGAGATCAACGCCGTTCTAAAAAAGCCCAAGGCGGACCCCAAGGACCTCAAGAACTTCCGGCCTATCTCCCTGCTCCCTTTCCCGGCAAAAGTGACCGAGAAGATTGTCAACAAACAGCTGACCCGCTACCTAGAAGCTAACAACATCCTGGACCCTTCCCAATCCGGTTTTCGCAGCAACCACAGCACTGAGACCGCCCTCATCGCCGCCACTGACGACATCCGGATCCTGATGGACAAAGGAGAAACAGCCGCCCTCATCCTCCTGGACCTATCAGCAGCCTTTGACACAGTCTGCCACCGCACCCTATCAGCACGCCTCCATGACGACGGTATCCAAGAGAAGGCCCTGGCCTGGACCACATCCTTCCTCTCCGGCAGAACCCAGAGCGTCCGCCTTCCACCCTTCCGCTCCAAAACCACTGAGATCATCTGCGGCGTCCCACAGGGATCCTCCCTCAGCCCAACGCTGTTCAATATCTACATGGCTCCCCCCGCCCACGTCGCATGACAACACAACCTCAACATCATCTCCGACGCAGACGACACCCAGCTGATCATATCCCTCACTGAAGATCCCCACACCGCCAAAGCTAACCTCCACAGAGGAATGAAGGCCGTTGCCAACTGGATGAAGGACAGCAGACTGAAGCTGAACTCAGACAAGACAGAGGTCCTCATTCTCGGACCCACCCCATCAGCCTGGGACGACTCTTGGTGGCCCACATCGCTAGGCACAGCCCCGGAACCCACGGACCACGCACGCAACCTGGGGGTCATCCTCGACTCCACTCTCTCCATGACCAGGCAAGTCAACGCCTCTCTGCGTCCTGCTTCAACACCCTCCGTATGCTCCACAGGATCTTCAAATGGATCCCCCTCGACACGAGAAAAACCGTCACCCAGGCCCTCATCACCAACAGACTCGACTACGGGAAAGCCCTCTACTCAGGAACTACAAACAAGCTCCTGAGACGACTCCAACGCATCCAGAACGCCTCGGCCCCCGCCGCAGCCACATCACACTCCACCTGAGAGGCCTGCACTGGCTCCCCGTCAACAAAAGGATCACCTTCAAGCTCCTCATCACGCACACAAAGCACTGCACAACACCGGACCCACCTACCTCAACAACCGACTCAGCTTCCTCACCCCTACCCGAAACCTCCGCTCAGCCAACCTCGCCTTTGCCACAGTCCCCCGCATCCGGAGAACCACTGCCGGCGGCAGATCCTTCTCCTACCTCGCCGCCAAGACCTGGAACACTCTCCCCACCATCCTACGACAGACCCAGGACCTGCTGGCCTTCAGAAGGCTCCTCAAGACCTGGCTCTTTGACCAGTAGCACCCCCCCCAACGCCTTGAGACCCCCTCGGGTATGTAGCACGCTTTACAAATGCAGTGATTGATTGATTGAGGTTGGTGAGTGAGGGTTGTTCAACTAAACTTGAGTGATTTGTCATTTGTGAACTGATATATACTTATGTCCCATAGTATATATCCATTATTTTTTCTATTTTTTCTTGTTTTTTGTGCACTCTTCCGTTGTATAATGATTATCGCCTAGGGGGATTAAGAGTGTGTCCTTACCCTCTCTCTCTTGTTGTTTTTTCATACTTTTTGCTTATAGGCACTAGTTTCATGTCAATCTTTAAAACTGCATATCTCTGATACTACTTATTGAATTTGTGTTGTTTTGGTCTCAAATAATTTATTACAAGCTGCCAGAGGGTTGAGCACAGGTTCATTTGGAGTTTGCTTGTTACTTCACCTTACGGGGACTGTGGTTGCTGACTTAAGTAGGGTTTCACCCCCCTGTGATCAAACACCCAATTTCCTACAATCCCTATTTCATGGGGTCTAACTTGTCATTGCATTGTAATGTTGGGGTGTTTTGCTGTGGTACTGATGTTTACATGTGTGGTGTTTGCAATCTCTCCAGAACCTTTCAACTAGTTGTCGATCTCTAAGCAAGAAAGCCTTCTTTCTGTTATTGAAATTCTGCTCTAATGAATTTAGCATGCATGATATTACTTTATGTGCAATAAATACATGCCATCTATCAAACAATATAGTGCAATCTATTCTGATACAGTAATGAGCCAAGTTACTTATCGAATTGAGCACTAGTGCAATAATTCTACAAAGCTGACGAAAAAACACTTGCCTCTTTTCAATTAAATGAACCAGTGGCATGGAAATGAATAACTGAAAGAAGTTTTAGCAATGGCCGTACGGTAGTCTGTGCATGTGTTATAACACAGCACCAACTTGTTCTTAATACAATTGGAAATACATAAAATGCTGTGCCTATCTAAGTGTCAACCTTTTAGAATCCGTTCTAACAATATGTCAGCCAATTATATTCACAGCTTTCTACTTATCCTTTGTGGTATGTGTGTGTTCTTTATACCAGCAGATTTTCTTTGAGGGGACTGAGATACTGCAATTTTCTTTTCCACATCAAAAAACTTTTCAATAGAAAACAGCTAATATTGGCAGCCATGGAGACAGCTATATTTAGGCCTGGGCGAAAATTTCCTTCCGTTCGCGGAAATTGCGATAATTTGACATTTTTGCGTTCCGCGGAGAGCGCGAAAATGTCAAAAATTCCGGTTTCCGCAGCTTGGCGATAATTTGTTTCTTGCTCGCGCTGTAAAATAATACATTCTCGCGCGCGCGCGATCGCCTTACCTGAATCCCTGCGTTCGCCGACAAGTTTTCTTGATCCGGTCGCGTTCTCCATGAGATGTTGTATTGTTTTTAGCCATTTGCGCTGTCTCGCGACAGTTGCGCCCGCAGTGACGTCATGCATCGCGCGATCACGTCTTTCTTCTCGTGATCATGCACCGCGAGACAACTCAAAACAAGATGGCCGCGCCCGCAAGCAACCACATGGGTAAGTTGGCGACCCGCAACCATGCAGAAAATCTCGCGAACATGCCGGAAAAAAACTTCCGCATCTTCGCGATATTTCCGCTTGTTTGCGATAATTTTAAACAGTTAATTTCGCAAATTCCGCCCACCCCTAATTTTCAACAACACATTTTTCTTGGGTGAAAATAAGATTTGCCTTAGAATTATGAAGTCCAGTAAGATTAGATAAATCGCCTTGGAAATGATTAGTCCTAAAAATAGGAAAAATGTAAGTGAAAAAGAGATTTTTCACAAATTAAAACATTTTTTTTATAAAATAAAAGGTAAAAACATAAATCTAAATCGATCACACTTTTAAAAATGTTCCTTAAAAATATACTTGTTAAAAACTTATACAAGACTAAACTGTCTTTCTCAATCTACATTCTGTAATTTGGCTGGTACCACCAGCCCCAAGAAGATTCCCATCAAGAGCTATTTTTGTTATTGCATACTCTTATTTCTTTGGTCTTCAGATGGTGGAGGACCTCTCTGCTCTCCTGCCAAATGTCTCCATAAACATGCATTGGCATAGCCAATAGGTCTCGCCTTTGGGACCTTATAAGTGTTTAGCCATGCAACAGTTGCATAACTAAATACTTATGAGGTCCCAAAAGCGAGACCTATTGGCTATGCCAAGCGGCCGTTTAAGTGATCGCGATCAAACATCAAAGCGGACATGCACTGTAGCTCTAGGCTGGCCTAGTAGCACTTTTTGGAGCCCTCTCAATAAGTCTTGCCAGTCCAGCGCATGCGCTGGGTCAGGCGAGATCTAAAAATCACTATGTTTTGACACATATGGTAGTCTAAAACACTGCACTCTTTGGACTGTGACATTGATTAGTAAAAGAAGAGTTTCATAAATCCCTTTAGATATTCCAAAAAGGCTTATGAGTGAAAAGTTATTTTATTCTTGAACCTAGCTCAAATGTGTCATTAGAGAGTGTCAGAAAAATCCTCTTTTTGCATGCTCAGTTTTGAACTGATTCTGCTGTGTTTTTGGTCTCTTTAAACTGGGACCCTGCTAACCAGGCACCAGTGCAAGTACTCTGCCCGCCAAAAACGTTTTGAATTGGTTAAAAATCCGAACTGGCACCCTTAACTGACTTATTAAACCTAGTATATAGTGCCTAGTACACCCAAGGCCTGTATGTTAAATGTCACTAGTGGACTGCAGCGCCTATTGTGCTACCACTAAAATGACAACTCAAAGGATGTATTAAGGCCCGCCACTGAAGCCTGTGAATCCGACCTGGAGAAAAAAAAGATTATGCCATGTCTAAGCCTCCCTTTTTAATACTTATGAGGCAACCCAAAAGTAAACTCTAAATGCCCATAGAGCAAGGTGCATGTTATTTAAAAAGTAGGACATGCATACTTATGTTTTACATGTCCTGGCAGTGAACGATTTCCAAAGTTATTTTTCATTGTTGCAAGGCTGGCTCTCCCAGCACTGGGATACATTATGATACCTTGTGATGCCTAACTTCCCTTTGGGACTAGGGACAACAATGATTCAAGGACTCAAATTAATAATAATTTTAAATCCAACTTATTCAAGTTGGATTCTAAATTACTATTTTGAAACTTTTAGAAAATTGACATTTTCCTGTCTAAGCCAAATGTGCCTATCTACTTATTTATTTATAAAGTTTTATATAGCGCGAACAAGATCCTGAGGGATATCAGAGTGCTTTACAGTATGATGGGAGGAAGGACAAAATGCAATATTCACATCACGCAGGAGGGAGAAAAAAAAACAAAAACAGGAAAGGTCTCATATTACATTGCAATTGCACCCAGGAGGGTAATGTCATTGACAGGTGTAGGCGAGCAGCAAGGGGGAGTCAAAGTATGAAGTAAGGGGGGGGACCGAATCCGATGGAAGCACAAAGGTAGTAGGAGCAATGTCAACAGGCACGTGAGTCTATCCCTATTAGGGTAAGAATTTGGTTATGATGAATCTTTTGACTTCCACTTTGAACGCCGTCGATGAGATTCTGCGTACTTCCGGTGGAAGAGAGTTCCATATCTTAGGGCAGTGCTGGAGAAGGCTCGGAGACAACTTCTCTTTTCGTTATGAATGAGTGGTTTCAGGAGGATGGTAGAGGCGCTTCTTGAGACTCTCACACCACAGGATAGTTTAAGTTTTTGCGCAAGGTACGTAGGAGTGTTGAAGTGAAGGGCTTTGTGTGTAAGAACAGCAATCTTTAAGTGAATTTGCGCTTCATAGGGCAGCCAGTTGAGGGATTTTAGGACTGGGGATATATGATCTTTTCATTTGGTGTCATTGTTCAGTGTCACCTGACTGTTAACGCCTCTCCTAGTGTGAGATGTGCATTACTCCCAGACAGTGGGCAAAAGGCTTAGATGTGGGGAGATGTTTTTCGCCCTGACAGGATGGCCATCTGAACTGTGCCCAGGAACATAATTCAACTTGAAAAGGAGCTGTAACTCACACCCATCCCTAGCCCTCTAGTGTCCTGATAGCCAGCAAGACACCAATCCCAGTCCTGCCCCAAAGGACCAGTTTAGAGTGATCACAGGGAGGGTTTGCCTATCATACTTGCCACAGTTCTGGGTGGAACGAGTGAGCTCTGCACAAAAGAAGATACGTTCTGCCATGTTGGGTTTATTTATTTAGGGAGGAGTACTGTGGGATAGTTTATAGTAAATCCTGGAAATATAATGATTGGCTTTATATAATTCACAAAAGCTTATAGTAAAACAAAGAGAAAGTGCTTCAAACGTGAATAGTGCAAAAGGTGGGGTGGCGTAGTGAGTAAAAGAACAATGGATTTAACCTGGATCTCTTGACTGGGGGTGAATGTTTGATTTACTCAGAATTCCATCCATCATTTGTTACTGCAGCACATTTTTTCCTAAGTGGGAAGGGCATGCCGATATGTGAGTTCCTTGCTCGCTGTGCCACCGGATTCATAATAGCCTGGCTGATGTGGGGTGAAACCCCAAAACCAGTCCCAGGATGCTTGTTTCTGGGCCAGTGAGGACCTGGCTTGGCTGGGTCTAAACTGGAGTGGCTTAGTGAGCAAAATAACAATTTTAACCCAGATCTCTTGACTGGGGGTGAATGTTTGATTTACTCAGCATTCTGTCCATCATTTGTTACTGAAACATGATTAAGTAGTGGCATCCTTGGAAACTTTAAGCCCATTGGTAAGGGAGAGGATGTAGTTTCCCACACCCATAGACTTGGCATTGGGCTTAAAAGTGGTCTCTTCAGAACACCTCTGGACCTGTGGAAGGCTGAAGAAGAACTGAACCTGCTGTTGAACCTAAATGAAGAGTCCTCATGGGCTGGATTTGCTCTCCACTTATACCCAGAACATAAGAGTAGACTCCAGGGGCTAGTCGGTTAGCCTCTTGTTAGACTCCAGTAAACACAACATCTGCAAGAAAACAAATCTCTGCTCAGTCCAGCTAACCAGTTGATATTGGATTTGCACTGGACCCTGCTGGTGGCTTCTGGGGCGTTGATTTCTAACCCTCAAGAGGTGCTCAAAAGGTACTGGACCCATGGCTGCTGTGTATTCTTTTCCCCTTCAGAATTACAAGACTGGACACTTAGAAACATTTTCTGAACTTTTCTACAAAAGAACAAGAGGCTACCACTAGAATGCCACTAAGCTGCAGCCACTGACTTCAAACTGCTGGTTGGTCTCAACCTGCTGGTTTGCCCAACTGAAAGGATCTTGTCTTTCAAAAAAGTTTCAAGACTTCACTGAGATGAACGCCTAGCAGCATGCGAAGTTCATTACTTCTTCCACCCTGGTGGTCTACCTCTCGTCATATTTAGAGGGTCACTACTGGCCCATCATGAACTCTGTGCCTTCAGCTCTTAAAAAGGGTGAGAGCGTCTGCTGTCCTTACTCCGACGGGCCCTTTTCCATAGGTCCACCAGAGTAAGCTTTGCAATGGCAGAGAGATGACAAACCAAGAGGGGTTTGATAGAAAGGGTACTCTGTCACATTTTGTTTGTGGTGGAGTAAGCTGTAAACTATAAATTGTGGCTTGAATCACCTAGCCATGATCTTCATTTTTGTTATTCTTAACAATCTTCGTCACAGTCAGTACTAGGTGAGATCACCTCCCTCTAGGTTGTTACGGGGACTGTTTAAAGGATTAAGGGTAGAGAGACATCATGACCTCTGGATGACTTCAGCAAGATGAGCTTGGAGCCCCCTACTCTCTAGTTCAACCCTCTAAACCTCCAGTCTGATAAGAACAGATGTTGGAGAGAAAGGCACTTTGGAGCCCGAAGAAGGAAAGAATAGTGAGAAATTTCTATAGAGGAAACAGGGACATGGATTAAATTAGAGGACACCATTGTCTGTGTGACTAGAAAGAAGAACTACTCTCATATTTGCTTTCTTCCACTACTGAATTCTCAGCAGACGATGAAGGATGTGAGGATTCATAGGAAATGCATAAAGTTGCAGAAGAGGCCAGCGTATAGGCAGAGTATCCACCCCCAAGATCATGGAGCAGGAAAACAAGAGACAATTCAGAATTCTCTGGTGATTCAAAGAGCTCTAGAATGGGTCTTCCGAACCTCTGGCATATGGTTATGATTAACTCTGGGGTTAGAGACAGATCCTGTAAAATTAGCAATATAAAGCTTAACTTTGTTATTTTCTGTTATGTTATATTATATAAATTTCTAAACGCAAAGGTTAGCCTTAGGTGTCCTGGTGCTGGCTACTACCCACTGAGCACCAATTATTAAGGAGAGACTAAATGTTAAAAAGCCAGGTTTTTAGGCCCTTCCTAAATGCCATGAAGTCAGTGGCATTTCTGAAATGGAAGGGAAGGTCATTCCAGGCCTTCGAAGCGCAAGTGATAAAGCTTCTCCCTCCCCACATGGCTTTTTTATTGGGGGGTACTGTCACCATCTTAGCTCCTAGTGAGCGAAGGGTTATTTTAGGGGTATACCATTGAAACCTCTGTTTCAGATATTCTGGTCCTATTCCTAGTAAGGCCTTGAAAACAGTGCACAGGAATTTAAAATGCACTCCCTGTCTGACAGGTAGCTAATGAAGTCTTTTGATTTCCTTGGAAAAGTTTGTTTAGATGTTGTTCTTGTATGTTTAAGTAGAGGCCGTGGCAATAGTCCAACCTTGAGAAGATAAGACATATAACAACTGTACATTGACTGTCTTCCGACAATAATGGCAATATTTTCTTAATCATTCTAAGAGAGTGAAAGGTGGCTGAGGCAACAGCATTTATCTGATCACCAAAGTTTAGTTTGTCATCAACAATAACTCCCAGGTTTTTAGCTTTCTTATTGGGTTTAGGAAGAGTGCCCAATTCTTCCGGCCACCAATCGGGGGTCCAAAAGTTGGCATTGTTTCTAAGCATGATGATCTCAGTTTTGCCTGATTTAAGCTTCAGGGTATTCTGTGCAATCCACCTTTTGACTGCTTCCATAAAGCCATGAAACCTCTTACTCTTTCCTGGTTCCTGTCCTGGCAACAGAAACACAACAATGCGCGTGTCATCCGCAGAGGACAACATAAGACAAAGCTGAAGGATCTAATCAAGGCGGCCAAGGATGATATGTAAACATTAAAAAGGAAGGGCTACGGCATAATCCCTGCAGTTCTCCACATGGTAGGGAAAAAGTTTTGGAGTAAAATGTATCCAAGGACACAATTTATGTTCTGTCAGCTAGGAAGGCTTTTAGTAGTTTCCAGGCTTTGCCCAGGACCCTACATGACGACAAACGATCCACCAGAAGGTCATGATGGACCGTATTGAAGGCCGCAGAGAGATCCAACATAATTAGTGCTGCTTTACCTCCCTGGTCTAGGGCTTCCCTAATGAATCCATATTGGGTGGGATCCAGAGTATGATTTTCATGTAAAAAGCACTAAGCTGTAAATTAATTGCTTTCTCTACCAATTTTGCCGGCAATGGAAGGCGAGAAATTGGTTGGAAATTATTGGGATACTTGGGATCTACATTGTGCTTTTTCAGCCATAGAATTATTGAACCTAGCTTCCAAGTTTTGGGGAAGTGCCCTGATTCGAACATGACATTAAACAAGGAGGTAAGTGATATGGCAATAGGTTCCGGGGCTAATTTGACCATCAAGACTGGACAGGGATCATAGGGGGAGCCGGATCTAACCGATGTAAGACGCATTTTTGTATCATTTGTTGATAGTGGAGCAAATGTATCCAAAATGGTAGGTTGCTGGCTTAGTTCCCTTAATTAGAGCTTCCATCCCTCCCGATGGGGAGAGGTTAAATGCCGAGAAGATGACCTCCACCTTAATCAGGAAAAAAGTGACAATGTCCTCACATAATTCCTGGCTCGACTGAATTTTAGGTGGACAGGGGGAACCACACTAGATACAGTTTTAAAACTTTCTTTAGATGACCTTTTGGCTAGTTTAATTTGGTTTGCAAAAAATGTTTTTTTTGCATTAAATAAAAGTTGTTTGTAGACCGTGAGACTTTGTTTGTATATTTGTTTCTCAGTTTCCTCATATTCTTTCCTCCAAATCCGTTCTTGGCACTTGCAAATTAGTTTTTGTTTCCTAAGTTTCTCAGTGTACCAAGGAGTAGTTGGCTAGGGTCGTCTGAGATACAAAGTTCTCACTGGGGCTAGTTTTTTGCAAGCTATCTCCACCCAGTTTGTATTCCAGGTGGTCGCCTCCTCCACTTCTGTGGGCAACAGGCGGTCAGTCACAGTAAGCAAGTCTTCTAATTCTGTGCCCTTAATTTTGTTCCAAGCCCTTATCTGAATCTGACTCTTAGGGGCCCCCAAGTTGTCGTGATGATCAGGATGGGCAGCTCGAATTGGACAGCTGCATGCTCTGTCCAGATGAGGGGCAACAACCTAGTGCAATTTAGCTGTGGGTGGTTAGAAAAGATCCCATCTAAAGTATGTCCTGCCACATGGACCAGTCCCGTGTTGTTTTAGGTCGGCTCTACTCATCTTGTCTATTAGGGCTACAGTGTCTGGATCCATGAGTGCCTCCAGATAGTAGTTAAAGTCCCCCAGGATGGTAAAAAGGTTGGCGCAGAGCCCCTCTTCTAGCAGGGTTCCAATCGTGGTTAGAAATGTGTTCCTGGGTCTTGTTGGTCTATACAATAAAATGCCCTTAAAAGAGTGATGAGGAGATAGGCAGAAGCTAAAGGAGAGTGTTTCACAGGCCCAAATTTGAAGCAGTGTAAAAAGCGGCCTTAAATGAGTTCTGATATATTCCTACCAACCCCTTCCCCTCTCCTAATTTGCCTATTTTGAGTGTGGCAGAGGAACCCAGGCGGGGTAGTGTTTACCAGGTCAGGGCCTGAGGCATCGTCTGTCCAGGCTTCCGTGTCAGACGCCAGTTTCATATTATGTTCCTCTTCTAGAAACTTGTGCTGCCCCATAATGGATAGCGCTTTCTGTGAAATTAGATGAAATTCTGCCCAGGCCATTAAATATTTTGCTGTCAGGTTGGAAGATGTTGACCATGGTCACTGAATTGTCTTTTTGAACTAGAACATGCTGATGTTGTAGGAATGATTTGATGTGACTCCATGCTTGAGGAAATGTAGACAGTTCCCTCTAATTTGATGACAACTGGTTTCATTTATATCTGTACTGCATTGAAAGAAACTGCAGAGTTGCATCCCAACCCTTCTTGCTGGTATCAGTCGTAAGCACTAGAGAAGGATCTGAATGGGGTATTCGAACTCTGTCTAATAATTCCAGATTTAACCACCACTGAAGAAGGCTGTAAATATGAGCGGTCACTAGAATCACTATATACAGGTAGATGTTGCTGGTATTCTCCTTGACAGAACAGTTGAGGAGGATCTGCCATTATTGTGTTTGTTGCAGGTATTCTGTGGAGTCACAGAATTATGCTTGGGATCATAGAACCTTGGTAGGCAGGGACTGAGTCATCCCACCACCTGAGTACCCATGAGCCTGGTACCAACTAACTATAGTGTCTCAGTTGCCCTCCTACTCACTCACAGAGGAACAAGCGATTAAACACACCAGCAGAACACAACAGTCCTGACCATCTCAGGAATCGGGGTTGCAGGGCACACCCTTTTGATCTCACACTCGTACTAGTCCACAATAAGATCTGCGATAGACGTGAGAAAAGTTTAAAATGTTTATTTAGCTATTGTGCTCTAATATGCAGTATACCTGCCACAATAAGTAAGAAAATGCGGAACACAAATACGTGCAGCATAGTAAATAGTCCATAAGTCATAAAAGGAGCTGTCATCATAAAAGACAGGGCAGTCTAATGCTCGCCCCTTCTATAGAAGCAAAGTGATAATACACCAGAAGATCTCTGGGTGTTTGCTTGAGACCCCATACCTTAGCATGTACAGATGAAAGTTTTACATCAAAAGTGCTGTCACAATCTCTTCCCTGGAAAGATCCTTCTCCTAGTGTGTTGGTTTTTTCATTTTAATTTTTGATTTTTATATAGCGCAAACTAGTCCCGAGACATTGGGGATCAGAGCCCTTAAATGAGCACCAGTTCCGTTACAGATGGACACATTCATTTTTGTTAGTCACAGGAGATTAAGAGATTTGCCCAGAATCACAAGATGTTGAGCGTCGTTGATGAGACCTGAACCCGGTTCCCCAGCTTCGAAGTCAACCGGTCTAGCCGTAAAGCTACATCCTTACCTATTTGTGCATAACTATATGACAGAAGTACATGTTCCCAAACAACAGCTGCATTTGTATGTTTTGTCTAGGTGCTGAGGCCTGACCAGAACAAAATAACAAGGGGCATTGTTGCTTGACCTTGTCTACAGTATACAGACTAAATCCCAGGAAAAAACAGAACGTATGAAAACAACAACAGCTTCTGTGTGAAAGTACTGTGTGGCACAAAGCAAAATATGTTTGGATAGTAACGTGTGCAAAGGAGAGAACAGTCTGCAACGTGCTCATGCTATCATAGGGAAAACAACAATGGGGCTGCACGGGACATATGGCATGTTAATAACTCAAATGGCAGAAACTTACCTATGAAAGTTATATGGCCCTCTGATTTACCCCAGGTTAAGCAAGTTACACTGACAGCTGCAGGTGTTTTGTCGTCCTGCATTTTCTAACCACAAGTATAAAGAGGCTTAGTGCCTTCTCTGCTAACTGTGTAGTCCAAGAGGACAGTGCAAATTAGCACCACAAGAGGAAACTCCTGGAACCTAAATGCTGTGTGTTAAAAGCCGTGTGTTTGTCATTGGGAAGCTTTGCTTTCTTGACTTGTGTGGGATTGTAATACCAAGAGTAAGTTTCTTATCTTTTAAAACTGATCGATATATCTGAACATTAGATGAATAGTGTGACTTTATCAGACTCTTCTGAAATCAGGCACCTAACTGAGGTTGTTTTTTAACATCTTTTGTATTGAAGTTGATATTTTGTTTTATTTCAATTTTGAATTGACTTCAGTGGGAATAATAATTTGTACCCCTCCGCTATCCAACACTTTTCCTACTGTTGCACTCACTGGATTGGGAATAGTAATTTTTACTCCTCCGCTATCCAACACTTTACCAACTGTTGAAATCACTGGAGTGAGAATAGTAATTGTTACCCCTCCGCTATCCAACACTTTCCCTACTGTTGCATTAACTGGAGTGGGAATAGTAACTTTCCCCCCAACTATCCAACAATTTCCCTACTGTTGCACTCACTGGAGTGGGAATAGTAATTTTTACCCCTCCGCTATCCAACACTTTCCCTATTGTTGCACTCACTGGAGTGGGAATAGTAATTTTTACCCCTCCGCTATTCGACACTTTCCCTACTGTTGCACTCACTGGAGTGGGAATAGTAATTTTTTCCCCTCTGCTATCCAACACTTTCCCTACTGTTGCACTCACTGGAGTGGGAATAGCAATTTTTACCCCCACGCTACCCAACACTTTTCCTACTGTTGCACTCACTGGAGTGGGAATAGTATTTTTTCCCCTCCGCTATCCAACAGTTTCCCTGCTGTTGCACTCACTGGAGTGGGAATAGTAGTTTTTACCCCTCCGCTATCCAACTGTTTCCCTACTGTTGCACTCAATGGAGTGCAAAATGTAAGTAAAATAATTATTCAATATTTAATTTATAATTTAATGTTATTTTATTATATTTTATGTTATAGGTGTATGTATATATATATAAATATATATATATATTTATTTGTAAATTTATTTATATTTAACATTTTAAAGTAAATTATAATTATTAGTAAATATATGTATATATATTACATTTTATACATGAATGTTTACATTTTTTAAATTACATTTATTTATTATGGGCCAGGTGTACAACCAACAATTTTGCGACTTGCAAATTGCATCGCAATTTATGAGTCGAAAAATGGAATGTAAAACAATGTCAAATACACTGTTTGCGATTCCCAATGGGGTCGCAAATTGTGAGGCTCATAAATATTAATGAGCCACTTGCAATTTGTGACCCCATTGGGAATAGCAGGCCCTCTCAGGGATGGTGGCCTGCTGGGTTCAGCAGACCTCCATGTCTGGGACTGCTTTTAAATAAAGTAATATTTTTTTTAAAAAGCAGCCCATTTTCCTTAAAGGAAAACAAGATGCATTTAAAAAAAAAAAATGTAACGTTTTTGGTGCATTTTTTAAGGCCAGGCAGTGGTCTCTGGACCACTGCCTACCCTTAAATAATATATTCACCTGCATTTGCAAAGGGGAAGGTTTTTGCAAGTGCATTACCACCCTCTTGAAGAGGGTGGTAATTTGTGAGTGTTTTGAGACTGCAATTGCGGTCGGAAAACATTCATACATGGGGTTGCGGTCGCCATTAGGACGGAAACGCCCCTTCCTAATAGCGAATCACAATTCCTAAATATCTAGTCTCAAATAAAGTGTGACTCGCTATTTGAGAATTGTACATAGCGCTTTCACATTTTGCATGCGCAAACGAGTTGCAAACCAGTTTGCACATGCAAAATAGGATCGTACATCTTGCCCTATATTTGTTAAAATGTACTTTACATCGAAATAATTTTTTGGAGTTAATTTTATTATTTCATTTATTTAACATACTTTTTTATATATGTAAAAAAACGATATTTTGTACATCGATATTTTTGACATCGATATTTATGTGTCGATATTTTTGTATGGGGATATTTTTGTACTAAATGTTATGTCAGAGATTAGTGGATTATACAAATCCCCAGGTCTGACTTCTTTCTCCAGTGCCTGACGCTGTCGCCCTTCCACTCAGTAAAACAGAACCCCTAGTAAGCATGCATACCATCAGACTACCAATATGAAAAATACTGACAGTATGCCCTCCTATAAGTAGGGTATTGTTCCTACAGTATGTGTCCTCCATTCCCACCATTTTCTCTGACTGTATCTGATTGGAGTGGAAAACATGAGAGGCGGTATCAAGGTTAGAGCGATCCAAGTTAACAGTCATGAGACTTCTATTGGAAGTACATTTGGGTGTTAAAAAGTTGACTTGGCCGAGAATAATCATCATTGTGAAGAGTGGTCAATGTAATTTGTTACACATATTCATACTGGTCAATATATATGTCATATGGTCTAACAACTTTCTAATGATTTTGCTGAAAAGTATAGAAATTGGGCTACAACAATAATAACGGACTGTAATCTTGATGATGAAGAGTGATTTGTCTGGCCAGTATTTTAGGGGTGACGTGTTACCACAGTATAACTATTGTTGCTTCTCGTCAGAATCATAACTTTGTGGTTCCATACAGAGCACCTAAAACACCAGTTCAATATCCACAGATCTACATCACATACCATTCACACATAAATAATTTGGGCCTGATTCACAAAGGTAAACTTACAATTTTGTGTAAGTTAACTCTTTTGAGGAATTCACAAACAATGAGTTAATAGTAGGCTTGTGACTGCAGAGACTCCGCAGACGGGGCAGGGACATCAATATATAAAGGTAGCCCTTTCCTATCTTTTTTGTGTGTGAAGTACTCTGCTCTGACTGTGAAGTTTCTCTACTATTAACCTATTGTTAGTGAATACCAATAAAAGAGTAAACTTTCACAAAAGTGTAAGTTTAGCTTTGTGAATCAGGCCATGTGTTTCATTTTACGATTCCAGCAAACTTGTTCCTGTATATACCTGAAGTTACCACATGTACATGACTGTAGCAAATAGACCCTAGGATATGTAACCCAAATGTTTGCTTTCCTGGCACTAGCTAAGTAGTTGTCCAACGGGAACTGCATATGCTGCTCATTCACTCTCTGCAAAGCAGCCATCAATTAGCAGAATATTTTGCTAATGGTTGACTGAGAAATGCCATGCACTGATCCTACTGTCTGCTGTGTGGTGCCTGTTGCAAATAATTGTAGTGCTTACAGATTTTTAGGAAGGGGGATGCCAGTGGATCCAAACTTTGGGCTCCTGGGTATCCATAATAGTGAAAATCTTTTTAGATGGTGCCCATATCAAGCCTGTGTATTCTCTAGATCTCAAGCTTATTCGTTTATGAGTTCCAGCCTGACTATGCCAATTCAGGCTGTTATCTTTGATGCTGCAGTATTTAAGGTCATTGATTGGTGAGCTGGTTTCCATCCTCATGATGTATGGTTTGTTATAGCAGAACATGAATCTGGCATAGAAGGATATAGTGGCCTAACACTGCTGCATCAATTTCAGAGGACTTTAGAATGGAAGTGTGAGGTTCTGCAATTCACCTATGGGAGCTTTACCTGTCTCAGGCTGTTAATTTAGATCTGGTCCTGTGGAAATGTGTGTGATATTTTAGCATTTTTAGCTCAGACAGTCAATTTACTGTGGTTTTGTTTGCATTATTGTGTTGGTCTTTGAATGTTTCTATTGTTTTCCAGTTTTTCTTTCATTCACCAGACTTTCATGAATATTTATCAGTTGCTTTTGACTGGTGGTATTTTAAGGTTGTAATTTACACTGCTTTTAATGACCTCTCATACTTTAATTGGGCGTTATTTACTGCACATGTTATTTTTCGCTTGTTGTAAATATCCCAGATGTTAAAAAGCACATGTAATAATAGTGCACATTTACTAGAGTCATGAGGTATTTAGCACATGTGCGAAATAACAGATGCATTTTTTATTTCGTGATCAGACAATTTGTTAAAGTCATGTGCTATTTACTCCTGCATGTGATAATTACCACTCTGCCTCACTCATGCTCAGGGCTTTTCTTAATAAAAGTGTAGGTAATATGAGTCAGAACAGGAAATGTAAGTAAAGTATTGTGTTACTAGAGGAAAATCGTTCCTTTCCACTTATCTGCTGCTGTAGAGTCTCTGTCATGTGTTGCATCTTACTTCCGTTTTTTGATGTATTTCCTTTTTGCCAGCAGCAGTAGTTAGCCTACTGCGATATTTGTGGCTCAGTGGTCTCGGTCCAGGAATGTGCCGCATTGCCTGTTGCCATTCTTGCAGGAGCATGCTCCTCATCTTTCTAAATTACCTTTTGGAGTCTAAGCATTATCCTCAAACTATGAATGTTGGGGCCGGACCTGGGTTCGCGGTTTGGGATTGAAAATCAGCATTGCAGACCTGGCTGCAGTGGCATAACGATAATTGAGGGGGCGCCCCTGCAAGGTACGTGGAGGGGACCCCTCCGGACTCTATCAGGAGCTTACCGGCCGAAGTGCAGTGCTGAGGGGGCCCCCTGGAGTTTGGGGGCTCTCCGCACTGCGGGGGATGAGGGGGCCTGTGTTACGCCCTTGCCTGGCTGGCCAAATGGTGATTAAGTCATGACCTTCCTCCGTGTTACGCCCCTGCTGTTAGAGCTGTGAAACAAAAAAACATTGAAAATAATGTTGAGTGGTTTAACTATTAATCCTACACGGGCATGGTCCAACTTACCTTTCAATGGCTGCATGGCATCTTTTAGAGCATGAATCCTATAAATAATGGCACAAAATATTGAAACCCATGTGCATAATTACGAACATTTTATGCAGCACAGGGCAGCAAGTTAAGTTGTTGCACTGCTTGTGTGACATGGAAAGAGCTGAACAGCGCCATATTAAATCCCTCTCAGAGGGAGTAAGAAGTTGGTCTCTTAAACGCTGAGTGTGTCTGAGGAGAAATCAAGATTTCTTTATTTACATAATTTTGGTGCAGTTAAATGGTAGAAAATGGTAGAAAAACGTTTTTTTAAATACTGTTGACTACAGGAAGTTACCAGACTGTCCTCAAAGTGCAGAGGGGACCTGTTATATTTGGCATCCTTGACATGGTTCCCCCTGAGTTTTGGCCTCTACTGCCTGGATTTTTGATGCTATGCTGGATTTCTTTTTTTGCTGGCCTAGATGCTTTGGGCACTTTGCCACTGCTGATCAGTGTCAAAGTGCAAGTGCTCCCTGTATAAATTGTAATTATGATTGGTTAACCATGAATGGCATATTTGATTACTGGCATTTCCCTAGTAAAGTGCACTGAGTGTGCCAGGGCCTTTAAATCAAATGCTACTAGTGGGCCTGTGGCACTGATTGTGCCACCCTCACAAGTAGCCCTGAAAAGGTATCACAGACCTGCCACCACAGCGTCTGTGTGCAGTTTTAAACTGCCATGTCGACCAAGCAATTGCACCCACTTGCCAGGCTCTAACCTTTCCTTTTCTTACATGTAAGACACCGCTCAGGTAGGCACAAGGTACCCCCATGGACAGGGTGTAGTGTATGTGAGTTAGGACATTTACTAGTGTGTGTGACATGCCTTGATAGTGAAATACTGCCAATTTTGTTTTTCACTATTGAAAGGCTATCTGTCCCATAGGATAGCACGAAACATCCTTTGTAACATAATTAAAAGTATAACTTCACGTTGGGACAAGAAGACGAATAAAGTTTAGGCTCTCTGAACTCAGATTTTAATAACATATATTTTAGTAAAGATGGCTTTTAAATTGTGTGTTTGAAATGCCACTTTTAGAAAGTAAAATTGAAACAACAAATCTGGGACTGAAAGTCTTAGAAAGAGTGTGCACTACCTAGTGCACTCGAGATGAGTGCCTTAACACAATGTTCATCAATGGTTTTAAATCACAAGTATATCACAAATAGACAAGGTCATCAAATACACAAAAAGTTTCGAATTAACAAAAAATTGAAAAAGAACGGCTTCAAGTGGATCCAAGTCTTCAACTTGTTTTATTCACAGATGAAAACTTCAGTACATTTTTTTGTGGATTCATCAATTCAACAATGCATTCTGACATGGATTTCATCACTCCAAATGCATTTCGGGTCCTAGATTTGTTGTTTCAATTTTGAAAGGTTGGTGGGGTGAAACCACCTCAGAGAGCGCACACCAACTTTGAGAAATTTTGATTCATTGATTAATTAAGTTCACAATCAGAAAATTGAGTGCATCACCGCTGTTGTATATCTCATACTTTTAGAAAGTAGGCATTTTCTTGTTTAACCATTCTGTGTGCCTCCACCTCTTTGTGGAATGACTATACAGCTTTGGCTGGGGATGTGCATTCACTGTAGACAGCCACTGAGGAGGTTGAGGTGTGCCTGGACCTACCTGGATGAGTTGAGCTGAATAAAGATTGGCTGCATTTAGAGTGGTGGGAGTAGTTTACCTTGCACCTGAATAGGGCCTGTCTCCCTTGCACAAATCACAAATGTCTCCCCCTCCTGTAGTCATACTGCACCAGTGAGGACAAAACTGGTATGTACTGGGCTCAGAGACCCTTGCACAAAGAAGAACACATACAAAATTGGGTATAAGGAGTGGACCTTAAACCCCAGAACCTTAGATCACTTCTGGACTCAAGAGAAACCTTTGCCAAGGAGAAGAGCTTGAGAGCAGTGAGGAGTACTGCCCCTTTTGCTGTGTGCCGTGTGGGGTAGGCTGGAAGTTGCTGCTTCTGCCAATGAAAGGATAGAGACTGGAACTTTGCTGCGAAACCTGATTGAAGAAGAATCTCCAAGGGCCTGTGTGTGCTGCCCTCCTGTTTGGAAGTCTCAGAGACAGAAATATGTCACCCCCAGCTCCCCTGAACTCTATTGCTGAGAGTTACCAGCCGTGCCCGACACCAGCGCTTGCACCAACTCCATCGCTTCTAGTCACTTTACAGACTGTAATTTCTGATAGATCTTTTTCCATTCAGGTGTGAGGTGGAGTTATCTGCTCCACCAGGTTCTTTGTTCAAGTGATCCACTGGTATGCAATTTGCCGAACTCCAAATATTTTGTTTAATATGTGATGGAAACTTTACCCAATGGTTTTTAAATTGAAAAAAGTACATTGAAAATCACTTGAAAGTATGTAAAAAAAGATCAGCAAGTATTTTAAGATAGACTGTCAGGAGATTTTCTTCCAGTAGATACAAGGCTGACATATGAGACATAGAGGATCTGATTAGATGTTTTGCTGAGTTGCTGATTTTTGATTAACCCGTAATATGCATTTGAGTGGACAGCTAGAGGGGCTTGATGGAAAAGCTCCTTGCTGGTGGCCGTCATCTTGTTTGAAGGATGGCAGAAGAACTTAAAATCTGAGGTGTCAAGCATCCATATAACTGTTGAAGGTGCATTGCAAATCTCTTGGAGAAGAAATCCATATTCACACAGTTTTTGTGAGGTATTCAGCATTTCCTTCTCATACTGGTCATTGACCTCCTCTGACACTTTGACTTAACATATAATTTCCCTGCATTTGAAAACAAAATGTTGTCTTTGGGGGCATGGTTTGAATGGCAACTGATTGAGACACGCACGTTGCTGCCTGGGATAGCAGCCCAGATTAAAATATTTATTCAGGCTTCACCAACACAACCACCTGCCGGATAGCAGTGAAACTGTTTCTGGTGCTTGGGAGGTGGCAGGCAGGCTGATACTTGCCACCACTACCTTTCTAGGAGCTGCAGAGCAGACGTGTGAGGTCCCGGAATGGGTGAAATCAAGATGGCAGCAGGGCCTGAAAGACTCATTGGAGCAATAGAGGCGTAGTTTAAGACTACAGAGCGTAAGAGATCAAGCAGCCAGGATCCTGGGAAAGGAGGGCACTGTGGCAAGACACGGAAGGCAGCTCTGCCAGGCAGGTGGCGGTAGTGTCACACAACAGAGCCTCAGCTGGCACCAGCGAGAAGTTGAATGGGATATGTACAGTGGTCGAAGTAGAGAGAATCTGAGGGGTACGATGCACCCATACTTTTTTAATTTTATGAAAACAATCCCCCCACTTTTTGTCAAAAGACAACCATCCCAGGACGGTTAAATCAGAGAGCTGAAATGCTTCAGCTGAAGTCTTATTTGGGGAGCCTCCTGTACTGTGAAACCGAGGGAGGGATAAACAGCTAAACAAGCCTTTTTGCCAGGGTGCTGCTGCCTGAAATAAATGTAAAGGTGTGCGACTGGTCAATCTGCAAATGTAAAGGGTGTCTGGAAGCTGGTATTGGCTTTAATTGATGGAATCACTTGAAGCATCCTGATGACACACATTTATTCTTTTTGAGAGGTATTGTAAGGAAGCTAACAGCTAAGCCGTGAAGTGTGTGCACTACGTACAGACGGCAAAAAATCTAGATTTTGGAAACAATTTTCATCTCAAACCTTTTTCTCATTCTGTAGGAGCCTATCTTATACTGGGTGTAATGCAAGTTTAAAATAATGACTTACAAGTTTACAGCAAACCAGAAGTTGGTGCTCTGCATTGACTAATAGAGGTTTCATAATGTACGATGTCTCAATTCCCACTGATTAACATAACTTGTATTCAATTTTCATTTAAGCTGTGTGTTATTTTATATGGACTTTCTGGAAGGTGAAAGACTGAAAAAAGTTACTGAATATTTTAGTTTTTTAGCCACACCCACATGCTCACTCACCCTGCCCCCCACCCAACCCCCTTGCATGCAGCATCACAGTTCCAATACTTTTTTAATGCACTTCGAACACTGTGTACGTGCTCTGGTGGACCCTCACTGACTTCACAAAGTGATAGGCTGCCCTGAATGTGAGGCCTCGGGAGGTGGGTGGCACTAACTGAGGATGCCAGTAATTTGAGAGTGATTTTGATTGTTGTGATGTGCTCCTCATGCAGCCTAGGCAAGGGTGGCTCTGCTTTGCAATGCCTCATTTCTTGCACCTCCTGAGCCCTTGCTGAAGCTAGCCTTGTCTGCACCTCTTTTGACCTGTACCCGCCACGTCCCGGGTGATTTGTTACATAAAGTAAAGTTTCCTCCAAAGTGATGCCCAAACCCTTCCCTCACTAGACTTGAGGGAAAAAGCTTCCTTCCTGTCCAGTCCCTCATTCCAACCCGTTTCAAACGAGGGACTCGAGATCTCGCAAGATTTCGAGTTCTCGCAAGATTTGGCGGCTATCTCAGGCGCGGCCTTATAAAAACGACACACATGTCTCCAGACTCTGCTTGGCTATATGCCTCACAAGAAGAAGGGTTACCTGCTCCCATCCTTCTGCTAGAACTTAACTCAATCATGTTCCCATGACACTCCAGCTTCTGCCTTCTGCTGGTGATCTTCAAGCAGCCCCTCAATTCCAGATCTTTGTCTAGTCCTCCATCCATCTGAAACAAGCATTGGCATAGCCAATAGGTCTAGCTTTTGGGAAGTTATAAGTATTTACTTATGCAGCACAATATCCTTGGTGTAACAACATCAACTGTTGCATGGCTAAACACTTATAAAATCCCAAAGGCGAGACCTATTGGCATAGTGAAACAGGTATAATAGGACTAGGACAGGCAAAATAAATCGGAAATTAGTCAAACAAAAATGATTCGAGTGCACAGTAAAAAAACATCACCAAAATAAAAAACGCAGGTGCTGCACAAAACATAAAAAAAATGGTGCAAAATAAACTGCAGGGGAATCATGTTCACACTAATCGTAAGTGCACTCTGTGTAGCAGAAATTTTAAAAAACGGCATTGGTGTAGCTACTGAATAACGGGCACCCTATTAAAAAAACAACAAACAAATGCAGACAGTTGGAAGCCACCGTTAGAGTATCATTAAAGTATCAGTGATAAAATACAGCCTCCATAAGTGATTTAATAACAAAATGAAGTATGCAGGTGGCTAACGAACTAGGCATGGGTTGGATAAAACATATATCACAATATGCTATTATGTAACTTATTATCAGCCGCTGCAGGCAACCGACCGCGATACAGAGCACTTTTAAATATTGATAGAACTACATATGTCGTAATGGACAAAACGTGAGCGATTATGCTTTTAATCGGAGTAATGGGTCACTAAGAGAAACATACTAACTATAAGAGCAGAGATTGGATATAAATAAATAAATCAGAGGATGCGGCATGAGGGTCGACTTTAGGCGGTGGGACCGGTGCACTGTGTTAAAAAACTAATGTATAGGTGTGTGCTGCAAAACTTGTACCATGCCGATCACAGAACTGAGTTGACTATGAGTAGCACTATGAAAATGAAGTGCACGTCTGAGGGGGGCTGTGGGGAGATGAGGGGCACTGTTGGAGGGTGGCAAAGGGAATTATTGGAGAAGAATGTGGAGGGGCTCAAAAAAGGCCATTGCTAAGGGCGCCACCCGTGCTAAAACCGGCCCTGGCGGCATGATAATATAAGAGAATTACCTACCACCAACCACAGCTTGCAGTGCATGTGCGTGAGTGGTGCGCAGCAGTAATTACGCCATATGGCGCCTCTGCTCAAGCGCGCGCCCGCACACATGCACTGCAAGCTGTGCCCGGCGGAAGCATTTTTTGAAGCCCTTACTTAAAGTTTCGCCAGACCAGCGCAAGCGCTGGGTCAGGCGAGACCTAAAAAACAAGGAGGAAATGAACATTAAAAGGAGACAAAATAAAGGAACTTAATTTGCTCAGCATCAACAAGGTCAGTGCACTGAACCTATTATTTGTGCACTCAAGCCTTTTTAAAAGAAATACTTAAGCAACCTTTTGCAAGAACAAAGTATAAGTGTGCTTGTGACATTAAGAACGACATTTGAAAGTACTAACTAAACCTATGAATGCTTGAGACAGTGGTCAATAACCGTATGATGAAATAGGGAAAAGTCAAGTATTATCAGGAAAAGTAATTTGGGGTGAGAGTTCAATGAGACCAAATGTTTTTTGGGTAACATAGCAGAAGATGTAGATAATGTTCATTGTTATCTAGCTTTGCTGTGTGGACATATGAAGTAATAACCTGAGACTCTAAGTAGCGAGAGAGAGAGAGTTAGAAAGAGAGAGAGAGAGAGAGAGAGACAGAGAGAGAGAGAGAGAGAGAGAGAGTCTACCTGAGGCAGGGCCTTTGAAATCTCCAGACCAAACACCGAGCCCAAAGGGACAAGAAACTAAAAAGTTATCCCTCCTATCTTATCTAGTCCCAAACCCCCCTTTCCCCTGGAGGTTAACCACAAGCACTATGTTCTATCTGATTTGTATGTTGTGGATAAACCTTGAGGAGATTGGAAGGACTCCTTATGCTCCTGCAGAACCTGGGATTTCAGGTGAGTGGATCTTGACATTGACAGACTCCGATTCTCTGTGTAGTGTGCATTCTGACACTGTACACAGCTTGAGGGGGATAGCATCCATGTACCTAGAGCTCCGCAGAGAAGGACGAGCTCTTGGAGTGGTACACAACACACACTTATTATATGGGATTGTCTCCCTTTTTATGTTCCCCGGTGGGAACACCTCTCGAGACTTCGTGGGGCCAAATGCCTATGCAGGGACATTATGTAAGATTGGAAGTGTGCGAGGCAGCAGTGAAGACTTCTGTTGAAATTGGACATGAGGGTGGGACATTATAGCTCCGCCACTAATTAGGCACAGAAGAATTCAGACATGGTGAGAGATAAGGTCCCCAATAAACAAGTCATAAGGGACCTCGGAGAATGACACTTTGGGAGACACAGGAAGTCATGGAGTAATCTGAGCCTTCCTTGAGCACCACACAGACAGAATTCTGTCAGTGAATACAGAGACCGAAACCACCCTTGAGGTGAAAAGAAATATGGTAGCACTCAACGTTGGTGTCCTGAGAGGGAAACATAAAATATAGCAGACCAAGTGTCCAAGACTGAATCGATTATGGCATATGAGCGACCTACGGTCCTGGAGCTCCAATTCAGCCTACACAGGAACAAGCAATAGAGGATCATGCTAAGTTGGTAGAGGAGCTTAAACTGAGAAGCAACATGGAGGATAATGACAGGTGGAACATACCGGCATTGGTCACTGGACGGAGCGGAGCTGAGGAAACAGGCTCTGAGTCTGAAGGAGAAGATGAGGCTGTTCCTATAGTGAGCACCGTGACCGCACATGATCGGTTCCAGTACTTTGGCTACGTGTATGGCTAACAGAGTGCATGTATGCGTCCTGCGTTGGAGGAGATTATGAGAGCTGCACCACAGATGGGGATTACAAAAGAGAGGGAATAATATGGGCTGCCTCAAGGGAAGGTAGTGAAATAAAATATTCTTATCTTTGAGGTTCTAGAAGGGACAAAGTAAGGTTACTTTTCCTGAAGTTCAGAGTCCTCTTGTGCCTCAGCCAATGGGAATCCTCTTTGAAGAGGCATCTGGCAGGCAGGATAGTACACTAAAGAGTTAGTATGTTAAGGTTGGGGTGACAACTCTCCATGTAGTCAGTTCAAAGGCTGTGGCATGGTAAGGTAGGGAGGGAAGGGGCTGGTGTAAAGGTATTCGATTATCAGCAGTACAGGATGTTGAGGTGACAAACAGGGCTCTCTCCAGGAGAATGGCATGCAACAGGAAAGGATATTACATGTGTAATCACGTGCTCACTGGCAATATTGACAAGGAATTTAATTGGGTTAGGGCATAAAATTAAGAGAGGGCTCGTATATAGGAAGTTGATGCATCATAAAGCAGACACAGTGCTTTTCAGGAAATGCACATGAAGGGGACAAAATGTGAACTTTTGGGAAGAAGATAATGCAAAGGTATTGTGACGCTCTGGGTTCAACATGGTTTGCAATCCTACTTAACAAAACTGTAGCTTTCCATCTGTCTCAGATATGGGATGATGAGTAAGAGGGATACACAGCAGTGCTGGGTAACTGGGAGTGGAAAGCTCTACTGTTGATAAACATAACATCTATGTTTGTTCCAGGCTCCAGATGGCTGCCTTACAACAATTGACAGATCTGAAAGCAGATCTCACACAATCTCTGACACATGTAGGTGGTTATTTCAATCTGATCTAATATTTGATCTGATGTAACCCTGCACCCCCAACAATATAGACTAATTGACAAACGCAGGAAATCACACAGACTGGGACATTAGAGAGCTTTACACAGGCACAGGGATTGGGAGAACGCTGCACCCACAAGATAGGAGTTTATAGATGAAAGAAAATTGTCAAATTAAAAAAAGTTATTCGCATTCTAAGTCTGTTGTTAAATTAACACTAAATGTTTTTTTATACTTTGTATCCAGGGAATTTAGTCATTCGCGCACACGGCAAAGTAAGTAATACCACAGCAATATTCTCATTTAATGGTGTAAATTATGTTGGCACTTAGGTTCTGAGCAATTTATTCATTGGCAATTATTCCGCCTCACTATATGTATCTTAAAAATTCCATTACAATTCATCATCGTTCTGTGCACGTTTTCTGTCTCGAAAGTGTGACGGATTCTAATTGTTGCTTCCATTCTGAACTCCTATCTTATTTGCAATTAGTGAGAGAACCCTGGCAGTTAGAGGCGATTCTGCCTTTCCATTATTTAAACCAGCAGAACGCCGCTGGCCTAGATATTGTGCTGGAAATGTCAAAGAGCAAAGTACAGTCAAAGGACATCAAATACGATTTCAAAGACAAATCAAAGTCATTAAAATATTTTTGAAATTATGGAGTCTTTTTGTACAATATGTGGGCGAATGGGCAAGGAAGATATCTTTCGCATAGTTCTAAATATAAAATAAACTCATACTGGTTTAAGCACGGTGTGACAAATGAAATGCAGGAAGTGCAACTCTTTGTAGTCAGGAGGGTAAGGCTCTTTATACTTGACGATTGTCTCATGAAAATACAATTATGCATGCCGCAAGCACTGGCTTCGAAGACTTTTCAGAGCTACTCCTACATCAGCATCCACTAATGTAGCGTACTACCGGGCATCTCAACAAGCGGCAGCGATAATTGTCGCTGGCCGCCCTTAGCGTGAGGAATTTTATCGCCGGCTATCGCAGATAATTATCGCCATGCTAGCGCTGTATTACCAACGCATAGCACAATGGTGATAATTATTCCTGTGATAGCGATGTTTTCCACAGAACATCGTTGGTTTTCCAGCAATGTTTCATGGAAAACGGCGATATCCTTGTTGATAGGGCTGGGTGGTCTCAGCCCTATAATCCACCATCCATTCGGTAACATTGTTCAGTCAAAGGAAAAGCAGGCGTAAGGAAAGTAGTGATAACCAAGGTTAGCGCTTCTTTTCTTATCGCTATGCTTGTTAGCGTACCCATTGATAAATGGAGAAATGTCGGTTAGCGACATTTCTCCAGTTATTTTGGGACGGAACGCCCACTTTGCATCTCGTTAGAGATGCAAAGGTGGGCGTTACGGGAAAGGGGGCTAAGGCAAGGATTCACGCGATAGCGTGACCTTGCTGATACAGCGATAAAATTATCACCGCTTTTCGTCCGAAAACGGACGCATACATTTTTATCGCCACCTTGTTGATATGCCCCTACATGAGCACAATTCACTAACTTAAACCACAATTGGAAAGGCGCACGTGCAACATCAGCAGAAAGACACGCGAGGCAGGAAAATGCCAATCAGTGATGGGAAATGATAATAAAACAGAACTTCAGGGATTCAAAACTTACCCTAGCCTTCGAACTCACCAGAATTGAAAAACAAGTGCAAGAGGGAATGACCACGTTACATGCCAAAACTCTTCATGAACTGGATTTCCACTCTTCCTTATCATTTCAACATCAAATACTGCTTTATCTGTTCTGAAACTCCTTTTGGAAATCATTCCCTGAATCTTTTCACTGCAAGCTTCTACTGAGAAATTGTCTGTGTGGTCACCCCCATTTTTTGCAAAATGTAATTGTGGTTTGTACACTCTGCACACCGGGGCGCTGCCTTCCAGTGAACAATGTGTGTGGTGCTGCCTCTAAAACATGCAAACATAGGCTAATACTGATTACCATACTGATCTCTCCTGTAAGCATGGCATGGCATAATATGGTAAGTTAAATGTCACTTGTGGATTGCAGTACTTTTTGTGCAATCCACTAGTGTGACAAGAAAAAGAGTGAAACCAAAACCTGCCATACCAAAAGCTGAAACAAAATATAGCTTCAGGGCTACCAAAGTAAGCTGACTGTGGCAGTTTAAACCTACAAACCAACTGGTCAAAATAACAGGAGGAAAAAACCTTCCTTTTAAATATTAATAAATCACTCCTAAGTAGGCCTTGTAGACTACAAGGTAGGGTACTTAGTATTTAAAAGTGGGACATGGCGAGATTTGATGTTGGCATGTCTCTACAAATTGACAAGCCCCCGAAGGCAAATTTCACTGTGTAAGGCTCTGGTTGTCCCATAAGTAAAACTAGAGTTCAGATTAATATAATATGTATGCGTTGTTTTGGGACAAGCTAGAGAAATGATCCAACCACTATTTTTAATATTAATTTAAAATCCAGCTTACTGGTGATGGTAGATTTTTAATCTATATTTATGAAACCTAACATTCAGTAAGATACCTGTTATATGACTGAAGCTCCTGTAATCTTATTTGCAATAGCCTGCCAACAGCTGCCCCTGCCAGAGCTTGGCCTTAGTCAGGTGCGAAAACTGCTCCCATAGTAGAGGCAATGGTTTAGGCCTGGTGACACGATAGGCTGGGTGTGAAGTATGCAACATCTGCCAGCCCGGGATGATTCGGGATTTTAATTAACTTCAAGGGGGCAAAGGTGAGACCTGTCCTTTCATAGTCAAGTGTAAGGCTAAACTCGAGGAAGGGAAGCCTTTGATCTTTAGTTCCTCTGTACATTTGATCTTAAGGTCCTCTGTAGTCAATTGGGCACCAGCCCAGTGGGAGAGATACCAGTTGGGTTTAACTGAGGAAGAGAAGAACTTCTCATTTCCCTAAACAGGCCCATGGCTGGTCTATGTGTGCTATTTTGGATTTCCCTTTAAATAGTGCACTCTGGGATAGTTTGCGGAAAGTTAAACAGTGTGTACTGTAAAAGTGTGAAATATTGAAATCCTTTTCACATTGATTAGGGTGTGACCAGATGTCACTCACATCAACTGGCTAGTTTAAACTACAAACCTGCCATCTCACTCACAACTCACTATAAACCTTTCTAGACCTATGGAAGAACAGAAGAGGACTGAAGATGCTGTCTGAAACCTGTGAGGCGATCTGAAGGGCTGGACCTGCTCCCACTTGAAGAAGTTGACTCGAAGAGTCAGGTGACTGACTGTCTGTGTGGCTACAAGCACATCACATGCTGCAAGAGGCCTTTTTCCTTGGGTGACCTGTGAACAGTGACCAGTTGCAACAGGAAGAGAACTTGCCCCTGCTGGTGGCCTTTCAGACTTCTGGAGGACTGGAACCAAACACCTGAGTCAATCCGCCCAAGGCTCTGAACAAGAAAAACTGGTTGTTTCCAGGTTGAGGTTTTTGCCACTTGAGAATCCAGTTCAGCTGACCTATCCAACTTCGGTGTGACCTGCCCTGATACAGCCTGCGCTTTGCCCTGTTTGAAGAATCTAAGCTCCAAAAAAGAGACCAAAGTCTAAAGCTTGAAATATGGACCAGGTGAAGGCACCAAAAGTATCCGGTGTAACAGAGGACGTCTCTTGGTGTAAAATTCGAATTTTCCCACCTAAACTTATGGCTCCATCAGGAACTTGTGCAAGACTTACCGGGCTTTGAAGGGAGTTTGCCAGATTCCACGTGCCGCCTCACCCAGCTGGAGGATTTTGATTCCCATTTCAGAGACTAAGTCAGAAGGTAACAACTTTGACCAGGAACAAACTGCTTGGTGTATCCAATCCAGGCTCTGTGGATGTCAGCCTGAAATCATGTCAGGGTCCCCAGTCACATGCAAAGAGTAAATTCTATTGGCAGTTCACTTTTCTTGGTGTTTTTTCCTCGGCAATTTTTTTTTAATGTATCCAGTTGATATTGGATGTACATCATTTTGTTTATTAAATGTTTCTCAATTTTTATAAATTGGAGAGGGATTTTTATTGTATTCTGTTGTGACTTTTTAACTGTTTTGGCACTTCTAAATACTTTATACATTTTCTAAAAGTATGTCTGCTCTGTGCCATAGCTACTGAGGTTTGAGCTCAGGTTTAAATTATTGAAACCTTTGCCTGGACCTAATAAGTTAGTGACTTCCACCCATCCCAATTAATAAATCACTTTGTTACATTTCTCCTATAGCAGGCTTCTTCCAACAACAGAGTATTCTGGCTTAACTCAAGATCAGGCCAATATCTAGAAAACTTGAGGGGCAGAGCACTATAAGTACTGTGATAAGGAAGAGAAAGGCTTGGAGTCATGATGTACACTGTTGAGTAATTGAAGCATTAATCCCTTTATATTTTCTTCATCCTGGTCCTTTAGGTCTTGAGACAATACCTAGGCAGGAACTGAGCATCAATTACTCAGAAAACCATATAAATCTTCCTGCTGAAATCTGTGAAACCTCTTTTAAAAGAATTCAAAGGTTTTCATGGTAACATCTTATTATGTGTCACACTCTCTTCCTCAGTCTAAAAATCTCATAATGAGATAAAAGAGCAATGAGAGGTCCAAGTAGCTAGAAATATCTTTATTGGAACACTTCAGGCTTTTTGATACAAGACAGGGAAGCAGGTCTTGAGCCCACACATACATATAACACATTTTAGGCTTAATAAAACAACGTAATATGATGCCAATTGATTTAATCTATTCCATACCGCCACAAAGGTGACAAAGAGGGTGCAGGGGCTCTGGAAGGGTATTTTCTTTATAGGAACATTTCTAGCATTTCACATAACCTTTCAACGTCAAGAGAATAGAGAAGCAACTCTTCAGAAGTGGCAAGATCTGTTAAAAGCACAGACTTCACCACTTCCTGATTATGGTGGAATAGGGATAGTCTGGTACCAGAATACCATAGCCAAAATACTGTCTGATAGAAATAATGTGTTCTAAATGTAGTTAACAAAAATCTCACCCACTGGAGTTGATAACAGAAAACGTACAATCAATGGGGCAGTATTTTTGTAAGTGACATTTAGAAAATGATATTTCTTTCAGGTGATATTTTTGGTAAAGGTAGACCATATGTGTGAATTTTTGGTTGCAAATCACTGGTTGAAAACTGCCATCAGTATTTTTGTAACCAGTACATATTTTTAAGAACCCACCTATGTACTAAAAGGTTAGTTCATAAACATTTGGATCACAGTAGGTTGCAATCCTACTTACCTCATGAATATGAAAGAGGTAGGTTTCAAATTGCAACTAACTATGATTGGAAGCCATCACCCATTTTCATTAAGGAAATAAGATTCTGTTTCAAAAGTAAAGTTCACTTTTGTTTGTTCAAGAGTTTGCAGTGGTACCCTGTACTCTTTAACCAACATTTCTTTGCATTCATAAAGGAAAAGGGGCCATTTAACAAATGTATTAGCACCTCCTTTGCGGTGTCAGTAAAACATTATTGTTTGGTGACCAAAATCTATCATTAGATATGATTCAGTGTTTGTATGGGACACGTACAACAGGCCCCTTCCAGATACCAAATGGATACCCATTGGAATCCTATCTGAAGACGCGAAAAAACTAATCTGACTCCTAAAATGGTATTAGTGCTTAAAAAGCATTTTCAATGTTGGAAATGCCTAGTTGAAGCATCTGCAGCCATACAAATGCTTGTTATATCTGGCCCAATATACTTACATACATCCAATGGGATGATCTTTGTACAAAAAACAGGGACATGCCTTTTATAACAATCAGATTAGAAATCCTAATGTAGGAAAAGGATGTGCAAATAGTAAAAAAGTCAATATATCACTCAAACATTTAGCCGAAATTTTAGAATATATATATATATATTTATATATATATATATATTGTGGTAAATATTTCGTTACCGGTACTATTTTTTATGCGGTAAAGTCTTAGTGAGAATAACTCAGTAAAAATAAGAGGCAGAATCCGTGGTATTAGAGGTTTTAAAAGGCTTTATTCCTATACAAAGGAATACAATTCGAATTGTGGGCCTTCTATTCCATCACCACGAAAGTTCAGGAAGGAAGGGGCATATATTATTGACAGATGAGCAGTTTTATAGAAAATGCATTACAATGAAACAGATGCAAGAGGCGTAACAGCTGATAATACAGAAAAACTGTGCATACGTAACTAATAGAGGCGTAAACATGGGTGTAACTAAAATACGTCATTAAACATGATGTCACAAGTGGGTGGATCCATAGAAGAATCCTGCAATGTCAGCAGAAATATTTGGCAGAGATGCGCGCGCAGCCGCATGACGTGTGATTGACGTGCAACTAGAGGGTGAAGGGGACTTGACATTTAGCTCTACATGTGGAGACAGAAGTCTGGGGTTATGTCAACCTAATCCCAAATCATATCTAATATCCTATGTTTAAAGAACTGTGTTATCCAAAAGGAAAGGTCTCTAGGATAGAATCTATTCTATACTGACTGTTAGTGTGTGTACAAGCGTCTAAGTGTCTACACTAGATGCGAGGGGGTAGGAATATTCCATGGTAACGGGGCTATGAATTACTTGCATGAGGACAGCGATGCCTGGCCCCTTTGCACGGTAGCTGGAGGAATGTTTACCTAAACTACTAGACAGGAATGCATCGGATGAGGAGGGAGGAGATAATCTTGAAGGTGAAATACAGTTTTTGGCAAGCAATGTGCTGGATCAGGCACCGTTAGCCGCGCAGGGAGTAGGACAAAGTTCATGGATACAGATGCAGGCTCAGACTGGAGCTTTCAGAGGCAAAAGGCAGGAAAAGGCTTGATGACAGAATTCGGGGCCTACTCGCCTGAATCTGTAAAATGTGGAAAGTGAACCACATAAAGTCGGTGGCCTTTCATACTTAGGAATGGAATATCTGACCCATTCATGGCGGGTCTGAAAGAGGACATGTTGACGGTGGACGCACATATATTTGCGTCTTCAAAACTGGAGCAGGAGGGAACATACATGTACTTATAGCATGTACATGGAGCCGTTGGGGTCTACGATAGGGGACATAACTGATCACAAAATTCATATTTCCTCATTCCCTCCTTGTCCCCTACGGACCCTCAGGAGATATCGATCTTCATTAATCCATCGATCTGTTCATATAGCATCATTTGTTCTTCTTTCTTCTTCCGGGATCTTGAATGAAAACATGGATGTGGGATACACGATGTGGCACACAGACCACAAATCGCTGGCCCACATTGTAGACATAAGCAGCAACTGAATAGTATGAGAAAGCCAATACCTAGGAAGGATAGTATTCTCCATCCCCAGGCTGACAACACGCCCCAGAACCAACCGGACCAAGTCCAGGTGCCTGGACTCTGGTGTATCTGGCTTATAATCTTATGAAGGCGGGTTATGGCTTTATATACTGACGGCGAATTTTCTGGTATGAAAATGCAACAACTTGATCCGATGACCCTACAAGCTCCGCCCCTATCGGCCAGGATGACGTCAAGGACAAGACGATTTTGAAGCACAACAATCCGCATAGCAGACTGCTCTTCTGTTAAATTGCCTAAAGCGGAAATAGTCTCGTTCACTACTGCTTCAAGGGTTCTGGTTAATCTACGTATCAGCTTACTATTAGTGACTGTACCTATATAGGGAAAGAATCCTTTATTGAAATCTGTGTATTTTTCCCATGCTGTTTCAGTGTAATCGACAATTGGGAGATCTCTCTGTTGTCTATTGTGTACTAAATGGGTATTTCTATGATAATCAGGAGGAGCTAGGAAAACAGGTGGCAGAAGGAATGCTATGTAACAAGTACCATCCCAATCTAAAGGTAGACATATATATGCGGTCTGGCCACATATGAAGTAGGAATGATGGGAAGCTCTAAATGTAGACTTGCCTTGATCACTGAATTTTATTACAGTGGTGCATTTACTGTGGCCCATGTGTATGGAACCATTCTTTCTTATACATAATTCCCCTTTTACTGGGAATACTGACATGGCGGGCAAGATTGGTGTAGCTTCAGATTCAACGTTCAGGATCATGAGGTTAAGTGTAAAATTACCTAATCCATATACTTCATTTTCTAGATCAGTTCCTGTTCTTTTGGGGAGTCCCTCCTTGTTAGGGTAGCAGACTTTAAGTAAAACTAGGTTCAGGTTTCCCCAAACCCAGTTGTCTTGATAAACTGCGGAATTTGAATCTAGGGAATTAATCAAACTAAACCATGCTCCACAGGAGCCATTGTGTGTGAACGGATATGGAAAGAGGGGCAAAACTCCCTTATAATTTTGATAGGGAGGGAGTCGGCCACATATCCAACAATTTGTGGCATTGCTGGTTTGATGGGAATGATGTAACATACTAATAAATGTGTTGTTGCGCAGCGCAAATCTATATGACAACTCATGCGGAGGTAATTCGCTAAAAGAATGTTCTGCAGTTATATTGTAAGCATGCTTAAGAATAGGGTAATACATATGCAATAGTATGCTGAAAATAATGATCAGAAGACTTAGAAAAAACAAAATTAATAATGTTACTGTACAGTGACTACGAAGTGATTTACAATACGCATGCTTTTTCAGCTGCATTCGCTGATTTCTTTCTCTATTCCGGTCTAGAGGATACATGTCAGAGACAAATTCAACCGATTCACCTTGGAGAGGACTTAAACAATCAAATTGTCTGACTTACTAGACCTCAATTTTAGTTTGTAAAGTTCTGGTTTGGTTAATTCAACCAAGGGGAGCTTTGAGTCTGTCTTTGAGGGAATACAGGGTTGAGTAATCACACTGGTTGGTAGTCCATAAAATTTCTTGATATGACTCGAGTGCAACCACCCTTTGCGACCCTCAATCTTCACGGCAGTCCTTGTAGTCAGTAGAACCAACTTAGGCGACTTCCACCTAGGATCCAGTTGGGTCTTCCGGTCGAAATTCCTGACCAAAACCAGGTCACCAGGAACCACGTCATGGGGCTTCACCTCAGTATTATCGGGAAAAGCTGCGGTTACCTGTGAACGACAAGATTGTAGTGCAGACATCAAGGAAGCCAGGTAATCTGTCAGCATATTACAGTCAACATCAGTTATTTTGCGAGGTATAGGCGTCCCCCACATATTTGGTGGTCTACCGAAGATCACCTCGTACGGGGATAGCCCAGTTCGAGAATGTGCTACCATTCTCATGTAAAAGAGCGCAACTGGTAAGGCTACTATCCAGTCGACACCTTTTTCCCTACATATTTTGGACAATCTAATTTTCAGAGTTTGATTATGGCGTTCCACAAGACCTGCGGCCTCGGGATGCCGGACACAGTGGAATTTCCATTGGTAGCCTAGCAAAAGGGAAACGTGTTTCATTAGTTCGGATGAGAACGGCTGGCCGTTATCTGAGTTGACAACACGTGGTAAACCGTACCGTGGGAAGAATTCTCGAACTAACTGTTTGGCAGTAGTCGGGGCAGTGTAATCTGAAACCGGGTATGCTTCTGTCCAACGGGAAAGAGCACAGACAACTACGAGAACATATTTGAATCCTCGACATCGTTCCATCTGGATATAATCCATCTGGAGGACTTCAAAAGCATGATCGGGAGTTTGAAATCCACCCTGCTCTACGGGGATGCTTTTACCTGGATTAAACTGACAACATATCATACAGGTACGAACTTTTTGTTTAGCTGCTGCTCGCAAGTGCTTGTTGAACCAAATGTGTTGAATGCTGTCTAGCATAGCTTTCTCTCCTAGGTGTGCTGGACTATGTATTGTGTTAATGATAACTTGAACCATTGAGTCGGGAAGAAACCATATAGATTTTTCCTTCGTCATCCATCCTTGATCCGTTTGGATCCCTCCTAATTCAGTCCATTTCTTTATTTCTTCTGGTGTAGCATGTGTCTGTATGTCAATTACATCAAGGGCGGGATCCTTAACTGTCATGCAATGTGTTAGTGTCGGAACTATTGTCTTTGTCATGTCAGTTGTGATAGTCTGATTCTGAGCAGTCTGTTTAGCTGTTCTGTCAGCTAGGTCATTACCCTGAGAAATGATATCGGTAACTTTTGTATGGGCTTTGCATTTCATAATCGATATTGTAGTGGGTAGATGAATCGCATCTAATAGGGCTTGAATGAGGGGTCCGTACTGGATGTGGGCACTGTGAGAAGTTAAATAACCTCTCTCTCGCCACAGTACGCCGAAGTCATGGACGACTCCGAATGCATAACGTGAATCTGTGTATATATTGACTTTCTTATTTTTGGCTTGAATACAGGCTTGTGTCAGAGCGATGAGCTCTGCTGCTTGAGCTGACAAAGTGTTAATACGATTTGTTTCAATGACTTCAGTGTCTGTTGTGACTGCGTAAGCAGCCACTAACTCTCCTGTACTTGTTCTCATACATGACCCATCTACATACAATGTCAAGTCTGGATCTGACAAAGGGATATCTGTCAAGTCTTGTCTGGGTTTCGTCGTGATAGTAATGACTTCGACACAATCATGTGCCAATGGATCTGTTCCGCTCACGGGTAACAGTGTGGCAGGATTTAACGTATTGCAACGTCTGATTTCTATGTGTGGCTGAAACAATGTCAGTTCGGAACCGGTGAGTCTCGCTATAGTCAAGTGTTGTGTTTGTGTGCGGTTCAATAGAACCTCTACTGCATGTGGTACTTGTACTGTCAATTGATGTCCTAACACTATGGCATCGCTTTGTCTGATTGCTAAAGCTGTTGCTGCCACCGATTTCAGGCACGCAGGAAGAGCCTGAGCTACTGGATCTAATGTACTAGAGAAATAAGCACATGGTTTGTGTGATCCTGCTTGTTCCTGAGTGAGTACTGACAAGGCAGTACCTTCGCGTTCTGTAACAAAGAGTGTAAAAGGCTTACTGTAACATGGTGTTGCTAAAACAGGTGCTTGGCATAAAGCTTTCTTTAAACTTTCAAAGGCGTGTGTATGTTCTTGAGTCCAAGGGAGGACAGTCGATGTGGCTGCCTCCTGTGTTGTCAACTGGATGAGTGGTTTTGCTAGAAATGCATATTGAGGGATCCACTGCCTACAGTATGAAGTGAGGCCTATAAAAGCCCGCACCTCCTTTTGTGTCTTGGGTGGTGGCATGTTAGCGATTAACTGGATGCGGTCGGATGTAAGCTGCCTTCCCTCCTTGGACAGCGAGTGCCCAAGGTAAACAACTCGCTGGACACAGAATTGCAGCTTAGAAGGGGACACCTTGTGCCCCTTGTCAGCCAAAAATTTTAAAACCGTCAGTGACGCTTTTTCACATTCATGTTCGCTTCGGGCGGTGATCAGCAGATCATCGACATATTGAAGCAAGGCAGTGTTAACTGGCATGTGGATACTGTCAAGTTCTCGTTTCAGTGCTTGGCTATAGATGCTGGGGCTTTCTGTAAATCCTTGAGGTGCGCGTGTGAATTTAAAACTTCGTCCATTTAAACTGAATCCGAACAAATATTGACTTTCCGGATCGATTGGGACACTAAAGAAAGCATTCTTGAGGTCAATTACAGTGAAGAACGTTGCTTCTGAGTCAATAGTTGTTAGTAATGAAGAGATATCGGGGACCACAGGGTATTGTGGTACAATACATTTATTTAATTCGCGCAGATCAATAACTAATCGATATACTGGTGGTGCTTTTGGATCCGTTCTTTTAAGAATCGGAATTATCGGGGAATTACATACGTTGGAGTCGGTTTCGACAACCACTCCTTGTGCAATGAGCTCGTCAATGATTTGCAGCAAAGCCACAACAGCATCGGGTGGTAACTTGTATTGTCGTATTCGTGGTAGTGTTACTCCTGTTTTTAGTGTGACACGATATGGTGTAATATTCATGCAACCAACATCAGTGGGGCCTTGTGCCCATAAATGTGTAGGTAAATTCTGCAGTCGGTGATCCATGTCTCTGGACACATAGTGACCTTTAAAATCACGTAAAAATAGTCGTACTCCTTCCGGAGAACAACATATTATAGCTCCTAGAGCTTTCAATGTTTTTATACCTAACAAGTTTTCTGGACATGATTTAGTAAGCAATAAATCTGTAGTACGTGTCAATGGACCAATCGTAAGTGGAAGAGGTTGTGTCACGTCATTTATTATAGGTTTTCCTGAGAATCCAAGGGAAATATTTTGTGAGCCTGAGAGGGGTGCCCCTGGAACTTCACTGCGTCTTATAGTTGTTCTGCTTGCCCCTGTATCAAGTAAAAACTTTCTGTCTTCCCCTAATAGTTCACTATGTACATAAGGTCCCTCTTGGTCTACAGGAACCTCAATAAGGGGTAAGCCAACTTCCCTCTCTAGGCTATCTCATGAGTATCGCTGATAATCGGGATAATCTGCTTGTGCATACTGATACATCTGTTGTGTTGTTGCTTGTGTTGCAGCAATAGGCTGTGCTTGTGGTGGTGCTATGGTCTGTTGTGGAGCTCCCTGTTGCGGAGCTAGTTGTTGCGGAGCTGACCTAGGTTGTGCATGCTGAGGGATTTGTTGTTGATTCTGATCCTGTCTAGGTGGACGTGGTCTCTCCTGAGTTTTACCTGTAGCAATATTATGTTTCAGGACTGGACAATCGTGTATATAATGACCTGGTTGTTTACAATAGTTGCATGTCCCTTTCGTAGGACCTGCGGAATTACCCTTATGATGACCATCGGCTGGAACTGACTGAGCAACAAGCATTTTCATTTTTGTATCTTTCATACGTCTTTGTTCGTGTTCTTGTTCTTCTCTAATTCTATTGTGATGATATTGTAACATCTGTAACATCTGTGATGGGGTATTACCTTGCCAGGTACTTTCGAATTTCAATACTCTATTCTTAACTTGTAGCAGAGAATTTTCAACTAATTTTGTCACGAACAGATGTGGATATGACTCACTACTGGCTTTTATGCCACTATTTATACCAAAACATTTTTCAAATCGGGAATAGAAATCACTAGTGTCTTCGTCCGGCTTTTGTTTACAGGCTGAGATTGCACCCCAGTCTTCCTTTTTCGTAGTTAATAAACGTGGCAGTACCTGCACTAGTAGTCCTGCTAGTGCTGTAGTCTTTTCCCCAAGCCCTGCTCCTGCAGCTCGGGCCCTTTCTTCGTTTTCTAATGCTGTCCAATCTATCTTTTGGTCTCCCACCTCCCATTCCTTTTCTTTGAGTTTCTCATAAACACCGGCGGGTAATAGGACTTTTAATATTTTCATAATGTCGGGATAGGTATACTCTCCCATGAGTAACATGTCCTTTATTTCACGGTGGAAACCTGCTGGGTCCTTGTCATGGCTGGGTACTACTTTCTTCATTTCTAATAATTCTAATTTAGTTATAGGCGTGTACACAAATACGCGTGTAAAATTATCACCGGCACCTCTAATTGGGTGCACTTCGCGTAACGGGTTCTGTCTATCTATGTGATACATTTTTCTTCCCATGATGGGAACTGGAACGTGTTCTGGGCATACGAAATTTAAATATTGGTTTCGGAATTCTAGAATTTCTTTAATCAAATCAGTACTTGACCCTCTCCATATATTCGTGAGTAGTTCTGTCAATATGTCAGGTAAGGGTCCTGGATCGGAGTGTTGGCTTTTATATAATACAAGGAGGTGTTGAATCATGTATATACTAGCTAAACGCTGTTCGTACGGGTCAAGATTCAGAAACGTGTGTGCAAGTACATCATCATTGTAGTCGCTGGGACTGTCAGCCCATTGTACTGCTGACCTAGCTAATTCTTGTTCGTCCATGGAATCGAGCATATGGTACCCTCTTCGATCTCGGAGTAATTTATCAACGGCTTGGAATTGGTGTTCGGGGGATTTTGTATTTAACATAGGGTTTGGAAAATGTCTATTATATTCTGGACGTATTGGACGTATCGGGTCGTTAAAGTCTCTAGTATTATTATGGGTTCTTCCTCTACCTACATAAGCTATTGTTTCGACTTGTTCTGATTCTTGCTCCTCCTCCTCCTCTGATTCTACTCTGTCTGTTTCTCGTCTTTCTTTATGTATTCGTTCTACTTCCTTGCGGATCTTTCGACTCATGGCGATTATACACGCCTGTCTATCGTGTTTCTCTTCTGATATGTTCTGACTCCATTTGACAAGTCTTTGCATGGTATCGTGATCTGCCCCGGGCCTGTCTTGATTCCTAATTACACAATTTATGAAAAAACGTAGTAGTTGTCTTTGGACATCCACTTTCTGATATTCCATAGCTTCGTTAATACTTTCTGGACCTCGCCCTGTGTGGACAAAGCGATATATTTCGTCTAGGTGTTCACCCATTCCTGGTATCGTCATTAAATATAATGTAGCTCGTCTTATACGTAGTGATGATATGAGCAATTTATCCTGTCTACCTGGTACTGGGTCGTATCTACAATCCACAAGTTGTTCTTTAAACATGTCGGATGTCGCTAATTGGGGTGTACGTTGGAGTGCTAAATCTCTAAGAGTCTGTTTATTTCGCGGCGGGGTGGCAAACATGTCTGTCGTACCTCCTGTAGCACCGTCTGAGGTGCTAGGCACGAAAGGATTCGTTGGGCGTAGGATAGAGATTGTAGATGCGGGAAAAACTGTAGAAACGGACGGACCTGTGGGAACTTGTGTAGGAGTTTGTAATTGCGGGGATACAGACGGATGCTCTTGGTGTTGAACACCATCGGCAAGCGGTATGTGTGGTATGGCATTAGCATACTCGGGAGCTACGTCATCTAAATAGGAGGAAAGGAAAACGTCCTTTGCTGTTTTGGGATGTGTTTTGGGATGTGCTTTTATCGGGAGCAATGGAGGAGTTAAATCTTTTGGTATTTCCGGGGTAGCCTTAGGTAACCCTTCGGCCAGAAGAGGATACATACCATTCATAAGAGTGTTTCTTTGTCTATCTACTTGTTCTGAGTTTACTCGGGTACCTTCCTCAAGTAATAGATTTTCTCGAGTTTTATTTGAATTCTCTCTACCTTTCTCTTCCTGTCTGTGTGCTTTTTCTGTACGTCTGTATGATTCTTTACGCCATAATTCAATGGCATCTTTCTGTGACTGTCTGGCTTTCTTTTTCCATAATTCTTCTTCTACTCTCATGATGCAATCTGCATCCCAGGTCCCTGCTGCGGGCCATCTCTGGTTCTCTGGTAATTCTTTTGTGTAGTCCACCCATAAATCAAGAAATAATACGGCATCTAGACCATGCTTATGATACATAAAGTATCCTGGAGTATCCCTAGGTGGAATGGGAACAGCTTCTTCGAGTACACCTTTTCTAGTTTTGATCTGTCTTAGTTTCGAAAAGAGCGGCATTTTTAGATCTTGTTTCTAGAACACACTTTATACGATGAACACAATAATGAACAGTCATTCACACCACAATATATAGAACGTATTAAAACATTTTAACATTTAACAGTTTTAACGAACAATGATAACTAATAGAAAACTAGTTACTGACATAATACTGACACTAGATAATACTTATTTATATGCAAGACATACTATATATACTGCTAAACAGTACAGATACACTGCTGAAACAGTGCAGACCGGATTTGTGTACCCAAACCCGTCTTGACCGGCACAGACTATGTGCACGTAAAATGCCTCCCCGGTAATGGTACTCACCGGGTAGCTCGGAACGGAAGGCCTCGGAACGGAACTGAAACTGGACCGGACTGGACTCGACTCGACTGGACTCGGAACTTCGGAACCTGGTGGGCCTCTGTATACCTCGGATCTTGCTCTCTCAGCTAGGCTCTGGTCGGGATACTTCGCACTTCTCACCGCCTCGTCTGGGTGTTGATCGCAGCCTCAGTCGCTCCCGCTTGGCCGGAGGGAGATACAGGAAATCCTGCGGGTACGCGTTTTTGTCCGTTCAGCTGTGGCAGGAGACCGGGCCTGCAACGCACCGCCGGCGCGTGAGATGAGAAAGTGTCCCTGTTCGGGCGCCAATTTATGTGGTAAATATTTCGTTACCGGTACTATTTTTTATGCGGTAAAGTCTTAGTGAGAATAACTCAGTAAAAATAAGAGGCAGAATCCGTGGTATTAGAGGTTTTAAAAGGCTTTATTCCTATACAAAGGAATACAATTCGAATTGTGGGCCTTCTATTCCATCACCACGAAAGTTCAGGAAGGAAGGGGCATATATTATTGACAGATGAGCAGTTTCATAGAAAATGCATTACAATGAAACAGATGCAAGAGGCGTAACAGCTGATAATACAGAAAAACTGTGCATACGTAACTAATAGAGGCGTAAACATGGGTGTAACTAAAATACGTCATTAAACATGATGTCACAAGTGGGTGGATCCATAGAAGAATCCTGCAATGTCAGCAGAAATATTTGGCAGAGATGCGCGCGCAGCCGCATGACGTGTGATTGACGTGCAACTAGAGGGTGAAGGGGACTTGACATTTAGCTCTACATGTGGAGACAGAAGTCTGGGGTTATGTCAACCTAATCCCAAATCATATCTAATATCCTATGTTTAAAGAACTGTGTTATCCAAAAGGAAAGGTCTCTAGGATAGAATCTATTCTATACTGACTGTTAGTGCGTGTACAAGCGTCTAAGTGTCTACACTAGATGCGAGGGGGTAGGAATATTCCATGGTAACGGGGCTATGAATTACTTGCATGAGGACAGCGATGCCTGGCCCCTTTGCACGGTAGCTGGAGGAATGTTTACCTAAACTACTAGACAGGAATGCATCGGATGAGGAGGGAGGAGATAATCTTGAAGGTGAAATACAGTTTTTGGCAAGCAATGTGCTGGATCAGGCACCGTTAGCCGCGCAGGGAGTAGGACAAAGTTCATGGATACAGATGCAGGCTCAGACTGGAGCTTTCAGAGGCAAAAGGCAGGAAAAGGCTTGATGACAGAATTCGGGGCCTACTCGCCTGAATCTGTAAAATGTGGAAAGTGAACCACATAAAGTCGGTGGCCTTTCATACTTAGGAATGGAATATCTGACCCATTCATGGCGGGTCTGAAAGAGGACATGTTGACGGTGGACGCACATATATTTGCGTCTTCAAAACTGGAGCAGGAGGGAACATACATGTACTTATAGCATGTACATGGAGCCGTTGGGGTCTACGATAGGGGACATAACTGATCACAAAATTCATATTTCCTCAATATATATATATATATATATATATATATATATATATATATATATATATATATTACCTACTGGCGGTCCAGAAGCCAAGATCTCAAATTCTATTTAATAGACTCAGTACCCCCAAGCAGACGTGGCGGCAATAGAGAAGCTAAACTGAGAAAACTAGAAACTCAATACATTCTGGAATTCGATACTAAGACCCCAGGTGGTCTTAATATTACAGAAGATTTATATACCTGTATTTAAGAACTGACTCATACAACAAGTATGGCTGTATGTCTACACTTGTATCTAATATGAATATAATAATTGGGTGAATTTTAATATCAAGCTTTTATGGCCAAACTTTTACAACTCTTTTATGTAATTTTATATATTTATATATTTAATATGTTTATTTATATATTTATATATTATAGCATTCTTTTGCACAACATATAGGGGACGTATGCTCCATATAAAACATCCCATCAAGCCTAGTTATGACTCTGTATTCGTACTAACACTCTTTCATATGATGTGGACATATATACTCTGGCTCTGTGTTAATCTCTAAGACTGTGACATATTGAGTTACTGTCAAATGAAAAACCGAACTTTAAAGTTAACTTCAATGGCAACCTAAGCATCAAAGAAAAGATGGACTCAAGAAACATATCTGTTTCATTTTTGTAATTTATTGTATTGTATTTTATATTTTGCACTTTGCACATATCAGGCACTAATTTGCACATCAAGTAATATAGGCAGCTTATCCCCCCCATAACTATTTCAGATACCATTCCACACTTTGCACTTAATAAGATTGCGGAACATTACAACATCATAAACATAGAATGATGTATATTTTATCGCATTTAAGCGATCAATACTAATTGATTCTCTATGTTGTAAATGATTTTAATGTGAATTATGCAATGATCTTTATGCGATGTCAACGACAAGGAGCAATTCGCCCTATGTCAATAGCAATCATCAGCGCAGTCTATTTATTGTAACACCTGATGGTCAGCCACTGCAAATTATATTTATGTATATTCAACTAACCGAATATGTATTAATGATCAATCCCGACTATTTGCATTTAGGCATGAATGTTTACGGTTTTAACGCGACCAGTATGTTTAACTCATATTTATTTTTATAGACTGAACTGAATAATTCCAAGTGCAATGGTATACGTAATCTGCATTTATGCATATCATAGATGTCATGTTTACAGCCATGAAATGTTTACAAATATGCAAGTAATATTTTACGGGGGATTTTCTTCCTCTATGTCTATTATCACGTGCAACTCACTAACCTATCACCTAGCACCTTGTCACTTTAAAAAACGAATGCTAAGCAAAAAAACTTTACCATGTGATCAAGACTCGAAGGAGTTGAAACGCGTTATGGCGGCATCCAAGAAATAAAGATGATTTAATTGGCACCAAGTCTGTGGTCCGTGTCCGTGTGTAGCTGACAAAGGCGAGCAAGCTGCGGATTCGTTTATATATTTATATATATATATATATATATATATATATATATATATTACCTACTGGCGGTCGCCAGTAGGTAGTTATAGTTAGGACCACGTTTCCATAGGAAATCCGCAACATTCTATTTTGAATAACTTTGGCCCCGGTCGACGAATCCTCGCAAATTTTTCAAAATAGGTGGGGCGCTCCGCTCCGCTCCTTCCCTGAAAGTCTCGGGGGGATTCGTCAAGCGGGGGCTGAGATAAAAGGGGGGTCCCAAAACGCGTTTTTCCCATGCATTTTTCCATAGGACCTTTAGACAGGGCTACAGCCCGAACGGCTGAACAGAATTACTAGAAATTTGGCAGAGAGGTAGTCCTCAGGTCAAGGAAGTGCCTTTTGTAGGTTTGGTGTAAATCTGTTCAGTAGATTCTGAGAAAATAGCCTTTAAATCAATATATATATCTGAGCCAGCTTACGGTGCGCTTACGGTACGCTTACCGTACGCGTACGGTGGCGTGCGCGAGCGCGATTCTGATTGGCTCTTAGATCTTAGTAAACATTCGAATCGGTCGAAACCAGGAAGCGGAGGCCGCCATTTCGTGTGTTTCACTCAGAAAAAAAAGAGTGATAACAAGAAAAGGGGGCAAGGAGGAGAGTTACAGACCCCCTAACATTTGTAAGGGGGTCAAAGAAGGACAGAAAAGTACAAAGAAAACATTTATTGATTTTAAAAAAAATCACGGGGTACGCGTACGGTAAGCGTACGGTAAAAAAAAAAAAAAAAAAGAAATGAAAATCAGATTTAAGTGTTTAGATATTAGGGGGCTCTAAAAAGAGCCGTTGTGTTTATGAAGTGATTTTTTAGTGGTACCTACAAGTAAGTACCGATGCAGAGTCTAAGGTTCAAGAGGAAGACTCTGTTCCCTTCATCATTGAAGTGCACACCATCTCCTCTATAAATGTCTTGCATGTCATAACGCAAGTTGTTGTGGTAAATGGAACCCATACCATAGTCACGGAGGAAAGCAGAAACAGATTTGTTGACGTGCTTTCTTGCTTTGTCAATCTGCGGACAGAAATGATTGGACCAGTTCCATTTTTGCCTTTGGCATATGTTAGAAAACACAAAGGCAGTTTTAGGCAAAAGTGAAAACAGTTGTGCAAAGGTGTCCTTCATAAGCATTTCCAGACCTACCCCAGTCAAAGTGCCTAGGTCATTGCCACCACAGTGCACTATTATGAGGTCAGGGTGTTGGATGTGCATGAAGGATTTCACCAATGGCATCAATTGGTGCCACTTTAACCCTCTCTGACCAATCCATTTAATGTCTACATTTGGCAAAGCAAGGTCTCTCACCATACCTGTTTTCTCTGCAAACTTTTCACTCCAGAAGACATAGCTGTGCCCTACAATCCACACTGTGAACATCTTCAAAGGAGAACTGGATGCACTCAGGAGGTGTAATTCAGTAGAATGGCAATATGAAAAGAAAGACAGTTTGGAAATGGAGGCATACATATTTTTTCATAAAAAAAAGAACTGATTGGCTGTTTCATACCATTCTAGAATAAAAACTAGGCTGTATGTGTAAATTAATAGAAGCATGTTTTGTATTGGTACAGAAAAATGTGTTACCAAAGAACAGTACTATGGATTTGCTGTTAGGTTTGAAAAGTCAAGCATTCTTGCTCTGTGGAATTGAAACATTGTTTGGCGAACTTCTGACCTGACTCCACACAGCAGTGTTCCATGAGCTGTTGCTATGGTAGCAGGCAGAAGTCAAGTTGGGGGAAGGGTACTAGGCAGAAGTCAAGTTGGGGGAAGGGTACTTTTGTAAAAGGGTTGGTTTTCAACCAATAGAAATGTGTGATTACATTTGAAAAAAAGGGGCAAGCACTGAGATTTGAAATTAACATGTATATGTGTGGAAAAAGAGAGGGAAAGTTTGCCATTATCTGGTTCTTCTGAGAGGAGAGAGGTGTAAAGAACAGAGATCCTGGCTCTGATAATCTGCTGTTTGAGTGCCACATTTCTTTCACAACTAACTAATTTTAAAGGTGAGTTTAGAGTTTGAGAGGGGATGTATATGGTAAATTAAGAAATGAATAATAGAAATGCAATTCTTTTTGTTGAAGTTGTGTTTATTATTTTCTGTTTTGGGAGAAATTTAAATGTGAGGAACAAGTACAATAATATGGACTATGTTTTCACAATAAATTAAGGTGTACTGGTATAATAAAAGAATAGTTTAAGGGTTTGAGGTTGGACTCAGTAATGCAAATACATTCAGCATCACTAAGGCTGGTTGCCCTTGCTGGAGTGTAGGCAGACACCCAGGTTACAAATGGTGCTGGTCTGAAAAAGCAGTTTGGACATGTGCTTTTTAAAAAATCTGAAAAGTGGATTCATAATGTGTCAGTCTGTAAAAGTGTTTATCACTTGCCAAAAAAAAGAGCAGTAAGTGTGCTTTCAAATTGGCAAAGAAATTTCGTTTTGTGACTAATGTGAAAACATGACTCTGTGTGCAAATAGGAATTACAGGCAGAGATTTATTGCGTATTGCTCTGGTGATTTCACAGTTGCATTAGATGGAAAGGGGGAGCCATTTTTTGGTGCAGAAGCTGACTCTTAGCACACAGGTAGCTGCTTACCATGTGGAATCATGCACAGTATTCACAAGCGAGTGGGGTTTGAGGTTTCAGTCAGTAATGCAAATACATTCAGCATCACTAAGGCTGTTTGCCCTTGCTGGAGTGTAGGCAGACACCCAGGTTACAAATGGTGCTGGTCTGAAAAAGCAGTTTGGACATGTGCTTTTTAAAAAATCTGAAAAGTGGATTCATAATGTGTTAGTCTGTAAAAGTGTTTATCACTTGCCAAAAAAAAGAGCAGTAAGTGTGCTTTCAAATTGGCAAAGAAATTTCGTTTTGTGACTAATGTGAAAACATGACTCTGTGTGCAAATAGGAATTACAGGCAGAGATTTATTGCGTATTGCTCTGGTGATTTCACAGTTGCATTAGATGGAAAGGGGGAGCCATTTTTTGGTGCAGAAGCTGACTCTTAGCACACAGCCAGCTACTTACCATGTGGAATCATGCACAGTATTCACAAGCGAGTGGGGTTTGAGGTTTCAGTCAGTAATGCAAATACATTCAGCATCACTAAGGCTGGTTGCCCTTGCTGGAGTGTAGGCAGACACCCAGGTTACAAATGGTGCTGGTCTGAAAAAGCAGTTTGGACATGTGCTTTTTAAAAAATCTGAAAAGTGGATTCATAATGTGTCAGTCTGTAAAAGTGTTTATCACTTGCCAAAAAAAAGAGCAGTAAGTGTGCTTTCAAATTGGCAAAGAAATTTCGTTTTGTGACTAATGTGAAAACATGACTCTGTGTGCAAATAGGAATTACAGGCAGAGATTTATTGCGTATTGCTCTGGTGATTTCACAGATGCATTAGATGGAAAGGGGGAGCCATTTTTTGGTGCAGAAGCTGACTCTTAGCACACAGGTAGCTGCTTACCATGTGGAATCATGCACAGTTTTCACAAGCGAGTGGGGTTTGAGGTTTCAGTCAGTAATGCAAATACATTCAGCATCACTAAGGCTGGTTGGCCTTGCTGGAGTGTAGGCAGACACCCAGGTTACAAATGGTGCTGGTCTGAAAAAGCAGTTTGGACATGTGCTTTTTAAAAAATCTGAAAAGTGGATTCATAATGTGTCAGTCTGTAAAAGTGTTTATCACTTGCCAAAAAAAAGAGCAGTAAGTGTGCTTTCAAATTGGCAAAGAAATTTCGTTTTGTGACTAATGTGAAAACATGACTCTGTGTGCAAATAGGAATTACAGGCAGAGATTTATTGCGTATTGCTCTGGTGATTTCACAGTTGCATTAGATGGAAAGGGGGAGCCATTTTTTGGTGCAGAAGCTGACTCTTAGCACACAGCCAGCTACTTACCATGTGGAATCATGCACAGTATTCACAAGCGAGTGGGGTTTGAGGTTTCAGTCAGTAATGCAAATACATTCAGCATCACTAAGGCTGGTTGCCCTTGCTGGAGTGTAGGCAGACACCCAGGTTACAAATGGTGCTGGTCTGAAAAAGCAGTTTGGACATGTGCTTTTTAAAAAATCTGAAAAGTGGATTCATAATGTGTCAGTCTGTAAAAGTGTTTATCACTTGCCAAAAAAAAGAGCAGTAAGTGTGCTTTCAAATTGGCAAAGAAATTTCGTTTTGTGACTAATGTGAAAACATGACTCTGTGTGCAAATAGGAATTACAGGCAGAGATTTATTGCGTATTGCTCTGGTGATTTCACAGTTGCATTAGATGGAAAGGGGGAGCCATTTTTTGGTGCAGAAGCTGACTCTTAGCACACAGGTAGCTGCTTACCATGTGGAATCATGCACAGTATTCACAAGCGAGTGGGGTTTGAGGTTTCAGTCAGTAATGCAAATACATTCAGCATCACTAAGGCTGGTTGCCCTTTCTGGAGTGTAGGCAGACACCCAGGTTACAAATGGTGCTGGTATGAAAAAGCAGTTTGGACATGTGCTTTTTAAAAAATCTGAAAAGTGGATTCATAATGTGTCAGTCTGTAAAAGTGTTTATCACTTGCCAAAAAAAAGAGCAGTAAGTGTGCTTTCAAATTGGCAAAGAAATTTCGTTTTGTGACTAATGTGAAAACATGACTCTGTGTGCAAATAGGAATTACAGGCAGAGATTTATTGCGTATTGCTCTGGTGATTTCACAGTTGCATTAGATGGAAAGGGGGAGCCATTTTTTGGTGCAGAAGCTGACTCTTAGCACACAGCCAGCTACTTACCATGTGGAATCATGCACAGTATTCACAAGCGAGTGGGGTTTGAGGTTTCAGTCAGTAATGCAAATACATTCAGCATCACTAAGGCTGGTTGCCCTTGCTGGAGTGTAGGCAGACACCCAGGTTACAAATGGTGCTGGTCTGAAAAAGCAGTTTGGACATGTGCTTTTTAAAAAATATGAAAAGTGGATTCATAATGTGTCAGTCTGTAAAAGTGTTTATCACTTGCCAAAAAAAAGAGCAGTCAGTGTGCTTTCAAATTGGCAAAGAAATTTCGTTTTGTGACTAATGTGAAAACATGACTCTGTGTGCCAATAGGAATTACAGGCAGAGATTTATTGCGTATTGCTCTGGTGATTTCACAGTTGCATTAGATGGAAAGGGGGAGCCATTTTTTGGTGCAGAAGCAGACTCTTAGCACACAGCCAGCTACTTACCATGTGGAATCATGCACAGTATTCACAAGCGAGTGGGGTTTGAGGTTTCAGTCAGTAATGCAAACACATTCAGCATCACTAAGGCTGGTTGCCGTTGCTGGAGTGTAGGCAGTCACCCAGGTTACAAATGGTGCTGGTCTGAAAAAGCAGTTTGGACATGTGCTTTTTAAAAAATCTGAAAAGTGGATTCATAATGTGTCAGTCTGTAAAAGTGTTTATCACTTGCCAAAAAAAAGAGCAGTAAGTGTGCTTTCAAATTGGCAAAGAAATTTCGTTTTGTGACTAATGTGAAAACATGACTCTGTGTGCAAAGAGGAATTATAGGCAGAGATTTATTGCGTATTGCTCTGGTGATTTCACAGTTGCATTAGATGGAAAGGGGGAGCCATTTCTTGGTGCAGAAGCAGACTCTTAGCACACACCCAGCTGCTTACTATGTGGAATCATGCACAGTATTCACAAGCGAGTGGGGTTTGAGGTTTCAGTCAGTAATGCAAATACATTCAGCATCACTAAGGCTGGTTGCCCTTGCTGGAGTGTAGGCAGTCACCCAGGTTACAAATGGTGATGGTCTGAAAAAGCAGTTTGGACATGTGCTTTTTAAAAAATCTGAAAAGTGGATTCATAATGTGTCAGTCTGTAAAAGTGTTTATCACTAGCCAAAAAAAAGAGCAGTAAGTGTGCTTTCAAATTGGCAAAGAAATTTCGTTTTGTGACTAATGTGAAAACATGACTCTGTGTGCAAATAGGAATTACAGGCAGAGATTTATTGTGTATTGCTCTGGTGAATTCACAGTTGCATTAGATGGATAGGGGGAGCCATTTTTTGGTGCAGAAGCTGACTCTTAGCACACAGGTAGCTGCTTACCATGTGGAATCATGCACAGTATTCACAAGCGAGTGGGGTTTGAGGTTTCAGTCAGTAATGCAAATACATTCAGCATCACTAAGGCTGTTTGCCCTTGCTGGAGTGTAGGCAGACACCCAGGTTACAAATGGTGCTGGTCTGAAAAAGCAGTTTGGACATGTGCTTTTTAAAAAATCTGAAAAGTGGATTCATAATGTGTTAGTCTGTAAAAGTGTTTATCACTTGCCAAAAAAAAGAGCAGTAAGTGTGCTTTCAAATTGGCGAAGAAATTTCGTTTTGTGACTAATGTGAAAACATGACTCTGTGTGCAAATAGGAATTACAGGCAGAGATTTATTGCGTATTGCTCTGGTGATTTCACAGTTGCATTAGATGGAAAGGGGGAGCCATTTTTTGGTGCAGAAGCTGACTCTTAGCACACAGCCAGCTACTTACCATGTGGAATCATGCACAGTATTCACAAGCGAGTGGGGTTTGAGGTTTCAGTCAGTAATGCAAATACATTCAGCATCACTAAGGCTGGTTGCCCTTGCTGGAGTGTAGGCAGACATCCAGGTTACAAATGGTGCTGGTCTGAAAAAGCAGTTTGGACATGTGCTTTTTAAAAAATCTGAAAAGTGGATTCATAATGTGTCAGTCTGTAAAAGTGTTTATCACTTGCCAAAAAAAAGAGCAGTAAGTGTGCTTTCAAATTGGCAAAGAAATTTCGTTTTGTGACTAATGTGAAAACATGACTCTGTGTGCAAATAGGAATTACAGGCAGAGATTTATTGCGTATTGCTCTGGTGATTTCACAGATGCATTAGATGGAAAGGGGGAGCCATTTTTTGGTGCAGAAGCTGACTCTTAGCACACAGGTAGCTGCTTACCATGTGGAATCATGCACAGTATTCACAAGCGAGTGGGGTTTGAGGTTTCAGTCAGTAATGCAAATACATTCAGCATCACTAAGGCTGGTTGCCCTTGCTGGAGTGTAGGCAGACACCCAGGTTACAAATGGTGCTGGTCTGAAAAAGCAGTTTGGACATGTGCTTTTTAAAAAATCTGAAAAGTGGATTCATAATGTGTCAGTCTGTAAAAGTGTTTATCACTTGCCAAAAAAAAGAGCAGTAAGTGTGCTTTCAAATTGGCAAAGAAATTTCGTTTTGTGACTAATGTGAAAACATGACTCTGTGTGCAAATAGGAATTACAGGCAGAGATTTATTGCGTATTGCTCTGGTGATTTCACAGTTGCATTAGATGGAAAGGGGGAGCCATTTTTTGGTGCAGAAGCTGACTCTTAGCACACAGCCAGCTACTTACCATGTGGAATCATGCACAGTATTCACAAGCGAGTGGGGTTTGAGGTTTCAGTCAGTAATGCAAATACATTCAGCATCACTAAGGCTGGTTGCCCTTGCTGGAGTGTAGGCAGACACCCAGGTTACAAATGGTGCTGGTCTGAAAAAGCAGTTTGGACATGTGCTTTTTAAAAAATCTGAAAAGTGGATTCATAATGTGTCAGTCTGTAAAAGTGTTTATCACTTGCCAAAAAAAAGAGCAGTAAGTGTGCTTTCAAATTGGCAAAGAAATTTCGTTTTGTGACTAATGTGATAACATGACTCTGTGTGCAAATAGGAATTACAGGCAGAGATTTATTGCGTATTGCTCTGGTGATTTCACAGTTGCATTAGATGGAAAGGGGGAGCCATTTTTTGGTGCAGAAGCTGACTCTTAGCACACAGCCAGCTACTTACCATGTGGAATCATGCACAGTATTCACAAGCGAGTGGGGTTTGAGGTTTCAGTCAGTAATGCAAATACATTCAGCATCACTAAGGCTGGTTGCCCTTGCTGGAGTGTAGGCAGACACCCAGGTTACAAATGGTGCTGGTCTGAAAAAGCAGTTTGGACATGTGCTTTTTAAAAAATCTGAAAAGTGGATTCATAATGTGTCAGTCTGTAAAAGTGTTTATCACTTGCCAAAAAAAAGAGCAGTAAGTGTGCTTTCAAATTGGCAAAGAAATTTCGTTTTGTGACTAATGTGAAAACATGACTCTGTGTGCAAATAGGAATTACAGGCAGAGATTTATTGCGTATTGCTCTGGTGATTTCACAGTTGCATTAGATGGAAAGGGGGAGCCATTTTTTGGTGCAGAAGCTGACTCTTAGCACACAGCCAGCTACTTACCATGTGGAATCATGCACAGTATTCACAAGCGAGTGGGGTTTGAGGTTTCAGTCAGTAATGCAAATACATTCAGCATCACTAAGGCTGGTTGCCCTTGCTGGAGTGTAGGCAGACACCCAGGTTACAAATGGTGCTGGTCTGAAAAAGCAGTTTGGACATGTGCTTTTTAAAAAATATGAAAAGTGGATTCATAATGTGTCAGTCTGTAAAAGTGTTTATCACTTGCCAAAAAAAAGAGCAGTAAGTGTGCTTTCAAATTGGCAAAGAAATTTCGTTTTGTGACTAATGTGAAAACATGACTCTGTGTGCAAAGAGGAATTATAGGCAGAGATTTATTGCGTATTGCTCTGGTGATTTCACAGTTGCATTAGATGGAAAGGGGGAGCCATTTCTTGGTGCAGAAGCAGACTCTTAGCACACACCCAGCTGCTTACTATGTGGAATCATGCACAGTATTCACAAGCGAGTGGGGTTTGAGGTTTCAGTCAGTAATGCAAATACATTCAGCATCACTAAGGCTGGTTGCCCTTGCTGGAGTGTAGGCAGTCACCCTGGTTACAAATGGTGATGGTCTGAAAAAGCAGTTTGGACATGTGCTTTTTAAAAAATCTGAAAAGTGGATTCATAATGTGTCAGTCTGTAAAAGTGTTTATCACTAGCCAAAAAAAAGAGCAGTAAGTGTGCTTTCAAATTGGCAAAGAAATTTCGTTTTGTGACTAATGTGAAAACATGACTCTGTGTGCAAATAGGAATTACAGGCAGAGATGTATTGTGTATTGCTCTGGTGATTTCACAGTTGCATTAGATGGAAAGGGGGAGCCATTTTTTGGTGCAGAAGCTGACTCTTAGCACACAGGTAGCTGCTTACCATGTGGAATCATGCACAGTATTCACAAGCGAGTGGGGTTTGAGGTTTCAGTCAGTAATGCAAATACATTCAGCATCACCAAGGCTGTTTGCCCTTGCTGGAGTGTAGGCAGACACCCAGGTTACAAATGGTGCTGGTCTGAAAAAGCAGTTTGGACATGTGCTTTTTAAAAAATCTGAAAAGTGGATTCATAATGTGTTAGTCTGTAAAAGTGTTTATCACTTGCCAAAAAAAAGAGCAGTAAGTGTGCTTTCAAATTGGCAAAGAAATTTCGTTTTGTGACTAATGTGAAAACATGACTCTGTGTGCAAATAGGAATTACAGGCAGAGATTTATTGCGTATTGCTCTGGTGATTTCACAGTTGCATTAGATGGAAAGGGGGAGCCATTTTTTGGTGCAGAAGCTGACTCTTAGCACACAGCCAGCTACTTACCATGTGGAATCATGCACAGTATTCACAAGCGAGTGGGGTTTGAGGTTTCAGTCAGTAATGCAAATACATTCAGCATCACTAAGGCTGGTTGCCCTTGCTGGAGTGTAGGCGGACACCCAGGTTACAAATGGTGCTGGTCTGAAAAAGCAGTTTGGACATGTGCTTTTTAAAAAATCTGAAAAGTGGATTCATAATGTGTCAGTCTGTAAAAGTGTTTATCACTTGCCAAAAAAAAGAGCAGTAAGTGTGCTTTCAAATTGGCAAAGAAATTTCGTTTTGTGACTAATGTGAAAACATGACTCTGTGTGCAAATAGGAATTACAGGCAGAGATTTATTGCGTATTGCTCTGGTGATTTCACAGATGCATTAGATGGAAAGGGGGAGCCATTTTTTGGTGCAGAAGCTGACTCTTAGCACACAGGTAGCTGCTTACCATGTGGAATCATGCACAGTATTCACAAGCGAGTGGGGTTTGAGGTTTCAGTCAGTAATGCAAATACATTCAGCATCACTAAGGCTGGTTGCCCTTGCTGGAGTGTAGGCAGACACCCAGGTTACAAATGGTGCTGGTCTGAAAAAGCAGTTTGGACATGTGCTTTTTAAAAAATCTGAAAAGTGGATTCATAATGTGTCAGTCTGTAAAAGTGTTTATCACTTGCCAAAAAAAAGAGCAGTAAGTGTGCTTTCAAATTGGCAAAGAAATTTCGTTTTGTGACTAATGTGAAAACATGACTCTGTGTGCAAATAGGAATTACAGGCAGAGATTTATTGCGTATTGCTCTGGTGATTTCACAGTTGCATTAGATGGAAAGGGGGAGCCATTTTTTGGTGCAGAAGCTGACTCTTAGCACACAGCCAGCTACTTACCATGTGGAATCATGCACAGTATTCACAAGCGAGTGGGGTTTGAGGTTTCAGTCAGTAATGCAAATACATTCAGCATCACTAAGGCTGGTTGCCCTTGCTGGAGTGTAGGCAGACACCCAGGTTACAAATGGTGCTGGTCTGAAAAAGCAGTTTGGACATGTGCTTTTTAAAAAATCTGAAAAGTGGATTCATAATGTGTCAGTCTGTAAAAGTGTTTATCACTTGCCAAAAAAAAGAGCAGTAAGTGTGCTTTCAAATTGGCAAAGAAATTTCGTTTTGTGACTAATGTGAAAACATGACTCTGTGTGCAAATAGGAATTACAGGCAGAGATTTATTGCGTATTGCTCTGGTGATTTCACAGTTGCATTAGATGGAAAGGGGGAGCCATTTTTTGGTGCAGAAGCTGACTCTTAGCACACAGGTAGCTGCTTACCATGTGGAATCATGCACAGTATTCACAAGCGAGTGGGGTTTGAGGTTTCAGTCAGTAATGCAAATACATTCAGCATCACTAAGGCTGGTTGCCCTTGCTGGAGTGTAGGCAGACACCCAGGTTACAAATGGTGCTGGTCTGAAAAAGCAGTTTGGACATGTGCTTTTTAAAAAATCTGAAAAGTGGATTCATAATGTGTCAGTCTGTAAAAGTGTTTATCACTTGCCAAAAAAAAGAGCAGTAAGTGTGCTTTCAAATTGGCAAAGAAATTTCGTTTTGTGACTAATGTGAAAACATGACTCTGTGTGCAAATAGGAATTACAGGCAGAGATTTATTGCGTATTGCTCTGGTGATTTCACAGTTGCATTAGATGGAAAGGGGGAGCCATTTTTTGGTGCAGAAGCTGACTCTTAGCACACAGCCAGCTACTTACCATGTGGAATCATGCACAGTATTCACAAGCGAGTGGGGTTTGAGGTTTCAGTCAGTAATGCAAATACATTCAGCATCACTAAGGCTGGTTGCCCTTGCTGGAGTGTAGGCAGACACCCAGGTTACAAATGGTGCTGGTCTGAAAAAGCAGTTTGGACATGTGCTTTTTAAAAAATATGAAAAGTGGATTCATAATGTGTCAGTCTGTAAAAGTGTTTATCACTTGCCAAAAAAAAGAGCAGTAAGTGTGCTTTCAATTTGGCAAAGAAATTTCGTTTTGTGACTAATGTGAAAACATGACTCTGTGTGCAAATAGGAATTACAGGCAGAGATTTATTGCGTATTGCTCTGGTGATTTCACAGTTGCATTAGATGGAAAGGGGGAGCCATTTTTTGGTGCAGAAGCAGACTCTTAGCACACAGCCAGCTACTTACCATGTGGAATCATGCACAGTATTCACAAGCGAGTGGGGTTTGAGGTTTCAGTCAGTAATGCAAACACATTCAGCATCACTAAGGCTGGTTGCCGTTGCTGGAGTGTAGGCAGTCACCCAGGTTACAAATGGTGCTGGTCTGAAAAAGCAGTTTGGACATGTGCTTTTTAAAAAATCTGAAAAGTGGATTCATAATGTGTCAGTCTGTAAAAGTGTTTATCACTTGCCAAAAAAAAGAGCAGTAAGTGTGCTTTCAAATTGGCAAAGAAATTTCGTTTTGTGACTAATGTGAAAACATGACTCTGTGTGCAAAGAGGAATTATAGGCAGAGATTTATTGCGTATTGCTCTGGTGATTTCACAGTTGCATTAGATGGAAAGGGGGAGCCATTTCTTGGTGCAGAAGCAGACTCTTAGCACACACCCAGCTGCTTACTATGTGGAATCATGCACAGTATTCACAAGCGAGTGGGGTTTGAGGTTTCAGTCAGTAATGCAAATACATTCAGCATCACTAAGGCTGGTTGCCCTTGCTGGAGTGTAGGCAGTCACCCAGGTTACAAATGGTGATGGTCTGAAAAAGCAGTTTGGACATGTGCTTTTTAAAAAATCTGAAAAGTGGATTCATAATGTGTCAGTCTGTAAAAGTGTTTATCACTAGCCAAAAAAAAGAGCAGTAAGTGTGCTTTCAAATTGGCAAAGAAATTTCGTTTTGTGACTAATGTGAAAACATGACTCTGTGTGCAAATAGGAATTACAGGCAGAGATTTATTGTGTATTGCTCTGGTGATTTCACAGTTGCATTAGATGGAAAGGGGGAGCCATTTTTTGGTGCAGAAGCTGACTCTTAGCACACAGGTAGCTGCTTACCATGTGGAATCATGCACAGTATTCACAAGCGAGTGGGGTTTGAGGTTTCAGTCAGTAATGCAAATACATTCAGCATCACTAAGGCTGTTTGCCCTTGCTGGAGTGTAGGCAGACACCCAGGTTACAAATGGTGCTGGTCTGAAAAAGCAGTTTGGACATGTGCTTTTTAAAAAATCTGAAAAGTGGATTCATAATGTGTTAGTCTGTAAAAGTGTTTATCACTTGCCAAAAAAAAGAGCAGTAAGTGTGCTTTCAAATTGGCGAAGAAATTTCGTTTTGTGACTAATGTGAAAACATGACTCTGTGTGCAAATAGGAATTACAGGCAGAGATTTATTGCGTATTGCTCTGGTGATTTCACAGTTGCATTAGATGGAAAGGGGGAGCCATTTTTTGGTGCAGAAGCTGACTCTTAGCACACAGCCAGCTACTTACCATGTGGAATCATGCACAGTATTCACAAGCGAGTGGGGTTTGAGGTTTCAGTCAGTAATGCAAATACATTCAGCATCACTAAGGCTGGTTGCCCTTGCTGGAGTGTAGGCAGACATCCAGGTTACAAATGGTGCTGGTCTGAAAAAGCAGTTTGGACATGTGCTTTTAAAAAAATCTGAAAAGTGGATTCATAATGTGTCAGTCTGTAAAAGTGTTTATCACTTGCCAAAAAAAAGAGCAGTAAGTGTGCTTTCAAATTGGCAAAGAAATTTCGTTTTGTGACTAATGTGAAAACATGACTCTGTGTGCAAATAGGAATTACAGGCAGAGATTTATTGCGTATTGCTCTGGTGATTTCACAGATGCATTAGATGGAAAGGGGGAGCCATTTTTTGGTGCAGAAGCTGACTCTTAGCACACAGGTAGCTGCTTACCATGTGGAATCATGCACAGTATTCACAAGCGAGTGGGGTTTGAGGTTTCAGTCAGTAATGCAAATACATTCAGCATCACTAAGGCTGGTTGCCCTTGCTGGAGTGTAGGCAGACACCCAGGTTACAAATGGTGCTGGTCTGAAAAAGCAGTTTGGACATGTGCTTTTTAAAAAATCTGAAAAGTGGATTCATAATGTGTCAGTCTGTAAAAGTGTTTATCACTTGCCAAAAAAAAGAGCAGTAAGTGTGCTTTCAAATTGGCAAAGAAATTTCGTTTTGTGACTAATGTGAAAACATGACTCTGTGTGCAAATAGGAATTACAGGCAGAGATTTATTGCGTATTGCTCTGGTGATTTCACAGTTGCATTAGATGGAAAGGGGGAGCCATTTTTTGGTGCAGAAGCTGACTCTTAGCACACAGCCAGCTACTTACCATGTGGAATCATGCACAGTATTCACAAGCGAGTGGGGTTTGAGGTTTCAGTCAGTAATGCAAATACATTCAGCATCACTAAGGCTGGTTGCCCTTGCTGGAGTGTAGGCAGACACCCAGGTTACAAATGGTGCTGGTCTGAAAAAGCAGTTTGGACATGTGCTTTTTAAAAAATCTGAAAAGTGGATTCATAATGTGTCAGTCTGTAAAAGTGTTTATCACTTGCCAAAAAAAAGAGCAGTAAGTGTGCTTTCAAATTGGCAAAGAAATTTCGTTTTGTGACTAATGTGAAAACATGACTCTGTGTGCAAATAGGAATTACAGGCAGAGATTTATTGCGTATTGCTCTGGTGATTTCACAGTTGCATTAGATGGAAAGGGGGAGCCATTTTTTGGTGCAGAAGCTGACTCTTAGCACACAGGTAGCTGCTTACCATGTGGAATCATGCACAGTATTCACAAGCGAGTGGGGTTTGAGGTTTCAGTCAGTAATGCAAATACATTCAGCATCACTAAGGCTGGTTGCCCTTGCTGGAGTGTAGGCAGACACCCAGGTTACAAATGGTGCTGGTCTGAAAAAGCAGTTTGGACATGTGCTTTTTAAAAAATCTGAAAAGTGGATTCATAATGTGTCAGTCTGTAAAAGTGTTTATCACTTGCCAAAAAAAAGAGCAGTAAGTGTGCTTTCAAATTGGCAAAGAAATTTCGTTTTGTGACTAATGTGATAACATGACTCTGTGTGCAAATAGGAATTACAGGCAGAGATTTATTGCGTATTGCTCTGGTGATTTCACAGTTGCATTAGATGGAAAGGGGGAGCCATTTTTTGGTGCAGAAGCTGACTCTTAGCACACAGGTAGCTGCTTACCATGTGGAATCATGCACAGTATTCACAAGCGAGTGGGGTTTGAGGTTTCAGTCAGTAATGCAAATACATTCAGCATCACTAAGGCTGGTTGCCCTTGCTGGAGTGTAGGCAGACACCCAGGTTACAAATGGTGCTGGTCTGAAAAAGCAGTTTGGACATGTGCTTTTTAAAAAATCTGAAAAGTGGATTCATAATGTGTCAGTCTGTAAAAGTGTTTATCACTTGCCAAAAAAAAGAGCAGTAAGTGTGCTTTCAAATTGGCAAAGAAATTTCGTTTTGTGACTAATGTGAAAACATGACTCTGTGTGCAAATAGGAATTACAGGCAGAGATTTATTGCGTATTGCTCTGGTGATTTCACAGTTGCATTAGATGGAAAGGGGGAGCCATTTTTTGGTGCAGAAGCTGACTCTTAGCACACAGCCAGCTACTTACCATGTGGAATCATGCACAGTATTCACAAGCGAGTGGGGTTTGAGGTTTCAGTCAGTAATGCAAATACATTCAGCATCACTAAGGCTGGTTGCCCTTGCTGGAGTGTAGGCAGACACCCAGGTTACAAATGGTGCTGGTCTGAAAAAGCAGTTTGGACATGTGCTTTTTAAAAAATATGAAAAGTGGATTCATAATGTGTCAGTCTGTAAAAGTGTTTATCACTTGCCAAAAAAAAGAGCAGTACGTGTGCTTTCAAATTGGCAAAGAAATTTCGTTTTGTGACTAATGTGAAAACATGACTCTGTGTGCAAAGAGGAATTATAGGCAGAGATTTATTGCGTATTGCTCTGGTGATTTCACAGTTGCATTAGATGGAAAGGGGGAGCCATTTCTTGGTGCAGAAGCAGACTCTTAGCACACACCCAGCTGCTTACTATGTGGAATCATGCACAGTATTCACAAGCGAGTGGGGTTTGAGGTTTCAGTCAGTAATGCAAATACATTCAGCATCACTAAGGCTGGTTGCCCTTGCTGGAGTGTAGGCAGTCACCCTGGTTACAAATGGTGATGGTCTGAAAAAGCAGTTTGGACATGTGCTTTTTAAAAAATCTGAAAAGTGGATTTATAATGTGTCAGTCTGTAAAAGTGTTTATCACTAGCCAAAAAAAAGAGCAGTAAGTGTGCTTTCAAATTGGCAAAGAAATTTCGTTTTGTGACTAATGTGAAAACATGACTCTGTGTGCAAATAGGAATTACAGGCAGAGATGTATTGTGTATTGCTCTGGTGATTTCACAGTTGCATTAGATGGAAAGGGGGAGCCATTTTTTGGTGCAGAAGCTGACTCTTAGCACACAGGTAGCTGCTTACCATGTGGAATCATGCACAGTATTCACAAGCGAGTGGGGTTTGAGGTTTCAGTCAGTAATGCAAATACATTCAGCATCACTAAGGCTGTTTGCCCTTGCTGGAGTGTAGGCAGACACCCAGGTTACAAATGGTGCTGGTCTGAAAAAGCAGTTTGGACATGTGCTTTTTAAAAAATCTGAAAAGTGGATTCATAATGTGTTAGTCTGTAAAAGTGTTTATCACTTGCCAAAAAAAAGAGCAGTAAGTGTGCTTTCAAATTGGCAAAGAAATTTCGTTTTGTGACTAATGTGAAAACATGACTCTGTGTGCAAATAGGAATTACAGGCAGAGATTTATTGCGTATTGCTCTGGTGATTTCACAGTTGCATTAGATGGAAAGGGGGAGCCATTTTTTGGTGCAGAAGCTGACTCTTAGCACACAGCCAGCTACTTACCATGTGGAATCATGCACAGTATTCACAAGCGAGTGGGGTTTGAGGTTTCAGTCAGTAATGCAAATACATTTAGCATCACTAAGGCTGGTTGCCCTTGCTGGAGTGTAGGCGGACACCCAGGTTACAAATGGTGCTGGTCTGAAAAAGCAGTTTGGACATGTGCTTTTTAAAAAATCTGAAAAGTGGATTCATAATGTGTCAGTCTGTAAAAGTGTTTATCACTTGCCAAAAAAAAGAGCAGTAAGTGTGCTTTCAAATTGGCAAAGAAATTTCGTTTTGTGACTAATGTGAAAACATGACTCTGTGTGCAAATAGGAATTACAGGCAGAGATTTATTGCGTATTGCTCTGGTGATTTCACAGATGCATTAGATGGAAAGGGGGAGCCATTTTTTGGTGCAGAAGCTGACTCTTAGCACACAGGTAGCTGCTTACCATGTGGAATCATGCACAGTATTCACAAGCGAGTGGGGTTTGAGGTTTCAGTCAGTAATGCAAATACATTCAGCATCACTAAGGCTGGTTGCCCTTGCTGGAGTGTAGGCAGACACCCAGGTTACAAATGGTGCTGGTCTGAAAAAGCAGTTTGGACATGTGCTTTTTAAAAAATCTGAAAAGTGGATTCATAATGTGTCAGTCTGTAAAAGTGTTTATCACTTGCCAAAAAAAAGAGCAGTAAGTGTGCTTTCAAATTGGCAAAGAAATTTCGTTTTGTGACTAATGTGAAAACATGACTCTGTGTGCAAATAGGAATTACAGGCAGAGATTTATTGCGTATTGCTCTGGTGATTTCACAGTTGCATTAGATGGAAAGGGGGAGCCATTTTTTGGTGCAGAAGCTGACTCTTAGCACACAGCCAGCTACTTACCATGTGGAATCATGCACAGTATTCACAAGCGAGTGGGGTTTGAGGTTTCAGTCAGTAATGCAAATACATTCAGCATCACTAAGGCTGGTTGCCCTTGCTGGAGTGTAGGCAGACACCCAGGTTACAAATGGTGCTGGTCTGAAAAAGCAGTTTGGACATGTGCTTTTTAAAAAATCTGAAAAGTGGATTCATAATGTGTCAGTCTGTAAAAGTGTTTATCACTTGCCAAAAAAAAGAGCAGTAAGTGTGCTTTCAAATTGGCAAAGAAATTTCGTTTTGTGACTAATGTGAAAACATGACTCTGTGTGCAAATAGGAATTACAGGCAGAGATTTATTGCGTATTGCTCTGGTGATTTCACAGTTGCATTAGATGGAAAGGGGGAGCCATTTTTTGGTGCAGAAGCTGACTCTTAGCACACAGGTAGCTGCTTACCATGTGGAATCATGCACAGTATTCACAAGCGAGTGGGGTTTGAGGTTTCAGTCAGTAATGCAAATACATTCAGCATCACTAAGGCTGGTTGCCCTTGCTGGAGTGTAGGCAGACACCCAGGTTACAAATGGTGCTGGTCTGAAAAAGCAGTTTGGACATGTGCTTTTTAAAAAATCTGAAAAGTGGATTCATAATGTGTCAGTCTGTAAAAGTGTTTATCACTTGCCAAAAAAAAGAGCAGTAAGTGTGCTTTCAAATTGGCAAAGAAATTTCGTTTTGTGACTAATGTGAAAACATGACTCTGTGTGCAAATAGGAATTACAGGCAGAGATTTATTGCGTATTGCTCTGGTGATTTCACAGTTGCATTAGATGGAAAGGGGGAGCCATTTTTTGGTGCAGAAGCTGACTCTTAGCACACAGCCAGCTACTTACCATGTGGAATCATGCACAGTATTCACAAGCGAGTGGGGTTTGAGGTTTCAGTCAGTAATGCAAATACATTCAGCATCACTAAGGCTGGTTGCCCTTGCTGGAGTGTAGGCAGACACCCAGGTTACAAATGGTGCTGGTCTGAAAAAGCAGTTTGGACATGTGCTTTTTAAAAAATATGAAAAGTGGATTCATAATGTGTCAGTCTGTAAAAGTGTTTATCACTTGCCAAAAAAAAGAGCAGTAAGTGTGCTTTCAATTTGGCAAAGAAATTTCGTTTTGTGACTAATGTGAAAACATGACTCTGTGTGCAAATAGGAATTACAGGCAGAGATTTATTGCGTATTGCTCTGGTGATTTCACAGTTGCATTAGATGGAAAGGGGGAGCCATTTTTTGGTGCAGAAGCAGACTCTTAGCACACAGCCAGCTACTTACCATGTGGAATCATGCACAGTATTCACAAGCGAGTGGGGTTTGAGGTTTCAGTCAGTAATGCAAACACATTCAGCATCACTAAGGCTGGTTGCCGTTGCTGGAGTGTAGGCAGTCACCCAGGTTACAAATGGTGCTGGTCTGAAAAAGCAGTTTGGACATGTGCTTTTTAAAAAATCTGAAAAGTGGATTCATAATGTGTCAGTCTGTAAAAGTGTTTATCACTTGCCAAAAAAAAGAGCAGTAAGTGTGCTTTCAAATTGGCAAAGAAATTTCGTTTTGTGACTAATGTGAAAACATGACTCTGTGTGCAAAGAGGAATTATAGGCAGAGATTTATTGCGTATTGCTCTGGTGATTTCACAGTTGCATTAGATGGAAAGGGGGAGCCATTTCTTGGTGCAGAAGCAGACTCTTAGCACACACCCAGCTGCTTACTATGTGGAATCATGCACAGTATTCACAAGCGAGTGGGGTTTGAGGTTTCAGTCAGTAATGCAAATACATTCAGCATCACTAAGGCTGGTTGCCCTTGCTGGAGTGTAGGCAGTCACCCAGGTTACAAATGGTGATGGTCTGAAAAAGCAGTTTGGACATGTGCTTTTTAAAAAATCTGAAAAGTGGATTCATAATGTGTCAGTCTGTAAAAGTGTTTATCACTAGCCAAAAAAAAGAGCAGTAAGTGTGCTTTCAAATTGGCAAAGAAATTTCGTTTTGTGACTAATGTGAAAACATGACTCTGTGTGCAAATAGGAATTACAGGCAGAGATTTATTGTGTATTGCTCTGGTGATTTCACAGTTGCATTAGATGGAAAGGGGGAGCCATTTTTTGGTGCAGAAGCTGACTCTTAGCACACAGGTAGCTGCTTACCATGTGGAATCATGCACAGTATTCACAAGCGAGTGGGGTTTGAGGTTTCAGTCAGTAATGCAAATACATTCAGCATCACTAAGGCTGTTTGCCCTTGCTGGAGTGTAGGCAGACACCCAGGTTACAAATGGTGCTGGTCTGAAAAAGCAGTTTGGACATGTGCTTTTTAAAAAATCTGAAAAGTGGATTCATAATGTGTTAGTCTGTAAAAGTGTTTATCACTTGCCAAAAAAAAGAGCAGTAAGTGTGCTTTCAAATTGGCGAAGAAATTTCGTTTTGTGACTAATGTGAAAACATGACTCTGTGTGCAAATAGGAATTACAGGCAGAGATTTATTGCGTATTGCTCTGGTGATTTCACAGTTGCATTAGATGGAAAGGGGGAGCCATTTTTTGGTGCAGAAGCTGACTCTTAGCACACAGCCAGCTACTTACCATGTGGAATCATGCACAGTATTCACAAGCGAGTGGGGTTTGAGGTTTCAGTCAGTAATGCAAATACATTTAGCATCACTAAGGCTGGTTGCCCTTGCTGGAGTGTAGGCAGACATCCAGGTTACAAATGGTGCTGGTCTGAAAAAGCAGTTTGGACATGTGCTTTTTAAAAAATCTGAAAAGTGGATTCATAATGTGTCAGTCTGTAAAAGTGTTTATCACTTGCCAAAAAAAAGAGCAGTAAGTGTGCTTTCAAATTGGCAAAGAAATTTCGTTTTGTGACTAATGTGAAAACATGACTCTGTGTGCAAATAGGAATTACAGGCAGAGATTTATTGCGTATTGCTCTGGTGATTTCACAGTTGCATTAGATGGAAAGGGGGAGCCATTTTTTGGTGCAGAAGCTGACTCTTAGCACACAGGTAGCTGCTTACCATGTGGAATCATGCACAGTATTCACAAGCGAGTGGGGTTTGAGGTTTCAGTCAGTAATGCAAATACATTCAGCATCACTAAGGCTGGTTGCCCTTGCTGGAGTGTAGGCAGACACCCAGGTTACAAATGGTGCTGGTCTGAAAAAGCAGTTTGGACATGTGCTTTTTAAAAAATCTGAAAAGTGGATTCATAATGTGTCAGTCTGTAAAAGTGTTTATCACTTGCCAAAAAAAAGAGCAGTAAGTGTGCTTTCAAATTGGCAAAGAAATTTCGTTTTGTGACTAATGTGAAAACATGACTCTGTGTGCAAATAGGAATTACAGGCAGAGATTTATTGCGTATTGCTCTGGTGATTTCACAGTTGCATTAGATGGAAAGGGGGAGCCATTTTTTGGTGCAGAAGCTGACTCTTAGCACACAGCCAGCTACTTACCATGTGGAATCATGCACAGTATTCACAAGCGAGTGGGGTTTGAGGTTTCAGTCAGTAATGCAAATACATTCAGCATCACTAAGGCTGGTTGCCCTTGCTGGAGTGTAGGCAGACACCCAGGTTACAAATGGTGCTGGTCTGAAAAAGCAGTTTGGACATGTGCTTTTTAAAAAATATGAAAAGTGGATTCATAATGTGTCAGTCTGTAAAAGTGTTTATCACTTGCCAAAAAAAAGAGCAGTAAGTGTGCTTTCAATTTGGCAAAGAAATTTCGTTTTGTGACTAATGTGAAAACATGACTCTGTGTGCAAATAGGAATTACAGGCAGAGATTTATTGCGTATTGCTCTGGTGATTTCACAGTTGCATTAGATGGAAAGGGGGAGCCATTTTTTGGTGCAGAAGCAGACTCTTAGCACACAGCCAGCTACTTACCATGTGGAATCATGCACAGTATTCACAAGCGAGTGGGGTTTGAGGTTTCAGTCAGTAATGCAAACACATTCAGCATCACTAAGGCTGGTTGCCGTTGCTGGAGTGTAGGCAGTCACCCAGGTTACAAATGGTGCTGGTCTGAAAAAGCAGTTTGGACATGTGCTTTTTAAAAAATCTGAAAAGTGGATTCATAATGTGTCAGTCTGTAAAAGTGTTTATCACTTGCCAAAAAAAAGAGCAGTAAGTGTGCTTTCAAATTGGCAAAGAAATTTCGTTTTGTGACTAATGTGAAAACATGACTCTGTGTGCAAAGAGGAATTATAGGCAGAGATTTATTGCGTATTGCTCTGGTGATTTCACAGTTGCATTAGATGGAAAGGGGGAGCCATTTCTTGGTGCAGAAGCAGACTCTTAGCACACACCCAGCTGCTTACTATGTGGAATCATGCACAGTATTCACAAGCGAGTGGGGTTTGAGGTTTCAGTCAGTAATGCAAATACATTCAGCATCACTAAGGCTGGTTGCCCTTGCTGGAGTGTAGGCAGTCACCCAGGTTACAAATGGTGATGGTCTGAAAAAGCAGTTTGGACATGTGCTTTTTAAAAAATCTGAAAAGTGGATTCATAATGTGTCAGTCTGTAAAAGTGTTTATCACTAGCCAAAAAAAAGAGCAGTAAGTGTGCTTTCAAATTGGCAAAGAAATTTCGTTTTGTGACTAATGTGAAAACATGACTCTGTGTGCAAATAGGAATTACAGGCAGAGATTTATTGTGTATTGCTCTGGTGATTTCACAGTTGCATTAGATGGAAAGGGGGAGCCATTTTTTGGTGCAGAAGCTGACTCTTAGCACACAGGTAGCTGCTTACCATGTGGAATCATGCACAGTATTCACAAGCGAGTGGGGTTTGAGGTTTCAGTCAGTAATGCAAATACATTCAGCATCACTAAGGCTGTTTGCCCTTGCTGGAGTGTAGGCAGACACCCAGGTTACAAATGGTGCTGGTCTGAAAAAGCAGTTTGGACATGTGCTTTTTAAAAAATCTGAAAAGTGGATTCATAATGTGTTAGTCTGTAAAAGTGTTTATCACTTGCCAAAAAAAAGAGCAGTAAGTGTGCTTTCAAATTGGCGAAGAAATTTCGTTTTGTGACTAATGTGAAAACATGACTCTGTGTGCAAATAGGAATTACAGGCAGAGATTTATTGCGTATTGCTCTGGTGATTTCACAGTTGCATTAGATGGAAAGGGGGAGCCATTTTTTGGTGCAGAAGCTGACTCTTAGCACACAGCCAGCTACTTACCATGTGGAATCATGCACAGTATTCACAAGCGAGTGGGGTTTGAGGTTTCAGTCAGTAATGCAAATACATTCAGCATCACTAAGGCTGGTTGCCCTTGCTGGAGTGTAGGCAGACATCCAGGTTACAAATGGTGCTGGTCTGAAAAAGCAGTTTGGACATGTGCTTTTTAAAAAATCTGAAAAGTGGATTCATAATGTGTCAGTCTGTAAAAGTGTTTATCACTTGCCAAAAAAAAGAGCAGTAAGTGTGCTTTCAAATTGGCAAAGAAATTTCGTTTTGTGACTAATGTGAAAACATGACTCTGTGTGCAAATAGGAATTACAGGCAGAGATTTATTGCGTATTGCTCTGGTGATTTCACAGATGCATTAGATGGAAAGGGGGAGCCATTTTTTGGTGCAGAAGCTGACTCTTAGCACACAGGTAGCTGCTTACCATGTGGAATCATGCACAGTATTCACAAGCGAGTGGGGTTTGAGGTTTCAGTCAGTAATGCAAATACATTCAGCATCACTAAGGCTGGTTGCCCTTGCTGGAGTGTAGGCAGACACCCAGGTTACAAATGGTGCTGGTCTGAAAAAGCAGTTTGGACATGTGCTTTTTAAAAAATCTGAAAAGTGGATTCATAATGTGTCAGTCTGTAAAAGTGTTTATCACTTGCCAAAAAAAAGAGCAGTAAGTGTGCTTTCAAATTGGCAAAGAAATTTCGTTTTGTGACTAATGTGAAAACATGACTCTGTGTGCAAATAGGAATTACAGGCAGAGATTTATTGCGTATTGCTCTGGTGATTTCACAGTTGCATTAGATGGAAAGGGGGAGCCATTTTTTGGTGCAGAAGCTGACTCTTAGCACACAGCCAGCTACTTACCATGTGGAATCATGCACAGTATTCACAAGCGAGTGGGGTTTGAGGTTTCAGTCAGTAATGCAAATACATTCAGCATCACTAAGGCTGGTTGTAGGCCTGGGCGGTAAATTCCGTTCCGTTCGCGGAATTTGCGGAATTTGGGTAATTTCGCGTTACGCGGAGAACGCGAAATTGCCCAAAATCTGCGTTCCGCGACTTCGCGAAATTTTTTGCTTGTTCGCGTTCTCAATATGCGTGTTCGCGAGATATTTCACCCCGAGCACGCAAACAGTGATCGCGAACAGGAAAAAAGTATCGCGAACAAGCAATTCCGCATGTTCGCGGAATTTCTGCGTGTTCGCGGAGATTTTTTACCGTTTCGCGGAGATTTGCGTGACGCGATTGCGCAAATTCTGCCCACCCCTAGCTGGTTGCCCTTGCTGGAGTGTAGGCAGACACCCAGGTTACAAATGGTGCTGGTCTGAAAAAGCAGTTTGGACATGTGCTTTTTAAAAAATCTGAAAAGTGGATTCATAATGTGTCAGTCTGTAAAAGTGTTTATCACTTGCCAAAAAAAAGAGCAGTAAGTTTGCTTTCAAATTGGCAAAGAAATTTCGTTTTGTGACTAATGTGAAAACATGACTCTGTGTGCAAATAGGAATTACAGGCAGAGATTTATTGCGTATTGCTCTGGTGATTTCACAGTTGCATTAGATGGAAAGGGGGAGCCATTTTTTGGTGCAGAAGCTGACTCTTAGCACACAGGTAGCTGCTTACCATGTGGAATCATGCACAGTATTCACAAGCGAGTGGGGTTTGAGGTTTCAGTCAGTAATGCAAATACATTCAGCATCACTAAGGCTGGTTGCCCTTGCTGGAGTGTAGGCAGACACCCAGGTTACAAATGGTGCTGGTCTGAAAAAGCAGTTTGGACATGTGCTTTTTAAAAAATCTGAAAAGTGGATTCATAATGTGTCAGTCTGTAAAAGTGTTTATCACTTGCCAAAAAAAAGAGCAGTAAGTGTGCTTTCAAATTGGCAAAGAAATTTCGTTTTGTGACTAATGTGATAACATGACTCTGTGTGCAAATAGGAATTACAGGCAGAGATTTATTGCGTATTGCTCTGGTGATTTCACAGTTGCATTAGATGGAAAGGGGGAGCCATTTTTTGGTGCAGAAGCTGACTCTTAGCACACAGCCAGCTACTTACCATGTGGAATCATGCACAGTATTCACAAGCGAGTGGGGTTTGAGGTTTCAGTCAGTAATGCAAATACATTCAGCATCACTAAGGCTGGTTGCCCTTGCTGGAGTGTAGGCAGACACCCAGGTTACAAATGGTGCTGGTCTGAAAAAGCAGTTTGGACATGTGCTTTTTAAAAAATCTGAAAAGTGGATTCATAATGTGTCAGTCTGTAAAAGTGTTTATCACTTGCCAAAAAAAAGAGCAGTAAGTGTGCTTTCAAATTGGCAAAGAAATTTCGTTTTGTGACTAATGTGAAAACATGACTCTGTGTGCAAATAGGAATTACAGGCAGAGATTTATTGCGTATTGCTCTGGTGATTTCACAGTTGCATTAGATGGAAAGGGGGAGCCATTTTTTGGTGCAGAAGCTGACTCTTAGCACACAGCCAGCTACTTACCATGTGGAATCATGCACAGTATTCACAAGCGAGTGGGGTTTGAGGTTTCAGTCAGTAATGCAAATACATTCAGCATCACTAAGGCTGGTTGCCCTTGCTGGAGTGTAGGCAGACACCCAGGTTACAAATGGTGCTGGTCTGAAAAAGCAGTTTGGACATGTGCTTTTTAAAAAATATGAAAAGTGGATTCATAATGTGTCAGTCTGTAAAAGTGTTTATCACTTGCCAAAAAAAAGAGCAGTACGTGTGCTTTCAAATTGGCAAAGAAATTTCGTTTTGTGACTAATGTGAAAACATGACTCTGTGTGCAAAGAGGAATTATAGGCAGAGATTTATTGCGTATTGCTCTGGTGATTTCACAGTTGCATTAGATGGAAAGGGGGAGCCATTTCTTGGTGCAGAAGCAGACTCTTAGCACACACCCAGCTGCTTACTATGTGGAATCATGCACAGTATTCACAAGCGAGTGGGGTTTGAGGTTTCAGTCAGTAATGCAAATACATTCAGCATCACTAAGGCTGGTTGCCCTTGCTGGAGTGTAGGCAGTCACCCTGGTTACAAATGGTGATGGTCTGAAAAAGCAGTTTGGACATGTGCTTTTTAAAAAATCTGAAAAGTGGATTCATAATGTGTCAGTCTGTAAAAGTGTTTATCACTAGCCAAAAAAAAGAGCAGTAAGTGTGCTTTCAAATTGGCAAAGAAATTTCGTTTTGTGACTAATGTGAAAACATGACTCTGTGTGCAAATAGGAATTACAGGCAGAGATGTATTGTGTATTGCTCTGGTGATTTCACAGTTGCATTAGATGGAAAGGGGGAGCCATTTTTTGGTGCAGAAGCTGACTCTTAGCACACAGGTAGCTGCTTACCATGTGGAATCATGCACAGTATTCACAAGCGAGTGGGGTTTGAGGTTTCAGTCAGTAATGCAAATACATTCAGCATCACTAAGGCTGTTTGCCCTTGCTGGAGTGTAGGCAGACACCCAGGTTACAAATGGTGCTGGTCTGAAAAAGCAGTTTGGACATGTGCTTTTTAAAAAATCTGAAAAGTGGATTCATAATGTGTTAGTCTGTAAAAGTGTTTATCACTTGCCAAAAAAAAGAGCAGTAAGTGTGCTTTCAAATTGGCAAAGAAATTTCGTTTTGTGACTAATGTGAAAACATGACTCTGTGTGCAAATAGGAATTACAGGCAGAGATTTATTGCGTATTGCTCTGGTGATTTCACAGTTGCATTAGATGGAAAGGGGGAGCCATTTTTTGGTGCAGAAGCTGACTCTTAGCACACAGCCAGCTACTTACCATGTGGAATCATGCACAGTATTCACAAGCGAGTGGGGTTTGAGGTTTCAGTCAGTAATGCAAATACATTCAGCATCACTAAGGCTGGTTGCCCTTGCTGGAGTGTAGGCGGACACCCAGGTTACAAATGGTGCTGGTCTGAAAAAGCAGTTTGGACATGTGCTTTTTAAAAAATCTGAAAAGTGGATTCATAATGTGTCAGTCTGTAAAAGTGTTTATCACTTGCCAAAAAAAAGAGCAGTAAGTGTGCTTTCAAATTGGCAAAGAAATTTCGTTTTGTGACTAATGTGAAAACATGACTCTGTGTGCAAATAGGAATTACAGGCAGAGATTTATTGCGTATTGCTCTGGTGATTTCACAGATGCATTAGATGGAAAGGGGGAGCCATTTTTTGGTGCAGAAGCTGACTCTTAGCACACAGGTAGCTGCTTACCATGTGGAATCATGCACAGTATTCACAAGCGAGTGGGGTTTGAGGTTTCAGTCAGTAATGCAAATACATTCAGCATCACTAAGGCTGGTTGCCCTTGCTGGAGTGTAGGCAGACACCCAGGTTACAAATGGTGCTGGTCTGAAAAAGCAGTTTGGACATGTGCTTTTTAAAAAATCTGAAAAGTGGATTCATAATGTGTCAGTCTGTAAAAGTGTTTATCACTTGCCAAAAAAAAGAGCAGTAAGTGTGCTTTCAAATTGGCAAAGAAATTTCGTTTTGTGACTAATGTGAAAACATGACTCTGTGTGCAAATAGGAATTACAGGCAGAGATTTATTGCGTATTGCTCTGGTGATTTCACAGTTGCATTAGATGGAAAGGGGGAGCCATTTTTTGGTGCAGAAGCTGACTCTTAGCACACAGCCAGCTACTTACCATGTGGAATCATGCACAGTATTCACAAGCGAGTGGGGTTTGAGGTTTCAGTCAGTAATGCAAATACATTCAGCATCACTAAGGCTGGTTGCCCTTGCTGGAGTGTAGGCAGACACCCAGGTTACAAATGGTGCTGGTCTGAAAAAGCAGTTTGGACATGTGCTTTTTAAAAAATATGAAAAGTGGATTCATAATGTGTCAGTCTGTAAAAGTGTTTATCACTTGCCAAAAAAAAGAGCAGTACGTGTGCTTTCAAATTGGCAAAGAAATTTCGTTTTGTGACTAATGTGAAAACATGACTCTGTGTGCAAAGAGGAATTATAGGCAGAGATTTATTGCGTATTGCTCTGGTGATTTCACAGTTGCATTAGATGGAAAGGGGGAGCCATTTCTTGGTGCAGAAGCAGACTCTTAGCACACACCCAGCTGCTTACTATGTGGAATCATGCACAGTATTCACAAGCGAGTGGGGTTTGAGGTTTCAGTCAGTAATGCAAATACATTCAGCATCACTAAGGCTGTTTGCCCTTGCTGGAGTGTAGGCAGACACCCAGGTTACAAATGGTGCTGGTCTGAAAAAGCAGTTTGGACATGTGCTTTTTAAAAAATCTGAAAAGTGGATTCATAATGTGTTAGTCTGTAAAAGTGTTTATCACTTGCCAAAAAAAAGAGCAGTAAGTGTGCTTTCAAATTGGCGAAGAAATTTCGTTTTGTGACTAATGTGAAAACATGACTCTGTGTGCAAATAGGAATTACAGGCAGAGATTTATTGCGTATTGCTCTGGTGATTTCACAGTTGCATTAGATGGAAAGGGGGAGCCATTTTTTGGTGCAGAAGCAGACTCTTAGCACACAGCCAGCTACTTACCATGTGGAATCATGCACAGTATTCACAAGCGAGTGGGGTTTGAGGTTTCAGTCAGTAATGCAAACACATTCAGCATCACTAAGGCTGGTTGCCCTTGCTGGAGTGTAGGCAGTCACCCAGGTTACAAATGGTGCTGGTCTGAAAAAGCAGTTTGGACATGTGCTTTTTAAAAAATCTGAAAAGTGGATTCATAATGTGTCAGTCTGTAAAAGTGTTTATCACTTGCCAAAAAAAAGAGCAGTAAGTGTGCTTTCAAATTGGCAAAGAAATTTCGTTTTGTGACTAATGTGAAAACATGACTCTGTGTGCAAAGAGGAATTATAGGCAGAGATTTATTGCGTATTGCTCTGGTGATTTCACAGTTGCATTAGATGGAAAGGGGGAGCCATTTTTTGGTGCAGAAGCTGACTCTTAGCACACAGCCAGCTACTTACCATGTGGAATCATGCACAGTATTCACAAGCGAGTGGGGTTTGAGGTTTCAGTCAGTAATGCAAATACATTTAGCATCACTAAGGCTGGTTGCCCTTGCTGGAGTGTAGGCAGACATCCAGGTTACAAATGGTGCTGGTCTGAAAAAGCAGTTTGGACATGTGCTTTTTAAAAAATCTGAAAAGTGGATTCATAATGTGTCAGTCTGTAAAAGTGTTTATCACTTGCCAAAAAAAAGAGCAGTAAGTGTGCTTTCAAATTGGCAAAGAAATTTCGTTTTGTGACTAATGTGAAAACATGACTCTGTGTGCAAATAGGAATTACAGGCAGAGATTTATTGCGTATTGCTCTGGTGATTTCACAGATGCATTAGATGGAAAGGGGGAGCCATTTTTTGGTGCAGAAGCTGACTCTTAGCACACAGGTAGCTGCTTACCATGTGGAATCATGCACAGTATTCACAAGCGAGTGGGGTTTGAGGTTTCAGTCAGTAATGCAAATACATTCAGCATCACTAAGGCTGGTTGCCCTTGCTGGAGTGTAGGCAGACACCCAGGTTACAAATGGTGCTGGTCTGAAAAAGCAGTTTGGACATGTGCTTTTTAAAAAATCTGAAAAGTGGATTCATAATGTGTCAGTCTGTAAAAGTGTTTATCACTTGCCAAAAAAAAGAGCAGTAAGTGTGCTTTCAAATTGGCAAAGAAATTTCGTTTTGTGACTAATGTGAAAACATGACTCTGTGTGCAAATAGGAATTACAGGCAGAGATTTATTGCGTATTGCTCTGGTGATTTCACAGTTGCATTAGATGGAAAGGGGGAGCCATTTTTTGGTGCAGAAGCTGACTCTTAGCACACAGCCAGCTACTTACCATGTGGAATCATGCACAGTATTCACAAGCGAGTGGGGTTTGAGGTTTCAGTCAGTAATGCAAATACATTCAGCATCACTAAGGCTGGTTGCCCTTGCTGGAGTGTAGGCAGACACCCAGGTTACAAATGGTGCTGGTCTGAAAAAGCAGTTTGGACATGTGCTTTTTAAAAAATCTGAAAAGTGGATTCATAATGTGTCAGTCTGTAAAAGTGTTTATCACTTGCCAAAAAAAAGAGCAGTAAGTGTGCTTTCAAATTGGCAAAGAAATTTCGTTTTGTGACTAATGTGAAAACATGACTCTGTGTGCAAATAGGAATTACAGGCAGAGATTTATTGCGTATTGCTCTGGTGATTTCACAGTTGCATTAGATGGAAAGGGGGAGCCATTTTTTGGTGCAGAAGCTGACTCTTAGCACACAGCCAGCTACTTACCATGTGGAATCATGCACAGTATTCACAAGCGAGTGGGGTTTGAGGTTTCAGTCAGTAATGCAAATACATTCAGCATCACTAAGGCTGGTTGCCCTTGCTGGAGTGTAGGCAGACACCCAGGTTACAAATGGTGCTGGTCTGAAAAAGCAGTTTGGACATGTGCTTTTTAAAAAATATGAAAAGTGGATTCATAATGTGTCAGTCTGTAAAAGTGTTTATCACTTGCCAAAAAAAAGAGCAGTACGTGTGCTTTCAAATTGGCAAAGAAATTTCGTTTTGTGACTAATGTGAAAACATGACTCTGTGTGCAAAGAGGAATTATAGGCAGAGATTTATTGCGTATTGCTCTGGTGATTTCACAGTTGCATTAGATGGAAAGGGGGAGCCATTTCTTGGTGCAGAAGCAGACTCTTAGCACACACCCAGCTGCTTACTATGTGGAATCATGCACAGTATTCACAAGCGAGTGGGGTTTGAGGTTTCAGTCAGTAATGCAAATACATTCAGCATCACTAAGGCTGGTTGCCCTTGCTGGAGTGTAGGCAGTCACCCTGGTTACAAATGGTGATGGTCTGAAAAAGCAGTTTGGACATGTGCTTTTTAAAAAATCTGAAAAGTGGATTCATAATGTGTCAGTCTGTAAAAGTGTTTATCACTAGCCAAAAAAAAGAGCAGTAAGTGTGCTTTCAAATTGGCAAAGAAATTTCGTTTTGTGACTAATGTGAAAACATGACTCTGTGTGCAAATAGGAATTACAGGCAGAGATGTATTGTGTATTGCTCTGGTGATTTCACAGTTGCATTAGATGGAAAGGGGGAGCCATTTTTTGGTGCAGAAGCTGACTCTTAGCACACAGGTAGCTGCTTACCATGTGGAATCATGCACAGTATTCACAAGCGAGTGGGGTTTGAGGTTTCAGTCAGTAATGCAAATACATTCAGCATCACTAAGGCTGTTTGCCCTTGCTGGAGTGTAGGCAGACACCCAGGTTACAAATGGTGCTGGTCTGAAAAAGCAGTTTGGACATGTGCTTTTTAAAAAATCTGAAAAGTGGATTCATAATGTGTTAGTCTGTAAAAGTGTTTATCACTTGCCAAAAAAAAGAGCAGTAAGTGTGCTTTCAAATTGGCAAAGAAATTTCGTTTTGTGACTAATGTGAAAACATGACTCTGTGTGCAAATAGGAATTACAGGCAGAGATTTATTGCGTATTGCTCTGGTGATTTCACAGTTGCATTAGATGGAAAGGGGGAGCCATTTTTTGGTGCAGAAGCTGACTCTTAGCACACAGCCAGCTACTTACCATGTGGAATCATGCACAGTATTCACAAGCGAGTGGGGTTTGAGGTTTCAGTCAGTAATGCAAATACATTCAGCATCACTAAGGCTGGTTGCCCTTGCTGGAGTGTAGGCGGACACCCAGGTTACAAATGGTGCTGGTCTGAAAAAGCAGTTTGGACATGTGCTTTTTAAAAAATCTGAAAAGTGGATTCATAATGTGTCAGTCTGTAAAAGTGTTTATCACTTGCCAAAAAAAAGAGCAGTAAGTGTGCTTTCAAATTGGCAAAGAAATTTCGTTTTGTGACTAATGTGAAAACATGACTCTGTGTGCAAATAGGAATTACAGGCAGAGATTTATTGCGTATTGCTCTGGTGATTTCACAGATGCATTAGATGGAAAGGGGGAGCCATTTTTTGGTGCAGAAGCTGACTCTTAGCACACAGGTAGCTGCTTACCATGTGGAATCATGCACAGTATTCACAAGCGAGTGGGGTTTGAGGTTTCAGTCAGTAATGCAAATACATTCAGCATCACTAAGGCTGGTTGCCCTTGCTGGAGTGTAGGCAGACACCCAGGTTACAAATGGTGCTGGTCTGAAAAAGCAGTTTGGACATGTGCTTTTTAAAAAATCTGAAAAGTGGATTCATAATGTGTCAGTCTGTAAAAGTGTTTATCACTTGCCAAAAAAAAGAGCAGTAAGTGTGCTTTCAAATTGGCAAAGAAATTTCGTTTTGTGACTAATGTGAAAACATGACTCTGTGTGCAAATAGGAATTACAGGCAGAGATTTATTGCGTATTGCTCTGGTGATTTCACAGTTGCATTAGATGGAAAGGGGGAGCCATTTTTTGGTGCAGAAGCTGACTCTTAGCACACAGCCAGCTACTTACCATGTGGAATCATGCACAGTATTCACAAGCGAGTGGGGTTTGAGGTTTCAGTCAGTAATGCAAATACATTCAGCATCACTAAGGCTGGTTGCCCTTGCTGGAGTGTAGGCAGACACCCAGGTTACAAATGGTGCTGGTCTGAAAAAGCAGTTTGGACATGTGCTTTTTAAAAAATATGAAAAGTGGATTCATAATGTGTCAGTCTGTAAAAGTGTTTATCACTTGCCAAAAAAAAGAGCAGTACGTGTGCTTTCAAATTGGCAAAGAAATTTCGTTTTGTGACTAATGTGAAAACATGACTCTGTGTGCAAAGAGGAATTATAGGCAGAGATTTATTGCGTATTGCTCTGGTGATTTCACAGTTGCATTAGATGGAAAGGGGGAGCCATTTCTTGGTGCAGAAGCAGACTCTTAGCACACACCCAGCTGCTTACTATGTGGAATCATGCACAGTATTCACAAGCGAGTGGGGTTTGAGGTTTCAGTCAGTAATGCAAATACATTCAGCATCACTAAGGCTGTTTGCCCTTGCTGGAGTGTAGGCAGACACCCAGGTTACAAATGGTGCTGGTCTGAAAAAGCAGTTTGGACATGTGCTTTTTAAAAAATCTGAAAAGTGGATTCATAATGTGTTAGTCTGTAAAAGTGTTTATCACTTGCCAAAAAAAAGAGCAGTAAGTGTGCTTTCAAATTGGCGAAGAAATTTCGTTTTGTGACTAATGTGAAAACATGACTCTGTGTGCAAATAGGAATTACAGGCAGAGATTTATTGCGTATTGCTCTGGTGATTTCACAGTTGCATTAGATGGAAAGGGGGAGCCATTTTTTGGTGCAGAAGCAGACTCTTAGCACACAGCCAGCTACTTACCATGTGGAATCATGCACAGTATTCACAAGCGAGTGGGGTTTGAGGTTTCAGTCAGTAATGCAAACACATTCAGCATCACTAAGGCTGGTTGCCCTTGCTGGAGTGTAGGCAGTCACCCAGGTTACAAATGGTGCTGGTCTGAAAAAGCAGTTTGGACATGTGCTTTTTAAAAAATCTGAAAAGTGGATTCATAATGTGTCAGTCTGTAAAAGTGTTTATCACTTGCCAAAAAAAAGAGCAGTAAGTGTGCTTTCAAATTGGCAAAGAAATTTCGTTTTGTGACTAATGTGAAAACATGACTCTGTGTGCAAAGAGGAATTATAGGCAGAGATTTATTGCGTATTGCTCTGGTGATTTCACAGTTGCATTAGATGGAAAGGGGGAGCCATTTTTTGGTGCAGAAGCTGACTCTTAGCACACAGCCAGCTACTTACCATGTGGAATCATGCACAGTATTCACAAGCGAGTGGGGTTTGAGGTTTCAGTCAGTAATGCAAATACATTTAGCATCACTAAGGCTGGTTGCCCTTGCTGGAGTGTAGGCAGACATCCAGGTTACAAATGGTGCTGGTCTGAAAAAGCAGTTTGGACATGTGCTTTTTAAAAAATCTGAAAAGTGGATTCATAATGTGTCAGTCTGTAAAAGTGTTTATCACTTGCCAAAAAAAAGAGCAGTAAGTGTGCTTTCAAATTGGCAAAGAAATTTCGTTTTGTGACTAATGTGAAAACATGACTCTGTGTGCAAATAGGAATTACAGGCAGAGATTTATTGCGTATTGCTCTGGTGATTTCACAGATGCATTAGATGGAAAGGGGGAGCCATTTTTTGGTGCAGAAGCTGACTCTTAGCACACAGGTAGCTGCTTACCATGTGGAATCATGCACAGTATTCACAAGCGAGTGGGGTTTGAGGTTTCAGTCAGTAATGCAAATACATTCAGCATCACTAAGGCTGGTTGCCCTTGCTGGAGTGTAGGCAGACACCCAGGTTACAAATGGTGCTGGTCTGAAAAAGCAGTTTGGACATGTGCTTTTTAAAAAATCTGAAAAGTGGATTCATAATGTGTCAGTCTGTAAAAGTGTTTATCACTTGCCAAAAAAAAGAGCAGTAAGTGTGCTTTCAAATTGGCAAAGAAATTTCGTTTTGTGACTAATGTGAAAACATGACTCTGTGTGCAAATAGGAATTACAGGCAGAGATTTATTGCGTATTGCTCTGGTGATTTCACAGTTGCATTAGATGGAAAGGGGGAGCCATTTTTTGGTGCAGAAGCTGACTCTTAGCACACAGCCAGCTACTTACCATGTGGAATCATGCACAGTATTCACAAGCGAGTGGGGTTTGAGGTTTCAGTCAGTAATGCAAATACATTCAGCATCACTAAGGCTGGTTGCCCTTGCTGGAGTGTAGGCAGACACCCAGGTTACAAATGGTGCTGGTCTGAAAAAGCAGTTTGGACATGTGCTTTTTAAAAAATCTGAAAAGTGGATTCATAATGTGTCAGTCTGTAAAAGTGTTTATCACTTGCCAAAAAAAAGAGCAGTAAGTGTGCTTTCAAATTGGCAAAGAAATTTCGTTTTGTGACTAATGTGAAAACATGACTCTGTGTGCAAATAGGAATTACAGGCAGAGATTTATTGCGTATTGCTCTGGTGATTTCACAGTTGCATTAGATGGAAAGGGGGAGCCATTGTTTGGTGCAGAAGCTGACTCTTAGCACACAGGTAGCTGCTTACCATGTGGAATCATGCACAGTATTCACAAGCGAGTGGGGTTTGAGGTTTCAGTCAGTAATGCAAATACATTCAGCATCACTAAGGCTGGTTGCCCTTGCTGGAGTGTAGGCAGACACCCAGGTTACAAATGGTGCTGGTCTGAAAAAGCAGTTTGGACATGTGCTTTTTAAAAAATCTGAAAAGTGGATTCATAATGTGTCAGTCTGTAAAAGTGTTTATCACTTGCCAAAAAAAAGAGCAGTAAGTGTGCTTTCAAATTGGCAAAGAAATTTCGTTTTGTGACTAATGTGATAACATGACTCTGTGTGCAAATAGGAATTACAGGCAGAGATTTATTGCGTATTGCTCTGGTGATTTCACAGTTGCATTAGATGGAAAGGGGGAGCCATTTTTTGGTGCAGAAGCTGACTCTTAGCACACAGCCAGCTACTTACCATGTGGAATCATGCACAGTATTCACAAGCGAGTGGGGTTTGAGGTTTCAGTCAGTAATGCAAATACATTCAGCATCACTAAGGCTGGTTGCCCTTGCTGGAGTGTAGGCAGACACCCAGGTTACAAATGGTGCTGGTCTGAAAAAGCAGTTTGGACATGTGCTTTTTAAAAAATCTGAAAAGTGGATTCATAATGTGTCAGTCTGTAAAAGTGTTTATCACTTGCCAAAAAAAAGAGCAGTAAGTGTGCTTTCAAATTGGCAAAGAAATTTCGTTTTGTGACTAATGTGAAAACATGACTCTGTGTGCAAATAGGAATTACAGGCAGAGATTTATTGCGTATTGCTCTGGTGATTTCACAGTTGCATTAGATGGAAAGGGGGAGCCATTTTTTGGTGCAGAAGCTGACTCTTAGCACACAGCCAGCTACTTACCATGTGGAATCATGCACAGTATTCACAAGCGAGTGGGGTTTGAGGTTTCAGTCAGTAATGCAAATACATTCAGCATCACTAAGGCTGGTTGCCCTTGCTGGAGTGTAGGCAGACACCCAGGTTACAAATGGTGCTGGTCTGAAAAAGCAGTTTGGACATGTGCTTTTTAAAAAATATGAAAAGTGGATTCAAAATGTGTCAGTCTGTAAAAGTGTTTATCACTTGCCAAAAAAAAGAGCAGTACGTGTGCTTTCAAATTGGCAAAGAAATTTCGTTTTGTGACTAATGTGAAAACATGACTCTGTGTGCAAAGAGGAATTATAGGCAGAGATTTATTGCGTATTGCTCTGGTGATTTCACAGTTGCATTAGATGGAAAGGGGGAGCCATTTCTTGGTGCAGAAGCAGACTCTTAGCACACACCCAGCTGCTTACTATGTGGAATCATGCACAGTATTCACAAGCGAGTGGGGTTTGAGGTTTCAGTCAGTAATGCAAATACATTCAGCATCACTAAGGCTGGTTGCCCTTGCTGGAGTGTAGGCAGTCACCCTGGTTACAAATGGTGATGGTCTGAAAAAGCAGTTTGGACATGTGCTTTTTAAAAAATCTGAAAAGTGGATTCATAATGTGTCAGTCTGTAAAAGTGTTTATCACTAGCCAAAAAAAAGAGCAGTAAGTGTGCTTTCAAATTGGCAAAGAAATTTCGTTTTGTGACTAATGTGAAAACATGACTCTGTGTGCAAATAGGAATTACAGGCAGAGATGTATTGTGTATTGCTCTGGTGATTTCACAGTTGCATTAGATGGAAAGGGGGAGCCATTTTTTGGTGCAGAAGCTGACTCTTAGCACACAGCCAGCTACTTACCATGTGGAATCATGCACAGTATTCACAAGCGAGTGGGGTTTGAGGTTTCAGTCAGTAATGCAAATACATTCAGCATCACTAAGGCTGGTTGCCCTTGCTGGAGTGTAGGCGGACACCCAGGTTACAAATGGTGCTGGTCTGAAAAAGCAGTTTGGACATGTGCTTTTTAAAAAATCTGAAAAGTGGATTCATAATGTGTCAGTCTGTAAAAGTGTTTATCACTTGCCAAAAAAAAGAGCAGTAAGTGTGCTTTCAAATTGGCAAAGAAATTTCGTTTTGTGACTAATGTGAAAACATGACTCTGTGTGCAAATAGGAATTACAGGCAGAGATTTATTGCGTATTGCTCTGGTGATTTCACAGATGCATTAGATGGAAAGGGGGAGCCATTTTTTGGTGCAGAAGCTGACTCTTAGCACACAGGTAGCTGCTTACCATGTGGAATCATGCACAGTATTCACAAGCGAGTGGGGTTTGAGGTTTCAGTCAGTAATGCAAATACATTCAGCATCACTAAGGCTGGTTGCCCTTGCTGGAGTGTAGGCAGACACCCAGGTTACAAATGGTGCTGGTCTGAAAAAGCAGTTTGGACATGTGCTTTTTAAAAAATCTGAAAAGTGGATTCATAATGTGTCAGTCTGTAAAAGTGTTTATCACTTGCCAAAAAAAAGAGCAGTAAGTGTGCTTTCAAATTGGCAAAGAAATTTCGTTTTGTGACTAATGTGAAAACATGACTCTGTGTGCAAATAGGAATTACAGGCAGAGATTTATTGCGTATTGCTCTGGTGATTTCACAGTTGCATTAGATGGAAAGGGGGAGCCATTTTTTGGTGCAGAAGCTGACTCTTAGCACACAGCCAGCTACTTACCATGTGGAATCATGCACAGTATTCACAAGCGAGTGGGGTTTGAGGTTTCAGTCAGTAATGCAAATACATTCAGCATCACTAAGGCTGGTTGCCCTTGCTGGAGTGTAGGCAGACACCCAGGTTACAAATGGTGCTGGTCTGAAAAAGCAGTTTGGACATGTGCTTTTTAAAAAATCTGAAAAGTGGATTCATAATGTGTCAGTCTGTAAAAGTGTTTATCACTTGCCAAAAAAAAGAGCAGTAAGTGTGCTTTCAAATTGGCAAAGAAATTTCGTTTTGTGACTAATGTGAAAACATGACTCTGTGTGCAAATAGGAATTACAGGCAGAGATTTATTGCGTATTGCTCTGGTGATTTCACAGTTGCATTAGATGGAAAGGGGGAGCCATTTTTTGGTGCAGAAGCTGACTCTTAGCACACAGGTAGCTGCTTACCATGTGGAATCATGCACAGTATTCACAAGCGAGTGGGGTTTGAGGTTTCAGTCAGTAATGCAAATACATTCAGCATCACTAAGGCTGGTTGCCCTTGCTGGAGTGTAGGCAGACACCCAGGTTACAAATGGTGCTGGTCTGAAAAAGCAGTTTGGACATGTGCTTTTTAAAAAATCTGAAAAGTGGATTCATAATGTGTCAGTCTGTAAAAGTGTTTATCACTTGCCAAAAAAAAGAGCAGTAAGTGTGCTTTCAAATTGGCAAAGAAATTTCGTTTTGTGACTAATGTGAAAACATGACTCTGTGTGCAAATAGGAATTACAGGCAGAGATTTATTGCGTATTGCTCTGGTGATTTCACAGTTGCATTAGATGGAAAGGGGGAGCCATTTTTTGGTGCAGAAGCTGACTCTTAGCACACAGCCAGCTACTTACCATGTGGAATCATGCACAGTATTCACAAGCGAGTGGGGTTTGAGGTTTCAGTCAGTAATGCAAATACATTCAGCATCACTAAGGCTGGTTGCCCTTGCTGGAGTGTAGGCAGACACCCAGGTTACAAATGGTGCTGGTCTGAAAAAGCAGTTTGGACATGTGCTTTTTAAAAAATATGAAAAGTGGATTCATAATGTGTCAGTCTGTAAAAGTGTTTATCACTTGCCAAAAAAAAGAGCAGTAAGTGTGCTTTCAATTTGGCAAAGAAATTTCGTTTTGTGACTAATGTGAAAACATGACTCTGTGTGCAAATAGGAATTACAGGCAGAGATTTATTGCGTATTGCTCTGGTGATTTCACAGTTGCATTAGATGGAAAGGGGGAGCCATTTTTTGGTGCAGAAGCAGACTCTTAGCACACAGCCAGCTACTTACCATGTGGAATCATGCACAGTATTCACAAGCGAGTGGGGTTTGAGGTTTCAGTCAGTAATGCAAACACATTCAGCATCACTAAGGCTGGTTGCCGTTGCTGGAGTGTAGGCAGTCACCCAGGTTACAAATGGTGCTGGTCTGAAAAAGCAGTTTGGACATGTGCTTTTTAAAAAATCTGAAAAGTGGATTCATAATGTGTCAGTCTGTAAAAGTGTTTATCACTTGCCAAAAAAAAGAGCAGTAAGTGTGCTTTCAAATTGGCAAAGAAATTTCGTTTTGTGACTAATGTGAAAACATGACTCTGTGTGCAAAGAGGAATTATAGGCAGAGATTTATTGCGTATTGCTCTGGTGATTTCACAGTTGCATTAGATGGAAAGGGGGAGCCATTTCTTGGTGCAGAAGCAGACTCTTAGCACACACCCAGCTGCTTACTATGTGGAATCATGCACAGTATTCACAAGCGAGTGGGGTTTGAGGTTTCAGTCAGTAATGCAAATACATTCAGCATCACTAAGGCTGGTTGCCCTTGCTGGAGTGTAGGCAGTCACCCAGGTTACAAATGGTGATGGTCTGAAAAAGCAGTTTGGACATGTGCTTTTTAAAAAATCTGAAAAGTGGATTCATAATGTGTCAGTCTGTAAAAGTGTTTATCACTAGCCAAAAAAAAGAGCAGTAAGTGTGCTTTCAAATTGGCAAAGAAATTTCGTTTTGTGACTAATGTGAAAACATGACTCTGTGTGCAAATAGGAATTACAGGCAGAGATTTATTGTGTATTGCTCTGGTGATTTCACAGTTGCATTAGATGGAAAGGGGGAGCCATTTTTTGGTGCAGAAGCTGACTCTTAGCACACAGGTAGCTGCTTACCATGTGGAATCATGCACAGTATTCACAAGCGAGTGGGGTTTGAGGTTTCAGTCAGTAATGCAAATACATTCAGCATCACTAAGGCTGTTTGCCCTTGCTGGAGTGTAGGCAGACACCCAGGTTACAAATGGTGCTGGTCTGAAAAAGCAGTTTGGACATGTGCTTTTTAAAAAATCTGAAAAGTGGATTCATAATGTGTTAGTCTGTAAAAGTGTTTATCACTTGCCAAAAAAAAGAGCAGTAAGTGTGCTTTCAAATTGGCGAAGAAATTTCGTTTTGTGACTAATGTGAAAACATGACTCTGTGTGCAAATAGGAATTACAGGCAGAGATTTATTGCGTATTGCTCTGGTGATTTCACAGTTGCATTAGATGGAAAGGGGGAGCCATTTTTTGGTGCAGAAGCTGACTCTTAGCACACAGCCAGCTACTTACCATGTGGAATCATGCACAGTATTCACAAGCGAGTGGGGTTTGAGGTTTCAGTCAGTAATGCAAATACATTCAGCATCACTAAGGCTGGTTGCCCTTGCTGGAGTGTAGGCAGACATCCAGGTTACAAATGGTGCTGGTCTGAAAAAGCAGTTTGGACATGTGCTTTTTAAAAAATCTGAAAAGTGGATTCATAATGTGTCAGTCTGTAAAAGTGTTTATCACTTGCCAAAAAAAAGAGCAGTAAGTGTGCTTTCAAATTGGCAAAGAAATTTCGTTTTGTGACTAATGTGAAAACATGACTCTGTGTGCAAATAGGAATTACAGGCAGAGATTTATTGCGTATTGCTCTGGTGATTTCACAGATGCATTAGATGGAAAGGGGGAGCCATTTTTTGGTGCAGAAGCTGACTCTTAGCATACAGGTAGCTGCTTACCATGTGGAATCATGCACAGTATTCACAAGCGAGTGGGGTTTGAGGTTTCAGTCAGTAATGCAAATACATTCAGCATCACTAAGGCTGGTTGCCCTTGCTGGAGTGTAGGCAGACACCCAGGTTACAAATGGTGCTGGTCTGAAAAAGCAGTTTGGACATGTGCTTTTTAAAAAATCTGAAAAGTGGATTCATAATGTGTCAGTCTGTAAAAGTGTTTATCACTTGCCAAAAAAAAGAGCAGTAAGTGTGCTTTCAAATTGGCAAAGAAATTTCGTTTTGTGACTAATGTGAAAACATGACTCTGTGTGCAAATAGGAATTACAGGCAGAGATTTATTGCGTATTGCTCTGGTGATTTCACAGTTGCATTAGATGGAAAGGGGGAGCCATTTTTTGGTGCAGAAGCTGACTCTTAGCACACAGCCAGCTACTTACCATGTGGAATCATGCACAGTATTCACAAGCGAGTGGGGTTTGAGGTTTCAGTCAGTAATGCAAATACATTCAGCATCACTAAGGCTGGTTGCCCTTGCTGGAGTGTAGGCAGACACCCAGGTTACAAATGGTGCTGGTCTGAAAAAGCAGTTTGGACATGTGCTTTTTAAAAAATCTGAAAAGTGGATTCATAATGTGTCAGTCTGTAAAAGTGTTTATCACTTGCCAAAAAAAAGAGCAGTAAGTGTGCTTTCAAATTGGCAAAGAAATTTCGTTTTGTGACTAATGTGAAAACATGACTCTGTGTGCAAATAGGAATTACAGGCAGAGATTTATTGCGTATTGCTCTGGTGATTTCACAGTTGCATTAGATGGAAAGGGGGAGCCATTTTTTGGTGCAGAAGCTGACTCTTAGCACACAGGTAGCTGCTTACCATGTGGAATCATGCACAGTATTCACAAGCGAGTGGGGTTTGAGGTTTCAGTCAGTAATGCAAATACATTCAGCATCACTAAGGCTGGTTGCCCTTGCTGGAGTGTAGGCAGACACCCAGGTTACAAATGGTGCTGGTCTGAAAAAGCAGTTTGGACATGTGCTTTTTAAAAAATCTGAAAAGTGGATTCATAATGTGTCAGTCTGTAAAAGTGTTTATCACTTGCCAAAAAAAAGAGCAGTAAGTGTGCTTTCAAATTGGCAAAGAAATTTCGTTTTGTGACTAATGTGATAACATGACTCTGTGTGCAAATAGGAATTACAGGCAGAGATTTATTGCGTATTGCTCTGGTGATTTCACAGTTGCATTAGATGGAAAGGGGGAGCCATTTTTTGGTGCAGAAGCTGACTCTTAGCACACAGCCAGCTACTTACCATGTGGAATCATGCACAGTATTCACAAGCGAGTGGGGTTTGAGGTTTCAGTCAGTAATGCAAATACATTCAGCATCACTAAGGCTGGTTGCCCTTGCTGGAGTGTAGGCAGACACCCAGGTTACAAATGGTGCTGGTCTGAAAAAGCAGTTTGGACATGTGCTTTTTAAAAAATCTGAAAAGTGGATTAATGTGTCAGTCTGTAAAAGTGTTTATCACTTGCCAAAAAAAAGAGCAGTAAGTGTGCTTTCAAATTGGCAAAGAAATTTCGTTTTGTGACTAATGTGAAAACATGACTCTGTGTGCAAATAGGAATTACAGGCAGAGATTTATTGCGTATTGCTCTGGTGATTTCACAGTTGCATTAGATGGAAAGGGGGAGCCATTTTTTGGTGCAGAAGCTGACTCTTAGCACACAGCCAGCTACTTACCATGTGGAATCATGCACAGTATTCACAAGCGAGTGGGGTTTGAGGTTTCAGTCAGTAATGCAAATACATTCAGCATCACTAAGGCTGGTTGCCCTTGCTGGAGTGTAGGCAGACACCCAGGTTACAAATGGTGCTGGTCTGAAAAAGCAGTTTGGACATGTGCTTTTTAAAAAATATGAAAAGTGGATTCATAATGTGTCAGTCTGTAAAAGTGTTTATCACTTGCCAAAAAAAAGAGCAGTAAGTGTGCTTTCAAATTGGCAAAGAAATTTCGTTTTGTGACTAATGTGAAAACATGACTCTGTGTGCAAAGAGGAATTATAGGCAGAGATTTATTGCATATTGCTCTGGTGATTTCACAGTTGCATTAGATGGAAAGGGGGAGCCATTTCTTGGTGCAGAAGCAGACTCTTAGCACACACCCAGCTGCTTACTATGTGGAATCATGCACAGTATTCACAAGCGAGTGGGGTTTGAGGTTTCAGTCAGTAATGCAAATACATTCAGCATCACTAAGGCTGGTTGCCCTTGCTGGAGTGTAGGCAGTCACCCTGGTTACAAATGGTGATGGTCTGAAAAAGCAGTATGGACATGTGCTTTTTAAAAAATCTGAAAAGTGGATTCATAATGTGTCAGTCTGTAAAAGTGTTTATCACTAGCCAAAAAAAAGAGCAGTAAGTGTGCTTTCAAATTGGCAAAGAAATTTCGTTTTGTGACTAATGTGAAAACATGACTCTGTGTGCAAATAGGAATTACAGGCAGAGATGTATTGTGTATTGCTCTGGTGATTTCACAGTTGCATTAGATGGAAAGGGGGAGCCATTTTTTGGTGCAGAAGCTGACTCTTAGCACACAGGTAGCTGCTTACCATGTGGAATCATGCACAGTATTCACAAGCGAGTGGGGTTTGAGGTTTCAGTCAGTAATGCAAATACATTCAGCATCACTAAGGCTGTTTGCCCTTGCTGGAGTGTAGGCAGACACCCAGGTTACAAATGGTGCTGGTCTGAAAAAGCAGTTTGGACATGTGCTTTTTAAAAAATCTGAAAAGTGGATTCATAATGTGTTAGTCTGTAAAAGTGTTTATCACTTGCCAAAAAAAAGAGCAGTAAGTGTGCTTTCAAATTGGCAAAGAAATTTCGTTTTGTGACTAATGTGAAAACATGACTCTGTGTGCAAATAGGAATTACAGGCAGAGATTTATTGCGTATTGCTCTGGTGATTTCACAGTTGCATTAGATGGAAAGGGGGAGCCATTTTTTGGTGCAGAAGCTGACTCTTAGCACACAGCCAGCTACTTACCATGTGGAATCATGCACAGTATTCACAAGCGAGTGGGGTTTGAGGTTTCAGTCAGTAATGCAAATACATTCAGCATCACTAAGGCTGGTTGCCCTTGCTGGAGTGTAGGCAGACACCCAGGTTACAAATGGTGCTGGTCTGAAAAAGCAGTTTGGACATGTGCTTTTTAAAAAATCTGAAAAGTGGATTCATAATGTGTCAGTCTGTAAAAGTGTTTATCACTTGCCAAAAAAAAAGAGCAGTAAGTGTGCTTTCAAATTGGCAAAGAAATTTCGTTTTGTGACTAATGTGAAAACATGACTCTGTGTGCAAATAGGAATTACAGGCAGAGATTTATTGCGTATTGCTCTGGTGATTTCACAGATGCATTAGATGGAAAGGGGGAGCCATTTTTTGGTGCAGAAGCTGACTCTTAGCACACAGGTAGCTGCTTACCATGTGGAATCATGCACAGTATTCACAAGCGAGTGGGGTTTGAGGTTTCAGTCAGTAATGCAAATACATTCAGCATCACTAAGGCTGGTTGCCCTTGCTGGAGTGTAGGCAGACACCCAGGTTACAAATGGTGCTGGTCTGAAAAAGCAGTTTGGACATGTGCTTTTTAAAAAATCTGAAAAGTGGATTCATAATGTGTCAGTCTGTAAAAGTGTTTATCACTTGCCAAAAAAAAGAGCAGTAAGTGTGCTTTCAAATTGGCAAAGAAATTTCGTTTTGTGACTAATGTGAAAACATGACTCTGTGTGCAAATAGGAATTACAGGCAGAGATTTATTGCGTATTGCTCTGGTGATTTCACAGTTGCATTAGATGGAAAGGGGGAGCCATTTTTTGGTGCAGAAGCTGACTCTTAGCACACAGCCAGCTACTTACCATGTGGAATCATGCACAGTATTCACAAGCGAGTGGGGTTTGAGGTTTCAGTCAGTAATGCAAATACATTCAGCATCACTAAGGCTGGTTGCCCTTGCTGGAGTGTAGGCAGACACCCAGGTTACAAATGGTGCTGGTCTGAAAAAGCAGTTTGGACATGTGCTTTTTAAAAAATCTGAAAAGTGGATTCATAATGTGTCAGTCTGTAAAAGTGTTTATCACTTGCCAAAAAAAAGAGCAGTAAGTGTGCTTTCAAATTGGCAAAGAAATTTCGTTTTGTGACTAATGTGAAAACATGACTCTGTGTGCAAATAGGAATTACAGGCAGAGATTTATTGCGTATTGCTCTGGTGATTTCACAGTTGCATTAGATGGAAAGGGGGAGCCATTTTTTGGTGCAGAAGCTGACTCTTAGCACACAGGTAGCTGCTTACCATGTGGAATCATGCACAGTATTCACAAGCGAGTGGGGTTTGAGGTTTCAGTCAGTAATGCAAATACATTCAGCATCACTAAGGCTGGTTGCCCTTGCTGGAGTGTAGGCAGACACCCAGGTTACAAATGGTGCTGGTCTGAAAAAGCAGTTTGGACATGTGCTTTTTAAAAAATCTGAAAAGTGGATTCATAATGTGTCAGTCTGTAAAAGTGTTTATCACTTGCCAAAAAAAAGAGCAGTAAGTGTGCTTTCAAATTGGCAAAGAAATTTCGTTTTGTGACTAATGTGAAAACATGACTCTGTGTGCAAATAGGAATTACAGGCAGAGATTTATTGCGTATTGCTCTGGTGATTTCACAGTTGCATTAGATGGAAAGGGGGAGCCATTTTTTGGTGCAGAAGCTGACTCTTAGCACACAGCCAGCTACTTACCATGTGGAATCATGCACAGTATTCACAAGCGAGTGGGGTTTGAGGTTTCAGTCAGTAATGCAAATACATTCAGCATCACTAAGGCTGGTTGCCCTTGCTGGAGTGTAGGCAGACACCCAGGTTACAAATGGTGCTGGTCTGAAAAAGCAGTTTGGACATGTGCTTTTTAAAAAATATGAAAAGTGGATTCATAATGTGTCAGTCTGTAAAAGTGTTTATCACTTGCCAAAAAAAAGAGCAGTAAGTGTGCTTTCAATTTGGCAAAGAAATTTCGTTTTGTGACTAATGTGAAAACATGACTCTGTGTGCAAATAGGAATTACAGGCAGAGATTTATTGCGTATTGCTCTGGTGATTTCACAGTTGCATTAGATGGAAAGGGGGAGCCATTTTTTGGTGCAGAAGCTGACTCTTAGCACACAGGTAGCTGCTTACCATGTGGAATCATGCACAGTATTCACAAGCGAGTGGGGTTTGAGGTTTCAGTCAGTAATGCAAATACATTCAGCATCACTAAGGCTGGTTGCCCTTGCTGGAGTGTAGGCAGACACCCAGGTTACAAATGGTGCTGGTCTGAAAAAGCAGTTTGGACATGTGCTTTTTAAAAAATCTGAAAAGTGGATTCATAATGTGTCAGTCTGTAAAAGTGTTTATCACTTGCCAAAAAAAAGAGCAGTAAGTGTGCTTTCAAATTGGCAAAGAAATTTCGTTTTGTGACTAATGTGATAACATGACTCTGTGTGCAAATAGGAATTACAGGCAGAGATTTATTGCGTATTGCTCTGGTGATTTCACAGTTGCATTAGATGGAAAGGGGGAGCCATTTTTTGGTGCAGAAGCTGACTCTTAGCACACAGCCAGCTACTTACCATGTGGAATCATGCACAGTATTCACAAGCGAGTGGGGTTTGAGGTTTCAGTCAGTAATGCAAATACATTCAGCATCACTAAGGCTGGTTGCCCTTGCTGGAGTGTAGGCAGACACCCAGGTTACAAATGGTGCTGGTCTGAAAAAGCAGTTTGGACATGTGCTTTTTAAAAAATATGAAAAGTGGATTCATAATGTGTCAGTCTGTAAAAGTGTTTATCACTTGCCAAAAAAAAGAGCAGTAAGTGTGCTTTCAAATTGGCAAAGAAATTTCGTTTTGTGACTAATGTGAAAACATGACTCTGTGTGCAAAGAGGAATTATAGGCAGAGATTTATTGCGTATTGCTCTGGTGATTTCACAGTTGCATTAGATGGAAAGGGGGAGCCATTTCTTGGTGCAGAAGCAGACTCTTAGCACACACCCAGCTGCTTACTATGTGGAATCATGCACAGTATTCACAAGCGAGTGGGGTTTGAGGTTTCAGTCAGTAATGCAAATACATTCAGCATCACTAAGGCTGGTTGCCCTTGCTGGAGTGTAGGCAGTCACCCTGGTTACAAATGGTGATGGTCTGAAAAAGCAGTTTGGACATGTGCTTTTTAAAAAATCTGAAAAGTGGATTCATAATGTGTCAGTCTGTAAAAGTGTTTATCACTAGCCAAAAAAAAGAGCAGTAAGTGTGCTTTCAAATTGGCAAAGAAATTTCGTTTTGTGACTAATGTGAAAACATGACTCTGTGTGCAAATAGGAATTACAGGCAGAGATGTATTGTGTATTGCTCTGGTGATTTCACAGTTGCATTAGATGGAAAGGGGGAGCCATTTTTTGGTGCAGAAGCTGACTCTTAGCACACAGGTAGCTGCTTACCATGTGGAATCATGCACAGTATTCACAAGCGAGTGGGGTTTGAGGTTTCAGTCAGTAATGCAAATACATTCAGCATCACTAAGGCTGTTTGCCCTTGCTGGAGTGTAGGCAGACACCCAGGTTACAAATGGTGCTGGTCTGAAAAAGCAGTTTGGACATGTGCTTTTTAAAAAATCTGAAAAGTGGATTCATAATGTGTTAGTCTGTAAAAGTGTTTATCACTTGCCAAAAAAAAGAGCAGTAAGTGTGCTTTCAAATTGGCAAAGAAATTTCGTTTTGTGACTAATGTGAAAACATGACTCTGTGTGCAAATAGGAATTACAGGCAGAGATTTATTGCGTATTGCTCTGGTGATTTCACAGTTGCATTAGATGGAAAGGGAGAGCCATTTTTTGGTGCAGAAGCTGACTCTTAGCACACAGCCAGCTACTTACCATGTGGAATCATGCACAGTATTCACAAGCGAGTGGGGTTTGAGGTTTCAGTCAGTAATGCAAATACATTCAGCATCACTAAGGCTGGTTGCCCTTGCTGGAGTGTAGGCAGACACCCAGGTTACAAATGGTGCTGGTCTGAAAAAGCAGTTTGGACATGTGCTTTTTAAAAAATCTGAAAAGTGGATTCATAATGTGTCAGTCTGTAAAAGTGTTTATCACTTGCCAAAAAAAAAGAGCAGTAAGTGTGCTTTCAAATTGGCAAAGAAATTTCGTTTTGTGACTAATGTGAAAACATGACTCTGTGTGCAAATAGGAATTACAGGCAGAGATTTATTGCGTATTGCTCTGGTGATTTCACAGATGCATTAGATGGAAAGGGGGAGCCATTTTTTGGTGCAGAAGCTGACTCTTAGCACACAGGTAGCTGCTTACCATGTGGAATCATGCACAGTATTCACAAGCGAGTGGGGTTTGAGGTTTCAGTCAGTAATGCAAATACATTCAGCATCACTAAGGCTGGTTGCCCTTGCTGGAGTGTAGGCAGACACCCAGGTTACAAATGGTGCTGGTCTGAAAAAGCAGTTTGGACATGTGCTTTTTAAAAAATCTGAAAAGTGGATTCATAATGTGTCAGTCTGTAAAAGTGTTTATCACTTGCCAAAAAAAAGAGCAGTAAGTGTGCTTTCAAATTGGCAAAGAAATTTCGTTTTGTGACTAATGTGAAAACATGACTCTGTGTGCAAATAGGAATTACAGGCAGAGATTTATTGCGTATTGCTCTGGTGATTTCACAGTTGCATTAGATGGAAAGGGGGAGCCATTTTTTGGTGCAGAAGCTGACTCTTAGCACACAGGTAGCTGCTTACCATGTGGAATCATGCACAGTATTCACAAGCGAGTGGGGTTTGAGGTTTCAGTCAGTAATGCAAATACATTCAGCATCACTAAGGCTGGTTGCCCTTGCTGGAGTGTAGGCAGACACCCAGGTTACAAATGGTGCTGGTCTGAAAAAGCAGTTTGGACATGTGCTTTTTAAAAAATCTGAAAAGTGGATTCATAATGTGTCAGTCTGTAAAAGTGTTTATCACTTGCCAAAAAAAAGAGCAGTAAGTGTGCTTTCAAATTGGCAAAGAAATTTCGTTTTGTGACTAATGTGAAAACATGACTCTGTGTGCAAATAGGAATTACAGGCAGAGATTTATTGCGTATTGCTCTGGTGATTTCACAGTTGCATTAGATGGAAAGGGGGAGCCATTTTTTGGTGCAGAAGCTGACTCTTAGCACACAGCCAGCTACTTACCATGTGGAATCATGCACAGTATTCACAAGCGAGTGGGGTTTGAGGTTTCAGTCAGTAATGCAAATACATTCAGCATCACTAAGGCTGGTTGCCCTTGCTGGAGTGTAGGCAGACACCCAGGTTACAAATGGTGCTGGTCTGAAAAAGCAGTTTGGACATGTGCTTTTTAAAAAATATGAAAAGTGGATTCATAATGTGTCAGTCTGTAAAAGTGTTTATCACTTGCCAAAAAAAAGAGCAGTAAGTGTGCTTTCAATTTGGCAAAGAAATTTCGTTTTGTGACTAATGTGAAAACATGACTCTGTGTGCAAATAGGAATTACAGGCAGAGATTTATTGCGTATTGCTCTGGTGATTTCACAGTTGCATTAGATGGAAAGGGGGAGCCATTTTTTGGTGCAGAAGCAGACTCTTAGCACACAGCCAGCTACTTACCATGTGGAATCATGCACAGTATTCACAAGCGAGTGGGGTTTGAGGTTTCAGTCAGTAATGCAAACACATTCAGCATCACTAAGGCTGGTTGCCGTTGCTGGAGTGTAGGCAGTCACCCAGGTTACAAATGGTGCTGGTCTGAAAAAGCAGTTTGGACATGTGCTTTTTAAAAAATCTGAAAAGTGGATTCATAATGTGTCAGTCTGTAAAAGTGTTTATCACTAGCCAAAAAAAAGAGCAGTAAGTGTGCTTTCAAATTGGCAAAGAAATTTTGTTTTGTGACTAATGTGAAAACATGACTCTGTGTGCAAATAGGAATTACAGGCAGAGATTTATTGTGTATTGCTCTGGTGATTTCACAGTTGCATTAGATGGAAAGGGGGAGCCATTTTTTGGTGCAGAAGCTGACTCTTAGCACACAGGTAGCTGCTTACCATGTGGAATCATGCACAGTATTCACAAGCGAGTGGGGTTTGAGGTTTCAGTCAGTAATGCAAATACATTCAGCATCACTAAGGCTGTTTGCCCTTGCTGGAGTGTAGGCAGACACCCAGGTTACAAATGGTGCTGGTCTGAAAAAGCAGTTTGGACATGTGCTTTTTAAAAAATCTGAAAAGTGGATTCATAATGTGTTAGTCTGTAAAAGTGTTTATCACTTGCCAAAAAAAAGAGCAGTAAGTGTGCTTTCAAATTGGCAAAGAAATTTCGTTTTGTGACTAATGTGAAAACATGACTCTGTGTGCAAATAGGAATTACAGGCAGAGATTTATTGCGTATTGCTCTGGTGATTTCACAGTTGCATTAGATGGAAAGGGGGAGCCATTTTTTGGTGCAGAAGCTGACTCTTAGCACACAGCCAGCTACTTACCATGTGGAATCATGCACAGTATTCACAAGCGAGTGGGGTTTGAGGTTTCAGTCAGTAATGCAAATACATTCAGCATCACTAAGGCTGGTTGCCCTTGCTGGAGTGTAGGCAGACACCCAGGTTACAAATGGTGCTGGTCTGAAAAAGCAGTTTGGACATGTGCTTTTTAAAAAATCTGAAAAGTGGATTCATAATGTGTCAGTCTGTAAAAGTGTTTATCACTTGCCAAAAAAAAGAGCAGTAAGTGTGCTTTCAAATTGGCAAAGAAATTTCGTTTTGTGACTAATGTGAAAACATGACTCTGTGTGCAAATAGGAATTACAGGCAGAGATTTATTGCGTATTGCTCTGGTGATTTCACAGATGCATTAGATGGAAAGGGGGAGCCATTTTTTGGTGCAGAAGCTGACTCTTAGCACACAGGTAGCTGCTTACCATGTGGAATCATGCACAGTATTCACAAGCGAGTGGGGTTTGAGGTTTCAGTCAGTAATGCAAATACATTCAGCATCACTAAGGCTGGTTGCCCTTGCTGGAGTGTAGGCAGACACCCAGGTTACAAATGGTGCTGGTCTGAAAAAGCAGTTTGGACATGTGCTTTTTAAAAAATCTGAAAAGTGGATTCATAATGTGTCAGTCTGTAAAAGTGTTTATCACTTGCCAAAAAAAAGAGCAGTAAGTGTGCTTTCAAATTGGCAAAGAAATTTCGTTTTGTGACTAATGTGAAAACATGACTCTGTGTGCAAATAGGAATTACAGGCAGAGATTTATTGCGTATTGCTCTGGTGATTTCACAGTTGCATTAGATGGAAAGGGGGAGCCATTTTTTGGTGCAGAAGCTGACTCTTAGCACACAGCCAGCTACTTACCATGTGGAATCATGCACAGTATTCACAAGCGAGTGGGGTTTGAGGTTTCAGTCAGTAATGCAAATACATTCAGCATCACTAAGGCTGGTTGCCCTTGCTGGAGTGTAGGCAGACACCCAGGTTACAAATGGTGCTGGTCTGAAAAAGCAGTTTGGACATGTGCTTTTTAAAAAATCTGAAAAGTGGATTCATAATGTGTCAGTCTGTAAAAGTGTTTATCACTTGCCAAAAAAAAGAGCAGTAAGTGTGCTTTCAAATTGGCAAAGAAATTTCGTTTTGTGACTAATGTGAAAACATGACTCTGTGTGCAAATAGGAATTACAGGCAGAGATTTATTGCGTATTGCTCTGGTGATTTCACAGTTGCATTAGATGGAAAGAGGGAGCCATTTTTTGGTGCAGAAGCTGACTCTTAGCACACAGGTAGCTGCTTACCATGTGGAATCATGCACAGTATTCACAAGCGAGTGGGGTTTGAGGTTTCAGTCAGTAATGCAAATACATTCAGCATCACTAAGGCTGGTTGCCCTTGCTGGAGTGTAGGCAGACACCCAGGTTACAAATGGTGCTGGTCTGAAAAAGCAGTTTGGACATGTGCTTTTTAAAAAATCTGAAAAGTGGATTCATAATGTGTCAGTCTGTAAAAGTGTTTATCACTTGCCAAAAAAAAGAGCAGTAAGTGTGCTTTCAAATTGGCAAAGAAATTTCGTTTTGTGACTAATGTGAAAACATGACTCTGTGTGCAAATAGGAATTACAGGCAGAGATTTATTGCGTATTGCTCTGGTGATTTCACAGTTGCATTAGATGGAAAGGGGGAGCCATTTTTTGGTGCAGAAGCTGACTCTTAGCACACAGGTAGCTGCTTACCATGTGGAATCATGCACAGTATTCACAAGCGAGTAGGGTTTGAGGTTTCAGTCAGTAATGCAAATACATTCAGCATCACTAAGGCTGGTTGCCCTTGCTGGAGTGTAGGCAGACACCCAGGTTACAAATGGTGCTGGTCTGAAAAAGCAGTTTGGACATGTGCTTTTTAAAAAATCTGAAAAGTGGATTCATAATGTGTCAGTCTGTAAAAGTGTTTATCACTTGCCAAAAAAAAGAGCAGTAAGTGTGCTTTCAAATTGGCAAAGAAATTTCGTTTTGTGACTAATGTGAAAACATGACTCTGTGTGCAAATAGGAATTACAGGCAGAGATTTATTGCGTATTGCTCTGGTGATTTCACAGTTGCATTAGATGGAAAGGGGGAGCCATTTTTTGGTGCAGAAGCAGACTCTTAGCACACAGTCAGCTACTTACCATGTGGAATCATGCACAGTATTCACAAGCGAGTGGGGTTTGAGGTTTCAGTCAGTAATGCAAACACATTCAGCATCACTAAGGCTGGTTGCCGTTGCTGGAGTGTAGGCAGACACCCAGGTTACAAATGATGCTGGTCTGAAAAAGCAGTTTGGACATGTGCTTTTTAAAAAATCTGAAAAGTGGATTCATAATGTGTCAGTCTGTAAAAGTGTTTATCACTTGCCAAAAAAAAGAGCAGTAAGTGTGCTTTCAAATTGGCAAAGAAATTTCGTTTTGTGACTAATGTGAAAACATGACTCTGTGTGCAAAGAGGAATTATAGGCAGAGATTTATTGCGTATTGCTCTGGTGATTTCACAGTTGCATTAGATGGAAAGGGGGAGCCATTTCTTGGTGCAGAAGCAGACTCTTAGCACACACCCAGCTGCTTACTATGTGGAATCATGCACAGTATTCACATGCGAGTGGGGTTTGAGGTTTCAGTCAGTAATGCAAATACATTCAGCATCACTAAGGCTGGTTGCCCTTGCTGGAGTGTAGGCAGTCACCCAGGTTACAAATGGTGATGGTCTGAAAAAGCAGTTTGGACATGTGCTTTTTAAAAAATCTGAAAAGTGGATTCATAATGTGTCAGTCTGTAAAAGTGTTTATCACTAGCCAAAAAAAAGAGCAGTAAGTGTGCTTTCAAATTGGCAAAGAAATTTCGTTTTGTGACTAATGTGAAAACATGACTCTGTGTGCAAATAGGAATTACAGGCAGAGATTTATTGTGTATTGCTCTGGTGATTTCACAGTTGCATTAGATGGAAAGGGGGAGCCATTTTTTGGTGCAGAAGCTGACTCTTAGCACACAGGTAGCTGCTTACCATGTGGAATCATGCACAGTATTCACAAGCGAGTGGGGTTTGAGGTTTCAGTCAGTAATGCAAATACATTCAGCATCACTAAGGCTGTTTGCCCTTGCTGGAGTGTAGGCAGACACTCAGGTTACAAATGGTGCTGGTCTGAAAAAGCAGTTTGGACATGTGCTTTTTAAAAAATCTGAAAAGTGGATTCATAATGTGTTAGTCTGTAAAAGTGTTTATCACTTGCCAAAAAAAAGAGCAGTAAGTGTGCTTTCAAATTGGCAAAGAAATTTCGTTTTGTGACTAATGTGAAAACATGACTCTGTGTGCAAATAGGAATTACAGGCAGAGATTTATTGCGTATTGCTCTGGTGATTTCACAGTTGCATTAGATGGAAAGGGGGAGCCATTTTTTGGTGCAGAAGCTGACTCTTAGCACACAGCCAGCTACTTACCATGTGGAATCATGCACAGTATTCACAAGCGAGTGGGGTTTGAGGTTTCAGTCAGTAATGCAAATACATTCAGCATCACTAAGGCTGGTTGCCCTTGCTGGAGTGTAGGCAGACACCCAGGTTACAAATGGTGCTGGTCTGAAAAAGCAGTTTGGACATGTGCTTTTTAAAAAATCTGAAAAGTGGATTCATAATGTGTCAGTCTGTAAAAGTGTTTATCACTTGCCAAAAAAAAGAGCAGTAAGTGTGCTTTCAAATTGGCAAAGAAATTTCGTTTTGTGACTAATGTGAAAACATGACTCTGTGTGCAAATAGGAATTACAGGCAGAGATTTATTGCGTATTGCTCTGGTGATTTCACAGATGCATTAGATGGAAAGGGGGAGCCATTTTTTGGTGCAGAAGCTGACTCTTAGCACACAGGTAGCTGCTTACCATGTGGAATCATGCACAGTATTCACAAGCGAGTGGGGTTTGAGGTTTCAGTCAGTAATGCAAATACATTCAGCATCACTAAGGCTGGTTGCCCTTGCTGGAGTGTAGGCAGACACCCAGGTTACAAATGGTGCTGGTCTGAAAAAGCATTTTGGACATGTGCTTTTTAAAAAATCTGAAAAGTGGATTCATAATGTGTCAGTCTGTAAAAGTGTTTATCACTTGCCAAAAAAAAGAGCAGTAAGTGTGCTTTCAAATTGGCAAAGAAATTTCGTTTTGTGACTAATGTGAAAACATGACTCTGTGTGCAAATAGGAATTACAGGCAGAGATTTATTGCGTATTGCTCTGGTGATTTCACAGTTGCATTAGATGGAAAGGGGGAGCCATTTTTTGGTGCAGAAGCTGACTCTTAGCACACAGCCAGCTACTTACCATGTGGAATCATGCACAGTATTCACAAGCGAGTGGGGTTTGAGGTTTCAGTCAGTAATGCAAATACATTCAGCATCACTTAGGCTGGTTGCCCTTGCTGGAGTGTAGGCAGACACCCAGGTTACAAATGGTGCTGGTCTGAAAAAGCAGTTTGGACATGTGCTTTTTAAAAAATCTGAAAAGTGGATTCATAATGTGTCAGTCTGTAAAAGTGTTTATCACTTGCCAAAAAAAAGAGCAGTAAGTGTGCTTTCAAATTGGCAAAGAAATTTCGTTTTGTGACTAATGTGAAAACATGACTCTGTGTGCAAATAGGAATTACAGGCAGAGATTTATTGCGTATTGCTCTGGTGATTTCACAGTTGCATTAGATGGAAAGGGGGAGCCATTTTTTGGTGCAGAAGCTGACTCTTAGCACACAGGTAGCTGCTTACCATGTGGAATCATGCACAGTATTCACAAGCGAGTGGGGTTTGAGGTTTCAGTCAGTAATGCAAATACATTCAGCATCACTAAGGCTGGTTGCCCTTGCTGGAGTGTAGGCAGACACCCAGGTTACAAATGGTGCTGGTCTGAAAAAGCAGTTTGGACATGTGCTTTTTAAAAAATCTGAAAAGTGGATTCATAATGTGTCAGTCTGTAAAAGTGTTTATCACTTGCCAAAAAAAAGAGCAGTAAGTGTGCTTTCAAATTGGCAAAGAAATTTCGTTTTGTGACTAATGTGAAAACATGACTCTGTGTGCAAATAGGAATTACAGGCAGAGATTTATTGCGTATTGCTCTGGTGATTTCACAGTTGCATTAGATGGAAAGGGGGAGCCATTTTTTGGTGCAGAAGCTGACTCTTAGCACACAGCCAGCTACTTACCATGTGGAATCATGCACAGTATTCACAAGCGAGTGGGGTTTGAGGTTTCAGTCAGTAATGCAAATACATTCAGCATCACTAAGGCTGGTTGCCCTTGCTGGAGTGTAGGCAGACACCCAGGTTACAAATGGTGCTGGTCTGAAAAAGCAGTTTGGACATGTGCTTTTTAAAAAATCTGAAAAGTGGATTCATAATGTGTCAGTCTGTAAAAGTGTTTATCACTTGCCAAAAAAAAGAGCAGTAAGTGTGCTTTCAAATTGGCAAAGAAATTTCGTTTTGTGACTAATGTGAAAACATGACTCTGTGTGCAAATAGGAATTACAGGCAGAGATTTATTGCGTATTGCTCTGGTGATTTCACAGTTGCATTAGATGGAAAGGGGGAGCCATTTTTTGGTGCAGAAGCTGACTCTTAGCACACAGCCAGCTACTTACCATGTGGAATCATGCACAGTATTCACAAGCGAGTGGGGTTTGAGGTTTCAGTCAGTAATGCAAATACATTCAGCATCACTAAGGCTGGTTGCCCTTGCTGGAGTGTAGGCAGATACCCAGGTTACAAATGGTGCTGGTCTGAAAAAGCAGTTTGGACATGTGCTTTTTAAAAAATCTGAAAAGTGGATTCATAATGTGTCAGTCTGTAAAAGTGTTTATCACTTGCCAAAAAAAAGAGCAGTAAGTGTGCTTTCAAATTGGCAAAGAAATTTCGTTTTGTGACTAATGTGAAAACATGACTCTGTGTGCAAATAGGAATTACAGGCAGAGATTTATTGCGTATTGCTCTGGTGATTTCACAGTTGCATTAGATGGAAAGGGGGAGCCATTTTTTGGTGCAGAAGCTGACTCTTAGCACACAGCCAGCTACTTACCATGTGGAATCATGCACAGTATTCACAAGCGAGTGGGGTTTGAGGTTTCAGTCAGTAATGCAAATACATTCAGCATCACTAAGGCTGGTTGCCCTTGCTGGAGTGTAGGCAGACACCCAGGTTACAAATGGTGCTGGTCTGAAAAAGCAGTTTGGACATGTGCTTTTTAAAAAATCTGAAAAGTGGATTCATAATGTGTCAGTCTGTAAAAGTGTTTATCACTTGCCAAAAAAAAGAGCAGTAAGTGTGCTTTCAAATTGGCAAAGAAATTTCGTTTTGTGACTAATGTGAAAACATGACTCTGTGTGCAAATAGGAATTACAGGCAGAGATTTATTGCGTATTGCTCTGGTGATTTCACAGATGCATTAGATGGAAAGGGGGAGCCATTTTTTGGTGCAGAAGCTGACTCTTAGCACACAGGTAGCTGCTTACCATGTGGAATCATGCACAGTATTCACAAGCGAGTGGGGTTTGAGGTTTCAGTCAGTAATGCAAATACATTCAGCATCACTAAGGCTGGTTGCCCTTGCTGGAGTGTAGGCAGACACCCAGGTTACAAATGGTGCTGGTCTGAAAAAGCAGTTTGGACATGTGCTTTTTAAAAAATCTGAAAAGTGGATTCATAATGTGTCAGTCTGTAAAAGTGTTTATCACTTGCCAAAAAAAAGAGCAGTAAGTGTGCTTTCAAATTGGCAAAGAAATTTCGTTTTGTGACTAATGTGAAAACATGACTCTGTGTGCAAATAGGAATTACAGGCAGAGATTTATTGCGTATTGCTCTGGTGATTTCACAGTTGCATTAGATGGAAAGGGGGAGCCATTTTTTGGTGCAGAAGCTGACTCTTAGCACACAGCCAGCTACTTACCATGTGGAATCATGCACAGTATTCACAAGCGAGTGGGGTTTGAGGTTTCAGTCAGTAATGCAAATACATTCAGCATCACTAAGGCTGGTTGCCCTTGCTGGAGTGTAGGCAGACACCCAGGTTACAAATGGTGCTGGTCTGAAAAAGCAGTTTGGACATGTGCTTTTTAAAAAATCTGAAAAGTGGATTCATAATGTGTCAGTCTGTAAAAGTGTTTATCACTTGCCAAAAAAAAGAGCAGTAAGTGTGCTTTCAAATTGGCAAAGAAATTTCGTTTTGTGACTAATGTGAAAACATGACTCTGTGTGCAAATAGGAATTACAGGCAGAGATTTATTGCGTATTGCTCTGGTGATTTCACAGTTGCATTAGATGGAAAGGGGGAGCCATTTTTTGGTGCAGAAGCTGACTCTTAGCACACAGGTAGCTGCTTACCATGTGGAATCATGCACAGTATTCACAAGCGAGTGGGGTTTGAGGTTTCAGTCAGTAATGCAAATACATTCAGCATCACTAAGGCTGGTTGCCCTTGCTGGAGTGTAGGCAGACACCCAGGTTACAAATGGTGCTGGTCTGAAAAAGCAGTTTGGACATGTGCTTTTTAAAAAATCTGAAAAGTGGATTCATAATGTGTCAGTCTGTAAAAGTGTTTATCACTTGCCAAAAAAAAGAGCAGTAAGTGTGCTTTCAAATTGGCAAAGAAATTTCGTTTTGTGACTAATGTGAAAACATGACTCTGTGTGCAAATAGGAATTACAGGCAGAGATTTATTGCGTATTGCTCTGGTGATTTCACAGTTGCATTAGATGGAAAGGGGGAGCCATTTTTTGGTGCAGAAGCTGACTCTTAGCACACAGCCAGCTACTTACCATGTGGAATCATGCACAGTATTCACAAGCGAGTGGGGTTTGAGGTTTCAGTCAGTAATGCAAATACATTCAGCATCACTAAGGCTGGTTGCCCTTGCTGGAGTGTAGGCAGTCACCCAGGTTACAAATGGTGCTGGTCTGAAAAAGCAGTTTGGACATGTGCTTTTTAAAAAATCTGAAAAGTGGATTCATAATGTGTCAGTCTGTAAAAGTGTTTATCACTTGCCAAAAAAAAGAGCAGTAAGTGTGCTTTCAAATTGGCAAAGAAATTTCGTTTTGTGACTAATGTGAAAACATGACTCTGTGTGCAAAGAGGAATTATAGGCAGAGATTTATTGCGTATTGCTCTGGTGATTTCACAGTTGCATTAGATGGAAAGGGGGAGCCATTTTTTGGTGCAGAAGCTGACTCTTAGCACACAGGTAGCTGCTTACCATGTGGAATCATGCACAGTATTCACAAGCGAGTAGGGTTTGAGGTTTCAGTCAGTAATGCAAATACATTCAGCATCACTAAGGCTGGTTGCCCTTGCTGGAGTGTAGGCAGACACCCAGGTTACAAATGGTGCTGGTCTGAAAAAGCAGTTTGGACATGTGCTTTTTAAAAAATCTGAAAAGTGGATTCATAATGTGTCAGTCTGTAAAAGTGTTTATCACTTGCCAAAAAAAAGAGCAGTAAGTGTGCTTTCAAATTGGCAAAGAAATTTCGTTTTGTGACTAATGTGAAAACATGACTCTGTGTGCAAATAGGAATTACAGGCAGAGATTTATTGCGTATTGCTCTGGTGATTTCACAGTTGCATTAGATGGAAAGGGGGAGCCATTTTTTGGTGCAGAAGCAGACTCTTAGCACACAGTCAGCTACTTACCATGTGGAATCATGCACAGTATTCACAAGCGAGTGGGGTTTGAGGTTTCAGTCAGTAATGCAAACACATTCAGCATCACTAAGGCTGGTTGCCGTTGCTGGAGTGTAGGCAGACACCCAGGTTACAAATGATGCTGGTCTGAAAAAGCAGTTTGGACATGTGCTTTTTAAAAAATCTGAAAAGTGGATTCATAATGTGTCAGTCTGTAAAAGTGTTTATCACTTGCCAAAAAAAAGAGCAGTAAGTGTGCTTTCAAATTGGCAAAGAAATTTCGTTTTGTGACTAATGTGAAAACATGACTCTGTGTGCAAAGAGGAATTATAGGCAGAGATTTATTGCGTATTGCTCTGGTGATTTCACAGTTGCATTAGATGGAAAGGGGGTGCCATTTCTTGGTGCAGAAGCAGACTCTTAGCACACACCCAGCTGCTTACTATGTGGAATCATGCACAGTATTCACATGCGAGTGGGGTTTGAGGTTTCAGTCAGTAATGCAAATACATTCAGCATCACTAAGGCTGGTTGCCCTTGCTGGAGTGTAGGCAGTCACCCAGGTTACAAATGGTGATGGTCTGAAAAAGCAGTTTGGACATGTGCTTTTTAAAAAATCTGAAAAGTGGATTCATAATGTGTCAGTCTGTAAAAGTGTTTATCACTAGCCAAAAAAAAGAGCAGTAAGTGTGCTTTCAAATTGGCAAAGAAATTTCGTTTTGTGACTAATGTGAAAACATGACTCTGTGTGCAAATAGGAATTACAGGCAGAGATTTATTGTGTATTGCTCTGGTGATTTCACAGTTGCATTAGATGGAAAGGGGGAGCCATTTTTTGGTGCAGAAGCTGACTCTTAGCACACAGGTAGCTGCTTACCATGTGGAATCATGCACAGTATTCACAAGCGAGTGGGGTTTGAGGTTTCAGTCAGTAATGCAAATACATTCAGCATCACTAAGGCTGTTTGCCCTTGCTGGAGTGTAGGCAGACACTCAGGTTACAAATGGTGCTGGTCTGAAAAAGCAGTTTGGACATGTGCTTTTTAAAAAATCTGAAAAGTGGATTCATAATGTGTTAGTCTGTAAAAGTGTTTATCACTTGCCAAAAAAAAGAGCAGTAAGTGTGCTTTCAAATTGGCAAAGAAATTTCGTTTTGTGACTAATGTGAAAACATGACTCTGTGTGCAAATAGGAATTACAGGCAGAGATTTATTGCGTATTGCTCTGGTGATTTCACAGTTGCATTAGATGGAAAGGGGGAGCCATTTTTTGGTGCAGAAGCTGACTCTTAGCACACAGCCAGCTACTTACCATGTGGAATCATGCACAGTATTCACAAGCGAGTGGGGTTTGAGGTTTCAGTCAGTAATGCAAATACATTCAGCATCACTAAGGCTGGTTGCCCTTGCTGGAGTGTAGGCAGACACCCAGGTTACAAATGGTGCTGGTCTGAAAAAGCAGTTTGGACATGTGCTTTTTAAAAAATCTGAAAAGTGGATTCATAATGTGTCAGTCTGTAAAAGTGTTTATCACTTGCCAAAAAAAAGAGCAGTAAGTGTGCTTTCAAATTGGCAAAGAAATTTCGTTTTGTGACTAATGTGAAAACATGACTCTGTGTGCAAATAGGAATTACAGGCAGAGATTTATTGCGTATTGCTCTGGTGATTTCACAGATGCATTAGATGGAAAGGGGGAGCCATTTTTTGGTGCAGAAGCTGACTCTTAGCACACAGGTAGCTGCTTACCATGTGGAATCATGCACAGTATTCACAAGCGAGTGGGGTTTGAGGTTTCAGTCAGTAATGCAAATACATTCAGCATCACTAAGGCTGGTTGCCCTTGCTGGAGTGTAGGCAGACACCCAGGTTACAAATGGTGCTGGTCTGAAAAAGCATTTTGGACATGTGCTTTTTAAAAAATCTGAAAAGTGGATTCATAATGTGTCAGTCTGTAAAAGTGTTTATCACTTGCCAAAAAAAAGAGCAGTAAGTGTGCTTTCAAATTGGCAAAGAAATTTCGTTTTGTGACTAATGTGAAAACATGACTCTGTGTGCAAATAGGAATTACAGGCAGAGATTTATTGCGTATTGCTCTGGTGATTTCACAGTTGCATTAGATGGAAAGGGGGAGCCATTTTTTGGTGCAGAAGCTGACTCTTAGCACACAGCCAGCTACTTACCATGTGGAATCATGCACAGTATTCACAAGCGAGTGGGGTTTGAGGTTTCAGTCAGTAATGCAAATACATTCAGCATCACTTAGGCTGGTTGCCCTTGCTGGAGTGTAGGCAGACACCCAGGTTACAAATGGTGCTGGTCTGAAAAAGCAGTTTGGACATGTGCTTTTTAAAAAATCTGAAAAGTGGATTCATAATGTGTCAGTCTGTAAAAGTGTTTATCACTTGCCAAAAAAAAGAGCAGTAAGTGTGCTTTCAAATTGGCAAAGAAATTTCGTTTTGTGACTAATGTGAAAACATGACTCTGTGTGCAAATAGGAATTACAGGCAGAGATTTATTGCGTATTGCTCTGGTGATTTCACAGTTGCATTAGATGGAAAGGGGGAGCCATTTTTTGGTGCAGAAGCTGACTCTTAGCACACAGGTAGCTGCTTACCATGTGGAATCATGCACAGTATTCACAAGCGAGTGGGGTTTGAGGTTTCAGTCAGTAATGCAAATACATTCAGCATCACTAAGGCTGGTTGCCCTTGCTGGAGTGTAGGCAGACACCCAGGTTACAAATGGTGCTGGTCTGAAAAAGCAGTTTGGACATGTGCTTTTTAAAAAATCTGAAAAGTGGATTCATAATGTGTTAGTCTGTAAAAGTGTTTATCACTTGCCAAAAAAAAGAGCAGTAAGTGTGCTTTCAAATTGGCAAAGAAATTTCGTTTTGTGACTAATGTGAAAACATGACTCTGTGTGCAAATAGGAATTACAGGCAGAGATTTATTGCGTATTGCTCTGGTGATTTCACAGTTGCATTAGATGGAAAGGGGGAGCCATTTTTTGGTGCAGAAGCTGACTCTTAGCACACAGCCAGCTACTTACCATGTGGAATCATGCACAGTATTCACAAGCGAGTGGGGTTTGAGGTTTCAGTCAGTAATGCAAATACATTCAGCATCACTAAGGCTGGTTGCCCTTGCTGGAGTGTAGGCAGACACCCAGGTTACAAATGGTGCTGGTCTGAAAAAGCAGTTTGGACATGTGCTTTTTAAAAAATCTGAAAAGTGGATTCATAATGTGTCAGTCTGTAAAAGTGTTTATCACTTGCCAAAAAAAAGAGCAGTAAGTGTGCTTTCAAATTGGCAAAGAAATTTCGTTTTGTGACTAATGTGAAAACATGACTCTGTGTGCAAATAGGAATTACAGGCAGAGATTTATTGCGTATTGCTCTGGTGATTTCACAGATGCATTAGATGGAAAGGGGGAGCCATTTTTTGGTGCAGAAGCTGACTCTTAGCACACAGGTAGCTGCTTACCATGTGGAATCATGCACAGTATTCACAAGCGAGTGGGGTTTGAGGTTTCAGTCAGTAATGCAAATACATTCAGCATCACTAAGGCTGGTTGCCCTTGCTGGAGTGTAGGCAGACACCCAGGTTACAAATGGTGCTGGTCTGAAAAAGCATTTTGGACATGTGCTTTTTAAAAAATCTGAAAAGTGGATTCATAATGTGTCAGTCTGTAAATGTGTTTATCACTTGCCAAAAAAAAGAGCAGTAAGTGTGCTTTCAAATTGGCAAAGAAATTTCGTTTTGTGACTAATGTGAAAACATGACTCTGTGTGCAAATAGGAATTACAGGCAGAGATTTATTGCGTATTGCTCTGGTGATTTCACAGTTGCATTAGATGGAAAGGGGGAGCCATTTTTTGGTGCAGAAGCTGACTCTTAGCACACAGCCAGCTACTTACCATGTGGAATCATGCACAGTATTCACAAGCGAGTGGGGTTTGAGGTTTCAGTCAGTAATGCAAATACATTCAGCATCACTTAGGCTGGTTGCCCTTGCTGGAGTGTAGGCAGACACCCAGGTTACAAATGGTGCTGGTCTGAAAAAGCAGTTTGGACATGTGCTTTTTAAAAAATCTGAAAAGTGGATTCATAATGTGTCAGTCTGTAAAAGTGTTTATCACTTGCCAAAAAAAAGAGCAGTAAGTGTGCTTTCAAATTGGCAAAGAAATTTCGTTTTGTGACTAATGTGAAAACATGACTCTGTGTGCAAATAGGAATTACAGGCAGAGATTTATTGCGTATTGCTCTGGTGATTTCACAGTTGCATTAGATGGAAAGGGGGAGCCATTTTTTGGTGCAGAAGCTGACTCTTAGCACACAGGTAGCTGCTTACCATGTGGAATCATGCACAGTATTCACAAGCGAGTGGGGTTTGAGGTTTCAGTCAGTAATGCAAATACATTCAGCATCACTAAGGCTGGTTGCCCTTGCTGGAGTGTAGGCAGACACCCAGGTTACAAATGGTGCTGGTCTGAAAAAGCAGTTTGGACATGTGCTTTTTAAAAAATCTGAAAAGTGGATTCATAATGTGTCAGTCTGTAAAAGTGTTTATCACTTGCCAAAAAAAAGAGCAGTAAGTGTGCTTTCAAATTGGCAAAGAAATTTCGTTTTGTGACTAATGTGAAAACATGACTCTGTGTGCAAATAGGAATTACAGGCAGAGATTTATTGCGTATTGCTCTGGTGATTTCACAGTTGCATTAGATGGAAAGGGGGAGCCATTTTTTGGTGCAGAAGCTGACTCTTAGCACACAGCCAGCTACTTACCATATGGAATCATGCACAGTATTCACAAGCGAGTGGGGTTTGAGGTTTCAGTCAGTAATGCAAATACATTCAGCATCACTAAGGCTGGTTGCCCTTGCTGGAGTGTAGGCAGACACCCAGGTTACAAATGGTGCTGGTCTGAAAAAGCAGTTTGGACATGTGCTTTTTAAAAAATCTGAAAAGTGGATTCATAATGTGTCAGTCTGTAAAAGTGTTTATCACTTGCCAAAAAAAAGAGCAGTAAGTGTGCTTTCAAATTGGCAAAGAAATTTCGTTTTGTGACTAATGTGAAAACATGACTCTGTGTGCAAATAGGAATTACAGGCAGAGATTTATTGCGTATTGCTCTGGTGATTTCACAGTTGCATTAGATGGAAAGGGGGAGCCATTTTTTGGTGCAGAAGCTGACTCTTAGCACACAGCCAGCTACTTACCATGTGGAATCATGCACAGTATTCACAAGCGAGTGGGGTTTGAGGTTTCAGTCAGTAATGCAAATACATTCAGCATCACTAAGGCTGGTTGCCCTTGCTGGAGTGTAGGCAGATACCCAGGTTACAAATGGTGCTGGTCTGAAAAAGCAGTTTGGACATGTGCTTTTTAAAAAATCTGAAAAGTGGATTCATAATGTGTCAGTCTGTAAAAGTGTTTATCACTTGCCAAAAAAAAGAGCAGTAAGTGTGCTTTCAAATTGGCAAAGAAATTTCGTTTTGTGACTAATGTGAAAACATGACTCTGTGTGCAAATAGGAATTACAGGCAGAGATTTATTGCGTATTGCTCTGGTGATTTCACAGTTGCATTAGATGGAAAGGGGGAGCCATTTTTTGGTGCAGAAGCTGACTCTTAGCACACAGCCAGCTACTTACCATGTGGAATCATGCACAGTATTCACAAGCGAGTGGGGTTTGAGGTTTCAGTCAGTAATGCAAATACATTCAGCATCACTAAGGCTGGTTGCCCTTGCTGGAGTGTAGGCAGACACCCAGGTTACAAATGGTGCTGGTCTGAAAAAGCAGTTTGGACATGTGCTTTTTAAAAAATCTGAAAAGTGGATTCATAATGTGTCAGTCTGTAAAAGTGTTTATCACTTGCCAAAAAAAAGAGCAGTAAGTGTGCTTTCAAATTGGCAAAGAAATTTCGTTTTGTGACTAATGTGAAAACATGACTCTGTGTGCAAATAGGAATTACAGGCAGAGATTTATTGCGTATTGCTCTGGTGATTTCACAGATGCATTAGATGGAAAGGGGGAGCCATTTTTTGGTGCAGAAGCTGACTCTTAGCACACAGGTAGCTGCTTACCATGTGGAATCATGCACAGTATTCACAAGCGAGTGGGGTTTGAGGTTTCAGTCAGTAATGCAAATACATTCAGCATCACTAAGGCTGGTTGCCCTTGCTGGAGTGTAGGCAGACACCCAGGTTACAAATGGTGCTGGTCTGAAAAAGCAGTTTGGACATGTGCTTTTTAAAAAATCTGAAAAGTGGATTCATAATGTGTCAGTCTGTAAAAGTGTTTATCACTTGCCAAAAAAAAGAGCAGTAAGTGTGCTTTCAAATTGGCAAAGAAATTTCGTTTTGTGACTAATGTGAAAACATGACTCTGTGTGCAAATAGGAATTACAGGCAGAGATTTATTGCGTATTGCTCTGGTGATTTCACAGTTGCATTAGATGGAAAGGGGGAGCCATTTTTTGGTGCAGAAGCTGACTCTTAGCACACAGCCAGCTACTTACCATGTGGAATCATGCACAGTATTCACAAGCGAGTGGGGTTTGAGGTTTCAGTCAGTAATGCAAATACATTCAGCATCACTAAGGCTGGTTGCCCTTGCTGGAGTGTAGGCAGACACCCAGGTTACAAATGGTGCTGGTCTGAAAAAGCAGTTTGGACATGTGCTTTTTAAAAAATCTGAAAAGTGGATTCATAATGTGTCAGTCTGTAAAAGTGTTTATCACTTGCCAAAAAAAAGAGCAGTAAGTGTGCTTTCAAATTGGCAAAGAAATTTCGTTTTGTGACTAATGTGAAAACATGACTCTGTGTGCAAATAGGAATTACAGGCCGAGATTTATTGCGTATTGCTCTGGTGATTTCACAGTTGCATTAGATGGAAAGGGGGAGCCATTTTTTGGTGCAGAAGCTGACTCTTAGCACACAGGTAGCTGCTTACCATGTGGAATCATGCACAGTATTCACAAGCGAGTGGGGTTTGAGGTTTCAGTCAGTAATGCAAATACATTCAGCATCACTAAGGCTGGTTGCCCTTGCTGGAGTGTAGGCAGACACCCAGGTTACAAATGGTGCTGGTCTGAAAAAGCAGTTTGGACATGTGCTTTTTAAAAAATCTGAAAAGTGGATTCATAATGTGTCAGTCTGTAAAAGTGTTTATCACTTGCCAAAAAAAAGAGCAGTAAGTGTGCTTTCAAATTGGCAAAGAAATTTCGTTTTGTGACTAATGTGAAAACATGACTCTGTGTGCAAATAGGAATTACAGGCAGAGATTTATTGCGTATTGCTCTGGTGATTTCACAGTTGCATTAGATGGAAAGGGGGAGCCATTTTTTGGTGCAGAAGCTGACTCTTAGCACACAGCCAGCTACTTACCATGTGGAATCATGCACAGTATTCACAAGCGAGTGGGGTTTGAGGTTTCAGTCAGTAATGCAAATACATTCAGCATCACTAAGGCTGGTTGCCCTTGCTGGAGTGTAGGCAGTCACCCAGGTTACAAATGGTGCTGGTCTGAAAAAGCAGTTTGGACATGTGCTTTTTAAAAAATCTGAAAAGTGGATTCATAATGTGTCAGTCTGTAAAAGTGTTTATCACTTGCCAAAAAAAAGAGCAGTAAGTGTGCTTTCAAATTGGCAAAGAAATTTCGTTTTGTGACTAATGTGAAAACATGACTCTGTGTGCAAAGAGGAATTATAGGCAGAGATTTATTGCGTATTGCTCTGGTGATTTCACAGTTGCATTAGATGGAAAGGGGGAGCCATTTTTTGGTGCAGAAGCTGACTCTTAGCACACAGGTAGCTGCTTACCATGTGGAATCATGCACAGTATTCACAAGCGAGTAGGGTTTGAGGTTTCAGTCAGTAATGCAAATACATTCAGCATCACTAAGGCTGGTTGCCCTTGCTGGAGTGTAGGCAGACACCCAGGTTACAAATGGTGCTGGTCTGAAAAAGCAGTTTGGACATGTGCTTTTTAAAAAATCTGAAAAGTGGATTCATAATGTGTCAGTCTGTAAAAGTGTTTATCACTTGCCAAAAAAAAGAGCAGTAAGTGTGCTTTCAAATTGGCAAAGAAATTTCGTTTTGTGACTAATGTGAAAACATGACTCTGTGTGCAAATGGGAATTACAGGCAGAGATTTATTGCGTATTGCTCTGGTGATTTCACAGTTGCATTAGATGGAAAGGGGGAGCCATTTTTTGGTGCAGAAGCAGACTCTTAGCACACAGTCAGCTACTTACCATGTGGAATCATGCACAGTATTCACAAGCGAGTGGGGTTTGAGGTTTCAGTCAGTAATGCAAACACATTCAGCATCACTAAGGCTGGTTGCCGTTGCTGGAGTGTAGGCAGACACCCAGGTTACAAATGATGCTGGTCTGAAAAAGCAGTTTGGACATGTGCTTTTTAAAAAATCTGAAAAGTGGATTCATAATGTGTCAGTCTGTAAAAGTGTTTATCACTTGCCAAAAAAAAGAGCAGTAAGTGTGCTTTCAAATTGGCAAAGAAATTTCGTTTTGTGACTAATGTGAAAACATGACTCTGTGTGCAAAGAGGAATTATAGGCAGAGATTTATTGCGTATTGCTCTGGTGATTTCACAGTTGCATTAGATGGAAAGGGGGAGCCATTTCTTGGTGCAGAAGCAGACTCTTAGCACACACCCAGCTGCTTACTATGTGGAATCATGCACAGTATTCACATGCGAGTGGGGTTTGAGGTTTCAGTCAGTAATGCAAATACATTCAGCATCACTAAGGCTGGTTGCCCTTGCTGGAGTGTAGGCAGTCACCCAGGTTACAAATGGTGATGGTCTGAAAAAGCAGTTTGGACATGTGCTTTTTAAAAAATCTGAAAAGTGGATTCATAATGTGTCAGTCTGTAAAAGTGTTTATCACTAGCCAAAAAAAAGAGCAGTAAGTGTGCTTTCAAATTGGCAAAGAAATTTCGTTTTGTGACTAATGTGAAAACATGACTCTGTGTGCAAATAGGAATTACAGGCAGAGATTTATTGTGTATTGCTCTGGTGATTTCACAGTTGCATTAGATGGAAAGGGGGAGCCATTTTTTGGTGCAGAAGCTGACTCTTAGCACACAGGTAGCTGCTTACCATGTGGAATCATGCACAGTATTCACAAGCGAGTGGGGTTTGAGGTTTCAGTCAGTAATGCAAATACATTCAGCATCACTAAGGCTGGTTGCCCTTGCTGGAGTGTAGGCAGACACCCAGGTTACAAATGGTGCTGGTCTGAAAAAGCATTTTGGACATGTGCTTTTTAAAAAATCTGAAAAGTGGATTCATAATGTGTCAGTCTGTAAAAGTGTTTATCACTTGCCAAAAAAAAGAGCAGTAAGTGTGCTTTCAAATTGGCAAAGAAATTTCGTTTTGTGACTAATGTGAAAACATGACTCTGTGTGCAAATAGGAATTACAGGCAGAGATTTATTGCGTATTGCTCTGGTGATTTCACAGTTGCATTAGATGGAAAGGGGGAGCCATTTTTTGGTGCAGAAGCTGACTCTTAGCACACAGCCAGCTACTTACCATGTGGAATCATGCACAGTATTCACAAGCGAGTGGGGTTTGAGGTTTCAGTCAGTAATGCAAATACATTCAGCATCACTTAGGCTGGTTGCCCTTGCTGGAGTGTAGGCAGACACCCAGGTTACAAATGGTGCTGGTCTGAAAAAGCAGTTTGGACATGTGCTTTTTAAAAAATCTGAAAAGTGGATTCATAATGTGTCAGTCTGTAAAAGTGTTTATCACTTGCCAAAAAAAAGAGCAGTAAGTGTGCTTTCAAATTGGCAAAGAAATTTCGTTTTGTGACTAATGTGAAAACATTACTCTGTGTGCAAATAGGAATTACAGGCAGAGATTTATTGCGTATTGCTCTGGTGATTTCACAGTTGCATTAGATGGAAAGGGGGAGCCATTTTTTGGTGCAGAAGCTGACTCTTAGCACACAGGTAGCTGCTTACCATGTGGAATCATGCACAGTATTCACAAGCGAGTGGGGTTTGAGGTTTCAGTCAGTAATGCAAATACATTCAGCATCACTAAGGCTGGTTGCCCTTGCTGGAGTGTAGGCAGACACCCAGGTTACAAATGGTGCTGGTCTGAAAAAGCAGTTTGGACATGTGCTTTTTAAAAAATCTGAAAAGTGGATTCATAATGTGTCAGTCTGTAAAAGTGTTTATCACTTGCCAAAAAAAAGAGCAGTAAGTGTGCTTTCAAATTGGCAAAGAAATTTCGTTTTGTGACTAATGTGAAAACATGACTCTGTGTGCAAATAGGAATTACAGGCAGAGATTTATTGCGTATTGCTCTGGTGATTTCACAGTTGCATTAGATGGAAAGGGGGAGCCATTTTTTGGTGCAGAAGCTGACTCTTAGCACACAGCCAGCTACTTACCATGTGGAATCATGCACAGTATTCACAAGCGAGTGGGGTTTGAGGTTTCAGTCAGTAATGCAAATACATTCAGCATCACTAAGGCTGGTTGCCCTTGCTGGAGTGTAGGCAGACACCCAGGTTACAAATGGTGCTGGTCTGAAAAAGCAGTTTGGACATGTGCTTTTTAAAAAATCTGAAAAGTGGATTCATAATGTGTCAGTCTGTAAAAGTGTTTATCACTTGCCAAAAAAAAGAGCAGTAAGTGTGCTTTCAAATTGGCAAAGAAATTTCGTTTTGTGACTAATGTGAAAACATGACTCTGTGTGCAAATAGGAATTACAGGCAGAGATTTATTGCGTATTGCTCTGGTGATTTCACAGTTGCATTAGATGGAAAGGGGGAGCCATTTTTTGGTGCAGAAGCTGACTCTTAGCACACAGCCAGCTACTTACCATGTGGAATCATGCACAGTATTCACAAGCGAGTGGGGTTTGAGGTTTCAGTCAGTAATGCAAATACATTCAGCATCACTAAGGCTGGTTGCCCTTGCTGGAGTGTAGGCAGACACCCAGGTTACAAATGGTGCTGGTCTGAAAAAGCAGTTTGGACATGTGCTTTTTAAAAAATCTGAAAAGTGGATTCATAATGTGTCAGTCTGTAAAAGTGTTTATCACTTGCCAAAAAAAAGAGCAGTAAGTGTGCTTTCAAATTGGCAAAGAAATTTCGTTTTGTGACTAATGTGAAAACATGACTCTGTGTGCAAATAGGAATTACAGGCAGAGATTTATTGCGTATTGCTCTGGTGATTTCACAGTTGCATTAGATGGAAAGGGGGAGCCATTTTTTGGTGCAGAAGCTGACTCTTAGCACACAGGTAGCTGCTTACCATGTGGAATCATGCACAGTATTCACAAGCGAGTGGGGTTTGAGGTTTCAGTCAGTAATGCAAATACATTCAGCATCACTAAGGCTGGTTGCCCTTGCTGGAGTGTAGGCAGACACCCAGGTTACAAATGGTGCTGGTCTGAAAAAGCAGTTTGGACATGTGCTTTTTAAAAAATCTGAAAAGTGGATTCATAATGTGTCAGTCTGTAAAAGTGTTTATCACTTGCCAAAAAAAAGAGCAGTAAGTGTGCTTTCAAATTGGCAAAGAAATTTCGTTTTGTGACTAATGTGAAAACATGACTCTGTGTGCAAATAGGAATTACAGGCAGAGATTTATTGCGTATTGCTCTGGTGATTTCACAGTTGCATTAGATGGAAAGGGGGAGCCATTTTTTGGTGCAGAAGCTGACTCTTAGCACACAGCCAGCTACTTACCATGTGGAATCATGCACAGTATTCACAAGCGAGTGGGGTTTGAGGTTTCAGTCAGTAATGCAAATACATTCAGCATCACTAAGGCTGGTTGCCCTTGCTGGAGTGTAGGCAGTCACCCAGGTTACAAATGGTGCTGGTCTGAAAAAGCAGTTTGGACATGTGCTTTTTAAAAAATCTGAAAAGTGGATTCATAATGTGTCAGTCTGTAAAAGTGTTTATCACTTGCCAAAAAAAAGAGCAGTAAGTGTGCTTTCAAATTGGCAAAGAAATTTCGTTTTGTGACTAATGTGAAAACATGACTCTGTGTGCAAAGAGGAATTATAGGCAGAGATTTATTGCGTATTGCTCTGGTGATTTCACAGTTGCATTAGATGGAAAGGGGGAGCCATTTTTTGGTGCAGAAGCTGACTCTTAGCACACAGGTAGCTGCTTACCATGTGGAATCATGCACAGTATTCACAAGCGAGTGGGGTTTGAGGTTTCAGTCAGTAATGCAAATACATTCAGCATCACTAAGGCTGGTTGCCCTTGCTGGAGTGTAGGCAGACACCCAGGTTACAAATGGTGCTGGTCTGAAAAAGCAGTTTGGACATGTGCTTTTTAAAAAATCTGAAAAGTGGATTCATAATGTGTCAGTCTGTAAAAGTGTTTATCACTTGCCAAAAAAAAGAGCAGTAAGTGTGCTTTCAAATTGGCAAAGAAATTTCGTTTTGTGACTAATGTGAAAACATGACTCTGTGTGCAAATAGGAATTACAGGCAGAGATTTATTGCGTATTGCTCTGGTGATTTCACAGTTGCATTAGATGGAAAGGGGGAGCCATTTTTTGGTGCAGAAGCTGACTCTTAGCACACAGCCAGCTACTTACCATGTGGAATCATGCACAGTATTCACAAGCGAGTGGGGTTTGAGGTTTCAGTCAGTAATGCAAATACATTCAGCATCACTAAGGCTGGTTGCCCTTGCTGGAGTGTAGGCAGACACCCAGGTTACAAATGGTGCTGGTCTGAAAAAGCAGTTTGGACATGTGCTTTTTAAAAAATCTGAAAAGTGGATTCATAATGTGTCAGTCTGTAAAAGTGTTTATCACTTGCCAAAAAAAAGAGCAGTAAGTGTGCTTTCAAATTGGCAAAGAAATTTCGTTTTGTGACTAATGTGAAAACATGACTCTGTGTGCAAATAGGAATTACAGGCAGAGATTTATTGCGTATTGCTCTGGTGATTTCACAGTTGCATTAGATGGAAAGGGGGAGCCATTTTTTGGTGCAGAAGCTGACTCTTAGCACACAGCCAGCTACTTACCATGTGGAATCATGCACAGTATTCACAAGCGAGTGGGGTTTGAGGTTTCAGTCAGTAATGCAAATACATTCAGCATCACTAAGGCTGGTTGCCCTTGCTGGAGTGTAGGCAGACACCCAGGTTACAAATGGTGCTGGTCTGAAAAAGCAGTTTGGACATGTGCTTTTTAAAAAATCTGAAAAGTGGATTCATAATGTGTCAGTCTGTAAAAGTGTTTATCACTTGCCAAAAAAAAGAGCAGTAAGTGTGCTTTCAAATTGGCAAAGAAATTTCGTTTTGTGACTAATGTGAAAACATGACTCTGTGTGCAAATAGGAATTACAGGCAGAGATTTATTGCGTATTGCTCTGGTGATTTCACAGTTGCATTAGATGGAAAGGGGGAGCCATTTTTTGGTGCAGAAGCTGACTCTTAGCACACAGGTAGCTGCTTACCATGTGGAATCATGCACAGTATTCACAAGCGAGTGGGGTTTGAGGTTTCAGTCAGTAATGCAAATACATTCAGCATCACTAAGGCTGGTTGCCCTTGCTGGAGTGTAGGCAGACACCCAGGTTACAAATGGTGCTGGTCTGAAAAAGCAGTTTGGACATGTGCTTTTTAAAAAATCTGAAAAGTGGATTCATAATGTGTCAGTCTGTAAAAGTGTTTATCACTTGCCAAAAAAAAGAGCAGTAAGTGTGCTTTCAAATTGGCAAAGAAATTTCGTTTTGTGACTAATGTGAAAACATGACTCTGTGTGCAAATAGGAATTACAGGCAGAGATTTATTGCGTATTGCTCTGGTGATTTCACAGTTGCATTAGATGGAAAGGGGGAGCCATTTTTTGGTGCAGAAGCTGACTCTTAGCACACAGCCAGCTACTTACCATGTGGAATCATGCACAGTATTCACAAGCGAGTGGGGTTTGAGGTTTCAGTCAGTAATGCAAATACATTCAGCATCACTAAGGCTGGTTGCCCTTGCTGGAGTGTAGGCAGTCACCCAGGTTACAAATGGTGCTGGTCTGAAAAAGCAGTTTGGACATGTGCTTTTTAAAAAATCTGAAAAGTGGATTCATAATGTGTCAGTCTGTAAAAGTGTTTATCACTTGCCAAAAAAAAGAGCAGTAAGTGTGCTTTCAAATTGGCAAAGAAATTTCGTTTTGTGACTAATGTGAAAACATGACTCTGTGTGCAAAGAGGAATTATAGGCAGAGATTTATTGCGTATTGCTCTGGTGATTTCACAGTTGCATTAGATGGAAAGGGGGAGCCATTTTTTGGTGCAGAAGCTGACTCTTAGCACACAGGTAGCTGCTTACCATGTGGAATCATGCACAGTATTCACAAGCGAGTGGGGTTTGAGGTTTCAGTCAGTAATGCAAATACATTCAGCATCACTAAGGCTGGTTGCCCTTGCTGGAGTGTAGGCAGACACCCAGGTTACAAATGGTGCTGGTCTGAAAAAGCAGTTTGGACATGTGCTTTTTAAAAAATCTGAAAAGTGGATTCATAATGTGTCAGTCTGTAAAAGTGTTTATCACTTGCCAAAAAAAAGAGCAGTAAGTGTGCTTTCAAATTGGCAAAGAAATTTCGTTTTGTGACTAATGTGAAAACATGACTCTGTGTGCAAAGAGGAATTATAGGCAGAGATTTATTGCGTATTGCTCTGGTGATTTCACAGTTGCATTAGATGGAAAGGGGGAGCCATTTCTTGGTGCAGAAGCAGACTCTTAGCACACACCCAGCTGCTTACTATGTGGAATCATGCACAGTATTCACATGCGAGTGGGGTTTGAGGTTTCAGTCAGTAATGCAAATACATTCAGCATCACTAAGGCTGGTTGCCCTTGCTGGAGTGTAGGCAGTCACCCAGGTTACAAATGGTGATGGTCTGAAAAAGCAGTTTGGACATGTGCTTTTTAAAAAATCTGAAAAGTGGATTCATAATGTGTCAGTCTGTAAAAGTGTTTATCACTTGCCAAAAAAAAGAGCAGTAAGTGTGCTTTCAAATTGGCAAAGAAATTTCGTTTTGTGACTAATGTGAAAACATGACTCTGTGTGCAAATAGGAATTACAGGCAGAGATTTATTGCGTATTGCTCTGGTGATTTCACAGTTGCATTAGATGGAAAGGGGGAGCCATTTTTTGGTGCAGAAGCTGACTCTTAGCACACAGCCAGCTACTTACCATGTGGAATCATGCACAGTATTCACAAGCGAGTGGGGTTTGAGGTTTCAGTCAGTAATGCAAATACATTCAGCATCACTAAGGCTGGTTGCCCTTGCTGGAGTGTAGGCAGACACCCAGGTTACAAATGGTGCTGGTCTGAAAAAGCAGTTTGGACATGTGCTTTTTAAAAAATCTGAAAAGTGGATTCATAATGTGTCAGTCTGTAAAAGTGTTTATCACTTGCCAAAAAAAAGAGCAGTAAGTGTGCTTTCAAATTGGCAAAGAAATTTCGTTTTGTGACTAATGTGAAAACATGACTCTGTGTGCAAATAGGAATTACAGGCAGAGATTTATTGCGTATTGCTCTGGTGATTTCACAGTTGCATTAGATGGAAAGGGGGAGCCATTTTTTGGTGCAGAAGCTGACTCTTAGCACACAGCCAGCTACTTACCATGTGGAATCATGCACAGTATTCACAAGCGAGTGGGGTTTGAGGTTTCAGTCAGTAATGCAAATACATTCAGCATCACTAAGGCTGGTTGCCCTTGCTGGAGTGTAGGCAGACACCCAGGTTACAAATGGTGCTGGTCTGAAAAAGCAGTTTGGACATGTGCTTTTTAAAAAATCTGAAAAGTGGATTCATAATGTGTCAGTCTGTAAAAGTGTTTATCACTTGCCAAAAAAAAGAGCAGTAAGTGTGCTTTCAAATTGGCAAAGAAATTTCGTTTTGTGACTAATGTGAAAACATGACTCTGTGTGCAAATAGGAATTACAGGCAGAGATTTATTGCGTATTGCTCTGGTGATTTCACAGTTGCATTAGATGGAAAGGGGGAGCCATTTTTTGGTGCAGAAGCTGACTCTTAGCACACAGGTAGCTGCTTACCATGTGGAATCATGCACAGTATTCACAAGCGAGTGGGGTTTGAGGTTTCAGTCAGTAATGCAAATACATTCAGCATCACTAAGGCTGGTTGCCCTTGCTGGAGTGTAGGCAGACACCCAGGTTACAAATGGTGCTGGTCTGAAAAAGCAGTTTGGACATGTGCTTTTTAAAAAATCTGAAAAGTGGATTCATAATGTGTCAGTCTGTAAAAGTGTTTATCACTTGCCAAAAAAAAGAGCAGTAAGTGTGCTTTCAAATTGGCAAAGAAATTTCGTTTTGTGACTAATGTGAAAACATGACTCTGTGTGCAAATAGGAATTACAGGCAGAGATTTATTGCGTATTGCTCTGGTGATTTCACAGTTGCATTAGATGGAAAGGGGGAGCCATTTTTTGGTGCAGAAGCTGACTCTTAGCACACAGCCAGCTACTTACCATGTGGAATCATGCACAGTATTCACAAGCGAGTGGGGTTTGAGGTTTCAGTCAGTAATGCAAATACATTCAGCATCACTAAGGCTGGTTGCCCTTGCTGGAGTGTAGGCAGTCACCCAGGTTACAAATGGTGCTGGTCTGAAAAAGCAGTTTGGACATGTGCTTTTTAAAAAATCTGAAAAGTGGATTCATAATGTGTCAGTCTGTAAAAGTGTTTATCACTTGCCAAAAAAAAGAGCAGTAAGTGTGCTTTCAAATTGGCAAAGAAATTTCGTTTTGTGACTAATGTGAAAACATGACTCTGTGTGCAAAGAGGAATTATAGGCAGAGATTTATTGCGTATTGCTCTGGTGATTTCACAGTTGCATTAGATGGAAAGGGGGAGCCATTTTTTGGTGCAGAAGCTGACTCTTAGCACACAGGTAGCTGCTTACCATGTGGAATCATGCACAGTATTCACAAGCGAGTGGGGTTTGAGGTTTCAGTCAGTAATGCAAATACATTCAGCATCACTAAGGCTGGTTGCCCTTGCTGGAGTGTAGGCAGACACCCAGGTTACAAATGGTGCTGGTCTGAAAAAGCAGTTTGGACATGTGCTTTTTAAAAAATCTGAAAAGTGGATTCATAATGTGTCAGTCTGTAAAAGTGTTTATCACTTGCCAAAAAAAAGAGCAGTAAGTGTGCTTTCAAATTGGCAAAGAAATTTCGTTTTGTGACTAATGTGAAAACATGACTCTGTGTGCAAAGAGGAATTATAGGCAGAGATTTATTGCGTATTGCTCTGGTGATTTCACAGTTGCATTAGATGGAAAGGGGGAGCCATTTCTTGGTGCAGAAGCAGACTCTTAGCACACACCCAGCTGCTTACTATGTGGAATCATGCACAGTATTCACATGCGAGTGGGGTTTGAGGTTTCAGTCAGTAATGCAAATACATTCAGCATCACTAAGGCTGGTTGCCCTTGCTGGAGTGTAGGCAGTCACCCAGGTTACAAATGGTGATGGTCTGAAAAAGCAGTTTGGACATGTGCTTTTTAAAAAATCTGAAAAGTGGATTCATAATGTGTCAGTCTGTAAAAGTGTTTATCACTTGCCAAAAAAAAGAGCAGTAAGTGTGCTTTCAAATTGGCAAAGAAATTTCGTTTTGTGACTAATGTGAAAACATGACTCTGTGTGCAAATAGGAATTACAGGCAGAGATTTATTGCGTATTGCTCTGGTGATTTCACAGTTGCATTAGATGGAAAGGGGGAGCCATTTTTTGGTGCAGAAGCTGACTCTTAGCACACAGCCAGCTACTTACCATGTGGAATCATGCACAGTATTCACAAGCGAGTGGGGTTTGAGGTTTCAGTCAGTAATGCAAATACATTCAGCATCACTAAGGCTGGTTGCCCTTGCTGGAGTGTAGGCAGACACCCAGGTTACAAATGGTGCTGGTCTGAAAAAGCAGTTTGGACATGTGCTTTTTAAAAAATCTGAAAAGTGGATTCATAATGTGTCAGTCTGTAAAAGTGTTTATCACTTGCCAAAAAAAAGAGCAGTAAGTGTGCTTTCAAATTGGCAAAGAAATTTCGTTTTGTGACTAATGTGAAAACATGACTCTGTGTGCAAATAGGAATTACAGGCAGAGATTTATTGCGTATTGCTCTGGTGATTTCACAGATGCATTAGATGGAAAGGGGGAGCCATTTTTTGGTGCAGAAGCTGACTCTTAGCACACAGGTAGCTGCTTACCATGTGGAATCATGCACAGTATTCACAAGCGAGTGGGGTTTGAGGTTTCAGTCAGTAATGCAAATACATTCAGCATCACTAAGGCTGGTTGCCCTTGCTGGAGTGTAGGCAGACACCCAGGTTACAAATGGTGCTGGTCTGAAAAAGCAGTTTGGACATGTGCTTTTTAAAAAATCTGAAAAGTGGATTCATAATGTGTCAGTCTGTAAAAGTGTTTATCACTTGCCAAAAAAAAGAGCAGTAAGTGTGCTTTCAAATTGGCAAAGAAATTTCGTTTTGTGACTAATGTGAAAACATGACTCTGTGTGCAAATAGGAATTACAGGCAGAGATTTATTGCGTATTGCTCTGGTGATTTCACAGTTGCATTAGATGGAAAGGGGGAGCCATTTTTTGGTGCAGAAGCTGACTCTTAGCACACAGCCAGCTACTTACCATGTGGAATCATGCACAGTATTCACAAGCGAGTGGGGTTTGAGGTTTCAGTCAGTAATGCAAATACATTCAGCATCACTAAGGCTGGTTGCCCTTGCTGGAGTGTAGGCAGACACCCAGGTTACAAATGGTGCTGGTCTGAAAAAGCAGTTTGGACATGTGCTTTTTAAAAAATCTGAAAAGTGGATTCATAATGTGTCAGTCTGTAAAAGTGTTTATCACTTGCCAAAAAAAAGAGCAGTAAGTGTGCTTTCAAATTGGCAAAGAAATTTCGTTTTGTGACTAATGTGAAAACATGACTCTGTGTGCAAATAGGAATTACAGGCAGAGATTTATTGCGTATTGCTCTGGTGATTTCACAGTTGCATTAGATGGAAAGGGGGAGCCATTTTTTGGTGCAGAAGCTGACTCTTAGCACACAGGTAGCTGCTTACCATGTGGAATCATGCACAGTATTCACAAGCGAGTGGGGTTTGAGGTTTCAGTCAGTAATGCAAATACATTCAGCATCACTAAGGCTGGTTGCCCTTGCTGGAGTGTAGGCAGACACCCAGGTTACAAATGGTGCTGGTCTGAAAAAGCAGTTTGGACATGTGCTTTTTAAAAAATCTGAAAAGTGGATTCATAATGTGTCAGTCTGTAAAAGTGTTTATCACTTGCCAAAAAAAAGAGCAGTAAGTGTGCTTTCAAATTGGCAAAGAAATTTCGTTTTGTGACTAATGTGAAAACATGACTCTGTGTGCAAATAGGAATTACAGGCAGAGATTTATTGCGTATTGCTCTGGTGATTTCACAGTTGCATTAGATGGAAAGGGGGAGCCATTTTTTGGTGCAGAAGCTGACTCTTAGCACACAGCCAGCTACTTACCATGTGGAATCATGCACAGTATTCACAAGCGAGTGGGGTTTGAGGTTTCAGTCAGTAATGCAAATACATTCAGCATCACTAAGGCTGGTTGCCCTTGCTGGAGTGTAGGCAGTCACCCAGGTTACAAATGGTGCTGGTCTGAAAAAGCAGTTTGGACATGTGCTTTTTAAAAAATCTGAAAAGTGGATTCATAATGTGTCAGTCTGTAAAAGTGTTTATCACTTGCCAAAAAAAAGAGCAGTAAGTGTGCTTTCAAATTGGCAAAGAAATTTCGTTTTGTGACTAATGTGAAAACATGACTCTGTGTGCAAAGAGGAATTATAGGCAGAGATTTATTGCGTATTGCTCTGGTGATTTCACAGTTGCATTAGATGGAAAGGGGGAGCCATTTTTTGGTGCAGAAGCTGACTCTTAGCACACAGGTAGCTGCTTACCATGTGGAATCATGCACAGTATTCACAAGCGAGTAGGGTTTGAGGTTTCAGTCAGTAATGCAAATACATTCAGCATCACTAAGGCTGGTTGCCCTTGCTGGAGTGTAGGCAGACACCCAGGTTACAAATGGTGCTGGTCTGAAAAAGCAGTTTGGACATGTGCTTTTTAAAAAATCTGAAAAGTGGATTCATAATGTGTCAGTCTGTAAAAGTGTTTATCACTTGCCAAAAAAAAGAGCAGTAAGTGTGCTTTCAAATTGGCAAAGAAATTTCGTTTTGTGACTAATGTGAAAACATGACTCTGTGTGCAAATAGGAATTACAGGCAGAGATTTATTGCGTATTGCTCTGGTGATTTCACAGTTGCATTAGATGGAAAGGGGGAGCCATTTTTTGGTGCAGAAGCAGACTCTTAGCACACAGTCAGCTACTTACCATGTGGAATCATGCACAGTATTCACAAGCGAGTGGGGTTTGAGGTTTCAGTCAGTAATGCAAACACATTCAGCATCACTAAGGCTGGTTGCCGTTGCTGGAGTGTAGGCAGACACCCAGGTTACAAATGATGCTGGTCTGAAAAAGCAGTTTGGACATGTGCTTTTTAAAAAATCTGAAAAGTGGATTCATAATGTGTCAGTCTGTAAAAGTGTTTATCACTTGCCAAAAAAAAGAGCAGTAAGTGTGCTTTCAAATTGGCAAAGAAATTTCGTTTTGTGACTAATGTGAAAACATGACTCTGTGTGCAAAGAGGAATTATAGGCAGAGATTTATTGCGTATTGCTCTGGTGATTTCACAGTTGCATTAGATGGAAAGGGGGTGCCATTTCTTGGTGCAGAAGCAGACTCTTAGCACACACCCAGCTGCTTACTATGTGGAATCATGCACAGTATTCACATGCGAGTGGGGTTTGAGGTTTCAGTCAGTAATGCAAATACATTCAGCATCACTAAGGCTGGTTGCCCTTGCTGGAGTGTAGGCAGTCACCCAGGTTACAAATGGTGATGGTCTGAAAAAGCAGTTTGGACATGTGCTTTTTAAAAAATCTGAAAAGTGGATTCATAATGTGTCAGTCTGTAAAAGTGTTTATCACTAGCCAAAAAAAAGAGCAGTAAGTGTGCTTTCAAATTGGCAAAGAAATTTCGTTTTGTGACTAATGTGAAAACATGACTCTGTGTGCAAATAGGAATTACAGGCAGAGATTTATTGTGTATTGCTCTGGTGATTTCACAGTTGCATTAGATGGAAAGGGGGAGCCATTTTTTGGTGCAGAAGCTGACTCTTAGCACACAGGTAGCTGCTTACCATGTGGAATCATGCACAGTATTCACAAGCGAGTGGGGTTTGAGGTTTCAGTCAGTAATGCAAATACATTCAGCATCACTAAGGCTGTTTGCCCTTGCTGGAGTGTAGGCAGACACTCAGGTTACAAATGGTGCTGGTCTGAAAAAGCAGTTTGGACATGTGCTTTTTAAAAAATCTGAAAAGTGGATTCATAATGTGTTAGTCTGTAAAAGTGTTTATCACTTGCCAAAAAAAAGAGCAGTAAGTGTGCTTTCAAATTGGCAAAGAAATTTCGTTTTGTGACTAATGTGAAAACATGACTCTGTGTGCAAATAGGAATTACAGGCAGAGATTTATTGCGTATTGCTCTGGTGATTTCACAGTTGCATTAGATGGAAAGGGGGAGCCATTTTTTGGTGCAGAAGCTGACTCTTAGCACACAGCCAGCTACTTACCATGTGGAATCATGCACAGTATTCACAAGCGAGTGGGGTTTGAGGTTTCAGTCAGTAATGCAAATACATTCAGCATCACTAAGGCTGGTTGCCCTTGCTGGAGTGTAGGCAGACACCCAGGTTACAAATGGTGCTGGTCTGAAAAAGCAGTTTGGACATGTGCTTTTTAAAAAATCTGAAAAGTGGATTCATAATGTGTCAGTCTGTAAAAGTGTTTATCACTTGCCAAAAAAAAGAGCAGTAAGTGTGCTTTCAAATTGGCAAAGAAATTTCGTTTTGTGACTAATGTGAAAACATGACTCTGTGTGCAAATAGGAATTACAGGCAGAGATTTATTGCGTATTGCTCTGGTGATTTCACAGATGCATTAGATGGAAAGGGGGAGCCATTTTTTGGTGCAGAAGCTGACTCTTAGCACACAGGTAGCTGCTTACCATGTGGAATCATGCACAGTATTCACAAGCGAGTGGGGTTTGAGGTTTCAGTCAGTAATGCAAATACATTCAGCATCACTAAGGCTGGTTGCCCTTGCTGGAGTGTAGGCAGACACCCAGGTTACAAATGGTGCTGGTCTGAAAAAGCATTTTGGACATGTGCTTTTTAAAAAATCTGAAAAGTGGATTCATAATGTGTCAGTCTGTAAAAGTGTTTATCACTTGCCAAAAAAAAGAGCAGTAAGTGTGCTTTCAAATTGGCAAAGAAATTTCGTTTTGTGACTAATGTGAAAACATGACTCTGTGTGCAAATAGGAATTACAGGCAGAGATTTATTGCGTATTGCTCTGGTGATTTCACAGTTGCATTAGATGGAAAGGGGGAGCCATTTTTTGGTGCAGAAGCTGACTCTTAGCACACAGCCAGCTACTTACCATGTGGAATCATGCACAGTATTCACAAGCGAGTGGGGTTTGAGGTTTCAGTCAGTAATGCAAATACATTCAGCATCACTTAGGCTGGTTGCCCTTGCTGGAGTGTAGGCAGACACCCAGGTTACAAATGGTGCTGGTCTGAAAAAGCAGTTTGGACATGTGCTTTTTAAAAAATCTGAAAAGTGGATTCATAATGTGTCAGTCTGTAAAAGTGTTTATCACTTGCCAAAAAAAAGAGCAGTAAGTGTGCTTTCAAATTGGCAAAGAAATTTCGTTTTGTGACTAATGTGAAAACATGACTCTGTGTGCAAATAGGAATTACAGGCAGAGATTTATTGCGTATTGCTCTGGTGATTTCACAGTTGCATTAGATGGAAAGGGGGAGCCATTTTTTGGTGCAGAAGCTGACTCTTAGCACACAGGTAGCTGCTTACCATGTGGAATCATGCACAGTATTCACAAGCGAGTGGGGTTTGAGGTTTCAGTCAGTAATGCAAATACATTCAGCATCACTAAGGCTGGTTGCCCTTGCTGGAGTGTAGGCAGACACCCAGGTTACAAATGGTGCTGGTCTGAAAAAGCAGTTTGGACATGTGCTTTTTAAAAAATCTGAAAAGTGGATTCATAATGTGTTAGTCTGTAAAAGTGTTTATCACTTGCCAAAAAAAAGAGCAGTAAGTGTGCTTTCAAATTGGCAAAGAAATTTCGTTTTGTGACTAATGTGAAAACATGACTCTGTGTGCAAATAGGAATTACAGGCAGAGATTTATTGCGTATTGCTCTGGTGATTTCACAGTTGCATTAGATGGAAAGGGGGAGCCATTTTTTGGTGCAGAAGCTGACTCTTAGCACACAGCCAGCTACTTACCATGTGGAATCATGCACAGTATTCACAAGCGAGTGGGGTTTGAGGTTTCAGTCAGTAATGCAAATACATTCAGCATCACTAAGGCTGGTTGCCCTTGCTGGAGTGTAGGCAGACACCCAGGTTACAAATGGTGCTGGTCTGAAAAAGCAGTTTGGACATGTGCTTTTTAAAAAATCTGAAAAGTGGATTCATAATGTGTCAGTCTGTAAAAGTGTTTATCACTTGCCAAAAAAAAGAGCAGTAAGTGTGCTTTCAAATTGGCAAAGAAATTTCGTTTTGTGACTAATGTGAAAACATGACTCTGTGTGCAAATAGGAATTACAGGCAGAGATTTATTGCGTATTGCTCTGGTGATTTCACAGATGCATTAGATGGAAAGGGGGAGCCATTTTTTGGTGCAGAAGCTGACTCTTAGCACACAGGTAGCTGCTTACCATGTGGAATCATGCACAGTATTCACAAGCGAGTGGGGTTTGAGGTTTCAGTCAGTAATGCAAATACATTCAGCATCACTAAGGCTGGTTGCCCTTGCTGGAGTGTAGGCAGACACCCAGGTTACAAATGGTGCTGGTCTGAAAAAGCATTTTGGACATGTGCTTTTTAAAAAATCTGAAAAGTGGATTCATAATGTGTCAGTCTGTAAATGTGTTTATCACTTGCCAAAAAAAAGAGCAGTAAGTGTGCTTTCAAATTGGCAAAGAAATTTCGTTTTGTGACTAATGTGAAAACATGACTCTGTGTGCAAATAGGAATTACAGGCAGAGATTTATTGCGTATTGCTCTGGTGATTTCACAGTTGCATTAGATGGAAAGGGGGAGCCATTTTTTGGTGCAGAAGCTGACTCTTAGCACACAGCCAGCTACTTACCATGTGGAATCATGCACAGTATTCACAAGCGAGTGGGGTTTGAGGTTTCAGTCAGTAATGCAAATACATTCAGCATCACTTAGGCTGGTTGCCCTTGCTGGAGTGTAGGCAGACACCCAGGTTACAAATGGTGCTGGTCTGAAAAAGCAGTTTGGACATGTGCTTTTTAAAAAATCTGAAAAGTGGATTCATAATGTGTCAGTCTGTAAAAGTGTTTATCACTTGCCAAAAAAAAGAGCAGTAAGTGTGCTTTCAAATTGGCAAAGAAATTTCGTTTTGTGACTAATGTGAAAACATGACTCTGTGTGCAAATAGGAATTACAGGCAGAGATTTATTGCGTATTGCTCTGGTGATTTCACAGTTGCATTAGATGGAAAGGGGGAGCCATTTTTTGGTGCAGAAGCTGACTCTTAGCACACAGGTAGCTGCTTACCATGTGGAATCATGCACAGTATTCACAAGCGAGTGGGGTTTGAGGTTTCAGTCAGTAATGCAAATACATTCAGCATCACTAAGGCTGGTTGCCCTTGCTGGAGTGTAGGCAGACACCCAGGTTACAAATGGTGCTGGTCTGAAAAAGCAGTTTGGACATGTGCTTTTTAAAAAATCTGAAAAGTGGATTCATAATGTGTCAGTCTGTAAAAGTGTTTATCACTTGCCAAAAAAAAGAGCAGTAAGTGTGCTTTCAAATTGGCAAAGAAATTTCGTTTTGTGACTAATGTGAAAACATGACTCTGTGTGCAAATAGGAATTACAGGCAGAGATTTATTGCGTATTGCTCTGGTGATTTCACAGTTGCATTAGATGGAAAGGGGGAGCCATTTTTTGGTGCAGAAGCTGACTCTTAGCACACAGCCAGCTACTTACCATATGGAATCATGCACAGTATTCACAAGCGAGTGGGGTTTGAGGTTTCAGTCAGTAATGCAAATACATTCAGCATCACTAAGGCTGGTTGCCCTTGCTGGAGTGTAGGCAGACACCCAGGTTACAAATGGTGCTGGTCTGAAAAAGCAGTTTGGACATGTGCTTTTTAAAAAATCTGAAAAGTGGATTCATAATGTGTCAGTCTGTAAAAGTGTTTATCACTTGCCAAAAAAAAGAGCAGTAAGTGTGCTTTCAAATTGGCAAAGAAATTTCGTTTTGTGACTAATGTGAAAACATGACTCTGTGTGCAAATAGGAATTACAGGCAGAGATTTATTGCGTATTGCTCTGGTGATTTCACAGTTGCATTAGATGGAAAGGGGGAGCCATTTTTTGGTGCAGAAGCTGACTCTTAGCACACAGCCAGCTACTTACCATGTGGAATCATGCACAGTATTCACAAGCGAGTGGGGTTTGAGGTTTCAGTCAGTAATGCAAATACATTCAGCATCACTAAGGCTGGTTGCCCTTGCTGGAGTGTAGGCAGATACCCAGGTTACAAATGGTGCTGGTCTGAAAAAGCAGTTTGGACATGTGCTTTTTAAAAAATCTGAAAAGTGGATTCATAATGTGTCAGTCTGTAAAAGTGTTTATCACTTGCCAAAAAAAAGAGCAGTAAGTGTGCTTTCAAATTGGCAAAGAAATTTCGTTTTGTGACTAATGTGAAAACATGACTCTGTGTGCAAATAGGAATTACAGGCAGAGATTTATTGCGTATTGCTCTGGTGATTTCACAGTTGCATTAGATGGAAAGGGGGAGCCATTTTTTGGTGCAGAAGCTGACTCTTAGCACACAGCCAGCTACTTACCATGTGGAATCATGCACAGTATTCACAAGCGAGTGGGGTTTGAGGTTTCAGTCAGTAATGCAAATACATTCAGCATCACTAAGGCTGGTTGCCCTTGCTGGAGTGTAGGCAGACACCCAGGTTACAAATGGTGCTGGTCTGAAAAAGCAGTTTGGACATGTGCTTTTTAAAAAATCTGAAAAGTGGATTCATAATGTGTCAGTCTGTAAAAGTGTTTATCACTTGCCAAAAAAAAGAGCAGTAAGTGTGCTTTCAAATTGGCAAAGAAATTTCGTTTTGTGACTAATGTGAAAACATGACTCTGTGTGCAAATAGGAATTACAGGCAGAGATTTATTGCGTATTGCTCTGGTGATTTCACAGATGCATTAGATGGAAAGGGGGAGCCATTTTTTGGTGCAGAAGCTGACTCTTAGCACACAGGTAGCTGCTTACCATGTGGAATCATGCACAGTATTCACAAGCGAGTGGGGTTTGAGGTTTCAGTCAGTAATGCAAATACATTCAGCATCACTAAGGCTGGTTGCCCTTGCTGGAGTGTAGGCAGACACCCAGGTTACAAATGGTGCTGGTCTGAAAAAGCAGTTTGGACATGTGCTTTTTAAAAAATCTGAAAAGTGGATTCATAATGTGTCAGTCTGTAAAAGTGTTTATCACTTGCCAAAAAAAAGAGCAGTAAGTGTGCTTTCAAATTGGCAAAGAAATTTCGTTTTGTGACTAATGTGAAAACATGACTCTGTGTGCAAATAGGAATTACAGGCAGAGATTTATTGCGTATTGCTCTGGTGATTTCACAGTTGCATTAGATGGAAAGGGGGAGCCATTTTTTGGTGCAGAAGCTGACTCTTAGCACACAGCCAGCTACTTACCATGTGGAATCATGCACAGTATTCACAAGCGAGTGGGGTTTGAGGTTTCAGTCAGTAATGCAAATACATTCAGCATCACTAAGGCTGGTTGCCCTTGCTGGAGTGTAGGCAGACACCCAGGTTACAAATGGTGCTGGTCTGAAAAAGCAGTTTGGACATGTGCTTTTTAAAAAATCTGAAAAGTGGATTCATAATGTGTCAGTCTGTAAAAGTGTTTATCACTTGCCAAAAAAAAGAGCAGTAAGTGTGCTTTCAAATTGGCAAAGAAATTTCGTTTTGTGACTAATGTGAAAACATGACTCTGTGTGCAAATAGGAATTACAGGCCGAGATTTATTGCGTATTGCTCTGGTGATTTCACAGTTGCATTAGATGGAAAGGGGGAGCCATTTTTTGGTGCAGAAGCTGACTCTTAGCACACAGGTAGCTGCTTACCATGTGGAATCATGCACAGTATTCACAAGCGAGTGGGGTTTGAGGTTTCAGTCAGTAATGCAAATACATTCAGCATCACTAAGGCTGGTTGCCCTTGCTGGAGTGTAGGCAGACACCCAGGTTACAAATGGTGCTGGTCTGAAAAAGCAGTTTGGACATGTGCTTTTTAAAAAATCTGAAAAGTGGATTCATAATGTGTCAGTCTGTAAAAGTGTTTATCACTTGCCAAAAAAAAGAGCAGTAAGTGTGCTTTCAAATTGGCAAAGAAATTTCGTTTTGTGACTAATGTGAAAACATGACTCTGTGTGCAAATAGGAATTACAGGCAGAGATTTATTGCGTATTGCTCTGGTGATTTCACAGTTGCATTAGATGGAAAGGGGGAGCCATTTTTTGGTGCAGAAGCTGACTCTTAGCACACAGCCAGCTACTTACCATGTGGAATCATGCACAGTATTCACAAGCGAGTGGGGTTTGAGGTTTCAGTCAGTAATGCAAATACATTCAGCATCACTAAGGCTGGTTGCCCTTGCTGGAGTGTAGGCAGTCACCCAGGTTACAAATGGTGCTGGTCTGAAAAAGCAGTTTGGACATGTGCTTTTTAAAAAATCTGAAAAGTGGATTCATAATGTGTCAGTCTGTAAAAGTGTTTATCACTTGCCAAAAAAAAGAGCAGTAAGTGTGCTTTCAAATTGGCAAAGAAATTTCGTTTTGTGACTAATGTGAAAACATGACTCTGTGTGCAAAGAGGAATTATAGGCAGAGATTTATTGCGTATTGCTCTGGTGATTTCACAGTTGCATTAGATGGAAAGGGGGAGCCATTTTTTGGTGCAGAAGCTGACTCTTAGCACACAGGTAGCTGCTTACCATGTGGAATCATGCACAGTATTCACAAGCGAGTAGGGTTTGAGGTTTCAGTCAGTAATGCAAATACATTCAGCATCACTAAGGCTGGTTGCCCTTGCTGGAGTGTAGGCAGACACCCAGGTTACAAATGGTGCTGGTCTGAAAAAGCAGTTTGGACATGTGCTTTTTAAAAAATCTGAAAAGTGGATTCATAATGTGTCAGTCTGTAAAAGTGTTTATCACTTGCCAAAAAAAAGAGCAGTAAGTGTGCTTTCAAATTGGCAAAGAAATTTCGTTTTGTGACTAATGTGAAAACATGACTCTGTGTGCAAATGGGAATTACAGGCAGAGATTTATTGCGTATTGCTCTGGTGATTTCACAGTTGCATTAGATGGAAAGGGGGAGCCATTTTTTGGTGCAGAAGCAGACTCTTAGCACACAGTCAGCTACTTACCATGTGGAATCATGCACAGTATTCACAAGCGAGTGGGGTTTGAGGTTTCAGTCAGTAATGCAAACACATTCAGCATCACTAAGGCTGGTTGCCGTTGCTGGAGTGTAGGCAGACACCCAGGTTACAAATGATGCTGGTCTGAAAAAGCAGTTTGGACATGTGCTTTTTAAAAAATCTGAAAAGTGGATTCATAATGTGTCAGTCTGTAAAAGTGTTTATCACTTGCCAAAAAAAAGAGCAGTAAGTGTGCTTTCAAATTGGCAAAGAAATTTCGTTTTGTGACTAATGTGAAAACATGACTCTGTGTGCAAAGAGGAATTATAGGCAGAGATTTATTGCGTATTGCTCTGGTGATTTCACAGTTGCATTAGATGGAAAGGGGGAGCCATTTCTTGGTGCAGAAGCAGACTCTTAGCACACACCCAGCTGCTTACTATGTGGAATCATGCACAGTATTCACATGCGAGTGGGGTTTGAGGTTTCAGTCAGTAATGCAAATACATTCAGCATCACTAAGGCTGGTTGCCCTTGCTGGAGTGTAGGCAGTCACCCAGGTTACAAATGGTGATGGTCTGAAAAAGCAGTTTGGACATGTGCTTTTTAAAAAATCTGAAAAGTGGATTCATAATGTGTCAGTCTGTAAAAGTGTTTATCACTAGCCAAAAAAAAGAGCAGTAAGTGTGCTTTCAAATTGGCAAAGAAATTTCGTTTTGTGACTAATGTGAAAACATGACTCTGTGTGCAAATAGGAATTACAGGCAGAGATTTATTGTGTATTGCTCTGGTGATTTCACAGTTGCATTAGATGGAAAGGGGGAGCCATTTTTTGGTGCAGAAGCTGACTCTTAGCACACAGGTAGCTGCTTACCATGTGGAATCATGCACAGTATTCACAAGCGAGTGGGGTTTGAGGTTTCAGTCAGTAATGCAAATACATTCAGCATCACTAAGGCTGGTTGCCCTTGCTGGAGTGTAGGCAGACACCCAGGTTACAAATGGTGCTGGTCTGAAAAAGCATTTTGGACATGTGCTTTTTAAAAAATCTGAAAAGTGGATTCATAATGTGTCAGTCTGTAAAAGTGTTTATCACTTGCCAAAAAAAAGAGCAGTAAGTGTGCTTTCAAATTGGCAAAGAAATTTCGTTTTGTGACTAATGTGAAAACATGACTCTGTGTGCAAATAGGAATTACAGGCAGAGATTTATTGCGTATTGCTCTGGTGATTTCACAGTTGCATTAGATGGAAAGGGGGAGCCATTTTTTGGTGCAGAAGCTGACTCTTAGCACACAGCCAGCTACTTACCATGTGGAATCATGCACAGTATTCACAAGCGAGTGGGGTTTGAGGTTTCAGTCAGTAATGCAAATACATTCAGCATCACTTAGGCTGGTTGCCCTTGCTGGAGTGTAGGCAGACACCCAGGTTACAAATGGTGCTGGTCTGAAAAAGCAGTTTGGACATGTGCTTTTTAAAAAATCTGAAAAGTGGATTCATAATGTGTCAGTCTGTAAAAGTGTTTATCACTTGCCAAAAAAAAGAGCAGTAAGTGTGCTTTCAAATTGGCAAAGAAATTTCGTTTTGTGACTAATGTGAAAACATTACTCTGTGTGCAAATAGGAATTACAGGCAGAGATTTATTGCGTATTGCTCTGGTGATTTCACAGTTGCATTAGATGGAAAGGGGGAGCCATTTTTTGGTGCAGAAGCTGACTCTTAGCACACAGGTAGCTGCTTACCATGTGGAATCATGCACAGTATTCACAAGCGAGTGGGGTTTGAGGTTTCAGTCAGTAATGCAAATACATTCAGCATCACTAAGGCTGGTTGCCCTTGCTGGAGTGTAGGCAGACACCCAGGTTACAAATGGTGCTGGTCTGAAAAAGCAGTTTGGACATGTGCTTTTTAAAAAATCTGAAAAGTGGATTCATAATGTGTCAGTCTGTAAAAGTGTTTATCACTTGCCAAAAAAAAGAGCAGTAAGTGTGCTTTCAAATTGGCAAAGAAATTTCGTTTTGTGACTAATGTGAAAACATGACTCTGTGTGCAAATAGGAATTACAGGCAGAGATTTATTGCGTATTGCTCTGGTGATTTCACAGTTGCATTAGATGGAAAGGGGGAGCCATTTTTTGGTGCAGAAGCTGACTCTTAGCACACAGCCAGCTACTTACCATGTGGAATCATGCACAGTATTCACAAGCGAGTGGGGTTTGAGGTTTCAGTCAGTAATGCAAATACATTCAGCATCACTAAGGCTGGTTGCCCTTGCTGGAGTGTAGGCAGACACCCAGGTTACAAATGGTGCTGGTCTGAAAAAGCAGTTTGGACATGTGCTTTTTAAAAAATCTGAAAAGTGGATTCATAATGTGTCAGTCTGTAAAAGTGTTTATCACTTGCCAAAAAAAAGAGCAGTAAGTGTGCTTTCAAATTGGCAAAGAAATTTCGTTTTGTGACTAATGTGAAAACATGACTCTGTGTGCAAATAGGAATTACAGGCAGAGATTTATTGCGTATTGCTCTGGTGATTTCACAGTTGCATTAGATGGAAAGGGGGAGCCATTTTTTGGTGCAGAAGCTGACTCTTAGCACACAGCCAGCTACTTACCATGTGGAATCATGCACAGTATTCACAAGCGAGTGGGGTTTGAGGTTTCAGTCAGTAATGCAAATACATTCAGCATCACTAAGGCTGGTTGCCCTTGCTGGAGTGTAGGCAGACACCCAGGTTACAAATGGTGCTGGTCTGAAAAAGCAGTTTGGACATGTGCTTTTTAAAAAATCTGAAAAGTGGATTCATAATGTGTCAGTCTGTAAAAGTGTTTATCACTTGCCAAAAAAAAGAGCAGTAAGTGTGCTTTCAAATTGGCAAAGAAATTTCGTTTTGTGACTAATGTGAAAACATGACTCTGTGTGCAAATAGGAATTACAGGCAGAGATTTATTGCGTATTGCTCTGGTGATTTCACAGTTGCATTAGATGGAAAGGGGGAGCCATTTTTTGGTGCAGAAGCTGACTCTTAGCACACAGGTAGCTGCTTACCATGTGGAATCATGCACAGTATTCACAAGCGAGTGGGGTTTGAGGTTTCAGTCAGTAATGCAAATACATTCAGCATCACTAAGGCTGGTTGCCCTTGCTGGAGTGTAGGCAGACACCCAGGTTACAAATGGTGCTGGTCTGAAAAAGCAGTTTGGACATGTGCTTTTTAAAAAATCTGAAAAGTGGATTCATAATGTGTCAGTCTGTAAAAGTGTTTATCACTTGCCAAAAAAAAGAGCAGTAAGTGTGCTTTCAAATTGGCAAAGAAATTTCGTTTTGTGACTAATGTGAAAACATGACTCTGTGTGCAAATAGGAATTACAGGCAGAGATTTATTGCGTATTGCTCTGGTGATTTCACAGTTGCATTAGATGGAAAGGGGGAGCCATTTTTTGGTGCAGAAGCTGACTCTTAGCACACAGCCAGCTACTTACCATGTGGAATCATGCACAGTATTCACAAGCGAGTGGGGTTTGAGGTTTCAGTCAGTAATGCAAATACATTCAGCATCACTAAGGCTGGTTGCCCTTGCTGGAGTGTAGGCAGTCACCCAGGTTACAAATGGTGCTGGTCTGAAAAAGCAGTTTGGACATGTGCTTTTTAAAAAATCTGAAAAGTGGATTCATAATGTGTCAGTCTGTAAAAGTGTTTATCACTTGCCAAAAAAAAGAGCAGTAAGTGTGCTTTCAAATTGGCAAAGAAATTTCGTTTTGTGACTAATGTGAAAACATGACTCTGTGTGCAAAGAGGAATTATAGGCAGAGATTTATTGCGTATTGCTCTGGTGATTTCACAGTTGCATTAGATGGAAAGGGGGAGCCATTTTTTGGTGCAGAAGCTGACTCTTAGCACACAGGTAGCTGCTTACCATGTGGAATCATGCACAGTATTCACAAGCGAGTGGGGTTTGAGGTTTCAGTCAGTAATGCAAATACATTCAGCATCACTAAGGCTGGTTGCCCTTGCTGGAGTGTAGGCAGACACCCAGGTTACAAATGGTGCTGGTCTGAAAAAGCAGTTTGGACATGTGCTTTTTAAAAAATCTGAAAAGTGGATTCATAATGTGTCAGTCTGTAAAAGTGTTTATCACTTGCCAAAAAAAAGAGCAGTAAGTGTGCTTTCAAATTGGCAAAGAAATTTCGTTTTGTGACTAATGTGAAAACATGACTCTGTGTGCAAAGAGGAATTATAGGCAGAGATTTATTGCGTATTGCTCTGGTGATTTCACAGTTGCATTAGATGGAAAGGGGGAGCCATTTCTTGGTGCAGAAGCAGACTCTTAGCACACACCCAGCTGCTTACTATGTGGAATCATGCACAGTATTCACATGCGAGTGGGGTTTGAGGTTTCAGTCAGTAATGCAAATACATTCAGCATCACTAAGGCTGGTTGCCCTTGCTGGAGTGTAGGCAGTCACCCAGGTTACAAATGGTGATGGTCTGAAAAAGCAGTTTGGACATGTGCTTTTTAAAAAATCTGAAAAGTGGATTCATAATGTGTCAGTCTGTAAAAGTGTTTATCACTAGCCAAAAAAAAGAGCAGTAAGTGTGCTTTCAAATTGGCAAAGAAATTTCGTTTTGTGACTAATGTGAAAACATGACTCTGTGTGCAAATAGGAATTACAGGCAGAGATTTATTGTGTATTGCTCTGGTGATTTCACAGTTGCATTAGATGGAAAGGGGGAGCCATTTTTTGGTGCAGAAGCTGACTCTTAGCACACAGGTAGCTGCTTACCATGTGGAATCATGCACAGTATTCACAAGCGAGTGGGGTTTGAGGTTTCAGTCAGTAATGCAAATACATTCAGCATCACTAAGGTTGTTTGCCCTTGCTGGAGTGTAGGCAGACACCCAGGTTACAAATGGTGCTGGTCTGAAAAAGCAGTTTGGACATGTGCTTTTTAAAAAATCTGAAAAGTGGATTCATAATGTGTTAGTCTGTAAAAGTGTTTATCACTTGCCAAAAAAAAGAGCAGTAAGTGTGCTTTCAAATTGGCAAAGAAATTTCGTTTTGTGACTAATGTGAAAACATGACTCTGTGTGCAAATAGGAATTACAGGCAGAGATTTATTGCGTATTGCTCTGGTGATTTCACAGTTGCATTAGATGGAAAGGGGGAGCCATTTTTTGGTGCAGAAGCTGACTCTTAGCACACAGCCAGCTACTTACCATGTGGAATCATGCACAGTATTCACAAGCGAGTGGGGTTTGAGGTTTCAGTCAGTAATGCAAATACATTCAGCATCACTAAGGCTGGTTGCCCTTGCTGGAGTGTAGGCAGACACCCAGGTTACAAATGGTGCTGGTCTGAAAAAGCAGTTTGGACATGTGCTTTTTAAAAAATCTGAAAAGTGGATTCATAATGTGTCAGTCTGTAAAAGTGTTTATCACTTGCCAAAAAAAAGAGCAGTAAGTGTGCTTTCAAATTGGCAAAGAAATTTCGTTTTGTGACTAATGTGAAAACATGACTCTGTGTGCAAATAGGAATTACAGGCAGAGATTTATTGCGTATTGCTCTGGTGATTTCACAGATGCATTAGATGGAAAGGGGGAGCCATTTTTTGGTGCAGAAGCTGACTCTTAGCACACAGGTAGCTGCTTACCATGTGGAATCATGCACAGTATTCACAAGCGAGTGGGGTTTGAGGTTTCAGTCAGTAATGCAAATACATTCAGCATCACTAAGGCTGGTTGCCCTTGCTGGAGTGTAGGCAGACACCCAGGTTACAAATGGTGCTGGTCTGAAAAAGCAGTTTGGACATGTGCTTTTTAAAAAATCTGAAAAGTGGATTCATAATGTGTCAGTCTGTAAAAGTGTTTATCACTTGCCAAAAAAAAGAGCAGTAAGTGTGCTTTCAAATTGGCAAAGAAATTTCGTTTTGTGACTAATGTGAAAACATGACTCTGTGTGCAAATAGGAATTACAGGCAGAGATTTATTGCGTATTGCTCTGGTGATTTCACAGTTGCATTAGATGGAAAGGGGGAGCCATTTTTTGGTGCAGAAGCTGACTCTTAGCACACAGCCAGCTACTTACCATGTGGAATCATGCACAGTATTCACAAGCGAGTGGGGTTTGAGGTTTCAGTCAGTAAAGCAAATACATTCAGCATCACTTAGGCTGGTTGCCCTTGCTGGAGTGTAGGCAGACACCCAGGTTACAAATGGTGCTGGTCTGAAAAAGCAGTTTGGACATGTGCTTTTTAAAAAATCTGAAAAGTGGATTCATAATGTGTCAGTCTGTAAAAGTGTTTATCACTTGCCAAAAAAAAGAGCAGTAAGTGTGCTTTCAAATTGGCAAAGAAATTTCGTTTTGTGACTAATGTGAAAACATGACTCTGTGTGCAAATAGGAATTACAGGCAGAGATTTATTGCGTATTGCTCTGGTGATTTCACAGTTGCATTAGATGGAAAGGGGGAGCCATTTTTTGGTGCAGAAGCTGACTCTTAGCACACAGGTAGCTGCTTACCATGTGGAATCATGCACAGTATTCACAAGCGAGTGGGGTTTGAGGTTTCAGTCAGTAATGCAAATACATTCAGCATCACTAAGGCTGGTTGCCCTTGCTGGAGTGTAGGCAGACACCCAGGTTACAAATGGTGCTGGTCTGAAAAAGCAGTTTGGACATGTGCTTTTTAAAAAATCTGAAAAGTGGATTCATAATGTGTCAGTCTGTAAAAGTGTTTATCACTTGCCAAAAAAAAGAGCAGTAAGTGTGCTTTCAAATTGGCAAAGAAATTTCGTTTTGTGACTAATGTGAAAACATGACTCTGTGTGCAAATAGGAATTACAGGCAGAGATTTATTGCGTATTGCTCTGGTGATTTCACAGTTGCATTAGATGGAAAGGGGGAGCCATTTTTTGGTGCAGAAGCTGACTCTTAGCACACAGCCAGCTACTTACCATGTGGAATCATGCACAGTATTCACAAGCGAGTGGGGTTTGAGGTTTCAGTCAGTAATGCAAATACATTCAGCATCACTAAGGCTGGTTGCCCTTGCTGGAGTGTAGGCAGACACCCAGGTTACAAATGGTGCTGGTCTGAAAAAGCAGTTTGGACATGTGCTTTTTAAAAAATCTGAAAAGTGGATTCATAATGTGTCAGTCTGTAAAAGTGTTTATCACTTGCCAAAAAAAAGAGCAGTAAGTGTGCTTTCAAATTGGCAAAGAAATTTCGTTTTGTGACTAATGTGAAAACATGACTCTGTGTGCAAAGAGGAATTATAGGCAGAGATTTATTGCGTATTGCTCTGGTGATTTCACAGTTGCATTAGATGGAAAGGGGGAGCCATTTCTTGGTGCAGAAGCAGACTCTTAGCACACACCCAGCTGCTTACTATGTGGAATCATGCACAGTATTCACATGCGAGTGGGGTTTGAGGTTTCAGTCAGTAATGCAAATACATTCAGCATCACTAAGGCTGGTTGCCCTTGCTGGAGTGTAGGCAGTCACCCAGGTTACAAATGGTGATGGTCTGAAAAAGCAGTTTGGACATGTGCTTTTTAAAAAATCTGAAAAGTGGATTCATAATGTGTCAGTCTGTAAAAGTGTTTATCACTAGCCAAAAAAAAGAGCAGTAAGTGTGCTTTCAAATTGGCAAAGAAATTTCGTTTTGTGACTAATGTGAAAACATGACTCTGTGTGCAAATAGGAATTACAGGCAGAGATTTATTGTGTATTGCTCTGGTGATTTCACAGTTGCATTAGATGGAAAGGGGGAGCCATTTTTTGGTGCAGAAGCTGACTCTTAGCACACAGGTAGCTGCTTACCATGTGGAATCATGCACAGTATTCACAAGCGAGTGGGGTTTGAGGTTTCAGTCAGTAATGCAAATACATTCAGCATCACTAAGGTTGTTTGCCCTTGCTGGAGTGTAGGCAGACACCCAGGTTACAAATGGTGCTGGTCTGAAAAAGCAGTTTGGACATGTGCTTTTTAAAAAATCTGAAAAGTGGATTCATAATGTGTTAGTCTGTAAAAGTGTTTATCACTTGCCAAAAAAAAGAGCAGTAAGTGTGCTTTCAAATTGGCAAAGAAATTTCGTTTTGTGACTAATGTGAAAACATGACTCTGTGTGCAAATAGGAATTACAGGCAGAGATTTATTGCGTATTGCTCTGGTGATTTCACAGTTGCATTAGATGGAAAGGGGGAGCCATTTCTTGGTGCAGAAGCAGACTCTTAGCACATACCCAGCTGCTTACTATGTGGAATCATGCACAGTATTCACATGCGAGTGGGGTTTGAGGTTTCAGTCAGTAATGCAAATACATTCAGCATCACTAAGGCTGGTTGCCCTTGCTGGAGTGTAGGCAGTCACCCAGGTTACAAATGGTGATGGTCTGAAAAAGCAGTTTGGACATGTGCTTTTTAAAAAATCTGAAAAGTGGATTCATAATGTGTCAGTCTGTAAAAGTGTTTATCACTAGCCAAAAAAAAGAGCAGTAAGTGTGCTTTCAAATTGGCAAAGAAATTTCGTTTTGTGACTAATGTGAAAACATGACTCTGTGTGCAAATAGGAATTACAGGCAGAGATTTATTGTGTATTGCTCTGGTGATTTCACAGTTGCATTAGATGGAAAGGGGGAGCCATTTTTTGGTGCAGAAGCTGACTCTTAGCACACAGGTAGCTGCTTACCATGTGGAATCATGCACAGTATTCACAAGCGAGTGGGGTTTGAGGTTTCAGTCAGTAATGCAAATACATTCAGCATCACTAAGGTTGTTTGCCCTTGCTGGAGTGTAGGCAGACACCCAGGTTACAAATGGTGCTGGTCTGAAAAAGCAGTTTGGACATGTGCTTTTTAAAAAATCTGAAAAGTGGATTCATAATGTGTTAGTCTGTAAAAGTGTTTATCACTTGCCAAAAAAAAGAGCAGTAAGTGTGCTTTCAAATTGGCAAAGAAATTTCGTTTTGTGACTAATGTGAAAACATGACTCTGTGTGCAAATAGGAATTACAGGCAGAGATTTATTGCGTATTGCTCTGGTGATTTCACAGTTGCATTAGATGGAAAGGGGGAGCCATTTTTTGGTGCAGAAGCTGACTCTTAGCACACAGCCAGCTACTTACCATGTGGAATCATGCACAGTATTCACAAGCGAGTGGGGTTTGAGGTTTCAGTCAGTAATGCAAATACATTCAGCATCACTAAGGCTGGTTGCCCTTGCTGGAGTGTAGGCAGACACCCAGGTTACAAATGGTGCTGGTCTGAAAAAGCAGTTTGGACATGTGCTTTTTAAAAAATCTGAAAAGTGGATTCATAATGTGTCAGTCTGTAAAAGTGTTTATCACTTGCCAAAAAAAAGAGCAGTAAGTGTGCTTTCAAATTGGCAAAGAAATTTCGTTTTGTGACTAATGTGAAAACATGACTCTGTGTGCAAATAGGAATTACAGGCAGAGATTTATTGCGTATTGCTCTGGTGATTTCACAGATGCATTAGATGGAAAGGGGGAGCCATTTTTTGGTGCAGAAGCTGACTCTTAGCACACAGGTAGCTGCTTACCATGTGGAATCATGCACAGTATTCACAAGCGAGTGGGGTTTGAGGTTTCAGTCAGTAATGCAAATACATTCAGCATCACTAAGGCTGGTTGCCCTTGCTGGAGTGTAGGCAGACACCCAGGTTACAAATGGTGCTGGTCTGAAAAAGCAGTTTGGACATGTGCTTTTTAAAAAATCTGAAAAGTGGATTCATAATGTGTCAGTCTGTAAAAGTGTTTATCACTTGCCAAAAAAAAGAGCAGTAAGTGTGCTTTCAAATTGGCAAAGAAATTTCGTTTTGTGACTAATGTGAAAACATGACTCTGTGTGCAAATAGGAATTACAGGCAGAGATTTATTGCGTATTGCTCTGGTGATTTCACAGTTGCATTAGATGGAAAGGGGGAGCCATTTTTTGGTGCAGAAGCTGACTCTTAGCACACAGCCAGCTACTTACCATGTGGAATCATGCACAGTATTCACAAGCGAGTGGGGTTTGAGGTTTCAGTCAGTAAAGCAAATACATTCAGCATCACTTAGGCTGGTTGCCCTTGCTGGAGTGTAGGCAGACACCCAGGTTACAAATGGTGCTGGTCTGAAAAAGCAGTTTGGACATGTGCTTTTTAAAAAATCTGAAAAGTGGATTCATAATGTGTCAGTCTGTAAAAGTGTTTATCACTTGCCAAAAAAAAGAGCAGTAAGTGTGCTTTCAAATTGGCAAAGAAATTTCGTTTTGTGACTAATGTGAAAACATGACTCTGTGTGCAAATAGGAATTACAGGCAGAGATTTATTGCGTATTGCTCTGGTGATTTCACAGTTGCATTAGATGGAAAGGGGGAGCCATTTTTTGGTGCAGAAGCTGACTCTTAGCACACAGGTAGCTGCTTACCATGTGGAATCATGCACAGTATTCACAAGCGAGTGGGGTTTGAGGTTTCAGTCAGTAATGCAAATACATTCAGCATCACTAAGGCTGGTTGCCCTTGCTGGAGTGTAGGCAGACACCCAGGTTACAAATGGTGCTGGTCTGAAAAAGCAGTTTGGACATGTGCTTTTTAAAAAATCTGAAAAGTGGATTCATAATGTGTCAGTCTGTAAAAGTGTTTATCACTTGCCAAAAAAAAGAGCAGTAAGTGTGCTTTCAAATTGGCAAAGAAATTTCGTTTTGTGACTAATGTGAAAACATGACTCTGTGTGCAAATAGGAATTACAGGCAGAGATTTATTGCGTATTGCTCTGGTGATTTCACAGTTGCATTAGATGGAAAGGGGGAGCCATTTTTTGGTGCAGAAGCTGACTCTTAGCACACAGCCAGCTACTTACCATGTGGAATCATGCACAGTATTCACAAGCGAGTGGGGTTTGAGGTTTCAGTCAGTAATGCAAATACATTCAGCATCACTAAGGCTGGTTGCCCTTGCTGGAGTGTAGGCAGACACCCAGGTTACAAATGGTGCTGGTCTGAAAAAGCAGTTTGGACATGTGCTTTTTAAAAAATCTGAAAAGTGGATTCATAATGTGTCAGTCTGTAAAAGTGTTTATCACTTGCCAAAAAAAAGAGCAGTAAGTGTGCTTTCAAATTGGCAAAGAAATTTCGTTTTGTGACTAATGTGAAAACATGACTCTGTGTGCAAAGAGGAATTATAGGCAGAGATTTATTGCGTATTGCTCTGGTGATTTCACAGTTGCATTAGATGGAAAGGGGGAGCCATTTCTTGGTGCAGAAGCAGACTCTTAGCACACACCCAGCTGCTTACTATGTGGAATCATGCACAGTATTCACATGCGAGTGGGGTTTGAGGTTTCAGTCAGTAATGCAAATACATTCAGCATCACTAAGGCTGGTTGCCCTTGCTGGAGTGTAGGCAGTCACCCAGGTTACAAATGGTGATGGTCTGAAAAAGCAGTTTGGACATGTGCTTTTTAAAAAATCTGAAAAGTGGATTCATAATGTGTCAGTCTGTAAAAGTGTTTATCACTAGCCAAAAAAAAGAGCAGTAAGTGTGCTTTCAAATTGGCAAAGAAATTTCGTTTTGTGACTAATGTGAAAACATGACTCTGTGTGCAAATAGGAATTACAGGCAGAGATTTATTGTGTATTGCTCTGGTGATTTCACAGTTGCATTAGATGGAAAGGGGGAGCCATTTTTTGGTGCAGAAGCTGACTCTTAGCACACAGGTAGCTGCTTACCATGTGGAATCATGCACAGTATTCACAAGCGAGTGGGGTTTGAGGTTTCAGTCAGTAATGCAAATACATTCAGCATCACTAAGGTTGTTTGCCCTTGCTGGAGTGTAGGCAGACACCCAGGTTACAAATGGTGCTGGTCTGAAAAAGCAGTTTGGACATGTGCTTTTTAAAAAATCTGAAAAGTGGATTCATAATGTGTTAGTCTGTAAAAGTGTTTATCACTTGCCAAAAAAAAGAGCAGTAAGTGTGCTTTCAAATTGGCAAAGAAATTTCGTTTTGTGACTAATGTGAAAACATGACTCTGTGTGCAAATAGGAATTACAGGCAGAGATTTATTGCGTATTGCTCTGGTGATTTCACAGTTGCATTAGATGGAAAGGGGGAGCCATTTCTTGGTGCAGAAGCAGACTCTTAGCACACACCCAGCTGCTTACTATGTGGAATCATGCACAGTATTCACATGCGAGTGGGGTTTGAGGTTTCAGTCAGTAATGCAAATACATTCAGCATCACTAAGGCTGGTTGCCCTTGCTGGAGTGTAGGCAGTCACCCAGGTTACAAATGGTGATGGTCTGAAAAAGCAGTTTGGACATGTGCTTTTTAAAAAATCTGAAAAGTGGATTCATAATGTGTCAGTCTGTAAAAGTGTTTATCACTTGCCAAAAAAAAGAGCAGTAAGTGTGCTTTCAAATTGGCAAAGAAATTTCGTTTTGTGACTAATGTGAAAACATGACTCTGTGTGCAAATAGGAATTACAGGCAGAGATTTATTGCGTATTGCTCTGGTGATTTCACAGTTGCATTAGATGGAAAGGGGGAGCCATTTTTTGGTGCAGAAGCTGACTCTTAGCACACAGCCAGCTACTTACCATGTGGAATCATGCACAGTATTCACAAGCGAGTGGGGTTTGAGGTTTCAGTCAGTAAAGCAAATACATTCAGCATCACTTAGGCTGGTTGCCCTTGCTGGAGTGTAGGCAGACACCCAGGTTACAAATGGTGCTGGTCTGAAAAAGCAGTTTGGACATGTGCTTTTTAAAAAATCTGAAAAGTGGATTCATAATGTGTCAGTCTGTAAAAGTGTTTATCACTTGCCAAAAAAAAGAGCAGTAAGTGTGCTTTCAAATTGGCAAAGAAATTTCGTTTTGTGACTAATGTGAAAACATGACTCTGTGTGCAAATAGGAATTACAGGCAGAGATTTATTGCGTATTGCTCTGGTGATTTCACAGTTGCATTAGATGGAAAGGGGGAGCCATTTTTTGGTGCAGAAGCTGACTCTTAGCACACAGGTAGCTGCTTACCATGTGGAATCATGCACAGTATTCACAAGCGAGTGGGGTTTGAGGTTTCAGTCAGTAATGCAAATACATTCAGCATCACTAAGGCTGGTTGCCCTTGCTGGAGTGTAGGCAGACACCCAGGTTACAAATGGTGCTGGTCTGAAAAAGCAGTTTGGACATGTGCTTTTTAAAAAATCTGAAAAGTGGATTCATAATGTGTCAGTCTGTAAAAGTGTTTATCACTTGCCAAAAAAAAGAGCAGTAAGTGTGCTTTCAAATTGGCAAAGAAATTTCGTTTTGTGACTAATGTGAAAACATGACTCTGTGTGCAAATAGGAATTACAGGCAGAGATTTATTGCGTATTGCTCTGGTGATTTCACAGTTGCATTAGATGGAAAGGGGGAGCCATTTTTTGGTGCAGAAGCTGACTCTTAGCACACAGCCAGCTACTTACCATGTGGAATCATGCACAGTATTCACAAGCGAGTGGGGTTTGAGGTTTCAGTCAGTAATGCAAATACATTCAGCATCACTAAGGCTGGTTGCCCTTGCTGGAGTGTAGGCAGACACCCAGGTTACAAATGGTGCTGGTCTGAAAAAGCAGTTTGGACATGTGCTTTTTAAAAAATCTGAAAAGTGGATTCATAATGTGTCAGTCTGTAAAAGTGTTTATCACTTGCCAAAAAAAAGAGCAGTAAGTGTGCTTTCAAATTGGCAAAGAAATTTCGTTTTGTGACTAATGTGAAAACATGACTCTGTGTGCAAAGAGGAATTATAGGCAGAGATTTATTGCGTATTGCTCTGGTGATTTCACAGTTGCATTAGATGGAAAGGGGGAGCCATTTCTTGGTGCAGAAGCAGACTCTTAGCACACACCCAGCTGCTTACTATGTGGAATCATGCACAGTATTCACATGCGAGTGGGGTTTGAGGTTTCAGTCAGTAATGCAAATACATTCAGCATCACTAAGGCTGGTTGCCCTTGCTGGAGTGTAGGCAGTCACCCAGGTTACAAATGGTGATGGTCTGAAAAAGCAGTTTGGACATGTGCTTTTTAAAAAATCTGAAAAGTGGATTCATAATGTGTCAGTCTGTAAAAGTGTTTATCACTAGCCAAAAAAAAGAGCAGTAAGTGTGCTTTCAAATTGGCAAAGAAATTTCGTTTTGTGACTAATGTGAAAACATGACTCTGTGTGCAAATAGGAATTACAGGCAGAGATTTATTGTGTATTGCTCTGGTGATTTCACAGTTGCATTAGATGGAAAGGGGGAGCCATTTTTTGGTGCAGAAGCTGACTCTTAGCACACAGGTAGCTGCTTACCATGTGGAATCATGCACAGTATTCACAAGCGAGTGGGGTTTGAGGTTTCAGTCAGTAATGCAAATACATTCAGCATCACTAAGGTTGTTTGCCCTTGCTGGAGTGTAGGCAGACACCCAGGTTACAAATGGTGCTGGTCTGAAAAAGCAGTTTGGACATGTGCTTTTTAAAAAATCTGAAAAGTGGATTCATAATGTGTTAGTCTGTAAAAGTGTTTATCACTTGCCAAAAAAAAGAGCAGTAAGTGTGCTTTCAAATTGGCAAAGAAATTTCGTTTTGTGACTAATGTGAAAACATGACTCTGTGTGCAAATAGGAATTACAGGCAGAGATTTATTGCGTATTGCTCTGGTGATTTCACAGTTGCATTAGATGGAAAGGGGGAGCCATTTCTTGGTGCAGAAGCAGACTCTTAGCACACACCCAGCTGCTTACTATGTGGAATCATGCACAGTATTCACATGCGAGTGGGGTTTGAGGTTTCAGTCAGTAATGCAAATACATTCAGCATCACTAAGGCTGGTTGCCCTTGCTGGAGTGTAGGCAGTCACCCAGGTTACAAATGGTGATGGTCTGAAAAAGCAGTTTGGACATGTGCTTTTTAAAAAATCTGAAAAGTGGATTCATAATGTGTCAGTCTGTAAAAGTGTTTATCACTAGCCAAAAAAAAGAGCAGTAAGTGTGCTTTCAAATTGGCAAAGAAATTTCGTTTTGTGACTAATGTGAAAACATGACTCTGTGTGCAAATAGGAATTACAGGCAGAGATTTATTGTGTATTGCTCTGGTGATTTCACAGTTGCATTAGATGGAAAGGGGGAGCCATTTTTTGGTGCAGAAGCTGACTCTTAGCACACAGGTAGCTGCTTACCATGTGGAATCATGCACAGTATTCACAAGCGAGTGGGGTTTGAGGTTTCAGTCAGTAATGCAAATACATTCAGCATCACTAAGGTTGTTTGCCCTTGCTGGAGTGTAGGCAGACACCCAGGTTACAAATGGTGCTGGTCTGAAAAAGCAGTTTGGACATGTGCTTTTTAAAAAATCTGAAAAGTGGATTCATAATGTGTTAGTCTGTAAAAGTGTTTATCACTTGCCAAAAAAAAGAGCAGTAAGTGTGCTTTCAAATTGGCAAAGAAATTTCGTTTTGTGACTAATGTGAAAACATGACTCTGTGTGCAAATAGGAATTACAGGCAGAGATTTATTGCGTATTGCTCTGGTGATTTCACAGTTGCATTAGATGGAAAGGGGGAGCCATTTTTTGGTGCAGAAGCTGACTCTTAGCACACAGCCAGCTACTTACCATGTGGAATCATGCACAGTATTCACAAGCGAGTGGGGTTTGAGGTTTCAGTCAGTAATGCAAATACATTCAGCATCACTAAGGCTGGTTGCCCTTGCTGGAGTGTAGGCAGACACCCAGGTTACAAATGGTGCTGGTCTGAAAAAGCAGTTTGGACATGTGCTTTTTAAAAAATCTGAAAAGTGGATTCATAATGTGTCAGTCTGTAAAAGTGTTTATCACTTGCCAAAAAAAAGAGCAGTAAGTGTGCTTTCAAATTGGCAAAGAAATTTCGTTTTGTGACTAATGTGAAAACATGACTCTGTGTGCAAATAGGAATTACAGGCAGAGATTTATTGCGTATTGCTCTGGTGATTTCACAGATGCATTAGATGGAAAGGGGGAGCCATTTTTTGGTGCAGAAGCTGACTCTTAGCACACAGGTAGCTGCTTACCATGTGGAATCATGCACAGTATTCACAAGCGAGTGGGGTTTGAGGTTTCAGTCAGTAATGCAAATACATTCAGCATCACTAAGGCTGGTTGCCCTTGCTGGAGTGTAGGCAGACACCCAGGTTACAAATGGTGCTGGTCTGAAAAAGCAGTTTGGACATGTGCTTTTTAAAAAATCTGAAAAGTGGATTCATAATGTGTCAGTCTGTAAAAGTGTTTATCACTTGCCAAAAAAAAGAGCAGTAAGTGTGCTTTCAAATTGGCAAAGAAATTTCGTTTTGTGACTAATGTGAAAACATGACTCTGTGTGCAAATAGGAATTACAGGCAGAGATTTATTGCGTATTGCTCTGGTGATTTCACAGTTGCATTAGATGGAAAGGGGGAGCCATTTTTTGGTGCAGAAGCTGACTCTTAGCACACAGCCAGCTACTTACCATGTGGAATCATGCACAGTATTCACAAGCGAGTGGGGTTTGAGGTTTCAGTCAGTAAAGCAAATACATTCAGCATCACTTAGGCTGGTTGCCCTTGCTGGAGTGTAGGCAGACACCCAGGTTACAAATGGTGCTGGTCTGAAAAAGCAGTTTGGACATGTGCTTTTTAAAAAATCTGAAAAGTGGATTCATAATGTGTCAGTCTGTAAAAGTGTTTATCACTTGCCAAAAAAAAGAGCAGTAAGTGTGCTTTCAAATTGGCAAAGAAATTTCGTTTTGTGACTAATGTGAAAACATGACTCTGTGTGCAAATAGGAATTACAGGCAGAGATTTATTGCGTATTGCTCTGGTGATTTCACAGTTGCATTAGATGGAAAGGGGGAGCCATTTTTTGGTGCAGAAGCTGACTCTTAGCACACAGGTAGCTGCTTACCATGTGGAATCATGCACAGTATTCACAAGCGAGTGGGGTTTGAGGTTTCAGTCAGTAATGCAAATACATTCAGCATCACTAAGGCTGGTTGCCCTTGCTGGAGTGTAGGCAGACACCCAGGTTACAAATGGTGCTGGTCTGAAAAAGCAGTTTGGACATGTGCTTTTTAAAAAATCTGAAAAGTGGATTCATAATGTGTCAGTCTGTAAAAGTGTTTATCACTTGCCAAAAAAAAGAGCAGTAAGTGTGCTTTCAAATTGGCAAAGAAATTTCGTTTTGTGACTAATGTGAAAACATGACTCTGTGTGCAAATAGGAATTACAGGCAGAGATTTATTGCGTATTGCTCTGGTGATTTCACAGTTGCATTAGATGGAAAGGGGGAGCCATTTTTTGGTGCAGAAGCTGACTCTTAGCACACAGCCAGCTACTTACCATGTGGAATCATGCACAGTATTCACAAGCGAGTGGGGTTTGAGGTTTCAGTCAGTAATGCAAATACATTCAGCATCACTAAGGCTGGTTGCCCTTGCTGGAGTGTAGGCAGACACCCAGGTTACAAATGGTGCTGGTCTGAAAAAGCAGTTTGGACATGTGCTTTTTAAAAAATCTGAAAAGTGGATTCATAATGTGTCAGTCTGTAAAAGTGTTTATCACTTGCCAAAAAAAAGAGCAGTAAGTGTGCTTTCAAATTGGCAAAGAAATTTCGTTTTGTGACTAATGTGAAAACATGACTCTGTGTGCAAATAGGAATTACAGGCAGAGATTTATTGCGTATTGCTCTGGTGATTTCACAGTTGCATTAGATGGAAAGGGGGAGCCATTTTTTGGTGCAGAAGCTGACTCTTAGCACACAGCCAGCTACTTACCATGTGGAATCATGCACAGTATTCACAAGCGAGTGGGGTTTGAGGTTTCAGTCAGTAATGCAAATACATTCAGCATCACTAAGGCTGGTTGCCCTTGCTGGAGTGTAGGCAGACACCCAGGTTACAAATGGTGCTGGTCTGAAAAAGCAGTTTGGACATGTGCTTTTTAAAAAATATGAAAAGTGGATTCATAATGTGTCAGTCTGTAAAAGTGTTTATCACTTGCCAAAAAAAAGAGCAGTAAGTGTGCTTTCAAATTGGCAAAGAAATTTCGTTTTGTGACTAATGTGAAAACATGACTCTGTGTGCAAATAGGAATTACAGGCAGAGATTTATTGCGTATTGCTCTGGTGATTTCACAGTTGCATTAGATGGAAAGGGGGAGCCATTTTTTGGTGCAGAAGCAGACTCTTAGCACACAGCCAGCTACTTACCATGTGGAATCATGCACAGTATTCACAAGCGAGTGGGGTTTGAGGTTTCAGTCAGTAATGCAAACACATTCAGCATCACTAAGGCTGGTTGCCGTTGCTGGAGTGTAGGCAGTCACCCAGGTTACAAATGGTGCTGGTCTGAAAAAGCAGTTTGGACATGTGCTTTTTAAAAAATATGAAAAGGGGATTCATAATGTGTCAGTCTGTAAAAGTGTTTATCACTTGCCAAAAAAAAGAGCAGTAAGTGTGCTTTCAAATTGGCAAAGAAATTTCGTTTTGTGACTAATGTGAAAACATGACTCTGTGTGCAAATAGGAATTACAGGCAGAGATTTATTGCGTATTGCTCTGGTGATTTCACAGTTGCATTAGATGGAAAGGGGGAGCCATTTTTTGGTGCAGAAGCAGACTCTTAGCACACAGCCAGCTACTTACCATGTGGAATCATGCACAGTATTCACAAGCGAGTGGGGTTTGAGGTTTCAGTCAGTAATGCAAACACATTCAGCATCACTAAGGCTGGTTGCCGTTGCTGGATTGTAGGCAGTCACCCAGGTTACAAATGGTGCTGGTCTGAAAAAGCAGTTTGGACATGTGCTTTTTAAAAAATCTGAAAAGTGGATTCATAATGTGTCAGTCTGTAAAAGTGTTTATCACTTGCCAAAAAAAAGAGCAGTAAGTGTGCTTTCAAATTGGCAAAGAAATTTTGTTTTGTGACTAATGTGAAAACATGACTCTGTGTGCAAAGAGGAATTATAGGCAGAGATTTATTGCGTATTGCTCTGGTGATTTCACAGTTGCATTAGATGGAAAGGGGGAGCCATTTTTTGGTGCAGAAGCTGACTCTTAGCACACAGCCAGCTACTTACCATGTGGAATCATGCACAGTATTCACAAGCGAGTGGGGTTTGAGGTTTCAGTCAGTAATGCAAATACATTCAGCATCACTAAGGCTGGTTGCCCTTGCTGGAGTGTAGGCAGACACCCAGGTTACAAATGGTGCTGGTCTGAAAAAGCAGTTTGGACATGTGCTTTTTAAAAAATCTGAAAAGTGGATTCATAATGTGTCAGTCTGTAAAAGTGTTTATCACTTGCCAAAAAAAAGAGCAGTAAGTGTGCTTTCAAATTGGCAAAGAAATTTCGTTTTGTGACTAATGTGAAAACATGACTCTGTGTGCAAATAGGAATTACAGGCAGAGATTTATTGCGTATTGCTCTGGTGATTTCACAGATGCATTAGATGGAAAGGGGGAGCCATTTTTTGGTGCAGAAGCTGACTCTTAGCACACAGGTAGCTGCTTACCATGTGGAATCATGCACAGTATTCACAAGCGAGTGGGGTTTGAGGTTTCAGTCAGTAATGCAAATACATTCAGCATCACTAAGGCTGGTTGCCCTTGCTGGAGTGTAGGCAGACACCCAGGTTACAAATGGTGCTGGTCTGAAAAAGCAGTTTGGACATGTGCTTTTTAAAAAATCTGAAAAGTGGATTCATAATGTGTCAGTCTGTAAAAGTGTTTATCACTTGCCAAAAAAAAGAGCAGTAAGTGTGCTTTCAAATTGGCAAAGAAATTTCGTTTTGTGACTAATGTGAAAACATGACTCTGTGTGCAAATAGGAATTACAGGCAGAGATTTATTGCGTATTGCTCTGGTGATTTCACAGTTGCATTAGATGGAAAGGGGGAGCCATTTTTTGGTGCAGAAGCTGACTCTTAGCACACAGCCAGCTACTTACCATGTGGAATCATGCACAGTATACACAAGCGAGTGGGGTTTGAGGTTTCAGTCAGTAATGCAAATACATTCAGCATCACTAAGGCTGGTTGCCCTTGCTGGAGTGTAGGCAGACACCCAGGTTACAAATGGTGCTGGTCTGAAAAAGCAGTTTGGACATGTGCTTTTTAAAAAATCTGAAAAGTGGATTCATAATGTGTCAGTCTGTAAAAGTGTTTATCACTTGCCAAAAAAAAGAGCAGTAAGTGTGCTTTCAAATTGGCAAAGAAATTTTGTTTTGTGACTAATGTGAAAACATGACTCTGTGTGCAAATAGGAATTACAGGCAGAGATTTATTGCGTATTGCTCTGGTGATTTCACAGTTGCATTAGATGGAAAGGGGGAGCCATTTTTTGGTGCAGAAGCTGACTCTTAGCACACAGGTAGCTGCTTACCATGTGGAATCATACACAGTATTCACAAGCGAGTGGGGTTTGAGGTTTCAGTCAGTAATGCAAATACATTCAGCATCACTAAGGCTGGTTGCCCTTGCTGGAGTGTAGGCAGACACCCAGGTTACAAATGGTGCTGGTCTGAAAAAGCAGTTTGGACATGTGCTTTTTAAAAAATCTGAAAAGTGGATTCATAATGTGTCAGTCTGTAAAAGTGTTTATCACTTGCCAAAAAAAAGAGCAGTAAGTGTGCTTTCAAATTGGCAAAGAAATTTCGTTTTGTGACTAATGTGAAAACATGACTCTGTGTGCAAATAGGAATTACAGGCAGAGATTTATTGCGTATTGCTCTGGTGATTTCACAGTTGCATTAGATGGAAAGGGGGAGCCATTTTTTGGTGCAGAAGCTGACTCTTAGCACACAGCCAGCTACTTACCATGTGGAATCATGCACAGTATTCACAAGCGAGTGGGGTTTGAGGTTTCAGTCAGTAATGCAAATACATTCAGCATCACTAAGGCTGGTTGCCCTTGCTGGAGTGTAGGCAGACACCCAGGTTACAAATGGTGCTGGTCTGAAAAAGCAGTTTGGACATGTGCTTTTTAAAAAATCTGAAAAGTGGATTCATAATGTGTCAGTCTGTAAAAGTGTTTATCACTTGCCAAAAAAAAGAGCAGTAAGTGTGCTTTCAAATTGGCAAAGAAATTTCGTTTTGTGACTAATGTGAAAACATGACTCTGTGTGCAAATAGGAATTACAGGCAGAGATTTATTGCGTATTGCTCTGGTGATTTCACAGATGCATTAGATGGAAAGGGGGAGCCATTTTTTGGTGCAGAAGCTGACTCTTAGCACACAGGTAGCTGCTTACCATGTGGAATCATGCACAGTATTCACAAGCGAGTGGGGTTTGAGGTTTCAGTCAGTAATGCAAATACATTCAGCATCACTAAGGCTGGTTGCCCTTGCTGGAGTGTAGGCAGACACCCAGGTTACAAATGGTGCTGGTCTGAAAAAGCAGTTTGGACATGTGCTTTTTAAAAAATCTGAAAAGTGGATTCATAATGTGTCAGTCTGTAAAAGTGTTTATCACTTGCCAAAAAAAAGAGCAGTAAGTGTGCTTTCAAATTGGCAAAGAAATTTCGTTTTGTGACTAATGTGAAAACATGACTCTGTGTGCAAATAGGAATTACAGGCAGAGATTTATTGCGTATTGCTCTGGTGATTTCACAGTTGCATTAGATGGAAAGGGGGAGCCATTTTTTGGTGCAGAAGCTGACTCTTAGCACACAGCCAGCTACTTACCATGTGGAATCATGCACAGTATTCACAAGCGAGTGGGGTTTGAGGTTTCAGTCAGTAATGCAAATACATTCAGCATCACTAAGGCTGGTTGCCCTTGCTGGAGTGTAGGCAGACACCCAGGTTACAAATGGTGCTGGTCTGAAAAAGCAGTTTGGACATGTGCTTTTTAAAAAATCTGAAAAGTGGATTCATAATGTGTCAGTCTGTAAAAGTGTTTATCACTTGCCAAAAAAAAGAGCAGTAAGTGTGCTTTCAAATTGGCAAAGAAATTTCGTTTTGTGACTAATGTGAAAACATGACTCTGTGTGCAAATAGGAATTACAGGCAGAGATTTATTGCGTATTGCTCTGGTGATTTCACAGTTGCATTAGATGGAAAGGGGGAGCCATTTTTTGGTGCAGAAGCTGACTCTTAGCACACAGGTAGCTGCTTACCATGTGGAATCATGCACAGTATTCACAAGCGAGTGGGGTTTGAGGTTTCAGTCAGTAATGCAAATACATTCAGCATCACTAAGGCTGGTTGCCCTTGCTGGAGTGTAGGCAGACACCCAGGTTACAAATGGTGCTGGTCTGAAAAAGCAGTTTGGACATGTGCTTTTTAAAAAATCTGAAAAGTGGATTCATAATGTGTCAGTCTGTAAAAGTGTTTATCACTTGCCAAAAAAAAGAGCAGTAAGTGTGCTTTCAAATTGGCAAAGAAATTTCGTTTTGTGACTAATGTGAAAACATGACTCTGTGTGCAAATAGGAATTACAGGCAGAGATTTATTGCGTATTGCTCTGGTGATTTCACAGATGCATTAGATGGAAAGGGGGAGCCATTTTTTGGTGCAGAAGCTGACTCTTAGCACACAGGTAGCTGCTTACCATGTGGAATCATGCACAGTATTCACAAGCGAGTGGGGTTTGAGGTTTCAGTCAGTAATGCAAATACATTCAGCATCACTAAGGCTGGTTGCCCTTGCTGGAGTGTAGGCAGACACCCAGGTTACAAATGGTGCTGGTCTGAAAAAGCAGTTTGGACATGTGCTTTTTAAAAAATCTGAAAAGTGGATTCATAATGTGTCAGTCTGTAAAAGTGTTTATCACTTGCCAAAAAAAAGAGCAGTAAGTGTGCTTTCAAATTGGCAAAGAAATTTCGTTTTGTGACTAATGTGAAAACATGACTCTGTGTGCAAATAGGAATTACAGGCAGAGATTTATTGCGTATTGCTCTGGTGATTTCACAGTTGCATTAGATGGAAAGGGGGAGCCATTTTTTGGTGCAGAAGCTGACTCTTAGCACACAGCCAGCTACTTACCATGTGGAATCATGCACAGTATTCACAAGCGAATGGGGTTTGAGGTTTCAGTCAGTAATGCAAATACATTCAGCATCACTAAGGCTGGTTGCCCTTGCTGGAGTGTAGGCAGACACCCAGGTTACAAATGGTGCTGGTCTGAAAAAGCAGTTTGGACATGTGCTTTTTAAAAAATCTGAAAAGTGGATTCATAATGTGTCAGTCTGTAAAAGTGTTTATCACTTGCCAAAAAAAAGAGCAGTAAGTGTGCTTTCAAATTGGCAAAGAAATTTCGTTTTGTGACTAATGTGAAAACATGACTCTGTGTGCAAATAGGAATTACAGGCAGAGATTTATTGCGTATTGCTCTGGTGATTTCACAGTTGCATTAGATGGAAAGGGGGAGCCATTTTTTGGTGCAGAAGCTGACTCTTAGCACACAGGTAGCTGCTTACCATGTGGAATCATGCACAGTATTCACAAGCGAGTGGGGTTTGAGGTTTCAGTCAGTAATGCAAATACATTCAGCATCACTAAGGCTGGTTGCCCTTGCTGGAGTGTAGGCAGACACCCAGGTTACAAATGGTGCTGGTCTGAAAAAGCAGTTTGGACATGTGCTTTTTAAAAAATCTGAAAAGTGGATTCATAATGTGTCAGTCTGTAAAAGTGTTTATCACTTGCCAAAAAAAAGAGCAGTAAGTGTGCTTTCAAATTGGCAAAGAAATTTCGTTTTGTGACTAATGTGAAAACATGACTCTGTGTGCAAATAGGAATTACAGGCAGAGATTTATTGCGTATTGCTCTGGTGATTTCACAGTTGCATTAGATGGAAAGGGGGAGCCATTTTTTGGTGCAGAAGCTGACTCTTAGCACACAGCCAGCTACTTACCATGTGGAATCATGCACAGTATTCACAAGCGAGTGGGGTTTGAGGTTTCAGTCATTAATGCAAATACATTCAGCATCACTAAGGCTGGTTGCCCTTGCTGGAGTGTAGGCAGACACCCAGGTTACAAATGGTGCTGGTCTGAAAAAGCAGTTTGGACATGTGCTTTTTAAAAAATATGAAAAGTGGATTCATAATGTGTCAGTCTGTAAAAGTGTTTATCACTTGCCAAAAAAAAGAGCAGTAAGTGTGCTTTCAAATTGGCAAAGAAATTTCGTTTTGTGACTAATGTGAAAACATGACTCTGTGTGCAAATAGGAATTACAGGCAGAGATTTATTGCGTATTGCTCTGGTGATTTCACAGTTGCATTAGATGGAAAGGGGGAGCCATTTTTTGGTGCAGAAGCAGACTCTTAGCACACAGCCAGCTACTTACCATGTGGAATCATGCACAGTATTCACAAGCGAGTGGGGTTTGAGGTTTCAGTCAGTAATGCAAACACATTCAGCATCACTAAGGCTGGTTGCCCTTGCTGGAGTGTGGGCAGTCACCCAGGTTACAAATGGTGCTGGTCTGAAAAAGCAGTTTGGACATGTGCTTTTTAAAAAATCTGAAAAGTGGATTCATAATGTGTCAGTCTGTAAAAGTGTTTATCACTTGCCAAAAAAAAGAGCAGTAAGTGTGCTTTCAAATTGGCAAAGAAATTTCGTTTTGTGACTAATGTGAAAACATGACTCTGTGTGCAAATATTAATTACAGGCAGAGATTTATTGCGTACTGCTCTGGTGATTTCACAGTTGCATTAGATGGAAAGGGGGAGCCATTTTTTGGTGCAGAAGCAGACTCTTAGCACACAGCCAGCTACTTACCATGTGGAATCATGCACAGTATTCACAAGCGAGTGGGGTTTGAGGTTTCAGTCAGTAATGCAAACACATTCAGCATCACTAAGGCTGGTTGCCCTTGCTGGAGTGTAGGCAGACACCCAGGTTACAAATGGTGCTGGTCTGAAAAAGCAGTTTGGACATGTGCTTTTTAAAAAATCTGAAAAGTGGATTCATAACGTGTCAGTCTGTAAAAGTGTTTATCACTTGCCAAAAAAAAGAGCAGTAAGTGTGCTTTCAAATTGGCAAAGAAATTTCGTTTTGTGACTAATGTGAAAACATGACTCTGTGTGCAAATAGGAATTACAGGCAGAGATTTATTGCGTATTGCTCTGGTGATTTCACAGTTGCATTAGAAGGAAAGGGGGAGCCTTTTTTTGGTGCAGAAGCTGACTCTTAGCACACAGCCAGCTATTTACCATGTGGAATCATGCACAGTATTCACAAGCGAGTGGGGTTTGAGGTTTCAGTCAGTAATGCAAATACATTCAGCATCACTAAGGCTGGTTGCCCTTGCTGGAGTGTAGGCAGTCACCCAGGTTACAAATGGTGCTGGTCTGAAAAAGCAGTTTGGACATGTGCTTTTTAAAAAATCTGAAAAGTGGATTCATAATGTGTCAGTCTGTAAAAGTGATTATCACTTGCCAAAAAAAAGAGCAGTAAGTGTGCTTTCAAATTGGCAAAGAAATTTCGTTTTGTGACTAATGTGAAAACATGACTCTGTGTGCAAATAGGAATTACAGGCAGAGATTTATTGCGTATTGCTCTGGTGATTTCACAGTTGCATTAGAAGGAAAGGGGGAGCCATTTTTTGGTGCAGAAGCAGACTCTTAGCACACACCCAGCTGCTTACCATGTGGAATCATGCACAGTATTCACAAGCGAGTGGGGTTTGAGGTTTCAGTCAGTAATGCAAATACATTCAGCATCACTAAGGCTGGTTGCCCTTGCTGGAGTGTAGGCAGTCACCCAGGTTACAAATGGTGATGGTCTGAAAAAGCGGTTTGGACATGTGCTTTTTAAAAAATCTGAAAAGTGGATTCATAATGTGTCAGTCTGTAAAAGTGTTTATCACTTGCCAAAAAAAAGAGCAGTAAGTGTGCTTTCAAATTGGCAAAGAAATTTCGTTTTGTGACTAATGTGAAAACATGACTCTGTGTGCAAATAGGAATTACAGGCAGAGATTTATTGCGTATTGCTCTGGTGATTTCACAGTTGCATTAGATGGAAAGGGGGAGCCATTTTTTGGTGCAAAAGCTGACTCTTAGCACACAGCCAGCTACTTACCATGTGGAATCATGCACAGTATTCACAAGCGAGTGGGGTTTGAGGTTTCAGTCAGTAATGCAAATACATTCAGCATCACTATGGCTGGTTGCCCTTGCTGGAGTGTAGGCAGACACCCAGGTTACAAATGGTGCTGGTCTGAAAAAGCAGTTTGGACATGTGCTTTTTAAAAAATCTGAAAAGTGGATTCATAATGTGTCAGTCTGTAAAAGTGTTTATCACTTGCCAAAAAAAAGAGCAGTAAGTGTGCTTTCATATTGGCAAAGAAATTTCGTTTTGTGACTAATGTGAAAACATGACTCTGTGTGCAAATAGGAATTACAGGCAGAGATTTATTGCGTATTGCTCTGGTGATTTCACAGATGCATTAGATGGAAAGGGGGAGCCATTTTTTGGTGCAGAAGCTGACTCTTAGCACACAGGTAGCTGCTTACCATGTGGAATCATGCACAGTATTCACAAGCGAGTGGGGTTTGAGGTTTCAGTCAGTAATGCAAATACATTCAGCATCACTAAGGCTGGTTGCCCTTGCTGGAGTGTAGGCAGACACCCAGGTTACAAATGGTGCTGGTCTGAAAAAGCAGTTTGGACATGTGCTTTTTAAAAAATCTGAAAAGTGGATTCATAATGTGTCAGTCTGTAAAAGTGTTTATCACTTGCCAAAAAAAAGAGCAGTAAGTGTGCTTTCAAATTGGCAAAGAAATTTCGTTTTGTGACTAATGTGAAAACATGACTCTGTGTGCAAATAGGAATTACAGGCAGAGATTTATTGCGTATTGCTCTGGTGATTTCACAGTTGCATTAGATGGAAAGGGGGAGCCATTTTTTGGTGCAGAAGCTGACTCTTAGCACACAGCCAGCTACTTACCATGTGGAATCATGCACAGTATTCACAAGCGAGTGGGGTTTGAGGTTTCAGTCAGTAATGCAAATACATTCAGCATCACTAAGGCTGGTTGCCCTTGCTGGAGTGTAGGCAGACACCCAGGTTACAAATGGTGCTGGTCTGAAAAAGCAGTTTGGACATGTGCTTTTTAAAAAATCTGAAAAGTGGATTCATAATGTATCAGTCTGTAAAAGTGTTTATCACTTGCCAAAAAAAAGAGCAGTAAGTGTGCTTTCAAATTGGCAAAGAAATTTCGTTTTGTGACTAATGTGAAAACATGACTCTGTGTGCAAATAGGAATTACAGGCAGAGATTTATTGTGTATTGCTCTGGTGATTTCACAGTTGCATTAGATGGAAAGGGGGAGCCATTTTTTGGTGCAGAAGCTGACTCTTAGCACACAGGTAGCTGCTTACCATGTGGAATCATGCACAGTATTCACAAGCGAGTGGGGTTTGAGGTGTCAGTCAGTAATGCAAATACATTCAGCATCACTAAGGCTGGTTGCCCTTGCTGGAGTGTAGGCAGACACCCAGGTTACAAATGGTGCTGGTCTGAAAAAGCAGTTTGGACATGTGCTTTTTAAAAAATCTGAAAAGTGGATTCATAATGTGTCAGTCTGTAAAAGTGTTTATCACTTGCCAAAAAAAAGAGCAGTAAGTGTGCTTTCAAATTGGCAAAGAAATTTCGTTTTGTGACTAATGTGAAAACATGACTCTGTGTGCAAATAGGAATTACAGGCAGAGATTTATTGCGTATTGCTCTGGTGATTTCACAGTTGCATTAGATGGAAAGGGGGAGCCATTTTTTGGTGCAGAAGCTGACTCTTAGCACACAGCCAGCTACTTACCATGTGGAATCATGAACAGTATTCACAAGCGAGTGGGGTTTGAGGTTTCAGTCAGTAATGCAAATACATTCAGCATCACTAAGGCTGGTTGCCCTTGCTGGAGTGTAGGCAGACACCCAGGTTACAAATGGTGCTGGTCTGAAAAAGCAGTTTGGACATGTGCTTTTTAAAAAATATGAAAAGTGGATTCATAATGTGTCAGTCTGTAAAAGTGTTTATCACTTGCCAAAAAAAAGAGCAGTAAGTGTGCTTTCAAATTGGCAAAGAAATTTCGTTTTGTGACTAATGTGAAAACATGACTCTGTGTGCAAATAGGAATTACAGGCAGAGATTTATTGCGTATTGCTCTGGTGATTTCACAGATGCATTAGATGGAAAGGGGGAGCCATTTTTTGGTGCAGAAGCTGACTCTTAGCACACAGGTAGCTGCTTACCATGTGGAATCATGCACAGTATTCACAAGCGAGTGGGGTTTGAGGTTTCAGTCAGTAATGCAAATACATTCAGCATCACTAAGGCTGGTTGCCCTTGCTGGAGTGTAGGCAGACACCCAGGTTACAAATGGTGCTGGTCTGAAAAAGCAGTTTGGACATGTGCTTTTTAAAAAATCTGAAAAGTGGATTCATAATGTGTCAGTCTGTAAAAGTGTTTATCACTTGCCAAAAAAAAGAGCAGTAAGTGTGCTTTCAAATTGGCAAAGAAATTTCGTTTTGTGACTAATGTGAAAACATGACTCTGTGTGCAAATAGGAATTACAGGCAGAGATTTATTGCGTATTGCTCTGGTGATTTCACAGTTGCATTAGATGGAAAGGGGGAGCCATTTTTTGGTGCAGAAGCTGACTCTTAGCACACAGCCAGCTACTTACCATGTGGAATCATGCACAGTATTCACAAGCGAGTGGGGTTTGAGGTTTCAGTCAGTAATGCAAATACATTCAGCATCACTAAGGCTGGTTGCCCTTGCTGGAGTGTAGGCAGACACCCAGGTTACAAATGGTGCTGGTCTGAAAAAGCAGTTTGGACATGTGCTTTTTAAAAAATATGAAAAGTGGATTCATAATGTGTCAGTCTGTAAAAGTGTTTATCACTTGCCAAAAAAAAGAGCAGTAAGTGTGCTTTCAAATTGGCAAAGAAATTTCGTTTTGTGACTAATGTGAAAACATGACTCTGTGTGCAAATAGGAATTACAGGCAGAGATTTATTGCGTATTGCTCTGGTGATTTCACAGATGCATTAGATGGAAAGGGGGAGCCATTTTTTGGTGCAGAAGCTGACTCTTAGCACACAGGTAGCTGCTTACCATGTGGAATCATGCACAGTATTCACAAGCGAGTGGGGTTTGAGGTTTCAGTCAGTAATGCAAATACATTCAGCATCACTAAGGCTGGTTGCCCTTGCTGGAGTGTAGGCAGACACCCAGGTTACAAATGGTGCTGGTCTGAAAAAGCAGTTTGGACATGTGCTTTTTAAAAAATCTGAAAAGTGGATTCATAATGTGTCAGTCTGTAAAAGTGTTTATCACTTGCCAAAAAAAAGAGCAGTAAGTGTGCTTTCAAATTGGCAAAGAAATTTCGTTTTGTGACTAATGTGAAAACATGACTCTGTGTGCAAATAGGAATTACAGGCAGAGATTTATTGCGTATTGCTCTGGTGATTTCACAGTTGCATTAGATGGAAAGGGGGAGCCATTTTTTGGTGCAGAAGCTGACTCTTAGCACACAGCCAGCTACTTACCATGTGGAATCATGCACAGTATTCACAAGCGAGTGGGGTTTGAGGTTTCAGTCAGTAATGCAAATACATTCAGCATCACTAAGGCTGGTTGCCCTTGCTGGAGTGTAGGCAGACACCCAGGTTACAAATGGTGCTGGTCTGAAAAAGCAGTTTGGACATGTGCTTTTTAAAAAATCTGAAAAGTGGATTCATAATGTGTCAGTCTGTAAAAGTGTTTATCACTTGCCAAAAAAAAGAGCAGTAAGTGTGCTTTCAAATTGGCAAAGAAATTTCGTTTTGTGACTAATGTGAAAACATGACTCTGTGTGCAAATAGGAATTACAGGCAGAGATTTATTGCGTATTGCTCTGGTGATTTCACAGTTGCATTAGATGGAAAGGGGGAGCCATTTTTTGGTGCAGAAGCTGACTCTTAGCACACAGCCAGCTACTTACCATGTGGAATCATGCACAGTATTCACAAGCGAGTGGGGTTTGAGGTTTCAGTCAGTAATGCAAATACATTCAGCATCACTAAGGCTGGTTGCCCTTGCTGGAGTGTAGGCAGTCACCCAGGTTACAAATGGTGCTGGTCTGAAAAAGCAGTTTGGACATGTGCTTTTTAAAAAATCTGAAAAGTGGATTCATAATGTGTCAGTCTGTAAAAGTGATTATCACTTGCCAAAAAAAAGAGCAGTAAGTGTGCTTTCAAATTGGCAAAGAAATTTCGTTTTGTGACTAATGTGAAAACATGACTCTGTGTGCAAATAGGAATTACAGGCAGAGATTTATTGCGTATTGCTCTGGTGATTTCACAGTTGCATTAGAAGGAAAGGGGGAGCCATTTTTTGGTGCAGAAGCAGACTCTTAGCACACACCCAGCTGCTTACCATGTGGAATCATGCACAGTATTCACAAGCGAGTGGGGTTTGAGGTTTCAGTCAGTAATGCAAATACATTCAGCATCACTAAGGCTGGTTGCCCTTGCTGGAGTGTAGGCAGTCACCCAGGTTACAAATGGTGATGGTCTGAAAAAGCGGTTTGGACATGTGCTTTTTAAAAAATCTGAAAAGTGGATTCATAATGTGTCAGTCTGTAAAAGTGTTTATCACTTGCCAAAAAAAAGAGCAGTAAGTGTGCTTTCAAATTGGCAAAGAAATTTCGTTTTGTGACTAATGTGAAAACATGACTCTGTGTGCAAATAGGAATTACAGGCAGAGATTTATTGCGTATTGCTCTGGTGATTTCACAGTTGCATTAGATGGAAAGGGGGAGCCATTTTTTGGTGCAAAAGCTGACTCTTAGCACACAGCCAGCTACTTACCATGTGGAATCATGCACAGTATTCACAAGCGAGTGGGGTTTGAGGTTTCAGTCAGTAATGCAAATACATTCAGCATCACTATGGCTGGTTGCCCTTGCTGGAGTGTAGGCAGACACCCAGGTTACAAATGGTGCTGGTCTGAAAAAGCAGTTTGGACATGTGCTTTTTAAAAAATCTGAAAAGTGGATTCATAATGTGTCAGTCTGTAAAAGTGTTTATCACTTGCCAAAAAAAAGAGCAGTAAGTGTGCTTTCATATTGGCAAAGAAATTTCGTTTTGTGACTAATGTGAAAACATGACTCTGTGTGCAAATAGGAATTACAGGCAGAGATTTATTGCGTATTGCTCTGGTGATTTCACAGATGCATTAGATGGAAAGGGGGAGCCATTTTTTGGTGCAGAAGCTGACTCTTAGCACACAGGTAGCTGCTTACCATGTGGAATCATGCACAGTATTCACAAGCGAGTGGGGTTTGAGGTTTCAGTCAGTAATGCAAATACATTCAGCATCACTAAGGCTGGTTGCCCTTGCTGGAGTGTAGGCAGACACCCAGGTTACAAATGGTGCTGGTCTGAAAAAGCAGTTTGGACATGTGCTTTTTAAAAAATCTGAAAAGTGGATTCATAATGTGTCAGTCTGTAAAAGTGTTTATCACTTGCCAAAAAAAAGAGCAGTAAGTGTGCTTTCAAATTGGCAAAGAAATTTCGTTTTGTGACTAATGTGAAAACATGACTCTGTGTGCAAATAGGAATTACAGGCAGAGATTTATTGCGTATTGCTCTGGTGATTTCACAGTTGCATTAGATGGAAAGGGGGAGCCATTTTTTGGTGCAGAAGCTGACTCTTAGCACACAGCCAGCTACTTACCATGTGGAATCATGCACAGTATTCACAAGCGAGTGGGGTTTGAGGTTTCAGTCAGTAATGCAAATACATTCAGCATCACTAAGGCTGGTTGCCCTTGCTGGAGTGTAGGCAGACACCCAGGTTACAAATGGTGCTGGTCTGAAAAAGCAGTTTGGACATGTGCTTTTTAAAAAATCTGAAAAGTGGATTCATAATGTATCAGTCTGTAAAAGTGTTTATCACTTGCCAAAAAAAAGAGCAGTAAGTGTGCTTTCAAATTGGCAAAGAAATTTCGTTTTGTGACTAATGTGAAAACATGACTCTGTGTGCAAATAGGAATTACAGGCAGAGATTTATTGTGTATTGCTCTGGTGATTTCACAGTTGCATTAGATGGAAAGGGGGAGCCATTTTTTGGTGCAGAAGCTGACTCTTAGCACACAGGTAGCTGCTTACCATGTGGAATCATGCACAGTATTCACAAGCGAGTGGGGTTTGAGGTGTCAGTCAGTAATGCAAATACATTCAGCATCACTAAGGCTGGTTGCCCTTGCTGGAGTGTAGGCAGACACCCAGGTTACAAATGGTGCTGGTCTGAAAAAGCAGTTTGGACATGTGCTTTTTAAAAAATCTGAAAAGTGGATTCATAATGTGTCAGTCTGTAAAAGTGTTTATCACTTGCCAAAAAAAAGAGCAGTAAGTGTGCTTTCAAATTGGCAAAGAAATTTCGTTTTGTGACTAATGTGAAAACATGACTCTGTGTGCAAATAGGAATTACAGGCAGAGATTTATTGCGTATTGCTCTGGTGATTTCACAGTTGCATTAGATGGAAAGGGGGAGCCATTTTTTGGTGCAGAAGCTGACTCTTAGCACACAGCCAGCTACTTACCATGTGGAATCATGAACAGTATTCACAAGCGAGTGGGGTTTGAGGTTTCAGTCAGTAATGCAAATACATTCAGCATCACTAAGGCTGGTTGCCCTTGCTGGAGTGTAGGCAGACACCCAGGTTACAAATGGTGCTGGTCTGAAAAAGCAGTTTGGACATGTGCTTTTTAAAAAATATGAAAAGTGGATTCATAATGTGTCAGTCTGTAAAAGTGTTTATCACTTGCCAAAAAAAAGAGCAGTAAGTGTGCTTTCAAATTGGCAAAGAAATTTCGTTTTGTGACTAATGTGAAAACATGACTCTGTGTGCAAATAGGAATTACAGGCAGAGATTTATTGCGTATTGCTCTGGTGATTTCACAGATGCATTAGATGGAAAGGGGGAGCCATTTTTTGGTGCAGAAGCTGACTCTTAGCACACAGGTAGCTGCTTACCATGTGGAATCATGCACAGTATTCACAAGCGAGTGGGGTTTGAGGTTTCAGTCAGTAATGCAAATACATTCAGCATCACTAAGGCTGGTTGCCCTTGCTGGAGTGTAGGCAGACACCCAGGTTACAAATGGTGCTGGTCTGAAAAAGCAGTTTGGACATGTGCTTTTTAAAAAATCTGAAAAGTGGATTCATAATGTGTCAGTCTGTAAAAGTGTTTATCACTTGCCAAAAAAAAGAGCAGTAAGTGTGCTTTCAAATTGGCAAAGAAATTTCGTTTTGTGACTAATGTGAAAACATGACTCTGTGTGCAAATAGGAATTACAGGCAGAGATTTATTGCGTATTGCTCTGGTGATTTCACAGTTGCATTAGATGGAAAGGGGGAGCCATTTTTTGGTGCAGAAGCTGACTCTTAGCACACAGCCAGCTACTTACCATGTGGAATCATGCACAGTATTCACAAGCGAGTGGGGTTTGAGGTTTCAGTCAGTAATGCAAATACATTCAGCATCACTAAGGCTGGTTGCCCTTGCTGGAGTGTAGGCAGACACCCAGGTTACAAATGGTGCTGGTCTGAAAAAGCAGTTTGGACATGTGCTTTTTAAAAAATATGAAAAGTGGATTCATAATGTGTCAGTCTGTAAAAGTGTTTATCACTTGCCAAAAAAAAGAGCAGTAAGTGTGCTTTCAAATTGGCAAAGAAATTTCGTTTTGTGACTAATGTGAAAACATGACTCTGTGTGCAAATAGGAATTACAGGCAGAGATTTATTGCGTATTGCTCTGGTGATTTCACAGATGCATTAGATGGAAAGGGGGAGCCATTTTTTGGTGCAGAAGCTGACTCTTAGCACACAGGTAGCTGCTTACCATGTGGAATCATGCACAGTATTCACAAGCGAGTGGGGTTTGAGGTTTCAGTCAGTAATGCAAATACATTCAGCATCACTAAGGCTGGTTGCCCTTGCTGGAGTGTAGGCAGACACCCAGGTTACAAATGGTGCTGGTCTGAAAAAGCAGTTTGGACATGTGCTTTTTAAAAAATCTGAAAAGTGGATTCATAATGTGTCAGTCTGTAAAAGTGTTTATCACTTGCCAAAAAAAAGAGCAGTAAGTGTGCTTTCAAATTGGCAAAGAAATTTCGTTTTGTGACTAATGTGAAAACATGACTCTGTGTGCAAATAGGAATTACAGGCAGAGATTTATTGCGTATTGCTCTGGTGATTTCACAGTTGCATTAGATGGAAAGGGGGAGCCATTTTTTGGTGCAGAAGCTGACTCTTAGCACACAGCCAGCTACTTACCATGTGGAATCATGCACAGTATTCACAAGCGAGTGGGGTTTGAGGTTTCAGTCAGTAATGCAAATACATTCAGCATCACTAAGGCTGGTTGCCCTTGCTGGAGTGTAGGCAGACACCCAGGTTACAAATGGTGCTGGTCTGAAAAAGCAGTTTGGACATGTGCTTTTTAAAAAATCTGAAAAGTGGATTCATAATGTGTCAGTCTGTAAAAGTGTTTATCACTTGCCAAAAAAAAGAGCAGTAAGTGTGCTTTCAAATTGGCAAAGAAATTTCGTTTTGTGACTAATGTGAAAACATGACTCTGTGTGCAAATAGGAATTACAGGCAGAGATTTATTGCGTATTGCTCTGGTGATTTCACAGTTGCATTAGATGGAAAGGGGGAGCCATTTTTTGGTGCAGAAGCTGACTCTTAGCACACAGCCAGCTACTTACCATGTGGAATCATGCACAGTATTCACAAGCGAGTGGGGTTTGAGGTTTCAGTCAGTAATGCAAATACATTCAGCATCACTAAGGCTGGTTGCCCTTGCTGGAGTGTAGGCAGACACCCAGGTTACAAATGGTGCTGGTCTGAAAAAGCAGTTTGGACATGTGCTTTTTAAAAAATATGAAAAGTGGATTCATAATGTGTCAGTCTGTAAAAGTGTTTATCACTTGCCAAAAAAAAGAGCAGTAAGTGTGCTTTCAAATTGGCAAAGAAATTTCGTTTTGTGACTAATGTGAAAACATGACTCTGTGTGCAAATAGGAATTACAGGCAGAGATTTATTGCGTATTGCTCTGGTGATTTCACAGATGCATTAGATGGAAAGGGGGAGCCATTTTTTGGTGCAGAAGCTGACTCTTAGCACACAGGTAGCTGCTTACCATGTGGAATCATGCACAGTATTCACAAGCGAGTGGGGTTTGAGGTTTCAGTCAGTAATGCAAATACATTCAGCATCACTAAGGCTGGTTGCCCTTGCTGGAGTGTAGGCAGACACCCAGGTTACAAATGGTGCTGGTCTGAAAAAGCAGTTTGGACATGTGCTTTTTAAAAAATCTGAAAAGTGGATTCATAATCTGTCAGTCTGTAAAAGTGTTTATCACTTGCCAAAAAAAAGAGCAGTAAGTGTGCTTTCAAATTGGCAAAGAAATTTCGTTTTGTGACTAATGTGAAAACATGACTCTGTGTGCAAATAGGAATTACAGGCAGAGATTTATTGCGTATTGCTCTGGTGATTTCACAGTTGCATTAGATGGAAAGGGGGAGCCATTTTTTGGTGCAGAAGCTGACTCTTAGCACACAGCCAGCTACTTACCATGTGGAATCATGCACAGTATTCACAAGCGAGTGGGGTTTGAGGTTTCAGTCAGTAATGCAAATACATTCAGCATCACTAAGGCTGGTTGCCCTTGCTGGAGTGTAGGCAGACACCCAGGTTACAAATGGTGCTGGTCTGAAAAAGCAGTTTGGACATGTGCTTTTTAAAAAATCTGAAAAGTGGATTCATAATGTGTCAGTCTGTAAAAGTGTTTATCACTTGCCAAAAAAAAGAGCAGTAAGTGTGCTTTCAAATGGCAAAGAAATTTCGTTTTGTGACTAATGTGAAAACATGACTCTGTGTGCAAATAGGAATTACAGGCAGAGATTTATTGCGTATTGCTCTGGTGATTTCACAGTTGCATTAGATGGAAAGGGGGAGCCATTTTTTGGTGCAGAAGCTGACTCTTAGCACACAGGTAGCTGCTTACCATGTGGAATCATGCACAGTATTCACAAGCGAGTGGGGTTTGAGGTTTCAATCAGTAATGCAAATACATTCAGCATCACTAAGGCTGGTTGCCCTTGCTGGAGTGTAGGCAGACACCCAGGTTACAAATGGTGCTGGTCTGAAAAAGCAGTTTGGACATGTGCTTTTTAAAAAATCTGAAAAGTGGATTCATAATGTGTCAGTCTGTAAAAGTGTTTATCACTTGCCAAAAAAAAGAGCAGTAAGTGTGCTTTCAAATTGGCAAAGAAATTTCGGTTTGTGACTAATGTGAAAACAAATGTAGTAATATATTTAAATAAAATAAAGGAATTTTTTTTTAGTTTTTTTCAGGTATTGCTGAAGAGCAATGAACAAAATTTAAGATGCCTAAAAAAAGACCACAAAAAAAACCTATATTTGAAGACAACTGGAGGACCTAAGTTAGTTGAAGATGCTCATGTTGGGAAGAAGAAAAAATCTTCTGGTAAGCAAACAAAAGATTTTCTAAGGAACATATTCAAAAAAAGGAAAAATGTACAAAATGTCTGTACTGGAAAGAATGATTTCAATCAAAAAGGACAGGAAAAAATTGAGAATTTAGTTAATGCAAATATACCTTCTGCAACTAAAAAGATAAACTTAAACAGAAAAACAGCGTTTAAAGAGATACGTAGAAAAATGTTTCAGAGAAGAGTTATGTCCAATTTGATAAAGGATGTGAAGAAATATAAGCAAAAGGCAAAGTTTTATAAGAGAAACAAAGAAATTGAAGCCATTGCAGCAAAGGCATTAGAATTAAAAAGGAAACTATTCATTTTAATTTTGAATAGGATGCGTACATTAGACAAAATGGTTAATGTACTGAAATCACATAGCAAAAGGAAAAGAGTAGTGAACAGAACAAACTTTTGTAAAGTGTTTTTAGGAAAATGGATGCATAGTTCAAGTAGTGAACCTTTTTTTAATGAAGAGAGTTATTTTCAAAGTAATAGTTTGCTGCATGCAGTTGACACCAGAGGTCGTGCTTATGAAGTGAAAAATGGTTGCATAATGGAGAAGGAGATAATGGTTCCAAGAGATGAGGTACAAGTGATGGCGGATGAGGCTATGGGGAGACGTCCTAAAGCCCCAGTGTACACTTGGAATTGTAGTAGTATTTGCACTGTGCGTCAGGAATCTATTGATAAATTTCGTGAGTTTCTAAGAGAATATAGCAAAAAAAGTGTGAAACAGAAGATTAAGGTGCTTCAAAGTCTAGATCCATGCAGAGTGAGAGAGAATACTGGTTTGCAGGGTCATTCTCTGGCTTGTCTATCTAGAAAAGTGTGTAATAGTGTTTTCCATCATTTTAGGATGCTGGCTGTTCATCATACTGAAATGAGAAAGTTTGTGAGACGGTTGTATTTTGCTAAAAGTCCAGCAATAAAGTTAGATGAATTGAATAGGGCTCTGTTCCGTGGAACGGTATCAGATGTAGAGAAGGTTGTTGATGAAATTCAGTTTTGTTACTTTGGTCCTGAACAAAACAGTGCAGAGAAGGACACAGTAAATGAGGAAGAAGTGGAAGAAAATGTAGAACCCTCTGTAAGTAAGACATTTAATGATCACATAACAAAATTTGCAATAATCTCTAATGAAAGACCAAATATTACTTGTATTTGTTGCCGCAGAACTCATTATAGAAAACAAACCAGGTATGTTGATCTCTACAGAAAGAGTGAAAATGAAGATAATTATAAGTGGAAGGATTTTGCCACATATATATTTCTTGAAAATTGTTTTGAATTGGGTGAAGTTCAGCGTATTTGTAAATACTGTTACAACAAGTTAGAGGAAAATAGAATGCCGACCAGAGCTGTACATAATAATTTAGAGTTGGATGCTATTCCTGCTGAACTTTCTGAATTAAATACATATGAGTCTATACTCATTCAATGTGTTCATCCGTTCCAGACCATAGTACGTATGGAGCCCAAAACTGGTAAATTACCTCCTTCAGATTTACTGAGAGGTTTAAAAGGTAGAGTGGTGTATTTGCCCTTGGATTTGAAAAAAAATATGGAAACTATTGATGCGGATACTTTGGAAACTGAACCATTAATTATTCTGGTTAATGGTGTACCTACAAAGAATAAGAAGATTTGGCAGGAGCTGGTAGATGTACGGATAGTACAAAGAGCAAATTTGTATTTGAAAAGGAATAACAAATGGTATGAATCAATTTATATAGAAGAAGAAGAAGAAGAAGATTTACAAGAAGACACAGAAACACCAACTGGACAAATTGAAAAAGTGGACAAGTCAAAGGAAGAAGAAATTTATGAACATTTTAGCATACATCCTCTTCATTCAAAAGAAGTTATGGGAGACAATATTGATCTATTTCAGATGAAGAAAGCAAAAGGAACTCCCGTGAGTGTATGGGAGGAGAGCTTGGAAGCTCGATGTTTTCCCCAGCTGTTTCCTAAAGGAAAAGGAGGACGATACGATGAACGTCCGGAACAGATTCCAGCTTCTGAGTATCGGACTACAAGACTATATGCTGAAGATCCCAGATTTCGACAAAGTATTCCTTATTTGTTCCATCTTTTATTTGAAAGCGACTTGTCTGCACTGTCTTATGCAGTAAATCACATTTTAAAAAGTGGAGTACATTTACAAAATGTGTCTGCTAAGGATTTTATGGAGAAAGTGCAGCACCGAGATGATCATTTGGAAACACAGCTGATCAATCTGATGGCTTGTCAGCGTGGGACAAATGAATATTGGTACCGACGCCATGGTGAATTAAAATGCATGTTACGGAATTTAGGAACTCCAACATGGTTCCTTACCCTAAGCTGTGCCGAGTACGCTTGGGATGATTTACTGGATTTTCTACGAGAGGCAAATTCAAACATTAAAAACATCGAATACAAGACAGCAGGAGAACTGTGCTCATTGGATCCAGTTAATGTTTGCAGATATTTCAATCATAGATTTGAGGCTATGATGTCCTTCATCTGCAATAAAAAAATCCACCTCTAGGAGAAGTAGTGGATTTCTTTTGGAGAAAAGAGTACCAGGCAAGAGGTGCTCCTCATATTCATATGCTGTTGTGGATCAAGGATGCCCCAAAGTTTGGAACAGATACTGATGAAACAGTGTTATCTTACATTGAAGAATATGCAACATGTGCTATACCAAAAAGCACAGAAGAGAAAAAGTTAAAGGAGCAAGTTTTACGTTTCCAAAGTCATCGGTGTGGAAAATACTGTCGACGGAAATACAAGAGCAAAGATAAATACTACACTGAGGTGCCGATCACGATCCGGTAAAAAATGTCCCCGTGCGACTCGTATCGGGTCTTTTTACCGTACGAATCGTACAAGTGCCGTACGAACTGGCAATCACGATTCGCATGGTAAAAAGTCCATACGAACCGCACTGGTAATCATTCCCCACACGTCCTCGGGTCGGAAAATGTGTCCGACACGTCCTCGGACGATTTACCTTACAAACGTGAAAAGCCAAGTCCGACCGAGGAATCACGATCCATCCCGTGCGTCCGAGCGTACAACCGTATGGAAAAAACACCGTCCGCACCGAACTCCTATAGCAACCATGGAGACATGTGCCCGCATACGCGCCCAACACTCCCCCCAGCCCCCGTACGTCCGACACGTACCTCCCGTGTATGTATACCACCACCCGCCTAGGTACACCCCAGTACGTTCAAGTCGTACCCCCACCCCAGTACGTGTCGTACCACCGTCTATGTACACCCCAGTACGTTCGAGCTCCACCCCCACCCCAGTACGTGTCATACCCCCCGTGTACCTACACCCCAGTACGTTCCAGTCCTACCCCCACCCCAGTACGTGTTAAACCACCGTCCATGTACACCCCAGTACGTTCCAGTTGTACCCCCACCCCAGTACGTGTCGTACCACCGTGAACCTACACCCCAGTACGTTCCAGTCGTACCCCCACCCCAGTACGTGTCGTACCACCGTGAACCTACACCCCAGTACGTTCGAGCCCCACCCCCACCCCAGTACGTGTCATACCCCCGTGTACCTACACCCCAGTACGTTCCAGTCGTACCCCCACCCCAGTACGTGTCATACCCCCCGTGTACCTACACCCCAGTACGTTCCAGTCCTACCCCCACCCCAGTACGTGTCAAACCACCGTCCATGTACACCCCAGTACGTTCCAGTCGTACCCCCACCCCAGTACGTGTCGTACCACCGTGAACCTACACCCCAGTACGTTCCAGTCATACCCCCACCCCAGTACGTGTCGTCCCACCGTGAACCTACACCCCAGTACGTTCGAGCCCCACCCCCACCCCAGTACGTGTCATACCCCCCGTGTACCTACACCCCAGTACGTTCCAGTCGTACCCCCACCCCAGTACGTGTCATACCCCCCGTGTACCTACACCCCAGTACGTTCCAGTCGTACCTCCACCCCAGTACGTGTCGTACCACCGTGAACCTACACCCCAGTACGTTCCAGTCGTACCCCCACCCCAGTACGTGTCGTACCACCGTGAACCTACACCCCAGTACGTTCGAGCCCCACCCCCACCCCAGTACGTGTCATACCCCCCGTGTACCTACACCCAAGTACGTTCCAGTCGTACCCCCACCCCAGTACGTGTCATACCCCCGTGTACCTACACCCCAGTACGTTCTAGTCGTACCCCCACCCCAGTACGTGTCATACCCCCCGTGTACCTACACCCCAGTATGTTCCAGTCGTACCTCCACAGCAGTATGTGTCGTACCACCGTGAACCTACACCCCAGTACGTTCCAGTCGTACCCCCACCCCAGTACGTGTCGTACCACCGTGAACCTACACCCCAGTCCGTTCGAGCTCCACCCCCACCCCAGTACGTGTCATACCCCCGTGTACCTACACCCCAGTACGTTCCAGTCGTACACCCACCCCAGTACGTGTCATACCCCCCGTGTACCTACACCCCAGTACGTTCCAGTCGTACCTCCACCCCAGTACGTGTCGTACCACCGTGAACCTACACCCCAGTACGTTCCAGTCGTACCCCCACCCCAGTACGTGTCGTACCACCGTGAACCTACACCCCAGTACGTTCGAGCCCCACCCTCACCCCAGTACGTGTCATACCCCCCGTGTACCTACACCCCAGTACGTCCCAGTCGTACCCCCACCCCAGTACGTGTCAAACCACCGTCCATGTACACCCCAGTACGTTCCAGTCGTACCCCCACCCCAGTACGTGTCGTACCACCGTGAACCTACACCCCAGTACGTTCCAGTCGTACCCCCACCCCAGTACGTGTCATACCCCCCGTGTACCTACACCCCAGTACGTTCCAGTCGTACCCCCACCCCAGTACGTGTCGTACCACCGTGAACCTACACCCCAGTCCGTTCGAGCCCCACCCCCACCCCAGTATGTGTCATACCCCCCGTGTACCTACACCCCAGTACGTTCCAGTCGTACCCCCACCCCAGTACGTGTCATACCCCCCGTGTACCTACACCCCAGTACGTTCCAGTCGTACCCCCACCCCAGTACGTGTCGTACCACCGTGAACCCACACCCCAGTACGTTCGAGTCCTACCCCCACCCCTGTACGTGTCGAACCACCGTGTATGTACATCCCAGTACGTTCGAGTCCTACCCCCAACACAACCTCCTAACTACGGAGCGCACCCCAGGCCCCAACATCACAACCGCATGTACGAGTCGTACCAAGCCACACACAAGGACAGCACCGTACAACCAAATGGCCCATGTACACACCGTACACACGCTCAAAACGCACGGACACAACCAGGACAAAACAAAACAACACAACAATACACCATTCGAATGGCACAAAGCCACTAAACATGGCCAAAAAACAACAAAACAACACCTTCACTGACCTGCAACTGCCAAAAACAAACAGAGGCCCAATACACCACCACTCCTTATAACCAACCCACCCACAATTCTAACACAGCCACACCCACCAATGGACCAATAAAAAGGGCCCACACACACAAACCATGAGCCTTTGCAACAGACCCACTGCTGCCAGACCCCACAGACAACCCACAGCACCAGACCTCAACCTTTACTACACCTTACACTTGCACACCTTCACACAACCACCTTCACAAACACACCCTCATCACATTCACACACACACGCGCCTGCACAACCACACCCACACACCCACAACCATCCACACACCACCCCCACCATCCACACCCCCCCCCACCATCCACACCCCTCATCATGCCCACTACCAAGAATCCAAAGTTCAGTAACCGAGAGTTGGAGGTTCTTGTTGATCAAATCCTCAGAGTCGAGCCACAGATCTTTGGAACATTGGTCAGAAACACCAGCCAGGCAGCAAATACAGCCATGTGGCAGACCATCGTCGATGCTGTGAATGCTGTTGCGGACACCAGACGGACCAGGCAGGAATGCCAGAACAGGTGGTACGATCTGCGGAGGAGGGTCCGAGCCAAGAGGCAGGATGAACACGACCAGGCCAACGCCACCGGAGGAGGGCCCTCCCGCAGACCCGTACACTACCATCCCTGGGAGGAGAGGGTGATGGCCATACTGCCGGTGGAGGCAGTCGAAGGATTAGAAGGACTCCGAGACCCGGGTGAGTACACAAACAACGCACCTCACATGGGGGGAACGGCATCCACAACCAACATCACTAACAGGCACGCAACCACCACAAGCCATCGCATGACTCAACCACACTCCATGAGCACGCACATGCCACTGCTGCCACCATGCCCCATGCACCCAGCTGGACAATGTCAAGTCACAGGCCACAGAAGACAACAACACATGACACGGTAACCCGGATGGCGGGAGGCTGGGCCCAAAAAAGCACATAGTGCAACTCAGAAGCAGACAACAATTCACTCTACCCATATGGCCTAGGTCACAGCCAGACAAACACTGTGTCCCAACACAGGAATGACTTGCCAGCAAATGGCGGACGCCTTGCATCAACACATGGGGGTGAAGGCACTGTTTTGCACATTACAGCAGCTAATGAACAGCCAACATTGTGAAAGAGTGGCAGCACACACCACCACAGCAGCAGCGCACAGACACACATCACACCCAATGGGTGCCTGGAGATCAGAAACAAACTCACATCAACAAGCCAAGGGCCACTCAAAGATCTGCTAACAGTGTGTGCCCAGGAAGCAGGGCCGAGGTGACAGAGGGTGACACACGGAGGGAAGGAGAGGGGGACAGAGAGGGAGGGAGAGGGGGACAGAGAGGGAGGGAGAGGGGGACAGAGATGGAGGGAGAGGGGGACAGAGAGGGAGGGAGAGGGGGACAGAGAGGGAGGGAGAGGGGGACAGAGAGGGAGGGAGAGGGGGACAGAGAGGGAGGTAGAGGGGGACAGAGATGGAGGGAGAGGGGGACAGAGAGGGAGGGAGACGGACAGAGGGAGGAGGCTGACACACGGAGGGAGGGAGAGGGGGACACAGAGGGAGCAAGACACAGGGAGAGCTAATCAGCCGTGTTGCGTGTGTGAATGTCTGCTCGTCAGCAGGTAGACTGCGTGCATGTAGACAAGGGTGGCCAGTGCCAGAACCCCCCCTCTTCACCATGGCAAAACACAGGGCCATGTCACAACCTGTACACGGGAACAAGGACAGCTACCTGGATCATATAAGTGTGTGGATCCCCTCCATGTGCGCATGTACAGTGCTACACGGAAGGCGCCAATGCATGGCTCGCCACACCTGCCCACTCCACTGCTGACTGCAGTCACACTTGACGCAGCAAGTAAGACTGTGCCACACATAGTTAAAGGGGCCAAAGTGGTGCCCAAGGGACACACCCATGCACAAGTGCACTGTGAGTGGAATGCAAGACAGATCCTAATTCCAAGAGGAAATGTGCCAACTTTGGAAATGATGAAACATGGATGTTGCATGGACCAAAATTAACATTGTCTCTCTCACACACAGGTCAACGTCGTGGTGCACCCCCCAACACTGGGGGGGAACACTCACAGGACCCGGATCTGCAGGAGCCCGATCCCACCGGCAGCGACCACTCTCACCACTCTGCGGACGACCCCGACCGACCTGGCCCCTCTGGTGTCCAACCACCTGCAGCACCTGCGTCAGGTACAACTGTGCCAACCACCACCCCCACTCCTGCCACATCCCAGGAGACAACCAGGATCCCTGCCCCAACACCACAATGCAGCCAGGCTCGCCAGGAGGGACACGGTGTCCCGGGCACCCAGGAGGAGGCAGGCGACAACGCCAATGCCACCCCTCAGGGGTCCCGGAGACCCCATGTGCCCACAAGTGCAGGCCAGGCGCAAGTGGGCAGGGGTGGTGGGAGTGGAGGACGGCGGAGGCGCGAGCCTGACCAGTTGGCTGGGGATCCGGTATTTTCCCATGTCCGTAACATCCTGGACTCATACCGGCAGGACACCACGGGCATGGCCCAGGTTGTGTCCGTCCTCGAGGGGATCAAGGCCCAGCAGGCCCAGCAACATGCGGAGCTAATTGCCTGTCTACTGGTACACCAACGGAGGATGGAGGACAGACAGGCTGAGCAAGTGATGGCATTCCAGGGGATTCACGCTACACTCCGTCGGATGGCCGACACCATGGCCGACCCTCCCTGTGCCAGAAGGCGGAGAACATCACCACCCACAGGGAGGGATCAGGAGGAGGAGGAGGAAACATCCGACGGAGCATCCCAGACGTCGTCACGGCCTGCTGGTGAGGTTCCCCGCAGGAGGCCGGGTCGTCCAAGGAAAGGACCGTGAGGGTGGCTGCTACATCACCATCTCCCAGGACACCTGGCCTGGCACCTGGCCCACTGGAGCAACAGCATCACAGCATCAAGAGACATTCTCTGCCACATGGCCCTGCTGGTCACTGGCTGACCAATGTTGACAAAGACTGTGGCATGGACTCTGAGGATTTCCAATGGCAAGGACACCAACTCCCCTACTGAACTTTGGATTCCCTAATCCCGGAAAGCCCCTCACTTTGCCCCCCCCCCCCCCCAATAATAAATCACACTATGAAGAGTAGATGCCTGCTGGTAGCATTATTACCTAACATGTGTCTTGTAAAGTCTAAACATGCCTGAGTCATCTTTTCTCTTCAACCATCCACACCCTGGGGCCTGAGTCTGGCACAGGACACATGGGTCACAGTTTATTAGGCAAGACAGACATGGAGCACCATACACACCCGTGATGGGCACAACCAGCTGAGGGGGTGGCCGAACAACCGTGCTGACACACACATTGAGTACACCAACAGTCATGCGCAGAGGTCAGGGATCCAGTCCAGTGTCCTGGGTGGCACCCAGGTATGTGTAGACAGGTGGCATAACCATGTCCTGCAAGCTTGAGTCCGGTGGATGCAGAGAATGGGGGCCTGGCCAACGTTGGATGCATGGGGATGGCACATGTCACAATACCCACGCAGTCATGGACATCATGCCCAATACACAGTCTCAGCCCACACACACAGCTTGCATCTTGCGACTCGACACATTGACACATAGCCACAATCAGGGAATACCATGCCAGACATGCAGGATGCACCGTGCCAACACACCAGCATTGACTGAGAAGAGGCACCTTGGAGGCATAGGGACACCTTTATTAGTCATGTATTCGGGTTTGCAGAGGCAACTCGAAGTACAGATGAACACATCATGTGGAGTGACATGTGGGTCCAACACTGGCACCCCCCTTCTGCAGCACAAATGCGTGATAGCCATGGTACTGGCACACAAGCGTCGGCTAACAGCTAAATACCCACAGCTGCACACGGAGAGCCTGCCATACACCATAGATCCGCTGATGTGGAAGTCCCACACCATGTCAAGCCAATGCTAACCGTATGTGTCCGAGGGCAGTGTCACACACATTGATGCCATCATCACAATCCACTATCCCATCACTGATGACTGTCAACAAGTCAGACCATCTATTCAGGTGTACACAGCTGCATGTCGTGTCCCATGGTGATGCTACATGGCTGCAGAGGAACCAAACATCGACAGGGGCAGTGTGCATACATCGTGAACAACTGCCAAACCCAATACACCCCTGATGCATCCCTTACCCCATGGAGACTTCCAAACGTGTCCGTGCCTGTAACGCTGAGTCAGCCCACGATGTCATGTCCATGAGGAATAGCAGTGCCACAACAATGCAACCAGCAAACGGCATGCGCAGGTACCTGGGGAAGATAGACACACAAGAAGTCAGCCACAAAAAGCACAGCCACTTGCATGTGCATTTACTCGACACATGTATGGATGACAACATGCCAGGTCACAATTATGACTGGGGAAATACTACCATCACTGCCACCATCACTCCAGGGACACACCCACACACACCTCTGACCCACGTGCCATACATGCAGGTGGAGACACACATCACAACGCATGCCACACGGGGACCAATGCGTGCACACTCAGACACTGGTACTCACCACTAAGCAAAGAAGTCGCGTATGAGCCGAGTCCGGCTGTCCTCTTGCGGCTCCACATCCTCCACATCACTAGCCCCATTGCCAAGCCCTTCGTCCTCCACGGGTGGATGGTCCTCGTCATGTTGATTCAGGATGAGTGGCACAGCTCTTTCAACTGCCATGTTGTGCAGCATGCAGCAGACCATGAAGATCTTGCAGACCTTCGCCGGAGCATATGGGAGTGCGCCGCCCGTCTTGTGGAGGCACCTGAATCGGCTCTTCAGCATGCCAAACGTCCTCTCTATCACTCGCCTTGTCCGGCCATGGGCAGTGTTGTAGCGGAGCTGGGCCGGCGTGATGGGGTTGCGGAGAGGTGTCAGCAGCCAAGGCATGTTGGGATAGCCAGCGTCCCCTACATGGGAAGCACATGGACATCGTTAGAACTGGTGAAGCGGTCGTGCTGGTCGGCTATACAGAATACAGGACAGACAGACTGTACCCACCAACAACACATGCCCGTTCGTTGCGCAGCTGCATCATCATATCAGGCATCCCGCTACGCCTCATGATGTAGGCATCGTGTGCTGATCCTGGGAAACAAGCACAGACATGTGAAATCACCATATTGGACAGACACACCACAAGGGCATTGATGGAGTGGTAGTGCTTCCGATTGCGGTACGCCACCTCCCGTGCGTGTGGTGGTACCAAACCTACATGTGTCCCATCTATGGACCCAATGACATGGGGCATCCCTCCCAGGGCATAGAATCCACGCTTGACCTCAGTCATCTGTTCAGGGGTTGGGAACTTGATGAAGTCATCCAGGTGAATCAACATGGCCTCCAAGAAATCATGCAGCACACCGCTGAACATGCTCTGGGACATGCCACCAACATGAGCTATGGTATTTTGGAAGGTACCCGTGGCAAGAAAATGTAGGGCAGCCATTACCTTCAGCTGGGGTGTCAGTGCCGTAGGATACCTGTGCTGCGGTTGCAGGTGTGGTGCCAGTCTCGCCGTCAGCTCCAGGATCAACGGTTGGGTGAAGCGGTAGAGCCGGATCCTGTCATTCTCCTGCATGGCAGCCAAGTCTGGAATTCTTCGGGCAAGAGGCGGCGCTCTGCAGTAATTTGGAAGTGACAAGGAAGAGTGAGTGCACTACGACAACAACTCATGTCTACTGAGCACATGTAAATCTGGCAATACACACATGCTACATAGGGAGTGAGGTATGTGCTACATGCCCAGGACACGTATGGATGCAAGGTGACACTCCTTCCAAGACCCAGCTACACACGGAGATAGAGAACCTCCCCATGCCACGCCATGGGAATAGCTGTGTCCCAGTGCAAGTGAACAGCCCGACGGAAGACAGGAGTGACATACACCCACACATCAGCAGAAGTGGGATGCCGATTGCAGAGACTGGTTGCGGAACACCGGAGCCACAGGTCACATGACATTACACTAGGCCTGCCCACACACCTTGCCATGAAGGTGCACATGTCATGACTCACCACACATTCCTTGTGAGGATGCTGACATGGCCTTGTCACGCTACTCCGTGTCCCATGCATACATGTGCACCTCACATCCGATAACACATGTGGCATGGTGTGCGGGACAGTGTGCAATGACAATCTACACACAGACACATGTTGGTTGCTGCAACGGCTGCAGCTTTTGAGGGTGCTACAACATCAACCTGATGGAAATCCCGGACACATGAATGACATAGTCACATTGTGCACTGTGGGTAGTGACAAGTCATGTGTCATGACCCCTGTACCGGGCATCATGGGACACTTCCGTGTGTTGGTGTCCGTGCCATGCCAGTGACGCTCACCCCAAGTGCGCAGTCCGACATGCACACATGTCAAAGGAGTCAAGGGCATGCCTGGCACACATTGCACCGTCACACAGTACACCTATACACATCTCATCATACATCTGGTGCCTTCTCCACTCAGGAGGCATGTTCCACATCACAGCCTGTCACACCTGTGCCCCACACATGTAGTAATGCACAGACGATGCCTTGATGTCCATTCCTGGACAAGTATGTCCATCCATGGACAAGTATGTCCATCCATGGACAAGTATGTCCATCCATGGACAAGTATGTCCATCCATGGACAAGTATGTCCGCCCTATTCCTACCTGTGTGTCGCCTATCACCACTGTGATGTGTAAAAACCGCCGTACTGCTGCTAAGAGGGCCTGTGTATGTTCCCAAATCACTGTGGGAGTGCTGCCGTATGTGTACCCATCGTGATGGCGAGCGTACAGGCATTTGTACGGTCCGTACCACTACGAGTACGCATACGCGTGCAGACCCATAGTGATAGTGAGCGTAGATGCGTGTGTACGGTCCGTACCACTACGGGTACGCATACGCGTGCAGACCCATAGTGATAGTGAGCGTAGATGCGTGTGTACGGTCCGTACCACTACGGGTACGCATACGCGTGCAGACCCATAGTGATAGGGCCGTACACACGCATCTACGCTCACTATCACTATGGGTCTGCACGCGTATGCGTACCCGTAGTGGTACGGACCGTACACACGCATCTACGCTCACTATCACTATGGGTCAGCACGCGTATGCGTACCCGTAGTGGTACGGACCGTACACACGCATCTACGCTCACTATCACTATGGGTCAGCACGCGTATGCGTACCCGTAGTGGTACGGACCGTACACACGCATCTACGCTCACTATCACTATGGGTCTGCACGCGTATGCGTACCCGTAGTGGTACGGACCGTACACACGCATCTACGCTCACTATCACTATGGGTCTGCACGCGTATGCGTACCCGTAGTGGTACGGACCGTACACACGCATCTACGCTCACTATCACTATGGGTCTGCACGAGTATGCGTACCCGTAGTGGTACGGACCGTACACACGCATCTACGCTCACTATCACTATGGGTCTGCACGCGTATGCGTACTCGTAGTGATAGTGAGCGTACATGCGAGTGTACGGCCCGTACCACTACTTGTACGCATACGCGTGCAGACCCATAGTGATAGTGAACGTAGGCATGCATGTACGGGCCGTTGCCATGCATTTGGGGTGCCCTAGGGCCCCGAAACGCACCGTACCTGTGTGTGATGCTCCAAATTACATAGGGGACAAGTATTAAGGCCTACATGCATGCTGGTTGTCATGGAGACCAAGTTCAAATTTCGAAATTGTTCTGTAAGGTGCACAGCAGAAGTCAGTTGGAATTATTCTACTTTGTTGCAATGTGTTTGTGGGGCTGACATCATGCAGGAGAATGAAACCGATAGAGAACCCACAGACTGCTAGGTTTGAAGGGATTGGTGGAAACATAGGATGCAAATGTGAGTGACCAATCACTCTGTACTCCTGTGCATGAGACTGGGCAGAAGGGCACATATAAGGCAGGCAGGTCCCATGAGGGAGTACTTGCCTGCACATCTTTGCATTCGCCGACCCAGCTGCTGCTACTGATTCCCTGGAACCATGTCAAGGGCTGTGGAGAGGACACAGCCATTCACCCTGGAGGAGAACATGGCTCTGCTGGATGTGATCCTCCCACAGTACTCCATGCTGTATGGGCGACCAGGGTATCAGGTGAGTGCATAGGCCACTGCCACAGACTGTCCCTATGTTGTGACTGTGACTTCTGCCATTGTGTCCAGGTGTAACACACATGCCATGTACTGTCGGGGGGGTCCCAGCGGGGGGGGTGCCTGATGTCTCCCAGCAGTGCCCTGAGACAGGAGGGGTGGGGGCCTATCACTCACAGCAGTGCCCTGAGACAGGAGGGGTGGGGGCCTAGCACTCACAGCAGTGCCCTGAGACAGGAGGGGTGGGGGCCTAGCACTCACAGCAGTGCCCTGAGACAGGAGGGGTGGGGGCCTAGCACTCACAGCAGTGCCCTGAGTCAGGAGGGGTGTGTGCAGAGTCCTCCCAGCAGTGCCCTGAGACAGGAGGGGTGGGGGCCTATCACTCACAGCAGTGCCCTGAGACAGGAGGGGTGGGGGCCTATCACTCACAGCAGTGCCCTGAGACAGGAGGGGTGGGTGTGATGCACAGTGTGAGCCTTGATCATTGATTGTGACATTGCCATCATTCCACCTGTGTACCCACTGTGGCACGTACTGCTTTTTCCCTCACCAGGGGATGATGTCCCTATGACAAAGGTGCAATGCGTTGGCTGCATGACATGCCTTGTTGTAACCAGCTAATTTGTACCCATATGTCTCTCTGTGACATGTGGCTGGTGTATTGATGTGGTGTCACTTGTTCCTCCTCACAGGTAGGCGCCACTGCCAAGGAGCAGATCTGGCTGACCGCCGTCAGTGCCGTGAGGGGTGTGGATGGTCGGAGGCGGAGCCTGCCCCAGGTGAGGAAACGCTGGCAGGATATCCGGTGCTGGACGCGGAGGATTGCACGGCTCCTGCTGGGGGACTCACCTGAGAGCCACAAGAACCGCGGCCGCCGCCGTCTGAGCCACCTCCACAGGCGTGTGCTGCCGGTGGTCTTTCCAGACCTGGAGAGGCGCTTACAGGCGATGCAGCAGCCGGAAGGGGGTAGGTACATGTGTGTTTGTTGTGTGTCACCGGCATTTGTAAGGGCACAGTAGCATGAATTCACTGGCAGGGTTTAAAGGTGCTGTGCAGATCCTGTTTGCCCCAGTATAGCGCTGCGCCCCTGCCACCCTTCCCCTCCTTGCAATGTGTTCCCTGGTCTGTGTGTAGTCACTCCTTCACAAGGTAATGTAGGCTGGCGCTTTGTCCACGAGAACAATGACTGTAGCATCATGTGTGGGGGTGGTGTGTAACAGGTTGTGGGACCTTGCCTGTGCACTGTCAAGTTCACTGCATGTGGGTTCCATGTCAGTTGGCACTGATGCTGACTCCAGACATGGGAGTTGGTCTCTCATGTGTCATGCCTTACAGCACGCATGTCCTATGTAGTGGCCTGTGACATGATGTGCATGAGTGTGCGATACACATAGTGCAGGGATGGTGACGTGTGTTGCAGTCATTACCATTCAGTAGCATGTAGTTGCGTGCCCACTACTGTCCCCTGGGGCACCTTTTCCTCAGTGGTGTATGTGTCATCATAAACGTGGACAATCTCAGTGTCTACAGCGTAGGTTGTGCTCTGTGCCATTGTCCCCTGTCACCATGTATATAGACGTGCTATTTTGTACAGGTGTCCACTGTGCAGCCTGACCTGATTGTCCTTCTTCATACTCACAGTTGCCAGTGCCTGTGTGTTTTGTTATACTCATCTGAGGATGGGCACTGGTACCTCATTATTTGTACAGGCGCACCTTGGCTGTTTGGCGTCCAATCTTGCTTTTTGCCTGCCCCTGTGTGTATCACCCAGACTATGAGATGTTGGTGCCACCTGTGTCTCAACCATTTGCCTCGTGTAGGGTCTTGTTGGGGCGGGCAATGCCTATGTGTCAAATCCTGATTTCTACTTGCTGGGTCTGGGCAGTGTGTGATGTTTCTGGACACACACGCAATGTGCAGTGACCGAGTCATGTTGGGCATGTTTTCAGCATTACCTATGCAGCATGTGTCTCAAGTTCATGGATATGGTCCCTGGTCATCGGTATTTTCGCCAACGCTGTGTGGTGCAGATGCAGTGCTGGATTGTCCCCAGGGCCTGGGTGCTATGTCAGACTCCGTTTCCTGTGTTTAGCTATTGTCTCATGCTCTCCATGGTATTTCAGTGGCATGGTGGCTCAACCAACTGTGTGTTTCATGCCCTACATCGGTACCTTGTTTAGTAGATGTTAGGGATCTTCCTTTTCAGGCTATGCAGTGTTACCTATGTCGATTGGACTCATGTGACTGATGTGTACAGCTGTCTGATTAATTTCTGTCTCTCCACCCTGCCCACAGCATCGTCGGGGGACACAGAGGGAGACATGGACACAGGCAAGGCGGAGGGACCGAGCACCAGTGCCAGCCGTGACATCGGGGCTGGCACATCGAGTGGGACAGAGGTGGAGGATAGTGCGGCCGAGGACCTGTCGACTGGCACGTCAGAATACGAAGCTGACAGGTCCGAGGAGGATGTCTCCGAGTGGGCGGTGGCTGCACCAGCAGCTGACAGCGGAACAACACCTCGCACCGCCCCCTCAGTTCCCACCAGCCGCCTCCCACTTGCTCGTGTCCCTTCCCAGCGTGCCCGGTCACAGCATGTCTTCTTCCTGCCAGGCACCGCACCCCCTGCCCCTGTCTCCACTGCTGCCGCCAATGCAGAGTCTGTGGACATCCAGCGGCAACTGCAGGTTGGTCAGGCTGCGATCCTTAATGTCCTCCATGCCCACGGCAAAACCCTCACCAACATCGAGGCTTTCTTGGAGGGCATTCATTCATCGCAGGCTGACCAACGCAACTTGCTGAGGTCCATAGACTCCACACTGACTGCAGCAGTGGGTCTCCTGCAGCGCGACCTCCCCCCACCTACCCCTGCCCCATCCACACTTCCCACTCCCATGCCTGTCCCACGTACACCCAGACGTCGGCATGCACCCACATCAACGGACACGGGCACCACACCAGCAGGGAAGGTCCACCGTACTCCTCCTGACACGCACACACAGGGTGAGGTAGGCACACCCACTGGGTCGGGGGGCAAACATGTGACACGCAGCCATAGTGGGAGTCCGCATTCCACCCAGTCCACTCCCTCCAAATCCCCTCCCCTCAGCTCTCCTGGCCACATCTCCCCCAAGGACTCCTTCATGGCCGCTCTGTCCCTGAGCCCCACAGTTACACCACCACGCAAGCGGTCAAGGAGGTCCCCGGTCAGGGTGGTTGAGTCTCCCCCCCTGTCTCCACCCTCCCCCGGTGGCGCTGCGACCCATCCCTCTGACCCCCCCCCCCCCTTGGGGCCTGAGGTCCCTTCGGGTGCAGGGGACTCCCTGGAGGACCTTGCAAAGGTGTGTAGTGCCATCCTGGCCTCCGCCTTTGGCACTGACCCACCCCCTGTGGTGGAGTCCTCCATCCCTGCACCCACAACGCCGCCCCTTTGCCCTGATGTCCCTGCGGTGCCTGTTGCTTTCCCCCCCCTGATGCCCTCACCAGTGTGGAAGACGATGCCATTTGACTGTGCAGGCAAGGTAGGGGACACGCATCCCACTGTGTCCCCCATCCAGCTGAGAATCATTGACTGCCCTATGGGCTTTGTGAAGATTGAACTGCCTGCGATCCACGGACATTGTGCTCATGCTGAATAAAGCTTAATTTTGTTTTCATTATCACACTACTGCTATGCTAGTATTGGTGTTGGTGGGGCTGCTACATGGTTTCGGGTGGTGTGTAAGGGTTTGGGTGTGTGGGATATGTAGTAGTGTACTGCTCATTGGTGGGACCCTGGGATCTGTGTGCCATCACAAGGTGTTGGCTAACTTTCTTTGTTCATGTAAGCAGTTACTGCATGGTGCACTTGTCCCAGGGTGTATTCCTTCCTCTGTGTACCCAGCTTTCTTCCCTGCAGGGTGTTCCCAATGTTTAGCGCAGAGCTGTGTCTACATGAGCTGTGTGTGTGACGGAGCCCTTCTACTTTGGCCATGCATGCAGGGCCATGTCTCCACCTGCAACAATCGTGGCATCCTTGGTGATCACTGTACTTGTGTGTGGAGTCTGTTGACATGAGTTCATGGGGACATGTTCCCTTGTAGCCAGTATGCATGTGGATAATTCTGGCCTCACACACATGTGTTACACCCCTCCTGTCTCAGGGCACTGCTGGGAGTGATAGGCACCCACCCCTCCTGTCTCAGGGCACTGCTGGGAGGACTCCACACCCACCCCTCCTGTCTCAGGGCACTGCTGGGAGGACTCTGCACACACCCCTCCTGGCTCAGGGCACTGCTGTTAGTGATAGGCACCCACCCCTCCTGTCTCAGGGCACTGCTGGGAGGACTCTGCACACACCCCTCCTGGCTCAGGGCACTGCTGTTAGTGATAGGCACCCACCCCTCCTGTCTCAGGGCACTGCTGGGAGTGATAGGCACCCACCCCTCCTGTCTCAGGGCACTGCTGGGAGTGATAGGCACCCACCCCTCCTGTCTCAGGGCACTGCTGGGAGGACTCTGCACACACCCCTCCTGGCTCAGGGCACTGCTGTTAGTGATAGGCACCCACCCCTCCTGTCTCAGGGCACTGCTGGGAGGACTCTGCACACACCCCTCCTGTCTCAGGGCACTGCTGGGAGGACTCCACACCCACCCCTCCTGTCTCAGGGCACTGCTGGGTGGACTCTGCACACACACCTCCGATTTCAGGATATGTACGCTTGGAACATACACGGTGGGGGTACGCTCAATGCATTCGAGGTGAGGGTACGAGTCTACTTACACTGGTGTGGTGGGGGTACGCTCCATGCATACGCGGGTGAGGGTACGGGTCGTACTTACACTGTTGGGGTGTGGGGTACGCTCCTTGCATACGCGGGTGAGGGTACGGGTCGTACTTACACTGTTGGGCTGGGGGGTACGCTCCTTGCATACGCGGGTGGGGGTACGGGTCATACTTACACTGTTGGGGTGGGGGTACGGTCCGTGAGTCTGCGGGTGGGGGTAGGAGTCGTACTTACACTGGTGGGGGTGGGGGTACGGTCCGTACGTCCGCGGGTGAGGGTTCGAGTCGTACTTACACTGTTGGCATGGAGGGTACGCTCCATGCATACGCGGGTGAGGGTTCGAGTCGTACTTACACTGTTGGCATGGGGGGTACGCTCCATGCATATGCGGGTGAGGGTACGGGTCGTACTTACACTGTTGGGCTGGGGGGTACGCTCCTTGCATACGCGGGTGGGGGTACGGGTCGTACTTACACTGTTGGGGTGGGGGTACGGTCCGTGAGTCCGTGGGTGGGGGTAGGAGTCGTACTTACACTGGTGGGGGTGGGGGTACAGTCCGTACGTCCGCGGGTGAGGGTTCGAGTCGTACTTACACTGTTGGCATGGAGGGTACGCTCCATGCATACGCGGGTGAGGGTTCGAGTCGTACTTACACTGTTGGCATGGGGGGTACGCTCCATGCATACGCAGGTGGGGGTACGGGTCGTACTTACACTGTTGGGCTGGGGGGTACGCTCCATGCATACGCGGGTGGGGGTACGGGTCGTACTTACACTGTTGGGCTGGGGGGTACGCTCCATGCATATGCGGGTGGGGGTACGGGTCATACTTACACTGTTGGGCTGGGGGGTATGCTCCTTGCATACGCGGGTGGGGGTACGGGTCGTACTTACACTGTTGGGGTGGGGGTACGGTCCGTGAGTCCGCGGGTGGGGGTAGGAGTCGTACTTACACTGGTGGGGGTGGGGGTACGGTCCGTACGTCCGCGGGTGAGGGTTCGAGTCGTACTTACACTGTTGGCATGGAGGGTATGCTCCATGCAAACGCGGGTGAGGGTTCGAGTCGTACATACACTGTTGGCATGGGGGGTACGCTCCATGCATACGCGGGTGGGGGTACGGGTCGTACTTACACTGTTGGGCTGGGGGGTACGCTCCATGCATACGCGGGTGGGGGTACGGGTCGTACTTACACTGTTGGGCTGGGGGTACGGTCCGTGAGTCCGCGGGTGGGGGTAGGAGTCGTACTTACACTGGTGGGGGTGGGGGTACGGTCCGTACGTCCGCGGGTGAGGGTTCGAGTCGTACTTACACTGTTGGCATGGAGGGTACGCTCCATGCATACGCGGGTGAGGGTTCGAGTCGTACTTACACTGTTGGCATGGGGGGTACGCTCCATGCATACGCGGGTGGGGGTACGGGTCGTACTTACACTGTTGGGGTGGGGGGTACGCTCCATGCATACACGGGTGAGGGTTCGAGTCGTACTTACACTGTTGGCATGGGGGGTACGCTCCATGCATACGCGGGTGGGGGTACGGGTCGTACTTACACTGTTGGGGTGGGGGTACGCTCCTTGCATTCGCGGGTGAGGGTACGGGTCGTACTTACACTGTTGGGGTGGGGGGTACGCTCCATGCATACGCGGGTGAGGGTACGGGTCATACTTACACTGTTGGGGTGGGGGTACGCTCCATGCATACGCGGGTGGGGGTACGGGTCGTACTTTCACTGTTGGGGTGGGGGGTGCGCTCCTTGCATACGGGGTGGGGGTAGGGTCCGTACATATACGTCCCCACGCTATGTGATGCTTGTGCGGCCCATACCCAGGCCTTTGCCACGTGGGTGCGATCCGTCCCGCCATTGTTGGGGTGACGTGTGTGGGCGTGGTCCGACTCGTACCCACGCTCTTCAGGCGTGGGTACGGGACGTACCTGTCTGGTTGTGTTGCCGGTTCGCGTGGTGACGGACTTCCGTTGTGGCGGTCGCTGGCTTATCAGGACACGCCCCCACCCCCTCGTGGTGACCAGGGCATGGGAGTCAGGTATGTCCAGGCCATGTGTGGTGTGTGACTTATGTGGTTGTTTTGTGGCCTGCCCTGGTCCTGCCACCCCCACCCCACCCCACTTTCCCCCCTCCCTTAGTTATTCTGACCTTCTGCGGCGTCTGCGTCGTAACCTGTAGAGGAGGTGGACTGCTATGAGGGCAGGGATGACTCGTAGGTTCGGGTCCATGTCTGTCCGTCGCGTACTGGTACTCCTTGATAGTGTCGTCCTGTCGCGTACGGGTCCTCCTTGATCGCGTCGTCCTGTCGCGTACGGGTCCTCCTTGGTCGCGTGGTCCTGTGTGTCCGTCGCGTACTGGTCCTCCTTGTTCGCATCGTCGTCTGTCCGTCGCGTACTGGTGGTCCTTGTTCGCGTCGTCCTGATTTCCCGGCAGTTTTTGGCTGCCGCAAAATATTCGCCGTGCGGGGTGACGTCGGTGCGAATCGTGATTCCTGGGTCGTGAATGGCTGGCTGCGAGCGTCCCGACGTCAGGTCGGCGCTTTTCCGGATCGCATTGGTAGGTTTTTTTTGGTCGGTCGGGCTTTTTTACGATTCGTACGGTACTGGTGTACCCGTGCGAATCGTAATTCCTTGTTTGTAAAAATTGACGACCGGGTACGCGTCGGACGGAGATTATGCTCCGTCCGACGGTTCGTACCCGGTTTTTGCCGGATCGTGATCGGCACCTAAATGTCGATTTGGATTTCCTAGACCTGTTCTTTCAAATGGAAGAGTTAACAGTTTTATGTCATCTGTGAGACATACTATCACAAGAAAATCACCTAAGAATACCTACAACCTTAAAAGAAAAGAAGAATCAAAAAATATAAATGACTACAACCCAGTGTTTTTATCCATGTGGAACGCTAACATGGATATACAGTATGTAGCTGACAATTCCATTGCTGTTGCTCGATATGTAACGTCTTACATTACGAAATCAGAAAAAACAGAATTGAAGGAAATGTGGGAAGAGATTTCTCACGAGAAAACTGTCAGTAAGAAGCTGTACAGTTTCAGTTTGAAGATGTTATCGCATCGAGAAATTGGATCCTACGAATGTTCAGATAGGTTATCTTCTGCAAGTCTCTACTCGAAATCAAGAAGAATAATTTGGGCAAGTTTAGGCCTTGCAGCAATGAGAAATCGGGTACTGAAATCTGTTGGAGAAATTGAATATTTGGCCGAGAATGACCCAGAAAGTACAGATATTTTGAAATCAAACATGTTGGACACATATTACCCAAAGAGAAGTCATCATCTGGAGAACATGTGTCTCTATGAAGTGCTGCAGAACTACATTTATTCACGGAAAGCCGCAGAAGACATCAACAATGGAAAATATAAAGTCATTGGTGAGGAAGGATGTTTGGTGAAGCAAACAAAAGGAAGTTTGATAAATCACCGGAAGCTGAGTTGCGACACTACTGACAAAAAGGAATTTTACTACTTGGCTCTTTTACAGCTGTTTAAACCATGGCGTACAGAGGATGAACTACTGGGAGAATTTCAAAGCTATGAAGATTCTTTTAATGCTTGCAAAGACAGCATACAATGCAATACATTCACAACTTATCTGCAAATTTTAAATGAAGAAATTGAACAGGAAACTACAATTGCAGCAGAAATAGCTAGAGACAGTTCTCAGGACAGCCAAAGTTCAGGAACACTCAGTCAAGATCCCCTAGGACAACCACTCGTTGAAAATGAAGCATCAATAGCCATGAATGAAGTGGAAACGGCTATGAATCAAGCTCAAGGAGAATTTATAGACTTACAAAATTTGGAAAGACAACTGAACGAAGAGCAGCAACAAATTTATGAAGAGATCAGAAACAAAATTGATCACGGATTTCTACATGAAAAAAAAGAGTGCTCATGCACATCATTTCATCCAATCAGGATGTATGTAAGCGGACAAGCTGGAACTGGAAAAAGTTTCCTAATAAAAGTCATCAGAAGCTACCTACAGCAAAAAACGGATTCTACTTTGTCTTGTGTGGTTACTGCTCCAACTGGGTTAGCAGCATATAACATAAAAGGAATCACTTTACATCGTTTGCTAATGTTACCAGTGGAGCATGAGAACAAAATACAATACAACAAGCTAACTGGAGAAGCATGCTTGGAAGTTTCAAGAGTATTGAAGAAGATGCAAGTTCTCATTATTGATGAGGTGAGCATGGTATCGAACTTAATGCTTGCCTTTGTGCATTTAAGAATGCAGCAAATTCTGAAGTCAGACTATGACGTGTTATTTGGAGGAAAACACGTCATAGTTTTTGGAGATCTTTTGCAACTTACTCCAGTTAAAGGACAACCAGTGTTTAATACTGTGACACATGAAGACACGAAGAAGTCATTGGGAAGCATCGGTAATACAAAGATTTGGTCCTTCTTTGAGTACAAGGAACTTACAACTAATATGAGGCAAGCAAACGATGAAGAATATGGAAGTATTCTGAAAGATATCAGGATTGGACTACTCACAGAAGCTGGCAAAAAAGCATTACAGACTCGGTTGCTACATAATTTATTTCCAAAGGAAGAAATAGTTGCAGAGAAGATATACAAGAACATTGCAGAAAACAAAAGTGTCATCTGCTTAATGCCAACTCTACGTGAATGCTCAATATTCAATGAGGAGCTTTTGAAATTGGAAAAGGAAGATATCAGGAAATTGGAAGCAGTGGACAAAATTGAGGATGGAAGAATTACTGTCACATTAACAGGCACACTGAAAAATAAATTGGATTCACTAGAGAAGAAGATTTCCAAAACAGCTGGATTAGAAAAAAATCTATATGTTTGCATGAACTGTAGAGTATTTTTAAGGAGAAATTTGGATGTTGAAAAAGGTTTAGTTAATGGAGCTATGGGAAGAGTTGTGGGTTTTATTAATTATCAGAAAAAAGATGGAATTGAATGTTTAAAAATAAAATTTGATCAGGTAGAAGAAGTTAAAGACATTTGTCGTTGTACAGTTCGTTTCATGCTTGTGAAAGACTTATATGTACGTAGGAAGCAGTTTCCGTTTTCGCTAGCATATGCTGTAACTATTCACAAGTCTCAAGGATTGACTGTAGATTGTGCATTTGTGAACATTGGTTCAACTGTGTTCAAAGAAGGTATGGCATATGTTGCTTTGTCACGAGTGAAAACATTATCAGGTTTATTTATGATAGACTTTGATGATTCAAAAGTTAGTGCTGATACAAACTGTGTAAAGGAGTATAATAGATTAAGAAGAAGCTATGCTCCTCATTTAGGTCAGTATCCTGTGTTGGAGAAACGTGTAGTTTCTCGTAAAAGGAGAAATGAGAATATCTGTAATGAAGATGTAGAGAGGAGGAAAAAAAAGAGGAGTGATGTAATTGCAAGCAAAAAGAATAAGGAAAATGAAGAACAGGTTGTAGGATGTTATTTTGAAAATAGCTCTGGTGTCAACTGCTACGCTAATGTAGTGCTGAATGTTGCATTTTATCTGGAAAGTTTGCAAGAGCAGATAATAGTAAATCAGGGAAAAAGATTCTGTTCTGTGCTGAGTCTCCTTTTTGAAAAGCTGAGTAATGATAAAACTCAAATAGAAAGTGCTACTGAAATTAGAAAAGTTTTAGATGTATGTTCAGGACGAACACAGTTTTCTCAAAATGTACAGCAAGACGCACAGGAATTCTTGATTTATTTTCTTCAGGTACTGGAAGAAGAAGGGGTTAACATTGAAAATTTATTTGGTCTCTCTTATAAATGGGAACATAGTTGTGAAAACTGTTATAATATATGTGGCTCTAATGTTGATTCTGAAAGGTTTATTTATTTAACATTGCCAGAGAGTAAAACAGTCACTTTTGCTAAATTAGTTAAAGATGCTAATCATAGCATGCAATGCGGTGAGTGTAAATCTGACATGTTTTCAACATTAATTTTAAAGGAATAATGTAATGTAAAGGTGAATTTATACCGCGCGGCTACCACTCCAAGGAGCATCTTGGCGCTAAATCAACCAGCTGGAATAGTTGAGGGGGGAAGACATAATTCACACAGGTACCAAGACTACACCATTGCTAGGCAAGCCGCATCAGTAAGAGAAAAGATCCATGTTTTCAGAGCCTTTCTGAATTGAGCCTCCTGCGACAAGGAACGAATGAAGGAGGGAAGACCATTCCAGGCCTTAGCGCCCAAGACGAAAAGAGATTTGCCACCCTTGGTGGCTAGCTTGAATTTAGGGATGGTGAGCAGATTCAATCCTGAGGATCTCAAGCAACGTGCCGGATGGTAACGTTTAAAGCCATTACACAAATACTTCGGGCCTTGCTGATGGAAGGCCCTAAAAGTAAGTAGAAGGATCTTAAAAAGAATCCTTTTACCAATAGGGAGCCAGTGAAGAGCGTTCAGTGCGGCTGATGCAGATGATTTACGAGGCCAGCGTAGTACTAGACGAGCCGCAGCGTGCTGGACTATTTGTAGTCAAATATAATACAAACAGTATGTAATTTTAATGATGCAACGATGTAGAGCTGATGGTTCAAAATTGGATACTTTAATAAAGAAGTTTACAGGACAGCAATTATCAATTTCAGGAAAAACTTTTGTAACAGTTGCAATAATTTTCCATGATGGACCTACTGTAACTTCTGGTCATTACACAGTTTATCTTAAATGTGAAAAAGGCTGGACACTGTGTAATGATTCCCAATTGATTTTTAAGCAACGTTTGCCTTTTGATTTAGCAAATTCCTATCTAATCTTCCTGAAACCTAAATTTTAGAGAGATTTGACAACATCTGGACAAAACAATTTTACCATTTTATTGGATTACCATTTGGAATTTACAAATAAAAAGATTTAACAAATTATCATTTGGCCTAATGGAAAGGTAACCAATTGTAATGTGGAATTTTTCCATTTTTTAAGGAAACTTTGGAAAACCAAAAATTTAGAAAAAACCGGTAACATCTGCACAATTTAAATTTTGGAATGTTATTGGATTGCCATTGGAAATTTTTTCAAAAAAGATTTTTAAAATTACTATTTGGCCATGCGGAAAAGTAAACAATTCTATTGTGGACTTATTTAATTATTAATTAATCTTTCGGAAACCAAAATGTTACAGAGAATCGGTGACATCTGTACAATTTAAACTTTTGTTTTTTATTGGATTACCATTGGAAATTAAACAAAAAAAGAATTTTAAAATTACTATTTGGCCTAAAGGAAATGGAACCAGATGTATTGTGGAGTTATTTGACATATATTATTGTGATTATACTTCTGAAACAAAAATATCAGACGGTATTTTAAAGAAATAGGTATTGATATTAGATGATATTTTTTAAGAATATTATGCATTTCTATAAAGTTATGTTTATGCAAAAAGAGATTGTGGGCTTTTTTAAAAACAATCTTTGAGATTGTTAATTTTTTTTTGCCTGCTGTTAAATGATGAATGCAATTGCTTTCACAATTTATAGTGAAATGCAATATTTTCTGAAAACAGCAAAAAAAAGGCAAAAATATTTTTTGAAAAATATGTAAATATGTGTACTGTATTATTAAATGTTTTATTAAATAGTAATACTTTTTTCTTTTTTTTCAGATTGAGATAGAAAATTTTCGAAAACTAGAACCATTTTTAAAGCAATTAAAAAAAAATTAAATGAATAAATCTTTTTTTGAGTGGGTATGGTAAGTCAATAATGTCATGGTCCCTTTTTTCCACTTTTCTACAATCACATTTGCAGTTTTTAATTGTAGTCTCTCAAGGACCTTGTAATGTGATAATTGATTTTTAGTGTTTTTAAAAAAAAAAAAAAAAAATTACGCGTACTGTACGCGTACGGTAAAAAAAAAAACAAAAAACGTTTTAAAAAAAATATATAAAAAATAGATGAAAGGTAAGGTTGGCTCTTAAAAGAGCCGTTGTGTTCATGCAGGGACAGAGGAAAGAAAGATTGGGAATATTAGACGGTACGACAAGTGTGCTGATCTATTTTAATGTTCACTAGGGAAATACTGGTCTCCCTATAAGTAATTAGATCGTGACAATTGGCGCACCGTACTTCAACCCTCGCAAACCGAGGGTTAATTTCCAGAGGACCAGAAAAAGGAGATGCTCCCCCCACAGATGAAGGGCTCACCTGACCTGCAGAAGAAGGACTCGGCTCTGCAGATGATGGTCCAGGCTGAGCTGCTGTGGATGTGCTTGGTTGATTTACTGAAGGGTTACCTTCAGTAAGTCGAGCATGTGTCCTTCTGTGTACATCCTTAAGGTGTCTCATCATGGTGTGATTCCCAAAGGAATACTTCCTGTCAGGATTACCTCTTGAAAGTACACGCTTACACAGCTTGCAAGTCACTAAGGGTGCATTTACCTTTTGCTGGCCTTCTGGAAAAGTAAAATACTCCCATACGTAAGAGGTCTTTTGTTTCCTCGCTCTCTGCCTCAAGGTAGTGCTGCTAGCCTCACTCTCAGAAGAGCTCTGCTGTTCTGCCATCGTATCACAAAGACAACCCAGCTCCTTCTCCTAAGGGATCACAAGCAGAAATGAGGGAAATGGGTGTGGTGTAGGAGAGTTCTAGAACTGAAAGTAGTTTCAACCAATCAAAAGTTGTGTTTCATGATCACATGACCTACCGTACGCTTACGGTACGCTTACGGCAAAAGTACGCATGCACGTAAAAAAGACACGCGCTCGCGCGCATGCGCATAACAGTCACTCCCCGACACTTCCGCGTAACGTGCGCGTGTAGCGTACATGCGTACGCGCCCCACGCGGAGTACGCGCGGCTACGCAAATTGCCTAACTATACGCAAACAGCGTAGATAAATTACGGACATTGTGTAAACCGTACGCTTACCGTAAGCTCACGGTACGCATACTAAAAAAAAATAAAAAAAAAAGGAAAAAATGTATTGCTAATAAATTTTACCTGTTTATTTTATAAAAAATGTTAAAAAAAACATATTGTAGAATTTTAAAAATTTAACCATAGTCTTTAAAAAAGGATAGAACATTAAAATAAAAATATGTAAAAAAAAAAAGAAGAAAAAAAAAAAATTAGCATTTAAAAAACCTTGCAAATTCACTGAAAAAACCATGGGTTTCACACACGTTATAGTTAGGAATTAGCATTTAAAAAACCTTTGAAATTCACTGAAAAAACCATGGATTTCACACACGTTATAGTTAGGAATTAGCAGTTAAAAAACCTTAGAAATTCAATGAAAAAACCAAAGGTTTCACACATGTTATAGTTAGCTGGACATTTCACTCGTAAAAAACCAATGAAATTCCCCCGTTATAGTTAGTTCAGCTAACTATAACTCGCGCGCCCGCAATGCACTACTGATGACGTCACATATTACATCACTCATGACATGGTCAGTGACATCACTCATGACATCACTGATGACATCTCAAATGACATCACTGATGACATTATCCTTGTGACAGAGTGGTAGACCTCCTCTCACCCTAATATAACCTTTGATACAAACATTCAAAAATAGAGACTAAAATTTTCAAAAAAATGGACATACCAATAACAGTTACAACAACCTATTCAGTAATTCTAAGATCCACATACACATCCACTCATCCACCAACAATCCTATACAGTCACTCATACATGTACTCACACATCATATGTACTCATACACCTAAACATCCTGTAACACAATCCCACTCATCCATAGAGTTACTCACACATAGTCACTCATGCTAATAAAGAATCAAACATCCATTTACTTGCATATACAGTTATACACACACCAGCACACTTACTTTTACAGAAACTTACACATACTTAGTCTTTTTAACAATCACTTATAGAAACACATACTTATTCATACAGGAACTCTTCCAATCTCTCACTCTCACATATACTCACTTATAAACACCAATAGTCACATATACTAGTTTAAAACATATGTAGTTACTTATGAAGACACTATTGAGACAGTCATTCACTCACTAACACACCCATGCACACACTCATCCACCCATACAGTCCTGCACACATGCTGACTTCAACACATACAAACAGTGAGTCACTCATTCATGCATCTATGCACTACGTAATACCCCCCACCGCACCATGAAGACACTCAGACACTCATACTGATACTCAAAAAACCAACTATTAACCTATATAGACACTCATGTAGCTACTCACCAACCCATGCAGCCACTTATATACAAAGTGAGAGACTGATACAGGTATTTACACATTTAAACATTACTCACTAAGCCATGTATTCAAAAAGATACACTTAATCAGTCAGTTATACAATCAATTTTTCAGAAACAAATCATCAATTTAGACACTTATATACTCATTTATTCTTCCATCGACCTTGAGATATACATATATAAAACATATTTAATTTTGAGAAAAACACACATTCACTGGATGATGTCATCAGTGATGTCATTTGAGATGTCATCAGTGATGTCATGAGTGATGTCACTGACCATGTCATGAGTGATGTAATATGTGACGTCATCAGTAGTGCATTGCGGGCGCGCGAGTTATAGTTAGCTGAACTAACTATAACGGGGGAATTTCATTGGTTTTTTACGAGTGAAATGTCCAGCTAACTATAACATGTGTGAAACCTTTGGTTTTTTCATTGAATTTCTAAGGTTTTTTAAATGCTAATTCCTAACTATAACGTGTGTGAAACCCATGGTTTTTTCAGTGAATATATATATATATATATATATATATATATATATATATATATATATATATATGAAAAAATCTTAACAGAAAAATTATAGAGAACACTAAAAAATTCAAATATTGAGCCAGAAAATCATGTACTACTAATGGAAGAGCTTAGATTAAAAGAATTGCTCCGAAAGGCAGCAAATGAGGCCAAAGATTAAGGGAGACAAGAAGCAAATGATTCTATCTGGATTAGGTCTCAACAGCAATATTTCTAAGATACAATCACAAACATAAGCCAAAGACATATAACCAAATGACAACCAAAATGCAAAAAGTTAGGAATCCCATTGGCCCAAATTTAAATTCACTATGATTATATGACTGCTCTGTATTTTGTTGTTGCCCAACACAAGTGCTGAATCAAAGTGGCCTAACCATAAAACAGGAACCCTTTAGAGAATCCACTAAGGGGTAATTGCTATGGGGTTGGTCCTTGAGTGGAGGGTATTACACAAAAGCAGTCCAAACAGCTATCCCCATGGTTTCAAGTTCCTACTTTGCCCAATGGGGTGTGACCGTATACTGCTAGAAGAGATGTGGGCTGGATATTTGCATTAGTGAATCATTCTCACCTTCTCTGTTTTAAATGTAAGATGGGCAAAATGCTGTTGTGGTGTGATTCCATTGCATAAGAACTATCTTTTTGTCTGTGATGTGGAAACTCATTTCTTTCATCTAACCATTAAACATAGCAGAGTCAGTATACAATTACTGGATTTAGAGATTTATATCAAAGGCAATCTAACTTTATGCAAGCCATTCAGGGAACCCACAACATCTAACTGTATTCTTCACTACATTGCAGGCCATGCCAGAAGCCAAAAGAACAACATATCGGTTGGAGAAATGTTAAGGATAAAACTGAAGTGAATTAGAGGTTTATCTGAATGAGGAAAGTTGTTCAATGACACACTTTCTAGAGAGAGGTGTTCCCAAAAATATTTGGATCAAAGCATAGGAGAAATTCAGAAGGTAACAAGAGAGGGCCTTGTAGAGGATAAATATGATTGTAGAACTATAAGGGCCATCACTGAATATCGCGAATAACACACTGAGGTATTTAAGATCTTGAAAAAGCATTGAAAAATACTGAAATCGGATAAAGATATTATTAGGTTCAGTGGAAATCATCCCTTTATTACCATTCAGGCCACTTGGCTTCCTAAAATCCAAATCGCCGTTTAAAAGTGACATCTGTATATGTTGCAAATATGTTCCTAAATACTATTCCTACATTTAAAAAGTCCAAATCCCATCATGAGTATAACATTCAATCTTTTATTAATTGTAAGATTAAAAATTGTGGTGTAATGTACCTGTAACAAGTCCTCCATTATGAATCAAAAAGAATGTTGAAGATGAGATGGCAGAAATATATCAGAACTATCAGGAACTGTGACACAAATGTCTCTTAAAGCTGAGCACAAATTGGAAACCTAGAAAATCTATGATTATGGGGTATAGACCACCTAAAATATAGCCAAAGAGGAGAAAAAACACATGGAATTATTTCACTTTTAACTTTTAACTAAATATATTGGAGATAGTGGGAAAACTCTCACCTCCAAACCTTACATCATGGAAGAACTGAAAATCATTAATTAAACTGATGTGTTTTGGGTTTATTACCCTGTCATCGACAGATAGATTAATTTACTCCGTTTTAAAATGCTGAAATGCTTTCTTTGCATAAAGGAATATTATATTTATAATGGACAAGATCTATATATGTAGTCACTGTTTGCATCTCCACTTTCTAGATTAGTGAAAGAGCATTTAAATGTCTTTTAGGAAGTGAATTCAACATGCTATTAAAGATGGAGTCCATTTTTCTGTTAATTTATGTTTGTAACTCAGATGCAGAACATATTGTTAAGTGGTGCAATGAAAAATAAAAAAAGGGAAAAAGCAAATGATAATGATCACGAGAAAAAAAATAAAATAGAGTTTAAAGATTTTTTTTTTTATCTGTCTGAAATTTACTAAACAAAATTGGATGTTAATAGACTTTGCAAATCAATAGAACTTAGGCAGATTGTTTGTACAATTACATCGAGCCCCATGACGTGAAGGAGCAACATAAATGCTTGGCTGATTAGATTTAGATGAGTACAAGTGTTCGTAGCTCACTAACGATGGTAGACAACATCACTCCATGTTAAAATATGAGAAAAAAAGATGATAAAGTAACATTTAAAATTGGGGTTTTGGTTTACCTTTGGCCTACTCCTCTCCTGGTTTTGCCAAAAATAATATTTGTTGGCTTTAGTACATTGTGCACTTTACCATTGTTAACCAATGCTTAATTGTTTGGGCTCACTACTTAAAACATAGTACAACTGGCCTACACCTGATTGACACAATTAACTTACTTTTAAGTCTCTAGTAAAGTAGTACAAAAGGTACCCAGAGCCTGTCAGTAAAGTGCTACTATTGACCCTGCAGCCCTTATTATGCCACCCACATACATAGCCCTTTAAAACGTCTCAGGTCTGCTACTGCAGTCTGTGTACAGTTTCAGACTGCCAATTCGACCTGGCAAAATAACCTTTTTATTATGCCTAAACCTTCCTTTTTAATAAATGTGCGCCACAACTAAAGTAGACTCTAAATAGCCCAAAGAGCAGGGTGCATTCTATTTAAAAAGATGGATATGTACTTTTAAGTTTTACATGTGAAGTACTGAAAAACTCGTAAAATACATTTTCATTACTGTGAGACATATCTCTCCTATAAGATAATATTGGGTTACCTTATTACATTAAATTTGTGATAACTTTTGTTTGGAAACAGGTAGAAATATCATGTTAGGTCTTAAAACTTAAAAGAATTGTAACTTAAAATCCTCTTTAGTGGTAAAGTTGAATTTTAAGACACAATTCTGAAAATTCTGCTCTTAGAAAGTATGGATTTTCTTGTCCTAACCTTTTGATGCCTGCAGCCTGTGTCCTTGGTCACATGACTGTGAGCAGTTGGCCCTTGTGTATTCTAACCAGACAGTAAGGCAAAGCGGGACTAGGAGCTGACAGGATGGGCCATCCTGCCAGAATGGGAGGATTGGAGCTGTTCCCTGCCCCCCTTATATTTCAAAAGAACTGCCTCAGAACACTCATAAATATTTTCACCCTAGTCTTTTGTCACTCCAGACCCTTTGGGGCATTAACAGGGAGGAAGGGAGGAAGAGAATTATAGAACTATCTCTGGGTGGAAACTCCAAATCCACTTCCTACAAATCCCAACATTTATATCCAAACAATCTTTATTTATTATTTCTTTCATTAACAATCTCTCCTTACATTGACATTCTATGATTTTTGTTCCCTTCCCCAATACTCCTGTAGCTCTGTTTCCATGGTGAACATAATTGTAACATTCTCTTTAAGCAGTAGATTGCAAGTTTAGAACAATCTCTACAGCAGCATGCTAACTCCTAAACCCAAGACAGCAGGGGTGGCTGGCTGTATGCAATTAGAATCATATCCCACATAACCAATCACACATGTACTTACTTTACGATTTATACAACAACATAATTTTAAAGAGAGTATCCAATCAATGGTTTTTACTAGCTAGGGTCTCTTAACTGACTTCATTTTGAAATCCGCCTCATTCTGCCTCAACCAGCCTTCTCCTGTGTGCTACTACTCTGACCTTCAAAATGGTTAGAGTGTAGATTGTTAGTCATAGCTTTGTGTTCTGGGCTAGAGAGCCTGTTAGAAAGAGTGGGATTGACAGGGACTTTGGTTTGCCTAGTGTGGATATTAGTTGGTTTGGCCAGAGAGGGTTAAAGTGGCACCAGATGCTTCCATTGACTGAAAGCATTATGGATTCCCAACATCCAGACCTTCAAATTGTGCACTGTGGTGGCAATAACCTAGGCACATAGGCACACTGACTGGGGTAGGACTGGAAATCCTAATGAAGAAAACCTTTGAAAATGAATACAACTTTTCCCTCACACTGCCTTGGTGTTCTCTAGCATATGCCAGAGGCAGAAATGGAAGTGGTCTTATGAATTTTGTCCACAGATAGAGAAAGCCAGGAAACATGTTAATAAAACTGTTTCAGCATTCCTCAGATACCATACCTTGGGCTCTATCTACAATAATATTCTGTGCTTCAAATGCATGGAATATACAGGAGAGATGGTGTTCACTTCATGGACGAAGGCAACAGAGTGTTTCCGAGCAACTTGAAACTCTACATCTGCTCGTATATGTAGTCATTATATACACACAATAAACACAACAGCTCTTCTAAGAGCTATCCTATTTCCCAAACAATTATTGTTTTTAACTGTAAATCCTTTTTTGTTTATTTATCGAATCCGCCATCAAAAAGCATACATTCGAAAGAGCACATTTAATTTTTCTAGTACAGGGTTCTTAATGGGTCTCACAATGAATATAACAGACTCTAAATGGGGATCATTTTAGGTGTATAAATGTCTCTATACTGGCTGTGACAGTCTCTGTATGGCTATATCAGTGGGTGTGAGACTCTCTGTATCAGTATGTGAGTGGTTATGAAAATGTCTGTATGGGTGTAAGTGTGCATGTGAGAGTCTCTGTATGAGTTTGTAAATGAGTGTAACACTGTCTATAGGATATCTGAATGGGTGTGACAGTGTCTGTATGGGTGTGTATGTGGGTTTAACAGTGTCTGCCTAGGTATAAGTGTGGGTGGGGGTCTGATAGTCTCTGGGATTGTGAATGGGTGTGACAGTCTCTGTATGGGTTTAAAACTGGGTGTGACAATGTGTATATGGGTTTGTGAATATGAAACCACAAAAATGCCCGTGAGCATTAAGGAAGCACTCGACATCACCTCACGCCGTCTGGCATACATTACAGCTCAGCAAGAATTCTCCAGTTTTTTTATCTTGCCCGACGCGTTTCAAAGCCAACAGGCCCCTTCCTCATGGGCAGCTTACAAACAGCACTGACGCTTGTAATCACAACATTCCGGTTTTTATTACCAACATGAACCTTGGTGCAGCAACTCCCTCTGTCACGTGTTGCTGCAATGCCTGATGGGGCATGTAGTCTCGAATTACAAGTTAGTTATATCCTTTGAGTAAGTTCAGTGTCTGCGTGTCAATTACCAGCATAAAATCTCCTTCAGTAGGATTTAGGATCATCGTGACGAGCTGCGCAATTACAAGTGAGGTGGTGTGCTGCACAGAGACGAACAGTTCCTCTCTCAGCCTCTCCAATTATGAGATGGTGCCTCCTCCACTGCAGGGACCAGCCACGCAATCCATGAAATCACAAAAATGCCCGTGAGCATTAAGGAAGCACTCAACATCACCTCACGCCATCCGGCATACATTACAGCTCGGCAAGAATTCTCCAGTTTTTTGATCTTGCCCGACGCGTTTCAAGGCCAACAGGCCCCTTCCTCATAGGCAGCTTACAAACAGCACTGACGCTTGTAATCACAACATTCCGGTTTTTATTACCAACATGAACCTTGGTGCAGCAACTCCCTCTGTCACGTGTTGCTGCAATGCCTGATGGGGCATGTAGTCTCGAATTACAAGTTAGTTATATCCTTTGAGTAAGTTCAGTGTCTGCGTGTCAATTACCAGCATAAAATCTCCTTCAGTAGGATTTAGGATCATCGTGACGAGCTGCGCAATTACAAGTGAGGTGGTGTGCTGCACAGAGACGAACAGTTCCTCTCTCAGCCTCTCCAATTATGAGATGGTGCCTCCTCCACTGCAGGGACCAGCCACGCAATCCATGAAATCACAAAAATGCCCGTGAGCATTAAGGAAGCACTCAACATCACCTCACGCCATCCGGCATACATTACAGCTCGGCAAGAATTCTCCAGTTTTTTGATCTTGCCCGACGCGTTTCAAGGCCAACAGGCCCCTTCCTCATAGGCAGCTTACAAACAGCACTGACGCTTGTAATTACAACTTTCCGGTTTTTATTACCAACATGACCCTTGGTGCAGCAACTCCCTCTGTCACGTGTTGCTGCAATGCCTGATGGGGCATGTAGTCTCGTATTACAAGTTAGTTATATCCTTTGAGTAAGTTCAGTGTCTGCGTGTCAATTACCAGCATAAAATCTCCTTCAGTAGGATTTAGGATCATCGTGACGAGCTGCGCAATTACAAGTGAAATGGTGTGCTGCACAGAGATGAACAGTTCCTCTCTCAGCCTCTCCAATTATGAGATGGTGCCTCCTCCGCGGCAGGGACCAGCCGCGCAATCCATGAAACCACAAAAATGCCCGTGAGCATTAAGGAAGCACTCAACATCACCTCACGCCATCCGGCATACATTGCAGCTCGGCAAGAATTCTCCAGTTTTTTTATCTTGCCCAACGCGTTTTAAGGCCAACAGGCCCCTTCCTCATGGGCAGCTTACAAACAGCACTGACGCTTGTAATTACAACATTCCGGTTTTTATTACCAACATGACCCTTGGTGCAGCAACTCCCTCTGTCACGTGTTGCTGCAATGCCTGATGGGGCATGTAGTCCCGTATTACAAGTTAGTGATATCCTTTGAGTAAGTTCAGTGTCTGCATGTCAATTACCAGCATAAACTCTCCAACAGTAGGATTTAGGATCATCGTGACGAGCTGCGCAATTACAAGTGAGGTGGTGTGCTGCACAGAGACAAACAGTTCCTCTCTCAGCCTCTCCAATTATGAGATGGTGCCTCCTCCGTGGCAGGGACCAGCCGCGCAATCCATGAAACCACAAAAATGCCCGTGAGCATTAAGGAAGCACTCAACATCACCTCACGCCATCTGGCATACATTACAGCTCGGCAAGAATTCTCCAGGTTTTTTATCTTGCCCGACGCGTTTCAAGGCCAACAGGCCCCTTCCTCATGGGCAGCTTACAAACAGCACTGACGCTTGTAATTACAACATTCCGGTTTTTATTACCAACATGACCCTTGGTGCAGCAACTCCCTCTGTCACGTGTTTCTGCAATGCCTGATGGGGCATGTAGTCCCGTATTACAAGTTAGTTATATCCTTTGAGTAAGTTCAGTGTCTGTGTGTCAATTACCAGCATAAAATCTACTTCAGTAGGATTTAGGATCATCGTGACGAGCTGCGCAATTACAAGTGAGGTGGTGTGCTGCACAGAGACGAACAGTTCCTCTCTCAGCCTCTCCAATTATAAGATGGTGCCTCCTCCGCGGCAGGGACCAGCCGTGCAATCCATGAAACCACAAAAATGCCCGTGAGCATTAAGGAAGCACTCGACATCACCTCACGCCATCCAACATATATTACAGCTCGGCATCAATTCTCCAGTTTTTTTATCTTGCCCGATGCGTTTCAAGGCCAACAAGCCCCTTCCTCATGGGCAGCTTACAAACAGCACTGACGCTTGTAATTACAACATTCCGGTTTTTATTACCAACATGACCCTTGGTGCAGCAACTCCCTCTGTCACGTGTTGCTGCAATGCCTGATGGGGCATGTAGTCCTGTATTACAAGTTAGTTATATACTTTGAGTAAGTTCAGTGTCTGTGTGTCAATTACCAGCAGAAAATCTCCTTCAGTAGGATTTAGGATCATCGTGACGAGCTGCGCAATTACAAGTGAGGTGGTGTGCTGCACAGAGATGAACAGTTCCTCTCTCAGCCTCTCCAATTATGAGATGGTGCCTCCTCCGTGGCAGGGACCAGCCGCGCAATCCATGAAACCACAAAAATGCCCATGAGCATTAAGGGAGCACTCGACATCACCTCACGCCATCCAGCATATATTACAGTTCGGCAGGAATTCTCCAGTTTTTTGATTGTGCCCTCTTGCCAGGGGTTCGTGAATATATGTAACAATATTTATATGGGTGTAACAGTGGCTTTCTGAGTGTCGGTATGGCTTTATGAGTGGGTGTATGGGTATATCAGTGGGTGTCACAGTGTCTTTATAGGTTTTACTCTGGGTGATGCATTCTCTCTACAGTTTTCTGAATGGGTATGACGCTCTATATGGGTTTGTGAATGAGTATAGAAGTGTCTGTATGGGTGTAAGAGTGGGTGTGAGAGGGACTGTATGGGTATGTGAGTGGTTGTGAGAATCTCTGTACAGAAGTAAGTGTGGGTGTGAGAGCCTCTCTGTATGGGTTTGTGAATGGGTGTAAACGTGTATATAGGACATCTGAATGGTTGTGACAGTGTCTGTATGGGTATGTGGGTGAGGGTAAAAGTGTCTATATAGGTGTAAGTGTGGGTGTGAGAAACTCTGTCTGGGTTTGTGAATCGGTGTAATAGTGTCTACATGGGTGTAAGAGTGGGTCTGTATGGGTGTGTGAGTTGGTGTTAAAGTCTCTGCATGGATGCAAGTGTGGGTCTGAGAGTCTCTGTATGGGTTTATGAATGGGTCTAACGGTGTCTGTAGGATACCCAAATGAGTGTGACGGCGTGTGTATGGGTGTGTGAGTGGGTGTGAGAGTGTCTGTATGGGTATGTGAGTGGGTGTGACAGTATCTGTAGGGGTATGTATATGGCTGTGAGCGTAAGAGAGTGTAAAAATATATATAAATGTATTTTCTTTTAGCTGCACTAGATCTGCAGATTTTTTCAAATTTCTGACCTCAAGACACATGCTCAACCATCTTTTATAACATGCACAAGGGGTCAGGAAACCTCTTGCCTGACCCCAACATTCAATATGCAAACAACCTTTCCACCCCAGGGACAGCTTCCTGACAAACAAAATGGTGGCTTCAACTTTCCTGTGAAGGTGCGGGCAGCTAATCAGGACTTTGCTTTGGCACGCAAATCTGCAGATCCCCTGCAGGTGGATTTGCATCCCTATATATGCAAATTTGTTTTTCAGTTAATATCTCTAAAACTACTAAAAGTATGTACACCAAATCACAAAAAGCATGATCTGTGGAACAAAATCTACCTTTCTGCCAAATTTAGTGTAATTCCGTCCATCGGTTTGGGCTGTAGTATAGGAATTAACACGGGAAAACCCATTTGGGACCCCCCTTTTTCTCAGCTTCCACTTCATAGATCACCACAATACAGCTGAAGTGATTGTCAAATTATTTTGGAAACTTTCTTGAAGATTTGGCAACCGGAGCCAAAGATATAGGTAACTAAAAAACAGCTTCTTCATAGAAATTAGGTCTTAACTATAACTACCTTTTGAAAAAAACAAAGGTTACAGGGAAATTATAGATAGGAAATAGAATTTGAAAAAAATGTAGAATTTCACTTAAACGACCAAAGGTTACTGGGTTGTTAGAGTTAGGCTCAGAATTCACTTAAACAAAAACAGTGAAATTCAGCAGTTATAGTTACCTGAGCTATAAGCCAATGCAATGCACAGCTATAACCTCACATATTACATCACTCATGACATGGTCAGTGATATTACTGATGACATCATCAAGTGAGTGTAAGTGTTTTTAAGAGTTTATGGGTGTTAAACATATATACTAACCTTCTACAAAAGTTACATTAGTATACTAGGTGCACTACTACTGGGTGATACTACGTCTAACATATATTAAGTGAGCAGCTGTGTGACTGTATTTATCCTTGTGTGTATGGGTATGTAAGTGGCTCTACAGATATATAAGTGAGTATGTGAGTAGCTGTGTGAGTAAGTGAGATGCTTTGTAAATGGCTATATTGGTGAGTGAGTATGTGTGTCAGTGGCTGTATGGGTGAGTGCGAGGTGGTGTGAAGGGTTCTATGGTTCTATAAGTGGGTATGTAGTGTTTGTATGGGTGAGTGGGTGTCCGAATGACTGTATGAGTGAGTGCCTCAGTGTATAAGTAGAGCTATGGGTGATTGAGTGGCTGCTTGAGTGGATGTTTAGTTAAGTGAGTTGCTGTGTGAGTAGCTGTATTAGAGAGTAAGTGAGTGAATGACTGTATGGGTGAGTGAGCGAATGTGTAAGTTGTTGTATAGATGTGTGAATGGGCATGTAAGTGATTGTGTATGTGTGAGTGAGTATGTGAATGCTTGTATGGGTAAGTGAATGGTTGTGTTGAGAGGCTGTATGGGTGAGTGAGTGGTGTGTGAGTGACTGTAGGTAAATAAGTGGGTATGTGAGTAGCTGTATGTATGAGTGTGTGGCTATGTCAGTGGCTGTACGGATGAGTGACTGTACAAGTGAGTCAATGGTTGTGTGGGTGACTATATGAGTAAGTGGTTTTGCAAGTGGCTCTATGGATGGAGGTAGCTGGTGGGCTAGTTGTGCCCTTAGGGCCCTCAGGATTCAAGGGGAGTTAATCCCCCAACTTAAAATGCGCCACAGGGTGCGTTTGCACAGTGGTGAAGGGACGGGGCGGGGCCTGAGGTGATATGTGTGCAAACACACCCTGTGGCATGTTTTAAGTTCAGGAATTAATTCCACTTCAATCCTGAGGGTCCCTGGGGGCCAACTAGCCCACCAGGTACCTCCAGTAAGCGCCACGGAGCTGCGTTTCAGAGTGTTGTAAAAAGGGGTGTGCCCTCTGAACACCTCTCTGCAACACAGCTCTCCAACTTAAAACACGCCACAGGGCGTGCTTGCAGACATGTCACCTCAGGCCCCGCCCCCTTCCTTCACCATTGTGCAAATATTCCTCTAAAATCAGCCGAACTACGAATTCCAATTTACTCACCTGTTATCAGGACAGACCTCAGTGCTGCATCTTTGAGCCCAGTACTGATCCTGAAAAGTAATTCTAACTGTACTTACCAGTAACTTGAATTTCCTTCCATAGGATATCATTGCCTGCTTTTTGCTGAAAACGTTTCTGTGTCAATTTTTGAAACTTACAAATAATTCTCTAAAATCAGCTGAATTACGAATTCCGATTTACTCACCTATTATCAGGAGAGACCTCAGTGCTGCATCTTTGAGTTCAGTACTGATCCTGAAAAGTAATTCTAACCGTACTTACCAGTAACTTGAATTTCCTTCCATAGGATATCATTGCCTGCTTTTTGCTGAAAAAGTTTCTAAGTGTTGATTTTTGAAACTTACAAATAGTCTCTAAAAATCGTGCCAACGATTGCGGGCGCGCGAGTTATAGTTAGCAGAACTAACTATAATGGAGGAATTTCAATGGTTTTGTACGAGTGAAATGTCCAGCTAACTATATAACAGCCCTGAAACCTATGGTTTTTTCAGTGAATTTCTAAAGTTTTTAAATGCTAATTCCTAACTATAACGCCCCTGAAACCTATCGTTTTTTCAGTGAATTTCAAAGGTTTTTTAAATGTTAATTTTTAAATGTAATTATAGTTATATGTATTTTTTTATACTGATTTTCTACAGTTTTTTAACTGTTTATTTTTACATATTTTATTTTTTAAATAACATTATATATTTTTAATATAAATAGAAAAAAAATGTTTTTTTAAAATATTGAAACTGATTTTTTTAAATATTGTTATTGTAATATATTTATATTATTTACTAAAAAAAATTTCAGTTGGAATTACCAATATTATCCTATGGAAGGAAATAAAATTTGCAGGTAAAGTATGCTCACGTTACTTTTGTAATCCAGTGCTGGACTCCTAGGTTCAGCACTGGGACCTCTATCTAAAACAGGCCCGAACTGACCTCCCCTTTCAAACTCTTTCCTTGCCAGATATTGCCACTACGGAGTACCTGGCTATCCGTACCACCTCTATTACACCTCCCCTCACTTGCATACTTATCTATCATCCCCCTCAATCCCCTTTATTGTTTCTCCCCGATTTTCTGGAAGTTTTGGCCACGATCACAGTTAACAACTCCTCCATTTTGCTCTTGGGTGACTTTAATTTTTGGCCCTCAGACCCCGCAGAATGCCCATCCTCAAAAGAATTTTCAGACACCCTTCAATCTCTTAACTTCACATCTCATATTCACTCTCCTACCCATGTCAAGGGTCATACCCTAGACCAGATTTGGTCCTTGAACTGTCCCGTAGAGTCCCTATCCATCTCACCTTGTACGTGGTCAGACCATCATTTGATCTCATTTGCCCTTCCCACACATCCTCCGGCCAAGCCCCCACTTCCTAAGAACATCTGGGTCCGCGCTTGGGGGCGAGTAGACCCTGAAAATGTATCCACCCTACTCACCACCTCCTACCCCTCCCTACAAGGTCTATCCACCCTTTCCCAGTTCACGGCCATTGAACAGTGGCTCTCCTCAGGCTGCGAATTTATTGCCCCTCTGAAACGGGTCACCTCAAAGCGGGAGAAGGATGCCAACCTGTGGGTTAATGAAGATCTTAAGGCCACCAAACTAGCGGTACGTCGAGTGAAGCGGGCCTGGAGGAGAAACTACTGCCCCTCACTGCGATTGGAGTTCATTAACATCCTGACTCAATATAAAAAGGCTATCTTGGCGGCCAAAACAACCTATTTTTCTTCAAAAATCCTCGCAGCTGAGAACCAATCGAGGAAAATCTTCTCGATTGTGCACAACCTGGCATTCTCCGACAGAACCACTCTGAAGCCTACCCCTTCCCAGGAACTCTGTCACTCCCTAAACAATTTCTTCATTCAGAAAATAGCCACTATTAAAGCCAATATCCCTCTCCCCTCTCCTATCTTTGTGGATCCCCAGTGTCCTCCCCCCAAGGGACAACTCACTACTCTCCCTTCCTTGACCAAGGAATCCCTGACCTCCATAATTCCCCTTGTCAAATCCGGCTCTCCGTTAGATCCCTGCCCTGCCCACATCCTCCGTCACATCTTTACTACTTGTCCAGACCCCCCCCTTCACCTCCTCAATAGTTCTCTTTCCCAGGGCGTGGTACCCAATCCACTCAAAACAGCAGTCATTGTTCCCATCCTGAAGAAGCCGGGCGCAGACCCCTCAGTCCCTGCCAATTTTTGCCCCATCTCTCTCCTGCCTTTCTTGGCGAAAGTGCTCGAGCGCCATGTCACCTGCGCTCTGAGCTCTTTTGTAGAGAAGTACGGGGTTCTTGCCCCCTGCCAGGCCGGATTCCGCCCCGCACACTCTACGGAGTCCGTAGTCCTCTCGGTCCTCGACAACCTCAGGGAGGGAATGGACACTAACCAGACCCAGGCCTTGGTTCTCCTCGATCTCTCAGCCGCTTTTGACACGGTTGATGATACCATCTTGCTTTCCCGTGTCAGGGCAGCGGGTATCGGGGGCACCGCGCTGGTATGGTTATCCTCCTTCCTGAGGGACCGCACCCAGGCAGTTCGCCTGGGTGATTTTTCTGCGGACTTTCGGAAAGTTCAGTGCGGGGTCCCCCAAGGCTCCTCCCTTTCACCTCTTTTGTTTAATCTTTACATCGCCCCTCTTATTTTCTCACTGCAGCAAATAGAGGTCACCGTATTTAATTATGCGGATGACCTCCAACTTGTCTTTAATCTGTCTTCTTCCCCTGCCTCTGTTCTTAACTTCCAATCTATCATGATTCATATCCGGGACTGGATGAACCACAACCATCTGAAACTTAACCCAGACAAGACTGAGCTGGTGTTGACGGGTGGTTCATCCAGCCCCTGGTCTTCCTTGTTTTGGCCCCCTTCCCTAGGCTCTCCACCTGTCCCCTCTACCTCAGTAAAAACATTAGGCATTAATCTCAATTCTCAACTCACCCTTCACTCCCAGGTTAGTTCTGTGGTTTCTTCTTCTTTTCTTTCACTGCGCACTATACGCAAGGTGTCCCGTTTTTTTTCTTTTGACGCTTTGAAACTGATCACCCTGGCAATGGTCATCTCCCGCCTGGATTACAGCAACGCCTTATATGCAAGTATACCTGCATATAGCTTAAGGCGTCTGCAGCAGATCCAAAACCAGGCGGCGCGCTTGGTGTTTAAACTACCAAAGTCTCACCACGTGACTCCCCTCATAAGTCCCCACATTGGCTCCCTGTCCGCGTGCGTGTCCAGTTTAAGCTTGCTTCCATCACCTTCCAAGCACGACTGGGCACGGCCCCGGCTTTTATCTCATCTGAGATCATTCCCTATGTTCCCTCCAGGGAACTGCGTTCATCCACTCAATCCCTTCTCACAGTCTCGCGGTTCCGGAGGAAGAAATGGGGAAGATCGAAATTTGCGACCCTTGCCTCACTCTTCTGGAACTCCCTGCCTCTTGAGCTCAGAGCCTTAACTCTTTATCCGCAATTCCGGAAACAGCTCAAAGCTCATTTGTTTACTAAATTTTTTAACTAGTTCATTAGCAGTTTCTGTTTCCTTTTAACTTAGCTTCGGCTTCCCTCGCCCAGATATCTGTTAGTTGCAGCACCATGAAACCGCTGGTGAACGTGCGCTTTATAAATAATTTTAAATTCAAATTCAAATTCATGTATATATTATTATTTTTTTTATATATTTATTTTACAATAAACTACGTATTAAAATTTTCTTTTTTTTTTTTAATGGTTTTTCACCGTGCGCACACGGTGCGTGCACCCCCGCGATAAAAAAAAAAAATTAAAATGTTTTTTTCTGCCTTTGGGGTCCTTCAGGGACCCCCTGACAAAGGCTAGGGGGTCAGGAATTCTCTCTACCCTGCCCCCTTTTCATGTTCGCCACCTTCCTTTTTCACTCTCGCACTGAAAACAAACAAAATGGCGGCCGACACTTCCTGATTTCGACCGATTCGAACGTTGACTGACATGTAACCACCAATCAGAATTACGCTCGCGCACGTTAGCGTGCGCTCACCGTGCGCGCACGGGGCACGCACGGTGCGCGGCTATAGATATTTATGTGCTTTAACTGCAATTTTCTCAGGAACTACTGAACAGATTGACTCCATATATGCAAAAGGCACATCCCTGACCTGAGGACTACCTCTCTGCCAAATTTCAAGTAATTCTGTTCAGCCGTCCGGGCTGTACCTTCGACTAAAGGTCCTATGGGAAAATGCATGGGGAAAACGTGTTTTGGGACCCCCCTTTTTTCTCTGCCCCCGCTTGACGAATCCCCCCAAGACTTTCAGGGTAGGAGCTGAGCGGAGCGCCCCATTAGTTTTGAAAAATTCGCGAAGATTCGTGAACCGGCGCCAAAGTTATTCAAAATAGAATTTTGAGATTTCCTATGGAAACACGGTCCTAACTATAACTATCTACTGGCGACCGCCAGTAGATAATATATATATATATATTCACTAAAAAAAACATAGGTTTCAGGGGCGTTATAGTTAGCTGGACATTTCCCTCGTACAAAACCCTAGAAATTCCCCTGTTATAGTTAGTTCAGCTAACTATAACTCGCGCCCCCGCAATGCACTGCTGATGACGTCACATATTACATCACTCATGACATGGTCAGTGACATCACTGATGACATCACTGATGACATCTCAAATGACATTCGTTCCAGCGGACCAATGCAGGCGCCAACCGACGCAAGCATGTATGGGCAGGAGGTGCGTGGTAGAAGTTCTACGGTGCAGTTTTCAATGCTGCGAGACATTCCACCGACCCACGGAGGTTTTAATAATTGAAATATATGTGGCAGCGCCTAAAGAACTCACTAGAGATCACTGCACAGCACTACAAAGACCAGCAGGCAGCTCTGCTGCCCCGCCCACCGGGGCGAGTGTTACGAATATTTAAAGCGCTGTGGACTGTCTTAGCGCTTGCTTGAACTTTAGCCCCAGATGAAGTGCGGAGAGGAGCACGAAACGCGTTGGGCTTTGTGAATTGAGGGGAATGACCTTTGCCTTTGAATACTGCAGCTGCTACCAATAAACGCTGAATACTTACCTTCCTGTGAGAGGCTTCTGTTGAGGGGACAACTTGTTTGTTGGATATATATATATATATATTCACAGAAAAAACCATGGGTTTCACACGTTATAGTTAGGAATTAGCATTTAAAAAACCTTAGAAATTCAATGAAAAAACCAAAGGTTTCACACATGTTATAGTTAGCTGGACATTTCACTCGTAAAAAACCATTGAAATTCCCCCGTTATAGTTAGTTCAGCTAACTATAACTCGCGCGCCCGCAATGCACTGCTGATGACGTCACATATTACATCACTCATGACATGGTCAGTGACATCACTCATGACATCACTCATGACATCTCAAATGACATCACTGATGACATCACTGATGACATCATCCTTGTGATAGAGTGGCAGACCTCCTCTCATCCTAATATAACCTTTGATACACACATTCAAAAATAGAAATTAACATTTTAAAAACAATGGACATACCAATACCAGTTACAACAACCTATACAGTAATTCTAAGATCCAAATACACATCCACTCATTCACCAACAGTCCTATACAGTCACTCATACATGTACTCACACATCATATGTACTCATACACCTATACATCCTGTTACACAACGCCACTCATCCATAGAGTTACTCACACACATAGTCACTCATGCTAATAAAGAAACAAACATACATTTATTTGCATATACAGTTATACACACACCACCACACTTACTTCTACGGAAACTTACACATACTTAGTCTTTTAAACAATCACTTATAGAAACACATACTTATTCATACAGGAACTCTTTCAATCTCTCACTCTCACATATACTCGCTTATATACACCAATAGTCACATATACTAGTTTAAAACATATGTAGTTACTCATAAAGACACTATTGAGACAGTCATTCACTCACTAACACACCCATACACTCACTCATCCACCCATAGAGTCCTGCACACATGCTGTCTTCAACACATACAAAGAGTGAGTCATTCATTTATGCACCTATGCACTACGTAATACCCCCACCGAACCATGCAGACACTCAGACTGATACTCATAAAACCAACTAATAACCTATATAGACACCCATGTAGCTACTCACCAACCCATGCAGCCACCTTTACACAAAGTGAGAGACTGATACAGATATTTACATATTTAAACATTACTCACTAAGCCATGTATTCACTATGATACACTTAATCAGTCAGTTACACAATCAATTTTTATTAAACAAATCATCCATTTAGACACTTATATACCCATTTATTCTTCCATCGACCTTGAGATATACATATATAAAACATATTTAATTTTCAGAAACACACACATTCACTGGATGATGTCATCAGTGATGTCATCAGTGATGTCATTTGAGATGTCATCAGTGATGTCATGAGTGATGTCACTGACCATGTCATGAGTGATGTAATATGTGACGTCATCAGCAGTGCATTGCGGGCACGCGAGTTATAGTTAGCTGAACTAACTATAACGGGGGAATTTCAATGGTTTTTTACGAGTGAAATGTCCAGCTAACTATAACATGTGTGAAACCTTTGGTTTTTTCATTGAATTTCTAAGGTTTTTTAAATGCTAATTCCTAACTATAACGTGTAGGAAACCCATGGTTTTTTCTGTGAATTGGAAAGGTTTTTTAAATGCTAATTCCTAACTATAACGTGTGTGAAACCCATGTTGTTTTCAGTGAATTGGCAAGGTTTTTTAAATGCTAATTCCTAACTATAACGTGTGTGAAACCCATGGTTTTTTCAGTGAATTTGCAAGGTTTTTTAAATGCTAATTTTGTTTTTTTTCTTCTATTTTTTAAAACATATTTTTATTTTAATTTTCTATCCTTTTTTTATTGTCTATGGTTAAATTTTTAAAATTCTCTAATATGTTTTTTTAATATATTTTATAAAATAAACATGTAAAATTTATTTGCAATACATTTTTTCCTTTTTTTTATTTTTTTTAGTACGCGTACCGTAAGCTTACGGTAAGCGTACGGTTTACGCAACGTCCGTAATTTATCTACGCTGTTTGCGCATATTTACGCAATTTGCGTAGCTGCGTGTACACTGCGTGGGCGTGTACGCGTGTACGCTACACGCGCACGTTACGCGGAAGTGTCGGGGAGTGACTGTTAAGCGCATGCGCGCAAGCGCGTGTCTTTTTTACGCGCATGCGTACTTTTTCCGTAAGCGTACCGTAAGCGTACCGTAAGCGTACCGTAAGCGTACGGTAGGTCATGTGATCATGAAACACAACTTTTGATTGGTTGAAACTACTTTCAGTTCTAGAACTCTCCTACACCACACCCATTCCCCTCATTTCTGCTTCTGATCCCTTAGGAGAAGGAGCCGGGTTGTCTTTGTGATACGATGGCAGAACAGCAGAGCCCTTCTGAGAGTGAGGCTAGCACTAGCAGCACTACCTTGAGGCAGAGAGCGAGGAAACAAAAGACCTCTTATGTATGGGATTATTTTACTTTTCCTGAAGGCCAGGAAAAGGTAAATGCACCCTTAGTAACTTGTAAGCTGTGTAAGCGTGTACTTTCAAGAGATAATCCTGACAGGAAGTATTCCTTTGGGAATCATACCATGATGAGACACCTCAAGGATGTACACAAAAGGACACATGCTCGACTTACTGGAGGTAACCCTTCCGTAAGTCAACCAAGCACATCCACAACAGCTCAGCCTGGACCATCATCTGCAGTGCCGAGTCCTTCTTCTGCAGGTCAGGTGAGCCCTTCATCTGTGGGGGGTGCATCTCCTTTTGCGGGCCCTCAGGAAATTAACCCTCGATTTTTGAGGGTTGATATTCGATGCGCCTCTTGTCATGATCTAATTTGTCATAGGGAGACCAGTGTTTCCCTAGTGAACCACAAAATAGATCAGCACACTTGTCGCAGAGACTAATTTTCCCAATCTTTCTTTCCTCTGTCCCTGCATGAACACAACGGCTCTTTTAAGAGCCAACCTTATCTTTCATCTTTTTTTTATATATGTTTTTAAAAGCTTTTTTTATTTATTTTTTTACCGTACGCGTACGGTGCGCGTAATTTTTTTTTTTTTTTTTTAAAAACACTAAAAATCAATTATCACATTACAAGGTCCTTGAGAGACTACAATTATTATTATTGACTTACCATACCCACTCAAAAAAATATTTATTCATTTGTTTTTTAAAAAAATTGCTTTAAAAATGGTTCTAGTTTTCGAAAATTTTCTATATCAGTCTGAAAAAAAAGAAAAAAGTATTAATATTTTTAAAACATTTTATAATACAGTACACATATTTACATATTTATCAAAATATATTTTTGCCTTATTTTTGCTGTTTTCAGAATATATTGTATTTCACTATAAATTGTGAAAGCAATTGCATTCATCATTTAACAGCGGGCAAAAAAAAAATAACAATCTCAAAGATTGTATTAAAAAAGCCCAGAATCTCTTTTTACTTAAAATTAACATTATAGAAATGCATAATATTCTAAAAAAATATCATCTAATATCAATACTTATTTCTTTAAAATACCGTCTGATATTTTTGTTTCAGAAGTATAATCACAATATTATATCTCAAATAACTCCACAATACATCTGGTTCCATTTTCTTTAGGCCAAATAGTAATTTTAAAATTCTTTTTTGATTAAATTTCCAATGGTAATCCAATAAAATTCTAAAGTTTTATTTGTACAGATCTCACCGATTCTCTGTAACATATTGGTTCCCGAAAGATTTATAAATAATTTATTAAGTCCACAATAGAATTGGTTACCTTTCCACATGGCCAAATAGTAATTTAAAAAATCTTTTTTGAAAACATTTCCAATGGCACTCCAATAACATTCCAAAATTTAAATTGTGCAGATGTTACCGATTTTCTCTAAATTTTTGGTTTTCCAAAGTTTCATTAAAAATTTAAAAAGTCCACATTACAATTGGTTATCTTTCCATTAGGCCAAATGATAATTTAAAAAATCTTTATTTTTGAAAATTCCAGTGGTAATCCAATAAAATGGTCAAATTGTTTTGTCCAGATCTTGCCAAGTCTCTCTAAAATTTAGGTTTCAGGAAGATTAGATAGGAATTTGCTAAATCAAAAGGCAAACGTTGCTTAAAAACCAATTGGGAATCATTACACAGTGTCCAGCCTTTTTCACATTTAAGATAAACTGTGTAATGTCCAGAAGTAACAGTAGGTCCTTCATGGAAAATTATTGCAACAGTTACAAAAGTTTTTCCTGAAATTGATAATTGCTGTCCTGTAAACTTCTTTATTAAAGTATCCAATTTTGAACCATCAGCTCTACATCGTTGCATCATTAAAATTACATACTGTCCGTATTCCTTTAAAATTAATGTTGAAAACATGTCAGATTGACACTCACTGCATTCCATGCTATGATTAGCATCTTTAACTAATTTAGCAAAAGTGCCTGTTTTACTCTCTGGCAATGTCAAAAAAATAAACCTTTCATTATCAACATTAGAGCCACATATATTATAACAGTTTTCACAACTATGTTCCCATTTATAAGAGAGACCAAATAAATTATCAATTGCAACTTCTTCTTCTTCCAGTACCTGAAGAAAAAACATCAAGAATTCCTGTGCGTCTTGCTGTACATTTTGAGAAAACTGTGTTCGTCCTGAACATACATCTAAAAGTTTTCTAATTTCAGTAGCACTTTCTATTTGAGTTTTATCAGCTTTTGAAAAAGGAGACTCAGCTCAGAACAGAATCTTTTTCAGAATCTTTTTCCCTGATTTACTATTATCTGCTCTTGCAAACTTTCCAGATAAAATGCAACATTCAGCACTACATTAGCGTAGCAGTTGACACCAGAGCTATTTTCAAAATGACATCCTACAACCTGTTCTTCTTTTTCCTTACTCTTTTTGCTTGCAATTACATCACTCCTCTTTTTTTTCCTCCTCTCTACATCTTCATTACAGATATTCTCATTTCTCCTTTTACGAGAAACTACACGTTTCTCCAACACAGGATACTGACCTAAATGAGGAGCATAGCTTCTTCTTAATCTATTATACTCCTTTACACAATTTGTATCAGCACTAACTTTTGAGTCATCAAAGTCTATCATGAATAAACCTGATAATGTTTTCACTCGTGACAAAGCAACATATGCCATACCTTCTTTGAACACAGTTGAACCAATGTTCACAAATGCACAATCTACAGTCAATCCTTGAGACTTGTGAATAGTTACAGCATATGCTAGCGAAAACGGAAACTGCTTCCTACGTACATATAAGTCTTTCACAAGCATGAAACGAACTGTACAACGACAAATGTCTTTAACTTCTTCTATCTGATCAAATTTTATTTTTAAACATTCAATTCCATCTTTTTTCTGATAATTAATAAAACCCACAACTCTTCCCATAGCTCCATTAACTAAACCTTTTTCAACATCCAAATTTCTCCTTAAGAATACTCTACAGTTCATGCAAACATATAGATTTTTTTCTAATCCAGCTGTTTTGGAAATGTTCTTCTCTAGTGAATCTAATTTATTTTTCAGTGTGCCTGTTACTGTGACAGTAAATCTTCCATCCTCAATTTTGTCCACTGCTTCCAATTTCCTGATCTCTTCCTTTTCCAATTTCAAAAGCTCCTCATTGAATATTGAGCATTCACGTAGAGTTGGCATTAAGCAGATGACACTTTTGTTTTCTGCAATGTTCTTGTATATCTTCTCTGCAACTATTTCTTCCTTTGGAAATAAATTATGTAGCAGCCGACTCTGTAATGCTTTTTTGCCAACTTCTGTGAGTAGTCCAATTCTGATATCTTTCAGAATACTTCCATATTCTTCATCGCTTGCTTGCCTCATATTAGTAGTAAGTTCCTTGTACTCAAAGAAGGACCAAATATTTGTATTTCCGATGCTTCCCAATGACTTCTTCGTGTCTTCATGTGTGACAGTATTAAACACTGGTTGTCCTTTAACTGGAGTAAGTTGCAAAAGATCTCCAAAAACTATGACGTGTTTTCCACCAAATAACATGTCATAGTCTGTCTTCAAAATTTGCTGCATTCTTAAATGCACAAAGGCAAGCATTAAGTTTGAAACCATGCTCACCTCATCAATAATGAGAACTTGCATCTTCTTCAATACTCTTGAAACTTCCAAGGATGCTTCTCCAGTTAGCTTGTTGTATTGTATTTTGTTCTCATGCTCCACTGGTAACATTAGCAAACGATGTAAAGTGATTCCTTTTATGTTATATGCTGCTAACCCAGTTGGAGCAGTAACCACACAAGACAAAGTTGAATCCGTTTTTTGCTGTAGGTAGCTTCTGATGACTTTAATTAGGAAACTTTTTCCAGTTCCAGCTTGTCCGCTTACATACATCCTGATTGGATAAAATGATGTGCATGAGCACTCTTTTTTTTCATGTAGTAATCCGTGATCAATTTTTTTTCTGATCTCTTCATAAATTTGTTGCTGCTCTTCATTCAGTTGTCTTTCCAAATTTTGCAAGTCTATAAATTCTTCTTGAGCTTGATTCATAGCCGTTTCCACTTCATTCATGGCTATTGATGCTTCATTTTCAACGATTGGTTGTCCTAGGGGATCTTGACTGAGTGTTTCTGAACTTTGGCTGTCCTGAGAACTGTCTCTAGCTATTTCTGCTGCAATTGTAGTTTCCTGTTCAATTTCTTCATTTAACATTTGCAGATAACTTGAGAATGTACTGCATTGTATGCTGTCTTTGCAAGCATTAAAAGAATCTTCATAGCTTTGAAATTCTCCCAGTAGTTCATCCTCTGTACGCCATGGTTTAAACAACTGTAAAAGAGCCAAGTAGTAAAATTCCTTCTTGTCAGTGGTGTCGCAACTCAGCTTCCTGTGATTTATCAAACTTCCTTTTGTTTGCTTCACCAAACATCCTTCCTCACCAATGACTTTATATTTTCCATTGTTGATGTCTTCTGCGGCTTTCCGTGAATAAATGTAGTTCTGCAGCACTTCATAGAGACACATGTTCTCCAGATGTTGACTTCTCTTGGGATAATATGTGTCCAACATGTTTGATTTCAAAATATCTGTACTTTCTGGGTCATTCTCGGCCAAATATTCAATTTCTCCAACAGATTTCAGTACCCGATTTCTCATTGCTGCAAGGCCTAAACTTGCCCAAATTATTCTTCTTGATTTCGAGTAGAGACTTGCAGAAGATAACCTATCTGAACATTCGTAGGATCCAATTTCTCGATGCGATAACATCTTCAAACTGAAACTGTACAGCTTCTTACTGACAGTCTTCTCGTGAGAAATCTCTTCCCACATTTCCTTCAATTCTGTTTTTTTCTGATTTCGTAATGTAAGACGTTACATATCGAGCAACAGCAATGGAATTGTCAGCTACATACTGTATATCCATGTTAGCGTTCCACATGGATAAAATGACTGGGTTGTAGTCATTTATATTTTTTGATTCTTCTTTTCTTTTTAGGTTGTAGGTATTCTTAGGTGATTTTCTTGTGATAGTATGTCTCACAGCTGACATAAAACTGTTTACTCTTCCATTTGAAAGAACAGGTATAGGAAATCCAAATCGACATTTAGTGTAGTATTTATCTTTGCTCTTGTATTTCCGTCGACAGTATTTTCCACACCGATGACTTTGGAAACGTAAAACTTGCTCCTTTAACTTTTTCTCTTCTGTGCTTTTTGGTATAGCACATGTTGCATATTCTTCAATGTAAGATAACACTGCTTCATCAGTATCTGTTCCAAACTTTGGGGCATCCTTGATCCACAACAGCATATGAATATGAGGAGCACCTCTTGCCTGGTACTCTTTTCTCCAAAAGAAATCCACTACTTCTCCAAGAGGTGGATTTTTTTTATTGCAGATGAAGGACATCATAGCCTCAAATCTATGATTGAAATATCTGCAAACATTAACCGGATCCAATGAGCACAGTTCTCCTGCTGTCTTGTATTCGATGTTTTTAATGTTTGAATTTGCCTCTCGTAGAAAATCCAGTAAATCATCCCAAGCGTACTCAGCACAGCTTAGGGTAACGAACCATGTTGGTGTTCCTAAATTCCGTAACATGCATTTTAATTCACCATGGCGTCGGTACCAATATTCATTTGTCCCACGCTGACAAGCCATCAGATTGATCAGTTGTGTTTCCAAATGACCATCTCGGTGCTGCACTTTCTCCATAAAATCCTTAGCAGACACATTTTGTAAATGTACTCCACTTTTTAAAATGTGATTTACTGCATAAGACAGTGCAGACAAATCGCTTTCAAATAAAAGATGGAACAAATAAGGAATACTTTGTCGAAATCTGGGATCTTCAGCATATAGTCTTGTAGTCCGATACTCAGAAGCTGGAATCTGTTCCGGGCGTTCATCGTATCGTCCTCCTTTTCCTTTAGGAAACAGCTGGGGAAAACATCGAGCTTCCAAGCTCTCCTCCCATACACTCACGGGAGTTCCTTTTGCTTTCTTCATCTGAAAGAGATCAATATTGTCTCCCATAACTTCTTTTGAATGAAGAGGATGTATGCTAAAATGTTCATAAATTTCTTCTTCCTTTGACTTGTCCACTTTTTCAATTTGTCCAGTTGGTGTTTCTGTGTCTTCTTGTAAATCTTCTTCTTCTTCTTCTTCTTCTATATAAATTGATTCATACCATTTGTTATTCCTTTTCAAATACAAATTTGCTCTTTGTACTTTCCGCACATCTACCAGCTCCTGCCAAATCTTCTTATTCTTTGTAGGTACACCATTAACCAGAATAATTAATGGTTCAGTTTCCAAAGTATCCGCATCAATAGTTTCCATATTTTTTTTCAAATCCAAGGGCAAATACACCACTCTACCTTTTAAACCTCTCAGTAAATCTGAAGGAGGTAATTTACCAGTTTTGGGCTCCATACGTACTATGGTCTGGAACGGATGAACACATTGAATAAGTATAGACTCATATGTATTTAATTCAGAAAGTTCGGCAGGAATAACATCCAATTCTAAATTATTATGTACAGCTCTGGTCGGCATTCTATTTTCCTCTAACTTGTTGTAACAGTATTTACAAATACGCTGATCTTCACCCAAATCAAAACAATTTTCAAGAAATATATATGTGGCAAAATCCTTCCACTTATAATTATCTTCATTTTCACTCTTTCTGTAGAGATCAACATTCCTAGTTTGTTTTCTATAATGAGTTCTGCGGCAACAAATACAAGTAAAATTTGGTCTTTCATTAGAGATTATTGCAAATTTTGTTATGTGATCATTAAATGTGTTACTTACAGAGGGTTCTACATTCTCTTCCACTTCTTCCTCATTTACTGTGTCCTTCTCTGCACTGTTTTGTTCAGGACCAAAGTAACAAAACTGAATTTCATCAACAACCTTCTCTACATCTGATACCGTTCCTCGGAACAGAGCCCTATTCAATTCATTTAACTTTATTGCTGGACTTTTGGCAAAATACAACCGTCTCACAAACTTTCTCATTTCAGTATGATGAACAGCCAGCATCCTAAAATGATGGAAAACACTATTACACACTTTTCTAGATAGACAAGCCAGAGAATGACCCTGCAAACCAGTATTCTCTCTCACTCTGCATGGATCCAGACTTTGAAGCACCTTAATCTTCTGTTTTATACTTTTTTTTACTATATTCTCTTAGAAACTCACGAAATTTGTCAATAGATTCCTGACGCACAGTGCAAATACCACTACAATTCCAAGTGTACACTGGGGCTTTAGGACGTCTCCCCATAGCCTCATCCGCCATCACTTGTACCTCATCTCTTGGAACCATTATCTCCTTCTCCATTATGCAACCATTTTTCACTTCGTAAGCACGACCTCTGGAGTCAACTGCATGCAGCAAACTATTACTTTGAAAATAGCTCTCTTCATTAAAAAAAGGTTCACTACTTGAACTATGCATCCACTTTCCTAAAAACACTTTACAAAAGTTTGTTCTATTCACTACTCTTTTCCTTTTGCTATGTGATTTCAGTACATTAACCATTTTGTCTAATGTACGCATCCTATTCAAAATTAAAATGAATAGTTTCCTTTTTAATTCTAATGCCTTTGCTGCAATGGCTTCAATTTCTTTTTTTCTTTTATAAAACTTAGTCTTTTGCTTATATTTCTTCACATCCTTTATCAAATTGGACATAACTCTTCTCTGAAACATTTTTCTACGTATCTCTTTAAACGCTGTTTTTCTATTTATGTAAATCTTTTCAGTTGCAGAAGGTATATTTGCATTAACTAAATTCTCAATTTTTTCCTGTCCTTTTCTTTTCAAAACATTCTTTCCAGTACAGACATTTTGTACATTTTTCCTTCTTTTGAATATATTTTTTAGAAATTGTTTTTTCTGCTTACCAGAAGATTTTTTCTTTTTCCCAACATGAGCATCTTCTACTAACTTTGGTCCTCCAGTTGTCTTCAAATATAGGTTTTTTTTATGGGTTTTTTTAACTCTGGATTTTGTAGGCATCTTAAATTTTGTTCACTGCTCTTCAGCAATACCTGAAAAAAACTAAAAAAAAAATCCTTTATTTTATTTAAATATATTACTACATTTCTTTTCACAATAGTCACAAAACGTAATTTCTTTGCCAATTTGAAAACACACTTATTACTCTTTTTTTTGGCAAGTGATAATCACTTTTACATACTGACACATTATAAATCCACTTTTCAGATTTTTTTAAAAGCCCATGTCCAGACTGCTTTTTCAGACCACCACCATGTGTATCCTGGGTGACTGCCTTCACTCCAGCAAGGGCAACCAGCCTTAGTGATGCTGAATGTATTTGCATTACAGACTGAAACCTCAAACCCCACTCGCTTGTAAATACTGTGCATGATTATACATGGAAAGCAGCTGGGTGTGTGCTAAGAGTCTGCTTCTGCGCCAAAAAATGGCTCCCCCTTTTTCCTACTAATGCAACTGTGAAATCACCAGAGCAAAACGCAATAAATCTCTGCCTGTAATTCCTATTTGCACACAGTCATGTTTTCACATTAGTCACAAAACGAAATTTCTTTGCCAATTTGAAAGCACACTTACTGCTCTTTTTTTTTGGCAAGTGATAATCACTTTTACAGACTGACACATTATGAATCCACTTTTCAGATTTTTTAAAAAGCCCATGTCCAGACTGCTTTTTCAGACCACCACCATGTGTATCCTGGGTGACTGCCTACACTCCAGCAAGGGCAACCAGCCTTAGTGATGCTGAATGTATTTGCATTACAGACTGAAACCTCAAACCCCACTCGCTTGTAAATACTGTGCATGATTATACATGGAAAGCAGCTGGGTGTGTGCTAAGAGTCTGCTTCTGCGCCAAAAAATGGCTCCCCCTTTTTCCTACTAATGCAACTGTGAAATCACCAGAGCAAAACGCAATAAATCTCTGCCTGTAATTCCTATTTGCACACAGAGTCATGTTTTCACATTAGTCACAAAACAAAATTTCTTTGCCAATTTGAAAGCACACTTACTGCTCTTTTTTTTTGGCAAGTGATAATCACTTTTACAGACTGACACATTATGAATCCACTTTTCAGATTTTTTAAAAAGCCCATGTCCAGACTGCTTTTTCAGACCACCACCATGTGTATCCTGGGTGACTGCCTTCACTCCAGCAAGGGCAACCAGCCTTAGTGATGCTGAATGTATTTGCATTACAGACTGAAACCTCAAACCCCACTCGCTTGTAAATACTGTGCATGATTATACATGGAAAGCAGCTGGGTGTGTGCTAAGAATCTGCTTCTGCGCCAAAAAATCGCTCCCCCTTTTTCCTACTAATGCAACTGTGAAATCACCAGAGCAAAACGCAATAAATCTCTGCCTGTAATTCCTATTTGCACACAGAGTCATGTTTTCACATTAGTCACAAAACGAAATTTCTTTGCCAATTTGAAAGCACACTTACTGCTCTTTTTTTTTGGCAAGTGATAATCACTTTTACAGACTGACACATTATGAATCCATTTTTCAGATTTTTTAAAAAGCCCATGTCCAGACTGCTTTTTCAGACCACCACCATGTGTATCCTGGGTGACTGCCTTCACTCCAGCAAGGGCAACCAGCCTTAGTGATGCTGAATGTATTTGCATTACAGACTGAAACCTCAAACCCCACTCGCTTGTAAATACTGTGCATGATTATACATGGAAAGGAGCTGGGTGTGTGCTAAGAGTCTGCTTCTGCACCAAAAAATCGCTCCCCCTTTTTCCTACTAATGCAACTGTGAAATCACCAGAGCAAAACGCAATAAATCTCTGCCTGTAATTCCTATTTGCACACAGAGTCATGTTTTCACATTAGTCACAAAACGAAATTTCTTTGCCAATTTGAAAGCACACTTACTGCTCTTTTTTTTTGGCAAGTGATAATCACTTTTACAGACTGACACATTATGAATCCACTTTTCAGATTTTTTAAAAAGCCCATGTCCAGACTGCTTTTTCAGACCACCACCATGTCTATCCTGGGTGACTGCCTACACTCCAGCAAGGGCAACCAGCCTTAGTGATGCTGAATGTATTTGCATTACAGACTGAAACCTCAAACCCCACTCGCTTGTAAATACTGTGCATGATTATACATGGAAAGGAGCTGGGTGTGTGCTAAGAGTCTGCTTCTGCGCCAAAAAATCGCTCCCCCTTTTTCCTACTAATGCAACTGTGAAATCACCAGAGCAAAACGCAATAAATCTCTGCCATTAATTCCTATTTGCACACAGAGTCATGTTTTCACATTAGTCACAAAACGAAATTTCTTTGCCAATTTGAAAGCACACTTACTGCTCTTTTTTTTTGGCAAGTGATAATCACTTTTACAGACTGACACATTATGAATCCACTTTTCAGATTTTTTAAAAAGCCCATGTCCAGACTGCTTTTTCAGACCACCACCATGTGTATCCTGGGTGACTGCCTACACTCCAGCAAGGGCAACCAGCCTTAGTGATGCTGAATGTATTTGCATTACAGACTGAAACCTCAAACCCCACTCGCTTGTAAATACTGTGCATGATTATACATGGAAAGGAGCTGGGTGTGTGCTAAGAGTCTGCTTCTGCACCAAAAAATCGCTCCCCCTTTTTCCTACTAATGCAACTGTGAAATCACCAGAGCAAAACGCAATAAATCTCTGCCATTAATTCCTATTTGCACACAGAGTCATGTTTTCACATTAGTCACAAAACAAAATTTCTTTGCCAATTTGAAAGCACACTTACTGCTCTTTTTTTTGGCAAGTGATAATCACTTTTACAGACTGACACATTATGAATCCACTTTTCAGATTTTTTAAAAAGCCCATGTCCAGACTGCTTTTTCAGACCACCACCATGTGTATCCTGGGTGACTGCCTACACTCCAGCAAGGGCAACCAGCCTTAGTGATGCTGAATGTATTTGCATTACAGACTGAAACCTCAAACCCCACTCGCTTGTAAATACTGTGCATGATTATACATGGAAAGGAGCTGGGTGTGTGCTAAGAGTCTGCTTCTGCACCAAAAAATCGCTCCCCCTTTTTCCTACTAATGCAACTGTGAAATCACCAGAGCAAAACGCAATAAATCTCTGCCTGTAATTCCTATTTGCACACAGTCATGTTTTCACATTAGTCACAAAACGAAATTTCTTTGCCAATTTGAAAGCACACTTACTGCTCTTTTTTTTTGGCAAGTGATAATCACTTTTACAGACTGACACATTATGAATCCACTTTTCAGATTTTTTAAAAAGCCCATGTCCAGACTGCTTTTTCAGACCACCACCATGTGTATCCTGGGTGACTGCCTACACTCCAGCAAGGGCAACCAGCCTTAGTGATGCTGAATGTATTTGCATTACTGAGTCCAACCGCAAACCCTTAAACTATTCTTTTTTTATACCAATACACCTTAATTTATCGTGAAAACATAGTCCATATTATTTTACATGTTCCTCACATTTAAATTTCTCCCAAAACAGAAAATAATAAACACAACTTCAACAAAAAGAATTACATTTCTATTATTCATTTCTTAATTTACCATATACATCTCCTCTCAAACTCTAAACTCACCTTTAAAATTAGTTAGTTGTGAAAGAAATGTGGCACTCAAACAGCAGATTATCAGAGCCAGGATCTCTGTTCTCTACACCTCTCTCCTCTCAGCAGAACCAGATAATGGCAAAGTTTCCCTCTATTTTTCCACACATATACATGTAAGTTTCAAATCTCAGTGCTTCCCCCTTTTTTTCATATGTAATCACACATTTCTATTGGTTGAAAACCAACCCTTTTCCAAAAGTACCCTTCCCCCAACTTGACTTTTGCCTAGTACCCTTCCCCCAACTTGACTTCTGCCTGCTACCATAGCAACAGCTCATGGAACACTGCTGTGTGGAGTCAGGTCAGAAGTTCGCCAAACAATGTTTCAATTCCACAGAGCAAGAGTGCTTGACTTTTCAAACCTAACAGCAAATCCATAGTACTGTTCTTTGGTAACACATTTTTCTGTACCAATACAAAACATGCTTCTATTAATTTACACATACAGCCTAGTTTTTATTCTAGAATGGTATGAAACAGCCAATCAGTTCTTTTTTTTTTGAAAAAAATATGTATGCCTCCATTTCCAAACTGTCTTTCTTTTCATATTGCCATTCTACTGAAAGACACCTCCTGAGTGCATCCAGTTCTCCTTTGAAGATGTTCACAGTGTGGATTGTAGGGCACAGCTATGTCTTCTGGAGTGAAAAGTTTGCAGAGAAAACAGGTATGGTGAGAGACCTTGCTTTGCCAAATGTAGACATTAAATGGATTGGTCAGAGAGGGTTAAAGTGGCACCAATTGATGCCATTGGTGAAATCCTTCATGCAAATCCAACACCCTGACCTCATAATAGTGCACTGTGGTGGCAATGACCTAGGCACTTTGACTGGGGTAGGTCTGGAAATGCTTATGAAGGACACCTTTGCACAACTGTTTTCACTTTTCCCTAAAACTGCCTTTGTGTTTTCTAACATATGCCAAAGGCAAAAATGGAACTGGTCCAATCATTTCTGTCCGCAGATTGACAAAGCAAGAAAGCACGTCAACAAATCTGTTTCTGCTTTCCTCCGTGACTATGGTATGGGTTCCATTTACCACAACAACTTGCGTTACGACATGCAAGACATTTATAGAGGAGATGGTGTGCACTTCAATGATGAAGGGAACAGAGTCTTCCTCTTGAACCTTAGACTCTGTATCGGTACTTACTTGTAGGTACCACTAAAAAATCACTTAATAAACACAACGGCTCTTTTTAGAGCCCCCTAATATCTAAACACTTAAATCTGAATTTCATTTCTTTTTTTCTTTTTTTTTTTACCGTACGCTTACCGTAAGCTTACCGTACGCGTACCCCGCGATTTTTTTTTAAAATCAATAAATGTTTTCTTTGTACTTTTCTGTCCTTCTTTGACCCCCTTACAAATGTTAGGGGGTCTGTAACTCTCTCCCTTGCCCCCTTTTCAAGATATCACTCTTTTTTACCGGAGTGAAATACACAAAATGGCAGCCGCCGCTTCCTGGTTTCGGCCGATTCGAATGTTTACTAAGATCTAACAGCCAATCAGAATCGCGCTCGCGCACGCCACCGTACGCGTACGGTAAGCTTACGGTAAGCGTACCGTAAGCTGGCTCAGATATATATATTGATTTAAAGGCTATTTTCTCAGAATCTACTGAACAGATTTACACCAAACCTACAAAAGGCACTTCCTTGACCTGAGGACTACCTCTCTGCCAAATTTCTAGTAATTCTATTCAGCCGTTCGGGCTGTAGCCCTGTCTAAAGGTCCTATGGAAAAATGCATGGGAAAAACGCGTTTTGGGACCCCCCTTTTATCTCAGCCCCCGCTTGACGAATCCCCCCGAGACTTTCAGGGTAGGAGCGGAGCGTAGCGCCCCACCTATTTTGAGAAATTCGCGAGGATTCGTCGACCGGCGCCAAAGTTATTCAAAATAGAATGTTGCGGATTTCCTATGGAAACAGGGTCCTAACTATAACTACCTACTGGCGACCGCCAGTAGGTAATATATATATATATATATATATATATATTTATATATATATATATATATATATATATCAGTTATCCAATTATTTCTCCTCCAGAATAATCAAGCAGCACACCAAAGGATTCTTTACAAACGGGTCTCCTTTATTACAACGAGACACTTGTCAACGCGTTTCGATAGCTTCACGCTACGTTGCTCACGACATTGTTCTTTCGTTTACAATTGGTTTAAAAACATTTTAAACAGCAAAAAGGGACTAATCCAATTGGCATTTACTTACACCTTTGTTTCAATTTTCTTCAAAGGTGGCGCCATCTTAGAGTAGTTTTGTTATTGTGTATTGTTTCATGCTAATGCTAAAAAACAATCGTTTAATACACAATTTGATCCTTTACTCTTCTATTTTCTCAAACTTACCCTTGTAGGTAATTAAAACTTGATTACTCTTATTATAAAGTGCAAGTGCATTATTTACAATAATCAAGGGCAAGTTAAAAAATAAAACTTTTGATAAGGCGAAATTCATGTTTCAGTTTTGTAACAGTCTACGTTTTGATCACGTAACCGTTCCTTTTATGTTTCTTTGGTTACAAAGTGCAAGTGCTTATGTAAACCAACATCCATTAATCATTACAAAGTGCAAGTGCTTATGTAAACAGTCTTTGAATTCATAAAGTGCTATTGCTTCAAATGAACCTATACAATACAGAAAACTATTCTTCAGTACTACAAAACTAAGTTCTTATTTCTAAGTACTTATACTAATATACATGTTCGCCTTACTCCTCTAGAAAAAGTTTGAAAAAATATATATATACTATTTTTTTACTCCTTTATTTAAGTCCCTCTATTACCTTACTTAAAAATGTTTTTTTTTAAAAAAAGGGGCAGATAAAATCTTTTTCTTTTTTATCTTTCCTTTCTTTTTTACTCTCAAAAATTAAAAACCAAACTTGTGTTAACGGCACTTTCTTCATTTGGCAATGACTGACCTCTATCCACAGAAAACATCAATTCATTATTCATTTTTCTTATTTCAGAGACAGGTGAACAGATCCTCATCCACATTAAGTCCATAGGGCTCTTTACAATCAAATTCCAGTATATAGTAGGTCTCTAATTTTCTGAGCTCCTTCTCCCTATCCCCTCCTCTTTTTTTCTTTGGGATTTCTGCTATACAACTGTACTTAAGCCCTTCAGGATTACTCTGATGATATCTCTCAAAGTGTCTAGCAATAGGATATGTTCTATCTTTGTTCACTATAGCTCTTCTATGCTGGAGGACATGTTTAAAAACCGGTAAAGTGGTGCTCCCTATATAAATCTTTTTAAAGGGACACTGTAGCTGATACACTACAAAACTAGATCTACAGGTTAGATGCCCTTTGATTTTAATGATTTTGTCAAAACTAGTTTTAAATTGCGTGCAATTCACTCCGTGTTGACACGCCTTACATTTAAAGCATTTAAAAAATCCCACTTTGCTTAACCAGCTTAGTTGTCCCTGTTTCTTTTGTTCTGTGAATTCACTGCTGACTATTCTGTCCTTTAGTGACTTAGATTTACGAAATGTAATATCTGGATGTTTGTCCGGCATTGGGCCTAGTACGGAATCACATTTAATCAAATGCCAATGTTTCCTCAGGATTTTCCGAACCTCTACATGGCTTGTATTAAAAGTGGTTATAAACCTACAATTATTCATGCCATCTTTAGCGTTCACTCTCCTGCTTGTTTTAGAGGCTTCAAATAATGCGTTCCTCCTATTTATTTTCCTAGCTTTTAAAGCGGCCTTCTTAATTACATTCGATGAGTGCCCTCTTTGTACAAATCTTTCAGTCATATCCCCCTCAATGATCAGATATTCTTCATCATTACTGCATGCTCGACGGGCTCTATAGAACTCTCCAAAAGGAATGCTCCTAATAAGTGGGCACTATCTGCATGTAGGATTGTATTTCCTGCAGTTGTTTTACGGAAAATTGTTGTCTCTAATTTTCCCTTATTCACCTTCACCCTAACATCTAAAAAGTCTATACACGTTTTGCTGCAATTTCCGGTGAATGCTATATTCAGCATATTATCATTTACATCTTTCATGAATTGCTTGACTTCAGTCTCCGTGCCCTGCCACAGCACGAAGACATCGTCTATGAATCGTACCCATAGCAAGACATGTTCTAGCCAATGTTCCAATTTTGGTCCTTTGAGTACCTGCTCCTCCCACCAGCCCAGATGTAAATTGGCATAGCTGGGGGCGAAGCAGGTACCCATTGCCGTCCCTCTCTCCTGTTGGAACAACTCTTCACCAAATAAGAACATATTCTAAGTAAGACACCATTGCATCATTTCCAAAAGCATGCAGTTATGCCTCGCAAACCTCAAGGGTCTCTGATTTAAATAAAATTCCGTAGCTCTAAGACCATCCTCATGTCGTATGCTGGTATACAGGGTTGTTATATCTAGTGTCAGCAATAACATATTATCCTCTTCCCATTTCACATCATATATATATTTCAAAAAATCGGTTGAGTCCTTAATATATGAGGCTAGGGTCCTGACAATAGGGTTTAAAAAGTAATCTACATATTTGGATGTATTTTCGAATAGGCTCCCACACGAGGAAATAATAGGTCTCCCTGGTGGTGTGGTGGCACTCTTGTGGACTTTGGGAAGCATATAGAATTCAGGTAAAACAGGATTGTGTTGTTTTAAAAATGTAAATTCATCCCAATTAATAAATTCTTCCTGTTTCCACTCATCCAACCTCTCATGATATTGTTCTTTTACCAAATTAAAATCTTTCATTTCCATTCTCTTATAGCATTCAACATTGTTTAATTGGTTAAGGGCTTCTTTTTTGTACAAATCTCGTCCCCACAAAACAACATTTCCGCCTTTATCCGACGGTTTAACTATAACACCCCCATCCTTTTGTATTCTCTCCACTGTTCTTTGTATCTCCCCTTTACGGGAAGTTCTTCCTTTCCTTTTCTTATTCCTAGTTTCTGCCAATTTACTATACAGATTTTTTAGGTCTCTAGTAACATTGTCTGAAAATATGTCCACATTATCACGCGGTGTCTGCGGTATATACTTAGACTTCAGTCTATATGGGGTGTGATCGCTATTTTTCAATCTGAATGAAGTGTCTATACTTGAGGCAATTCCATCAACAGGTATCTCATTGTGACTAATTTCATCCTCTTCGCAAAGGCCCAACAGGTTTTCTAGGATCGGTGCATCCATTACTATCAGTTGATTTGCTTCATCAACTTCAACGGGGGGAACAAGACTTTTCTTATTAGCAAACATTTTAGCTAATTTTAATTTCCGCACATATTGGTATAGGTCCATTCTACTGTGAGGATAATTAAAATCATTGTCATCACAGTATGTTAGTCCCAAATTTAAAACTCTCTCCTCTTCTTCAGTCAGGGAAATCGTGCTTAAATTAATAATGGTTTTATTGGGATTCATTTCCTTGTAGCCTTCTTCACATTGGACCGCATTGAGCGTTTTGTTTGCTTTTCTTGTGCTTCTCCTATATCCTTCTCCACCCCTTCTTTGCCTCCTCTTCCTCGGCCTCTTCCTCTTCCGCGACCTCTCGAGGGTTGAAAGTACGTTTGACGTTCCAACTGTAAAAAGCCGAACTCATCTGTTACCCCCAAACGGACATCTTTTGGATCTCTGCGAATCTCTTGTTCTTGTTCAGATCCAGTATCCAAACTTATTTCACTCAATTCACTTTGAGAAACGTCTTGCTGTCTAAACATTCCACTTTGAATTTGTTGCCTCCTTACTGAATCAAATTTTTTGGCAAAGGAATAGATGCGTCCTGCTTCATAGTCAAGCCTATCCCGTGTAAACTTGGTGGCTTTTCTATCCTTTATACGTTTTTCATATTTTTCTAATTACAATTTTAATTCATTCTTAAATTTCTCAATCCTCCCTTTTTCCACATGATCATCCAATATTTTATTTAGTTCCTTAATTCTTTCCAGTACCTCTTCTCGTTCAAGTCCTGCATAGTTGAACTGGCGGCACTGTTTTCTGCCCATTCCTTAAGCATATCAACATGAAGATTCTCATAGGTTGGTGTTGTCATTATTCTCAGTCCTCTCGGGACTCGACCAACTTGTAAATACTGGCGCAACGACGCCACTTCCCACCAACGTGAGATTTCTCTTTTTTTAATTCTTTCATATTCCTGTAGCAATTTTGATAAGTCATTGTCCCCTGTTGTTGCTGGGATAACGTTATCCACTCTATGCGGCAACACTGTATCTTCAAAGAGCTTCTTGGCTTCTAGCTCTCGTGCCAAACACTCCTCGTCACTCATAATTGGTTACCCAATTGAAATCCTTTGCGGTAATATGCTGGACTTGTACTCACCCACTGTTTTCTTTGATAGGCGAGAGTCCAGCTTTTACTCGTTCAGCTCCTCAGGTTACCGGACACGTACCCTGCTTCTCCCAGCTTACTGGAGTCTTTCACCGGTTGATTTCTCTTGTTCCCCCAGCTGTTACACTGCGGTTTCACAAGAAGCCTCTCCCGGTTGCCTCTACTCCGTGTCACTCCATCTCACGATCGTGCTTCGGTTCAATACTTGAGGGATATTCGCGGGCTCCTTTGGGGGCGTGTCTATCTCTCACCACCGGTTATCCGACGGTTCACTGATATATTTCCGGGTCGTCAGTGGTGTTCACCGACACAGCGGCACAGCGATTGCTCCACTTGAAAAATGTCCCAGTTTCTCACCGCTTATTGAGATCTTTTGCCGGTCAATTAGTCTCGTTTCCCACAGTCATTAGACTGCAACTCACGGGGAACTGCTCCCGGTCTTTACTTCTCCGTATCGTTCTCTCGCACGATCATGTTTCTGTTGAACACTTAGGGCGTGTTTCCGAGTTCCTTAGGGGGCGCGCCTGTCTCTCACTCCAAATGGTTGGTCGACGGTTTTACTGGCGCGCTTCCAGAACGCCAACGGTGCTTGCTGAAACGGCGGCCGCCCCGCCTGGAAATGTCAGTTATCCGATTATTTCTCCTCCAGAATAATCAAGCAGCACACCAAAGGATTCTTTACAAACGGGTCTCCTTTATTACAACGAGACACTTGTCAACGCGTTTCGATAGCTTCATGCTACCTTGCTCACGACATTGTTCTTTCGTTTACAATTGGTTTAAAAACATTTTAAACAGCAAAAAGGGACTGATCCAATTGGCATTTACTTACACCTTTGTTTCAATTTTCTTCAAAGGTGGCGCCATCTTAGAGTAGTTTTGTTATTGTGTATTGTTTCATGCTAATGCTAAAAAACAATCGTTTAATACACAATTTGATCCTTTACTCTTCTATTTTCTCAAACTTACCCTTGTAGGTAATTAAAACTTGATTACTCTTATTATAAAGTGCAAGTGCATTATTTACAATAATCAAGGGCAAGTTAAAAAATAAAACTTTTGATAAGGCGAAATTCATGTTTCAGTTTTGTAACAGTCTACGTTTTGATCACGTAACCGTTCCTTTTATGTTTCTTTGGTTACAAAGTGCAAGTGCTTATGTAAACCAACATCCATTAATCATATATATATTTTTTTTGTTGCTCCAAATGACGCGGCACACAAGAACATCAGTTTTAGCTCTTTATTTTGAAACACTCAGACCAACGCGTTTCAGCCCTCCTGGCTTTGTTCACGGTCAGTGAGCCCTCTTCTATTTCTACAATATATACCATTTTTACCTTCATGTGGCATTATGGGATTTGTAGTCTTTTCAAACAATTGTTATTTACATTTGAAAAAAGAGAGAAAATTTAAGCAACATATTATTGCATTTCATAACTGTTTTATGCATTATAGTTAATGTTCCTGGCGCTTTCAGTTTTATCGCTATTGTTATTTAATTAACTTAGTAGTTGCTAAATATTCATCGTATAGTACCTTTTCTATATTCATGAAATCATTGTTTTCTTTGAATCACACTTCTTAAAGCTACATTAGATGTCGTTATCTACGTATCAGGGTATAGTACCCTGGTTCTACAAGCTAGGTGATTCTCACAGGTGATCAATTTATTACTTCCTTAATTCCTGATTCTCTTAAACATTTTAAACTCAGTTCAAATGAACATACAGTTCTTCATCATTATTCATCCCTTTCGGGGTCTTGGACCTCAGTCGAATGATGCACTTGGATTCCATTTGACGAAGCTTTTTCATACGATTCCCTCCACGCTCACTTGGTTGTACCATGTGTATTCCAAAGAAACTCATTGCTCTCCAGTCGCTCTTTTGACACAATGCCATATGTTTTGCTGTTGCATATGTCATGTCTTTGTTCTTCACCGCTCTTATATGCTCCAGAATCCGCTTTTTTAACATGCAAATGGTACTACCAATATATTGCATCCCACATTTACATTCCACTATGTAGACAACATAAGTTGATGTACATGAGATTTTTTGGTCTATGTTGAATATTTTACCATCGGGTTCCTTAAATGAGCTTACATTTTTCCCAATTTTGCATGCCTTGCATGTATTGCATTTTCTGAAACCTTTCTGTTGTTTAGCCAGACAGTTTTTTGATTCCATTGCTCTAAAATGACTGGGTACCAAGGCGTCTCTCAGAGATCTGGTTTTCCTGTATGATATCATTGGTCTGTCTCCCAGTAATTTTCCTATGTCTGCTGGATCCCCAGAGATAAGGTGCCAATATTTATTGATTTTTCGCATAATTTGGCTGCTTTCCTTGCTGTAAGTTGTGACGAATCATGGTGCTTGATCTTTTTCTTGACATTTGTTTTTTGGTGTTAGGAGGTCTGCTCTTGATTTTTTGTCAATTCTATTCTTGCCTTTTTGTAGGTTTCTCTCATTGTAGCCTCTTGCTCTTAATCTGCTCATTGATTCCATAATTTAATTTTCTGCATCTTTTGGTTCAGAACAGTTGCGTTTTAGCCGAGTGAATTCACCATATGGGATACTTGTAATCAGGCTCGTTGGATGAAAGCTTGTCCCATGGAGTATACTGTTCGTCGCTTTTTTTTTGCGAAACAAAGTAGAGTGAATTTTGTTTCCTTCAATGTAGATTTTTGTATCTAGAAAATCAATATCCTTCTTGCTTGAGGTACATGTAAAGGATAACCCAATGTCGTTGTTGCTTAATTTCGAATAATATTCATTGAAGCTTTGTGATGGTCCATTCCATATTATGAATAAATCATCTATGTATCGGACCCATAGTATTATCCTATCCAGATCTTCTTGGTTTTCAGAGTTCCAGGCCATCGTCTTCTCCCACCAACCCATGGTTATATTGGCATAGTTCGGCGAAAAAGATATGCCCATGGCAGTGCCGCACTGTTGTCTATACAGCTGTTTATTAAAGAAAAACACATTATTGGTCAGACACATTTTGATATTTTGGCGTAGCATTTTCGTGTGTTGTAATTCAGAAATGTTCCTTTGTCTTAAAAAGTAGCCACAGGCATTAAGTCCTACCTCGTGCCTAATACAGGTGTAAAGAGATACCACATCAATCGTGATTAAAAGGTATTCTTTACACCAAAGGATTCCCTCCAGAATTCGAAGAAAGTCGCCCGTATCCTGTATGTATGAGCTCATTGATTTTGCAATGGCTGCCAAAAAACTGTCCACATATTGTGAAATATTCTCATACAGTGATTCACAAGATGAGACTATTGGTCTTCCTGGTGGATTGATTAACGTCTTGTGAATTTTCGGTAGGAAATAAATTGTAGGTATTACTGGGAAGTCATTTGTGAGAAATTTAAATTCTTCTTCGCTTAATAGATTATTGCCATGACACGATTGTAAAAACTCATTCAGTTCCATTGTCATTTTATTAATTGGATTTGTATTTATTTTGCAATAATTGGTTGTGTCATTTAACTGGCGTAAAGCTTCATTCACATAGTCTTGTGTGTCCATAAGGACAATATTTCCCCCTTTGTCAGCGGGTTTGATGGTGAGTTTATTATTATCCACTAGATTATTTATTGCTTCCCTTTCCTTCCTTGTGAGATTTTATCTTTGTTTTTCATTTCTCTTTTTTGGCATTTTTTCAAGCTCTTCAATGATGGCATCTGAAAATAAATCAAATTTGTTTCCTGGAGAGAGAGTTGGGCAGTATTTAGATTTTCTTTTTAGGCCACTATCAACTCTTTTGTCAGTGTCCACATTCAGATGGTTCATTAACTGCGTTTCTGAGATTTCTTCATTACCTTGATTATACATAAGATCAAACATGTTCTGCAAGTCTGGTATCTCTTCTATTGTCCATTCCAAATTGTTCAGCTTGTTTGATGTTATTGTCTCTATTGGCTTTACTGCTGGTTTATTTGCATGTATTTTAGCTAGTTTCAATTTACGGACATATTTGTATAAATCGATCCTGACTTGAGTATAATTGAAATGGCTTTCAGGGCAAAAAGACAATCCTTTATTTAATAACGATGTTTCATCTTTAGTAAGTTCGTGGTGTGACAGATTAATGATTAAGTTCTCTACTTGCGATTTCTTAGAGAATAGTGTCTTTTTTCTTTTCGCTCTTCTAGTTTTTCTTGTCCTTGATCTTGTTTGTTGTTCATTATTCTTCTTCCCCGTCCTCTGCTCGAAATTCTTCCACGACCCCTTCCTCTGGTTAGTGTTTTGTCCAGGTTCATGAGTCTCATTTCTTCTAAAAAATTCATTGGGGGCCATTCCACTGGTTGCACTGGATAATTCCCGATCGCTCACATCAGACTCAATGCTACTTGCAGGAGTTCCTTGTTGTTGTTGATTTGGAAAATTCTTTTTGAGTGTATCAAATCGTCTGGCAAAAGTTAGTATCCTGCCCTGGGCATAGTCATATTAATCTCTTTTAAATTTGCTTTGTTTACGCTCCTCAATTTCTGTTTCATACTTCTCAAGTCTGCTGTCCATTTCTTTTCGCAATTTAGCAATGTCCTCTTTGTTAGTTTGTTGCTTTATGAGATCCTCAATTTCCTCGATTTTCTTTGTAATCTCCATCACATCTATTTTTGCATGTTTTATCAAAATGCGCATCATGTTTAGTGAACATTGTTGGTTATTTCCACCCACTCCTCTAGTAATTCTGCCTTAGTGTCCGGATGTGTGGGCATCGTGAAAATACGTAGACCTCTCGGTATTCTATTGACTTCTATGTAGTTCTCCAGGGCAATGATTTCCCAACTTTTGTTAATTTCCTTTTTATACAGTTTTTATGTCAATTCCACATTCAGCTGCCACTTTTTCCATCCTCACATGCGTCTCTCTTGCCACTCCTGCTGCTTCCCTACTTAAGTAAAACAACTTGTTCCTGCTGTAATGTCCTAAATAATCCATTCTCACATTTCCTGTAACAATTTGCTTGAATTCTGTTTTCAGCTTTGTGATGTTAATTAACTGCGGGATTTGCCATGCACTCAGCAATTTAACTGGTACATCTGTGCTGGTTGTCTGACCTCCTATCCTGCCAGTGACTGAGTTTTCTCCTAGTAGGGATACCTTTGCCATCCTCCAGACCCCGGAGCTGAGTCCTGCGGTATACTTAGGATAGGTTGTCTCAGGATGATAATACCATATGCCTGAGACGGTAAAATGACTGTAGCACTTGCTAAAGACAGAGTACCTACTACTATGGGCACACAGCTCTGACAAAGGATGGGAAGGCAGTTTCTGTATGACATGGAGTGCATGGAATTCTGTGGAGGGCCCTACAGCTGTCCCAACCTTAGTTACTGCTGAGGCTGCGGCACTAGGGAATGCGGAAATTGCATTGTATGGGGGTGGTCTTACACTGAGGAGTTTGTCTAAAAAGGCCTTTTCCTCCTTACTCTCTGCCTCTGTGTCTCATTTTAGTTTATCCTTCTATTCATTTTCTATTAAAGGATAGGCCCCATGGTCTCAATTACTTCCTCCTTCCGTTTCCTCTGTCTTCCCTCATCTTGCGTGTGTCTCCATGAACATGTCCTAGTGCAGACTTTATTCAAACTTCTTTCTTTTCCTTTCCCTTGCCTTTTGCTCACGAAGGTTTAGATCTTCAATTTGAGTGGGTCATAAAGTCTCAGGTTCTCTTTACAAGGAATGTTCCACTTAATGGGAATTGTAATTCCCCATCTTTGGACGTATATTCGTGCCATTGGCTGAGCCACATGAACGTGTGTAAACCTTACTTTGCCACCATTTCCATAGCTGGGGTACATTCAGGAGGAATCTTTTCCTTTCTATTCACATATTTCTCCTCCTTGGACAAGAAATTTACCATTTCCAATAAGCACTCAGTGAGTATCCGTTCTACTCACTCACTTATTCTGCACCAACAAGTTCACAATCTGTCTGCCAATACCAGAGTGTCTCTGTCAAAGGTCACCCTTTCACAGCATAGCTATAGAGTCTGTCAACAAATCCCTGCACAGCACATTGATGACTCAATGTTCCAATACCACCAGACCACCTCTGATTCACTTTACAAACTCTTCACCATTTGCCTGCTTCTACTAAACAGGGATTTCTTTAGCAGTAAGAATGTAACCTAGTTTCATACATCAGTGAGCCCTCGACCTGCGAAAGTCACCATTGTCAGGGCATCCACTCCTGTGCACTAAGAAACAAACTGACATCCAGGTCAAATAGTACACTCATGCAAGAAAAGAAAATCTTGGCGTAGCTGATAGCATCTCACAGTACACCTCACCTTAGCAGTTGTTCTAACTAGAGGTACCTCTCCGTAAAACTGCAACGTATATAAGCCCTCATATACTCAACAATTTCAAACATCAAGGAACATCATCAAGAATATGATAACAATTGCTCTCGCAAATCCATCAATCAAAGCCACATAATAGTTGCTCTCAAAGTCTATCCACTGCATTCCTCCACAATGCATCCACTTCACCTCCCAACATGCACTGCTACAAAACTAATTAATTTTCACGTGTGCAATCCCTATTGAAATTCATATTGTTCCCTTCTGTCTCCTCATCTTTCCGGAACCAGGATTGGGTTGGGCTGGTCAATTTAAATCTAAAAGAAAAATGTCTTGACCCCAAGGTGCAGTGCTTGGTTTTAAAGCCAATTAGTTGGTCAATTTTGGGTAGGCTCCAATCAGAACCATCAGCTTTGCTACAAGATCTGTCCATATTACTAGTAGGTCGATTTCAATAGCACATGCTGCAACATTCTTGTAAGAATGACAGACGAGGGTTATAGTTCCAAAGCTTTATGTAAAGAATTGTTAGGCAATATCATAAAAGATGCCATCATCATATTAGCGGCAAATCATACAAACATAATTACAGAGAACTCGATACAGTTCTAAGCAAAATCTAGCATAAATTCACCTTCTGAAGGCGGGGGATATGGGTTACCTCAATGTAGAAATCTTCATGTCCTCTTATAGGATTTCAGAAAAAGATATTCATACATTCTAAACAGATACATGGTTCTCAGGATATGCACCAATAGGGGACGAGCATGAAGAAACAATTTACTACAGAATACATTCAAATATTCTCTCACCATAGTATTACATGGGGTTTTCAGACAGTTGACATGTCCTTGATTTGGTACAGAGAGAGAGAAAGAGAGAAAGTCTCTGGGAATACTCTCTCTTTATTTGTGTTAACCTCACAATTCTTTATCTAGAACAAGAAGAACAACAATAGTTGTCACTTTATATATTGTGACGTCAGTGCAAGATGGAGGACAATGTAAACACAACTTAGGTTAGCATAAGCATAGCTCATTTTCGTTTAACCCCTTCAGTGCCCCGCCCTTTCCCCCTCCTGTGCCGGGCATTGTATTAGCGGGCGGGGTCCATGACGAGATAGTCTCGTCATGGGCACAGCGCAACCACGCTCCATGACGAGACTATCTCGTCATGGGCATAGAAGAGGTTAATGTGAGAAAGAAAGGGACACTCCCATATCGTGCTAATTATTTCAATCGTCTGAGGAACAGTTCGAACATTTTAGAATTTCCCCAGAAGAATTCAATCTCACTGGTGTGGTAAATCTATATACTGCGCCCCAAAAATAGTGGAAATTTGATTTCTTCACGATTGCACCAAAGCTGTCCTACAATGAGTGGAGCCACTCTGGGGGAGAAGCTCTATGGAAAATTCCACTAATGCGTGTGTTGCTGGTACTGTTTTCTAAAGAAGTAACACACTGTTCTAATTCAGTCTGAAGCAAAATTACTGTTTGCACTTTTTGTACTTATTCTACAATTCTCTAGATATAGGCAGTTCAATGTGTCTGTAAAAAAGGTTATATCTTAGTACAGTATTGTAGGCACATTAATATTGTACCCAAAGAATCTTGAAAAAGTGCTAATCCTACATGATGGAAGGACCTCGGAGTGTTCAAAGAAAGCTAAGATTATTTGGATTTTAGCTCTTGTTAGGCAAAACCTGTTAATAACTTGGAAAACGTTAAGCTTGATTATTTACCCTACAGCCACTGCCTCACACTGCCTGGTGGGAGGTTCATGTGAGCATTCAGCTTCCTAAGCCTTCAATCAAGACCAAAATTGTGTGCTAACTCAATTGTTCTCTTTTTAGGAAATATTTGCCATGATGGATTGGTTATGTTAATGCCTTAATTGCCGAACAAAGCAATACCAAAGGGGATGATGGACCGAGCGTTTGAGCAAATCGAACACTCTGATCTGGGTTTAATCCATCATCATTCTTTAGCTCACTCCACCACCCCAGGTAAGACATGGCCATATGCAAATCAGTCTGACCCTGTGCCTCATGGGAACAGTCCTGCCCGAACTGCCAAGCCATGTCTTCCCTGGACCGGAAAAAAGCATCCTGGGACCGGTTTCGGGTTCATAACCCTCATCAGCCAGGCTATCTTGAATCCAGTGGGAAAGTGAGCAAGGGACCCACGTCTGGGCATACCCTGCCAACTTAGGCCAACAAAGCGATACCAACTGGGATGATGGACGGAGCGTTTGAGCAAATCAAACACTCACCCCCAGTCAACTGATCTGGGTTTAATCCATCATCATTCTTTAGTTCACTCCACCACCCCAGTTCAGACATGGCCATATGCAAATCAGTCTGACCCAGTGCCTCATGGGAACAGTCCAGCCCGAACTGCCAAGCCATGTCTTCTCTGGACTGGAAACAAGCATCCTGGGACCGGTTTCGAGTTCATAACCCTAATCAGCCAGGCTATTTTGAATCCAGTGGCAATGTGAGCAAGGGACCCACGTCTGGGCATACCCTGCCAAAGCTTTTCCCCAGAAATGGCAGGACCTTTTCTTTTATATTTGGGGCAGTTAGTCCTTAAGCCATCATATATTTTTGAGCGTAAAATATATCCATAGCAATTTGGAGTCATTTTGTCTCACATGTACGATATTCTAAAAGTACTCAAGAGTTTGATGATTGACCCTAGAAGAAAACTATAAAACAGACAAACTTTTGCACACACTGTTTTTTTTTGTTGCTATTTTGAGGGCAAAAATTGGGAAAAGGGCTGTGTGCACGAAAGTGTCTGTTTCTTTAGTAAAAAGGGCAACACGTAGGTTTGTTGTTCTAAGTTCGATCTCTTTCCATATTTGGGAAACAGGCACAGTTGTAAAATAATCAGGTTTTTTTTAACCACTGATTTTTCAATTTTCTAAGAAGTGCTCAATATTTGTTATTTTGGTGGTTTATGAGGGATAGAATTGTGAAACACATGGGTAAATCGAGAAAAGTGTACATCTTCGAAAATTAGGAATTCAGCATTTTTGCTATTTTATGTGCAACCATGAAACTTTGGCTAAAGTCACTGGCTTTCCACACATTTATGAGAGGGAAAGTTACAGAGTGCGGGGTTTGACAACATCCTATTATTACATGATCGAATAATTTTTCAAAAGAAAACGATACCTCACTTGTGTCAGTGGGCCTATCACTCACAACAGGAAAGGCTGCAAAGAACAAGGTAAAGCGAGCAAGATTTTTCTTTGAAATTTCTATTTTTCTGTCAATGTGCGTATCTGCAGTATTTAGATTCACAGTCAGCCTGCATCCAAAGGAGAAAATGAGAAACAGAATCAGGTGTAGAGCTTGCCCATTCTGGCACTGGACTGCAGATTCCACCGCAAGCACCAAACATTATTTCTACCCCCTTTTGTAAGGTTGTAGGTTTACAGGTGTGGGGCGTGGCAATGTGCCAGGACATACAGCCCCCTAACCCATCCTTGAAAAAAAAAAAAAGTCCCTGGTGTGTAGTGTGCTATCTGAGTAACAAATCTGTCCCCCGGGTGTGAACAAAGTGAACAAAGGCTGTTTAAAATTCACAGGAGGGGGCGTGGCCCAATGCCAAGACATGCTAACCCCCATTCTGTTCTTTTTCTTAAAGATAAAGCTTGTTAATATATAGTGTGCTTTCTGTACCACTCAGGAGCACAAATTGGGGAGTGAATCTACCTGTTTACCTCCAGGACAGCAACAATATTTTTTGGGCTCTAGGGGTGGGGGAATCGGCCCAATGCGAAGACAGAACACACCCTACCCAATTCTATTGTTCTCCAAACACAATCCCTGGTTTTTAGTGTGCTTTCTACCCTCTGAGAAGGACAATTGGGAATAAGTCCACCAATCTGCTCCCTTGGGACCTAAAGATGGCTTTCGCTCCAGGGCTGCAAGGTGCAGCCTGATGCCAGGACATGAAGGCCACACCTCATTCTATTATTTGTAACCAGTCCCTGGTGTCTGTTGCGCCTTCTATCCCCTGGGAATGTTGTATTTTGGTAATTCACCCAGTCAGCCCCTTGAGGGGACTGAAAGATTGTTGGGGTTTCAGGGGTGGGCTTGCAGCCCAATGCAAAGGGTTCCCTTTCTCATTCTATTTTTTTTTCTTAAAAACAATCCCTGGTATCTATCTGCCCCCCTGAGGCGGTCAGATTGGGGGTAAGTCACAGTCTGCCCCCCAGGGGAGCATGACATTTATTTGGGTCTCAGGGTGGGGATTGCAGTCCAATACTAGGACTGACCCTCTGCATTCTTTCAACAAAAGATAAAACTAGTCTCTTGTGAAATTTTGGCCCTCTAGGGGGGAACATTTGGGGGTCACAACTACAAATGGCTTGATTAAGAGCAAAAAGACTGTGTATTTAAGGGAAGGGGAGTGCCTTTAAGTTCAAAATCAAGACAGCCCTCAGCCCACTCCTTTTTTACTAAAAATCCCCGATGCCTATTGGGCTTTCTATCCCCTGGGCTGAGCAGGATGCCCAGCAAGTGATGCAGATTGCCCAGCTCAGGTGGCAAAATGACTGTTGGGAACTTTGATAGGTGGGGAGCAATTGCCTCTTCATGGAGATCATCCCACTTTCAAATTCCTGGTAGACTAAGAGGCAGATCCCTGCTTGGGGCTCACCCTCCTGCAAGGGACAATTTGGGGATAAATACCCCAAACTGCTTGCCTGGTGGCAGAAAGACTTCCTGGGCTTCAGGGAAAGAGAGTTCCATCGACTTCCAAATTAGGAGAGACGCCACCTAATTCTTTATATATAAAAAATCCTAGTGTCTAGTGGGCTTTCTGTCCCGGGGGATGTCATATTTGGGTAAATCCACAAATTAGCCCCGTGGTTGGGCAGAAAGACTGTTTGGGCTTCAGGGATGCAGGATGCAGGATGCAGTCTGATATCACGGCAGGCACTCCCCATTTTTTTAACTGAAAAACTACCTGGTGTTTAGTGCGAATTCCGCCCCCTAGACAGGGCAGATTTGCCAGCAAGGGGGCAGATTGCATAGCTCATAGGGGCAGAAAGACTGTTGTTGTCCTTGGTATCTGGGAGGATCATTTAACTATGCCTGGAGAGTAGCTTCCCCCTTTCAACTTCCTGCTGGTCTAGTAGGCGAATGCCTGCTTGGACTCATTCTCCAGCGCTGGAAGAGGAAGAGGTACCATCCGACAGAGGAGATTAATCCCTTTGTAATTGCACCTCTCTTGTTGTGATTGTTGCTTGGGGGGTTGAAAAGTGTTCCCAAGCACCAAACGGTGAAAGGAAAAACAGCTGAATTGCTTCTTCTTCCTTCATTTTCTGTAGTGACGCAGCGCCATGTGCTGATCATCATTCACAGAAAAGGCCTCAGGTTGCTGGGATAGCTCTTCACTATCAGCCCACATTCGGTACAACAAAGAGTAACCTCCATGTGTGAGCACCAGATGGTGTCCCTTCCCTTAGCATGAGGACATGATGTTCACATCCTCCTCAGTGTGAAGGTTGTGCAGAGGACACGTCTTTCCCATAAATAGGTGGTTAGACTGTTTTATCTGCTACTTGCAAGCAATAATATCTTGGGAAGTTGACTTACTAGGAAGATTTAATTGTAAACAAAATCACAGACCATGAGAAATTATTTTAAAAGCAAAAGTGCTAAAAATATATTACTGTGCAAGCCAGGGCTCTGTGAGCTCAGATAGTGCTGGTCTGTGCTAACACAATCTAGGAATGTTAATTGTGAAACAGAAAAGGCAATTATCGTGCAGAAAATAGTTATTGCTGCAACAGCAGTAATACACTGTGAAGTTAGATAGTATCCAAGTATCATACATTATTTATTTATGCAAGCAACATGCAAACAATGCTGCCAGTCTTTGAGCAGTAAACTTTTGTGCATTTCTGTGTGGACTATTATAACTGCCCATTTCTTTCCAGCACTCCATGCACCTATCTATGCTTGCCCAAATGTAGGTTTTCTACAATTGGCATATCAGGGCATTTTTATTAAGAATGAAATCCAGTATTACATTAACTTTAAAGATCAATTAATGACTATAAGGGCAGGGAGAAATACATCAGAGTTTCGTTTTTAACTAACGTAATTGACAGCGAACACCACAATCAGGTGCAAATTGTCCATTTTCATAAGTGTTATCAGTAATTTGGACCAATGTTTGCCAGTCCATAGCAATGGCAGTTTTCTTGATGGCTAGAACTTTCTGCCCTTACAGGGGTTTGCACAGAGGCCAGGATTTATTATTGAATCATATTTCAAAACAGCGAGACCAGTAGTGTGGAGGCTGTCGCTCACTGCAGCATTATTGCATGATTTCACAATGTTTCATGATATATATGACACAGAGACACATGGGTCAGCATATGAGAGGATCTGCCATGGACAGGGCCCACCCACACATGCGTATGTTTGGCCGATGATTAATTTAGATGGGTGACCCGTGATCCCTGGCAGTGGTGCGGTTATCTGAGGCCACACCGCCAAGCATATTACGAGTTTCCTCACTGCTAGCAGTCTTATGGTGGTGCTCACACAATGGAAATCCTGCCAGTGAGGAAATGTAATGGGCTCTAAAGGGCCCCCTGTTGTCTCAGGGCCTGGGGATACATGCAGGGGGGCACATGGTGTGCCCCCCAGTGTGCATGCACTCCAGTTCCTGTACGACATGGACTGCAAAGTCCGTGCCGTGCAGAAACTCGCTTTGGTGCTCCTTCAGAGCTGAAGTTCATAGGCTCAACTATGAGCCTTTGAAATGCACTGCAGCAGGACTGCTGTGTTGTCCGCCAGACCACGAAATAAGTCATAATCTGGCGGGCAGGTGGCAGTCAACTTTGGGGGTGTTGGAGGGGGGTACTGGCGTGGTGGCCTGCTCCCACACCGCCAGAGTTGTAATCAGGCCCTAAGTACTGGTTAATAGTTCAGACTCTTTCCATTTCTGGTTTGCTGCTGACCCGAGTCAACATTGATGCAAGAATGTAATATAATGTGATGTGAAACTATCATTTCATATGAGGGAAATCTTTTTGATGTATTTGAATCCTGGTATATAATTTCTATATTTTGTTTTTTGTCTAAATTAAGTGGACAGGTAATGACCACCTAGACCACCACTCTCACTCTGGTTGATCAAAAATCATTATACATTATATCATCTTAAGTTCTGTCTTTACTTTCACATGATAATAAAAAACATATTGTAAAATAGCAAACTTCTAATATATATTATATATTATTTACAGAAAATGCTCAAGCTCATTATTAAAATGTATTACTCTGCTATTAAAGGGGACTTGGACACTTTTTGTCTTCCAACGCAGCCTGGCATTTAACTTAATCCAATTAATGTAAAAGTTTTAGGAAGATCCTTACCTGATTTAGTGTCACTTCCCTGTGCGGGTTCACATTTCTCCTCATTAATATCTCTAAATATAACTGTATTCCTCATATTGTGCCAGACACTTTATGTGCTATAGCTTATTCTCTCTTCCAAGTCGCATTTAAACGAACGCTGGTCCCACCAATGCACCTCTTCACATCCCGCGCCCGCAATGTGCAAGACTGGGCAGGCACAACTAGCAGTAGCTGTTGGTAAATACATGGGCATCTGTGACATAATGCTGCCTACTCCTGGCATTGCAAATGTGGGCATTCACGTTATCCTCGGGGTTCTTCACAGACAAAAAGCTGGCCCTTGCATGTTCCTTGTGATTTTTGACATATTGGGGGAATCTGTGGCAGGAAAAGGCCTACTACTGGCCAAATACTTGCTGTGGCACACTGTACGCAATTAACTGCATAATTTGACCATAAATAGCATGCTTGTGTCCATTCCTAACATTATGCTGATAAATTACGATATTTGGTAATTCTTGGAATATTTGGTGCATCTATGGCATGATAGGACCTAGAACTGACAGCATGCTGATCCTGGCATATCGATGGTAAGGCTTTGCAGAAGGTGGGCGTCCAGAACATACCTAATGCCACATGTTGGCTCTGTGATAATGATGTTAATTCTTTGTCTATTGTGGGTAGCCAAGGTATGATGGGACTTATCCACGATACAATGTTGATTCTAGAAAAATTGTGATAATTGCAGTCCCGTTTTGGGGAACCATGACCGTATTGTACAAACCTCTAAAATGTAATGTTGCTCTTGGCCCAGTAGTGCTAATTTATGGCCTATAATAGGCATCTAGGAAATGGGATGGTCGAATCTATCAATGATGTGTGGAAGTAATACCAATACGTAATTGATTAAAATGATGAACTGATGTTGTGCAACAAAAATATATGTACTAAAAGTGAAACGTAGATATTTTAGGAGAATGTTTGATTTATTTCATGAAGATAGTTTTGGAGAATGGAATGTATTTCTCCATAACGAATACTGTGTATGCAAGAGCAGAATGTCCTTGTCTTCTTAAATGGCTGATGCTTAGGGACAAACAAACTATTTCCAAATCCATATTTAAAGCAGATACTTGAGTGATATTCATTAAACCCTAAACTGTATGATTAGTGTAATTCACCATTCCATATACAATTATAAGGTCTACGTAACCGGAGTGACAGCACAGCTGTAAGATCCTTTAAAGTCTTCCGATAGGCCTGATTAGGAGTTTGGCAGTCCTGGAGTAGGCTGCCATGCCAGTGCCATGCTCCAGGATCACCAAACTCGACGGCGGGCCACCTTATAGATTACGAGTAATTTTGTGATCTAACAGGTGGTCCTTTGGCATTCCCACGGTGGTGCCTATTATGAAGGCACCACAATTGGATTGCCAAAGTACGTTCCTTCACGGCATGGGCTGTAAAGTCCATGCTGTGCAGGAAAAGGGGTGACTGCACACAGGGGAGCACAACATGTGCCCCCCTGCAGCCACACCACGGCCCTGAGGTAACACGGGGCCCTGTAGGGCCCTATTTGTTTCCTCACCACCACATTTTCAATGGCAGCCTCACCAGCATGAAAAGTGCGGTGGTGGAGAAACTCCTAAAGTGCTCGGCAGTGCCGCAGCAGCACCACCAGCATATAAGAGCCCCCCCACTGCCGTGCCACCACCGCGGAATTCATGTTCCCCTGCGGTTGCCGCAGGTCTCTGGCGGTCCCACCGCTATATTCACAATACAGTGAGTGGACCATCAGCCTGGCAACCCAGGGACCCCCACAACAGGCTGTGCGGTCCATTATGTAATCAGGCCCTATGTCTCTTGTGACAACTGAGTTTTACTTTTTTTTCTCGCACTCTGTCCCTTCCATTGAGTTTCTCAGTTAAGAAAAAAATAACACGATTGAGCATCTACTTTGAAGGAGAATCGTCAAAAAGTAAAAGAAAGCGAAATCCAGTAGTGTAGATGCCATGGGAAGTCACCTCCAAGTAGCTGATAGCAACAGCCTCCTAAAAGAAATTTTGGACACTGACGTTGACGGTTTTATAAATTAAGCATTGATTGAAAGATTTAAACTCCTAATGTAAGCTTCCTTCTGAACACATTGACCACAAATTAGACAGTGGTCAAGATACAGTTATCCAGACCAATGAAACTATGCACACGTTGAGAAACAGACACACTTTCAGTGGGCCACTCGTTTTCCTGCTAAGAGGTAGAGACATTGGGGCATATGTACAAGAACCAATCGCCAGAGGAATGTCACTTTTTGCGACATTCCTGTGATGATAGGGCCTTTGCATTATTTACAAGGCAGCATTAAGCCACTGAATGTGGCTTAACGCTGCCTTGAAATAAAGCTCCCAGTCACGCTATGCTTAGCGTGAAAGGGGAGAGCAATGGGTGTTGCGTGGGGTGTTCCACCGCAACACCCATTTTTTCTGATGCTGCCTCCTATTTGCAAGGGAGGCGTAAATAGGAGGCAGCACCAGAATTAAGACCAGGGAAAACCAGGTCTTAAACTGGTGAAGGGAGGAGAAATGTTTCATTTCTTCTTGTTTTTTCTGTTTTCATGTGTGCTGCGTTGTGCAGCACACATGAAAACAGCAAAATGCCAATGATTGTTTATGTTTATAATCAAAAGAGAATTAACCACATATCTTGAAAAAAGCCAGGGTCTAAAGTGTTGTACAAAGGCCCTCCCAAACTAACCTGTGGGCAGCGGTATATCTTGGTTCTCCGCTTGAGAAGGTTAGGTGATTGGTTTTATTATTGGGTCCTTTTCCGCCTGAGTTTACAGTTCTCCAGGCAGTCAACCTTCATCCACAAGGAAGGAGACCATCTGATTCTTTGACGGTCGTGATTTCGATAGTGTTAGCGGAACTAAGTGATAAATTAAAAATACCTCCTATCCTCTACTCTTGTTTTATTCGTCAGAATGGGGTAAGATTAAAAACAGTGTGAGTTGCTCTGGTGGATATGTGAATGGTCCACCGCACCTAAATAATGATGATTTCAGTGATCGACATGTTTCAGTCCATGGGTGTCTCTAAAGATCAGGACCTTAGTCATAGCGATAACATGATAAATCGCTTTGACATATTGGGTAAGTTAAGGTCACTTACCCATCTTCGTCACTATTTCATGTAATCGATGGGCTTATAGGTTATGGTTCCTGCATATAAACAATCCTTTTTTTTAATTGCTGTTTTGCAACTTCTGTGTGTGGTGCCTTAAGCAGCACAGATAGAAGTTACAAAACTGCATTTCAAGATTGTTTATGTGCAGGAAAGGGGACCTTCCTGTACATAAACAATCTTCCCCTGCATGCAGACACCCTTGCACTATGGTGCAAGGGTGACTGCGTTGGCGCTAAGTTGCTAAACTTAGTGACAGTGCAGGGGGAAATGCAGGGCTGCACCATATTCTTGTAAATATGGTGCAACCCTGAGTTTCAGAAGTGGCAGAGTGTGTCGTTAAGTCAAGGAGACTAACGACTTGCTCCGCCACTTCCCTTGTACATATGGCCCATAGAGTCTAATTTAAAGTTTGGAGGACGGGTACTCCGTTACCAATGTGACAGTTATCCCAAGTGGGCGGATGGAATATCCATCACATTTGGAACGGAGTGCCTGTCCACGAAACTCTAACTCAGACCCATCTTTGCTCTATTAATACATGCCAATGTATGGGGTAAATAAGCAGACTTAGGAGCATATTATTAAGCACGGCGTTAAAATTATTGCCACTTTAGCGGCAGAAAACTGCAGCTAAAGCGGCGATAATGGGCTTGATAATATGCCCTTGAGAATTCCAATAGAAGCCCATGTTGACACAAGAACATGGGCTTCTATGGAAATTCTTAAGGGCATATTATCAAGCCCATTATCGCCGCTTTAGCGGCAGTTTTCTGCCGCTAAAGCGGCGATCATTTTAACACTGTGTCTTGATAATATGCCCCTTGAATCGTTAGTTACTATAGAAATGATATACCAGTTTGAACATTTCTAACCTCAGGCCAATTTCCACATTCATTGATTGAGGTCAACATTTTACATCATTCGAGAATGATAGGTTTCATTTTCTGTGTAGAATAATCTGTGGTTTCCAGATAGGGCTAAATTTGAAGCGGATACTCTTTAAGACCTGGAAGCTTCTCCTCTAAAGGAGTGCAAGTGAATAATGAAATGTCATGAGGCTAAGTCTAGGGCTTTGTGTTTTGAACGTATTCCGTAAGCAACATTCCACAGAGTCTTAAGGAGAATGTCTTTGCGTATAGCAATAGCATTGCAGTTTGAAAAAGAATAAACGAGAAGGGATTTTAATATCGATATGCTGAAGACTTCTATACAGCAGCACTTTTCTGCCAGCAGACTATTAATGTAATACATCGTTTTAGTCGTCATTGCATAGCAGAGCGGTGGTACTGCTGCCCACAATTTGCAATAGCCAGGGTAAGGACAACTGTAACTCGTTATGGCAGCCAGTGCCGTTGCAGCATTTGCACTGTGTAGAGCATCGTTTTTAGGTCGAGCCTAGACAGCGCATGCGCTGTCGCAAGACCTAAAATAAACAGTATTTGGAGTGTAATCCCGCCTTCCGCTTGGCATTGGCTCACTCCTTCGTTTCAAAGCTTTCCTGTGTAGTCATTGGCTCGCGCTCCCCAGACGTCACTTCTGTTTATTGCAGGCAGCTCCGACCAAGTACATTTCCGTTTCACTGCAGGGCCATATGTTTCCATTTAGGGACTACTTCATTGGGTTTTTTTTAAGCACCATGGCGCCTGGTTCACCCATAGCAGCCCGCGCCTTTGGTTTGTTGACTCTTATTTTATACATATATATTTCTTTTTGCAGCACGGGACGCTTTAAGAATAGCGTCTGCACGCCCTGACTTTGTTCGGCCTTTAAAGCACACTAGGATCCCGCTCTATCCAAGTCAGCCGACACTAACTCACAACCCCCCTCCGTAACAATTCTACAACAACAAGAGGGCGTGAGACACACAATGTAGCACGTGTGGCTCTGAGCAAGCCCCCTCCTAAAACGGTATTCACCGGTTGGAGGCTCCTGGTGATGCTAATCTAAAAACCCTGCGAAACCCAATGCTGCTTGGCGGGGCTCCGGCGAGGCAGTAATGGAATAGTGAGCCCGGGCAGGCTGCAGGAGCTTGGAGGGATTGCTCCGAGAGCCCTCGCTTGACACCGCAGCTAAAGCTTGTGTTTTAGGAGCAGTTGTTGCATTCTTTCGTGAGCTGAGGGAGACAGAGTGTTCCTTAACCCTGTGCTTTGCAGCTCCCTCTTTGATTTCAAAAGAGCAGGGTGAAGGGACACCGTATTATAGTTTGGGAAAGCTACATGTGTAAATTGTATTATAACGCTTACTACCCCTGACGAGGCGTTGAAGCGCTTGGGCATGTGAAGTATGAGTAGGATTTTGCTTTTAGCACGTTACCCGTAGTATAGCATGCATTGATACAGTCTTGAGAAACTTGAGCTCCTGCATCTTCAGTCTGCCGATTGCTGGAAGAATTAGCCCCCCCGAAATATTTATTAGCCCCCGCCCCCGAAATTTCACTGTAGTTGCGGAGACAGTGCTCCCGGCCGGCCAGCCGACAAAATGTATCTTTATATTTAAATATTTTTGGCTTCTTTCCTTTCCTCCCCAGACTTTCGCTGTCTAGTCTCTGTTTCACTCTCACCACCTCCTCGCTCATCCCTATCACCCCCACCTCGCTCATCAGGTCTGCGAAGCTACGGCCAGTTGCTGGGCAGTAAGGTTTCCTCCCCCAACTGTAGAAAGTCCCACCAGTGAAAGCACCGAGGCATATAGGAGTTAGCCCCTGATTTTACACACTGTTGTCTATCTAAACGCCAAAACTTATAGTGGTTTTTATTAACCTGTCAGCAAAATATTTGTTTCTGTCAAAGTTTCTGTAACTACTATGCCGAGATTTAGTTGTTTGTGCAAACGCCACACATGAATTTCTGCCATGTTTTCTGTGCCACAGTTTTTTCTATTTTGCCACTGTTTTATCTACTTCTGATAACTGCCACTGTTGCTGTGTTTCCCTTTTGCCTTTCTCCCTTTTGTCCTGTTCATTTTAACACTTTTCTTTATCTGTCTTGACCTATTTCGCCACAGTGTCTCATTTTCCATTTGCTGCATCTCTGAATCTGTTACGTTTCTACCATTGTCGCTGTTGCTATTGCCTCCTCCTTCGAGCTTGTTACCTGCTCATTGCACCACTCACCTTTCCTGCACCCCTCCTACTCACCTCCGCCCATGCCCTGCAGCCCTCTCCCTCCCTGAACCTACTAATGGCAACCGCGGCATAGGGCAACCATTAAGCAGGTAAACAGTCGCCGCAGCCCCTAGGGCTTCCCTATCTGCTCCTCTCTATTGATTCTCTATAATGTGGTATTCCTCCAGAGGACGAGAATGGAAGAGAGGCCACACATAGGGCTAGGATAAAATTACCTTTCCATTGACTATGCTCCTATGTAGTCTGTGGCCAGTGCTAAATTTGAGCCGGTTGTTTCCGGTGCTGGCTCCAGCAGTTAATTTTCAACACTGGCGCTAGTGACAATCTACTGCAAAGTGGCACTGTTTAGTTGATTTAGAAATGAACACAACAACAGGTAATTATTAATTCTGTGTACATTAAACATGACTATTACCTGCCACCCAGACCATTCGAATAGCTGTGGTGGCCTGAAATAGTCCGAATTGTCACACCTGTAATAGGGTGATGGTTAGTCGTTCTGGTGTTACTATCATTGACAGCATAGCAGAGGCAATGTGTTGTGCAACCTGCAGTGTACTCCTGACGCGAGCCCTGGCACTTATTTTAAATTACAAATTAGCCACTGTCTGTGTCCCATTATCAACCCCTCCCACTACCCCCGAGCCATCAGAAGGAAACAACCACTGAGTGACTCTTATCAGACGGGTGCGCTGAGCACCTGTGCAACTGGAGGGGCATGTTTGCGTATGATGTACACCAGCGAGCATGGTACATGTCACGCAAAGTGCTATTACACATGTAGAGAAGCGTTTTCTACTACTTGTGCCCCTACATGAACAAGTACCCACAGAGGAATCTATGGACTCCGAGTAACATTCAGACCCAAAGGCAACTTCATCCTATTCATTGGCTTTGCTGTAAACTATTTCACTGCCTTATGGCTATATATAAATCCATATATGAGTGCACTTTTACAAAGCATGTTTCTGCCATTTAGTGCCCACGGATGAAGTACAGCGACCTCAGGGCATTCAAAAATGTTACCCTGGCAAACAGAATGCACCACACCCTGACAAGGAGATGGTCATCCAAAGAGAATTCTTGCACTTTTTACTTCCTCTCTGCCGGTGGCAATCTAACTCTGTGTCACTCTGTGGGCCGGCACCATGAAGGAAGACAGTTTATATGCAACCACCCCGTGGAAGTCTGACTGTATGGAACCTTAATAGTCTCAGCCGGCCTTTCTAGATTGCACTTCCACATGGTAAGGGACTATTGTATTTATTTTATTTGTACAAAAATTAAAGGCACATGAAATATGGACAAATTACGATCTTAGGAAACACGATTGTTCTTTCAATCAGAAGTAACAGTATCCTTAGGATAGCTTTCGAAAATCATTTTTCCACACAAGTTTATTTAGGTGTGGCATTAGCCCAGACCTTTTTATTTTACTAAACTGTTATCTATATTATACTTACTTGTAGAGGCTTTTAGCCAGTCCTCTTCATCCATTGGTCTTTTGTTGTGGCCGTCAAGTTTTTCTTCTGCCCACCACAGCTTACAGCATTGGGCAGCAGTTCAGACCACATCAGCTATTGGCTGACACTTCACTATAGTGACAGTGGTTTTTTTTTTCACAAGAAACACATCTAGACACAAAGTAGCTCCCTTTATGCTGGAGGCTACAATGACAGACTGTTATTTTTTAGATAAAACATACTTTTATTGTTTTAGGATGTGTGTGTGTGTGTGTATGTGTGTGTATTTGTTTATGTTTTAATTATGTATGTACCCATACTAGAGCCTATGGGCTCGGAGTAACATTAACACCCTAAAGGTAATAAGCTATAAGTAAGGCTATAAGTAAATACACTTACAGTCGAGGGCATGAGGCAAAGCTGAAACAAAACAAGCGCTGGGCAGACACCTGATGACAGACCAATTGCCTTTTCCAGTGGTTGTTTCTTTCATGTACTTAGAATTATTTACCCCTGTTACCAGAGGTTTATACTTCAGGCTACAGTCCTTGTGTGCTTCTGTAGAGATGGCAATCCCTTCTCTCAGGGGCACATCACAACAGTAACAGAAGGGAGGATTAACATGGATGAGTGCCCATAATGTTGATGTTGAACTGAAATAATGCTCCATTCCCCTGGCAAAGCCAGACCCTCTGGTTCACATCATGTTCCAGAGCATCCTGTCATGGTCCATGGCTGATGATATGCTCATAATTTGTAAGAGGTTTAGTGAGGAGTGTGATGTTTAGAGATGTGCTCTGAACATGATGAAGCAGACAGGTACCTGTGCATTGAGCCAATCACAAAAGGACGATACACGCTGCCTACCATGTTAGCACACAATTAGCCCAGATGCATTGTGCTAAATGCAGTGCATGATTACACTCAGTTGAGTCTTTAGTATTCACCATTTTTGGTGCAGCCATAGCTCAGTTCGCCCCAGTGCACTATGGTAAATGCAGTGCATGATAACACTTAACTTCAGTGGCAGCCTTTAGTTTTTTTGGTGCAGGCAGTGATGTATATCTCTAGACACATGTTTCAGGATTGTTGTCCTTCTTTAGTAGAGAGAAACAAATGAAAGTTGAGGTGCATAAGCAATTACCATTGTAAATGATAATTCCTTATATTTATGTGTTTTGAAAACATTCAAGTGGTGCATCAACACAATCACTTAGTACTTATAGTCGTTGCTTACGAAAAGCAAGGCTGGCAGTAAATACACCTCTTTTACTGCCAGCCTTGCTTCTGGTAAGAAAGGAATATAAGTACAAAGTGTGTGTTTATACACCGCTTGCAGTATTTCATAACACATAAATAAAAGGCATTGTCATTTACAATCCCAATAGCTCAAACTCTCGCAAATGCGAGACCTATTGCATTGCAAATGCTTGTTTTATTAGTTCTCCAGTTTTCCTGAAAGATTAACAGTTACTAACTTGCTTTTGTATAATTTATCCAGACCCATAGCAAGCCAAGCAGGTCCACATAAGCCTAATTTTAGTTTTTGCGACACCCTGTGTCCCTTTGTGTGGCGCAGGGTGACACAAAAACCTTTCATAATTTAGCTCTGAATGATCTCCTATGTGGGTGAAATGATTTTAGCACATGCTGAGAAGCAAGGCACATGTTGTGCATTTGTGGAGTAGTTCATGGAACTGTGGCAGCTGCAGAGACTTGTGCATCTGTCGATTACAGAGGGTGCACTCTTCATCACCACCCGTTCCCTTCGGCAATGCACACAGATGACAATTTGTCACTTGCCTACATTGCATGACCCTATACAGCAACGCTCATTCATTGTCTGTACATTGGCATACATTATTTAATTTTGATCCATATAGTAGCATTAGGGAGGGACCTCGATTAGTTTCCCTCGACAGGCCTTCAATTTTCCTATCTGAAAGTGGTTAACTTGCTACCTTCCGATGTGAATGAATTGCCCGGGGCATGCTGAAGAGACTAAGCATGCCTCCTCCCCCAACATGACTCAGTGCAGCCAATAGGGCTGCTTTAGTATTCACGAGAAGCAGGCTTCAAGAAAACGCACAGCTGCCCCAATCCCATATTCCATCTGCGAAAACGTTCTTTGCTAATTGGATTGCCACCTTTTGTGAAACTGCACTAAATACTCTTAACCAAAGGCTTTTAGCTATAATGGTCACCCTTTGCCAGTATTCCTGAAAACATTCTGCGCCTGAGTTCATGTTGTAGGAGCTTGTGAGAGTAAGTAATGCTTGTGAGAGTAAGTAATGATGCAGAAGACACACTCCGCCATGCCTTGCCTTGATCATTTTATGCAACGACATGCTTTGGGAGCACCAGTGTCAAAAAATGCACACATCAAGTACGAATAAGAAATAGCTTCAATTGTTTGTAAAGAAAAAAAAAGTGATACAGAAATAGCATTTCTTTTCTCGGAATTGTAGTTCAGTACACTCATTCAGGATGTCTATTCAGACAAGTCAAATGTACATACGCCTTTTACACAGGTAGCACTATGATTCAACATTCTTATATGGAGCTATCGAGTCGATTTCTGTTAAAATGATCAAGCATCAGTCACAGAAAAATAATCAGTCACCCCGGCAGACACATTTTGGTAGCAAATGAAAAATGCAGGTGTGGCAATCATAAAGGTTTAGAAAGCACGTTTAAACACTTAAAAGTGGCCAAATCCGGCCATGTGAGCGGCACAGACATCTAAGGGGCCTATTAGGATGGCGGGCGTAAATCCGCCCGCCATCCCTGCGGAGCTGGGACCGTCCACCATAGGTGCGGACGTCCCGCCTGCCGCATGCTGGTAGTTTAACATTGCTGACGGTGCTGCTGGCTGCAGCACCTTACGCAATGTTAAACAACCATCTTTTGCATTGCGATACACAACATGGCAGGCACCGTGGGTTGCCGGCCACCTTGAGCATGGCAATGTAAGTGCAGCCCCCCCCACCCCACCACCCCCCGGGGGCCCGTAATAGGCCCCGTAGCAGAACTCCGTATGCCTTTCACCATGGAAAGACCAGTGTTTGCCTGCATCCTAATCTGGCGGACGGTGCCTGCTAGGCACCGCCACCATTTTGGGGTCCCTGGACCGTTCGCCAGGCAAACGGGATGAATGCTGGTGGCGTACGTTCTTTGCGTCTGCTGCAGATGCATTAATGTTCCACCGCCGGCCCTGCGGTGGCGGTCCTTTCGCCATCATAATCACCCCCTTAGAGTCTTTCACATGAGCTGTCACTGTTGAGTACACTATTTATTCCAGGGACACAGGGGAGGACTTGCTGGACTCTTCAGCTCACAATGCACGAGCCCCTGTAGAAGGTACAACACACTATTGCTGATGGGCGATATAAAAGTGCCTTGTTCTTTCCGTGGCGTGGGACATAGGAAAGGTCTTGATTGTCTCTTTAGCTCACAATACATTAGCCCATATTTGAAGAGGAGAACGTTGCTGATGGTGGCTGCTATAATAGCACAGTGTTCTTCCCGCGGGGCCAAGATCAGGCCTTCCTTTGCCTGCCAGAGCCGGAAGAGGCTGGGAGGGGTCACCCTTCTAAGTTCTGAGGCTTGGGAGGGAACAAGGTGGTTTCAGCGACAATGGGCAAATGCAAAACATCTGTAATTAACAGTATTCAATGCCAAAAGCAGAACTCGATTGTGAATTATTTGTTGTGAGCAATGGGGTTGAAGAAATACTTGAATCTAATCATAGTTCTGGTGTGGACATACCAGACACCAAGGGTGTGCTGTGTTTTGGAGGGAAGCCCGGAAATTACTGTCTCTTCTGCCTCCCATTCATCCAACTCGTTACCTGCCAAAAAGAAAGAAAAGGGAGGCTCTAGCCATTTGCAAGGGTCAATAAAGGGTGCCAAAGCTAGCCAAGCTACTGCATGGTTAGAGGTGGACCGAGAAGGACTCAAGCAAGAAGACCTTGTGGCATGTCACTCCTTTATCATTGAGAAAGTCAATGATTTGATGGCGTATCTTATGGGAAAGGTTATGCATTTTATGGAGCTGGTTCATAATAGGTTAACACACATTGAAAATCAGTTACAGGGCCAGCAGGAGAAGAGGGAGAAGCATACAGATAAATGCACCATGTTGCCCACACGTTAAAAAAATAATCATGTCCTCCAAGGGCTCAGGCTAATTTACAATCTAGTCGTTGAAACACACCTGATTCATGGGATACCCACAATCCTTTACCTGGTGTAATCTGCAAGGAGGGAGACGAGAACGGTTCAAGTTAACCCTAAAGTACGTCTGGTGGACCACGGAGACTCGGTTAGTCACATTAGACAGTGCTATACATAATCCAAATTGGACTTGCCCCTCATAAGCTACTTTTTATGTAGTCATTCTACTCAATGTACCTGAACTCCAACCATAAAGGGAGGAAAACTATGCCTATTAAAAAAATTAAGCTATCCACAAGCTAGGGTATAGAGTGGGTCTTCACAGTTGATTGTATTGTGACATAATTAGAACCTGCAAATTACCTTAGATCGATAGATCAGAAAAGTCTTTGGAGAGGACTGTGCGATCCTGAATTTTAGATCTGTCCCTGGTTGAATACCTCCATTCTAGATTAGGAGGTAGGCAGACAGATACATTTGAAATTACAGCAGTCCCATTGGGCTTCTTCAATAAAGCCATCATGGTAGGCAGTAGAGACCTGAGAGGAGACAAGGTTAGTGAAGGTAACATGATTCTTAAGGGTTTCCTTACGGTCACTGCTAATGCCAATGTGTCAGCCAATTGACTAGCTTTGGGAATATGGGACAGGAAGATTAGTTTAAGGAACTATGCACCAGGTTGGGGGTGATGGTGTACCGACTACCAAGTAGCCTTGGTAACAAGGCTATTGAGTGCTCGGATCCTAAAAACAATAACAGGCTGAGGAACGCAGGTTGGGAGGGGCACCCCAGTATAAGGTGGAGGTAAAACTTGGTATTAGTACCAGTATACCCAATATAGTTAAGATTTTTTTTGCAATGTTGCAGGTTTTAGGAGCAAAGTGGGTAACACTAACTGGTTGTCTTTCCTAGAATCATTTTTAATTCTTTCCCTTTAAGAGACTAGGGCCCCATTTCTAAATAGCTTTGCCTCCTACCATACACCCACATAAACTGCTACTGAAAGACGGCCCATGGGGGACTTTTTGAAGCTTTATTCCAGTGATTCTATTTGTTGGAAGGTGGGGTATAGGGAGTGGTAGGTTGGCACCTAACACCAGCAACAAGGCCACCAACACAGTATATGGTCCTAAATAAAGTATCTATAAATTAGTCCCTTGCTCAACCCTTGGTAGCTGACACAGAGCAAAAAGGCTTAATTTGGCTGACATGTATGTAAAGCATTTAAAAACATTAATACTGTGAATAAGTAGGACACAAAACACAATACAAATTCCACACTAATTTATAAATATAGGAAATATTTGTATCTTTAACATTACACCAAAACCATGAACACCTAATGTAGGGAACTGGAGATATGAATTTTTAAAGAATAAACACTTTCAAGTGCTTAGAAAGCAATAGCACCACTTCTTGACATCTGGTCATGCTTGATCGGGACAAAGTCAAAGTTTGAGGCTGACCGCCATGGAGCCCTGCTCGGATACCCGACGCGGACTTAGAACATTTTCTGGAGCTTTTTCCACCAAGGGCCCTTGCTACTCTCCACCAGTCCGGATTCAGTGAGAGTTTGCCGGCTTGGCTTTCAGGGAGTTCCCAGCTGTTCAGCGGGACAAATCCTGAATCTGGGCCAGGTCGTGATTGAAGAAGGCCGGCTTGCTCTTGCAGTCAGGTCAGGTCGGTCATCTTGTGGAGCTTTTCCCAAAAGTTTCCCAAACTTTCCAAAACTTCTGGAGGTTCTTCCAGAATGTCTCCTGGTTGGTTCCAAGTGTCCAAAACACAAATCCAAGGATCTGGAATCTCCTAAATGGTCATTGGCAGGCCTGGACTTCACTTCCCACAATGTACTTGGTCAACTCCTTAAAACTCCAATGGACTTACTCCAGGAGGATGACTCTGGCTGGAGAAGGGTCAGTTTAGCTCTGTTAACCTGTAGTTGCAGATAGTCATATCCTTAACCCTTCTTGAAGCAAGGCAAAGTCCTCAGAGCTGTAGTCCCAGATAGAGCAGGAGGTGCAGTCTTCACCAGGCTGTCCCTTGCGTGCAGATCAGGATTCCAGCAGGACAAGCCTCCTTCTTGTAGTTTCAGGCAGCAGAACTGAAAGGCTCTGCACCCCTCACATATTTATCCAGTGTTCTCTAGCGACAAGCAGGGTAGCACCACTGTCCAATGAGGTGCAGAGCAACACCTTAAAGCATGACAACTTCCTCCTAAGTGTGCCATAGTCTTATCCCAGATAGCACTATTCTCTCAAAATCCATAATGCTGAAATTTCAGCAGAGCAGCAAGAGCTAATTAAACCAAACTCAGAGTATGGCTTATTTACCTAGGGGAGGCTTGGGGGGTTCCTAATATGCAAAAATTATTTGGGTTATTACTACATTTTCTATACTGGGAAAGGATGAAATGGGCAGCTTTCACTCTCCATGGTTTATAAAACATATTTTATAGGGACCCTGCTTATAAAAGGAAACACATTGTTGTGCTGTGGGAAAGGTGGGCATTTCAACAGTGAAAAGCAAATTCAGGATTTTTTTACTACCTGGACATATACAACTTAATAGTACATGTCCAACTTTTGAAATACTGTGCACCCTGCCCAATGGGCTGTTTAGGTCCAAGTTTAATCTTCACAAAATATTTCATTTTCCAGGTTGAAATGGCGGAACTCGCCAAGTTTCACTTCTCGGAATTCTACAGAGCTACACAAAAGGTCCACGAGATTCCGCAGAATTCTGCAAGTGGCTGAATTCGGCACAGCACACTGCTTGTGCACATTTATAGCCCTGGGAGCTTATTCCTTGCTGTAAAATCAACGTGAATGGCACGAAGCAGTGCGTCAGAGGGCGCTGTTTCTTTCTGCCATTCGAGTAGATGTTCTACTTGAATGGCAGCATTCTCAATTTGAATGGTAGCAACCTGCTGCAACCGTCCGTTTTGAGAAATTTCACTGGGAGGTGATCTAGCGCCCAATTTTCTCACTCACACTCAACAACTTAACATTGGGTAGCGGCGCGTGAGAGAAAACTCCACCACGTGGTGGTTGGCAGGGTGTTCCGGGACTCCGCACTCCAAGCAGAGTACGGGGTGGACAAAACTCCATGAACTCTGCTGGTGGAGTGGAGTTTATCACCCACCACTACTGTAGGCCAATTTTACCATGTTTCAAGCGAGAGAACACAGGCATTTTGGTGCTGGTTAGCACTGGTCAGGTGCACAGAGTCCAAAAGCCTTAAAAAAAAATTCAACGGAACAGGAGGGTGAAGACTAAAATGTTTATGGGGGTGACCCTGCGGAGAGGGCTAAATCCAACCACCAGTCAGCTAAACCAAGAGTGCCGAGCTCAACACAGATGAAACAGCCAGTTTGGATTTGTAGGTTCAGGGAATTCTGGGATTGATTTTATGCCACAAAATATGCAACCTGTAAATGAAGTGGATTGCTTTGCTGGAAAACTGGGTTTGAGAAACCTGGGGTTTTAATCTAGGTTGGCTAAGCCACAATCTCTGTCTGGTTTACATTTTAAAGTACAGTGCTTGCCCAGATCTAAGGAGATAATACACCTCACTCTGAAGTGGAAATAAGACTCCCATGTCTGATTCAAAGTATTCCTGTGTGCAAACATGACTATTTTAGAAATCTTATTTCAATTCCCAGCTCAGCATCTTCATTCCAGAATTTTGCTCTAGAACTAGTGGTTCCAATTCCTGCTACTCCAGGTGGGGTCAAAGGAGCTCAAGCTCCTACCAGAGAATCCTGATTGCTTCTTGGAACAACCCTGCTAAATCTAAGTTGTTTAGATTGTTCTGACGCAAAGAGAAAGCTTTTAAATCCCTATGAAAATAAATTTAGGAGTAAATTCTACCAGTGGTAAATATTTTGAGTACAGAGAGGCATATTGTCACTTCACACAAACCTTGGTCCCACACCAATGTGTTTCCCAAGAGTGCAGCACAACTTAATTTTTGAACAGATTTTGACCTGGCAATGAAGTTACGCACAATTAAAGCACTGTAGATGTATAAAACATAGAAGGACTAAGGGTATGGTGGTTATTACATCTGACAAGTGACCGACTATTGCTCTTGCTTTTTGTTTTCTCCATTACAATAATTAGACGATTGTAGGAGGGAACACATTGGTTGAATAGCAGAGCACTTGCACAATTTGCTTCGAAAAATACCGATTTTACACTGCTGTCTTGCCATTTCACAATGAAAAGAGGACTGGTTCTCATTACTGTCCATTTGAAGGAGTTCTGCTAGATGATCTTAGAGGACCAAAGAGCTCTGCCTTGCAACCATAGTAGAGTCTAGAACATGCAAATGAATCAGTGCCTCAAGTGCTCCCTTTCAGCAGCATTAGAGGTATTCTTATACAATATGTCCTGTACTCTTAATCCTTTCCATACTCTCTAATGAGATGTAAGAAATGTAGGCATGCCCACAGACATAGGGGTTGATTGCTATGTTGTTCGGAAAGGCTCCAAAACAGATTCCAGTCTGCTGAATCCGATTCAGAACCTGTCTTTCCGACCGATTCGGAAAACTTTCAGAGCGACCGATTAAGATGTTCGGAAAGCATTCGGACTTTCCGACTCGGTTTCGGATGGCATTCAGAGGAACTGTGTCATTCGGGGCCGACTTGTACATGTCTACGGACTGCGTTTCCAACCGAGCGATTACGATGTCGGATTTGGGCAGCCTTTCCAAAGCGGTTTGTCCCACATGGATCGGCTGTCAGAATCTGACTTTGGGAGCCCGTGGCAGGCCCCCCTTCATTCGTAGGCTTCCGAATGGGGCCTGGAGGGGTACCCAAGGGACCCCCTTTCAGACCATGAAGAGTGTGGCAAGCACCAAGGGGTTCCTGCCACAGGGTGACCAATTTTCCACACCCACACCTTTCTTCAATAAGAGCCTGTGCATTTGTTCGGACCACAGGCTCCCATTGAAGTCAATGGGTGTCTCACCGAATGGTATCCGGAACCATCGTATTCGGTCAGTCGGACTCCCTCAATCCGATTCGGTCATAATGCTTTCTGACTGACATTGTAATCGAGCCCAAAAACTGAGATAATATTTCAATGCATTTCAGATTCAATCCTATGATGCTAACTCACCAACCCTGAACAATCAATCCCTCACATGAATGATTATTCAGTACAAGTTCCACAAATTACTTTTAACCTGGTATGGCCACACACCATGACCAAGTAAAATATGCAGTAATTTGGTGAAGAAACTAATGACATCCCTACAGCCATTTACCACTTCATTTGCACCTTTAAGTTTCACTACAACTCAAAATTGGATGAAGACCTACAGACAGAACATTCTGATGCACTAACCCATAGCAAACCATCTGTCTCTTTTAGTCATAACCTGAAACCTTGAACCCGAAGTCAGCTTTCATTTCATGGTCGTCAGTCGAATCAAAACACAAACACTTACACTTGAGCAACGCTGGGGCTCCTAAAGACACAATCAGCTGGAATCATGATATCATATAAAGTGTCATGACTAACAAATTAGACTTTCTGAGTAAATGTCAATTACCAGGTATATTATAACAAAAAGCATTGAAACTGCTAGAAATAGTTCTTTCTGCAGGGTCACCCCAAAACCTGTTGCCTTCCTCCTCTTTCCGGTCTGTCTTGTAAATCCTTATCTTCATAGGGAAAATCAATTTCTTCTGGACAATGTGTGCAGGAACTCTTAAGGTAATCCGAGTAAGTGATATACACACTTTTACATTTCACACATTTACTTTATGTTACATAGTATATGAGGCCCTATTTCCGCAGAGTGCACCTTTTCCCAGGTTCTGTGTTTTTGTAATTTTCCTTTTCCTGTAATGTATGAGTCTTGTAGAGTCCATTTTGTGAATTGAATTGCCTTTAGGTGTCGTAGTGAGTTAAGAAAGTGGATGGGTGTTCATGACGGCACTACTGAGTGCTCATGAGTTGCAGCAAAACACCATGCATGTTTATGACAGGGCCAGTCACTGTATCGTAAAAATTTTCTTTCTACACGCTCTTCCAATCTATGACCTCTATGCAGAGAGCACACATAGTGGTCACATATGTGCCAAATTCTGTCACACCAAACTACCCTTGTAGGAAATTGGCTCGCTTGCTGCCATCTAGCCTTCACATTCTCTATGCAGGCAGGGAGAGGAGCTAATGATGGAAGGGGGAGGAGCTAATGATGGAACTAATCAGTGCCATTAGGGAAAGGAGAGATTACTTAGAATCTTTGAACACTCCTGCTTGCTGTAGGTTTTGCAGCCAAAAATATGCACAGTTACTTTCCTTTTAAGTTCTACACTTGCCATTGGACAGAAACCACATGAATGATGTAAAATGTAAATGTAAATTTGATACTTGTATAGCGCACTACTCACCCGCAAGGGTCTCAAGGTGCTTGTACGAATACCGCTGTGGAACCCATCCTGGCTTTCCCTGTGAGACGTCCACTCCTGGGCACCCCCAAGGTGGAGGCCAGGCATCCTTAGCGTAGTGGGGGCCGTTGTGGAGATTAAGCAAGCTATTGCCCAGAGTTGCAGAGTGGGACTCCATGATTGGAATAGGCATCAAGGCGAGAATTATCAGGTCCGTGGAATTTTTGAGCCCAAGACCCGCCAAGGCGGGGAATTGAACCCGGGTCCCGGGCTAGACCTCTGCATCAGGGTCTGCCGCTCTAATTATTGAGCCACATTTCTCCACAGAGTTATTTAGGGGCCTATTACGATGTCGGTCGAAGTATTCTCCAATCAACACCATGGCGGAAATGGGTTCGGCCAACCTCTGGTCGGCAGTCCGACTGCGTAATTACGATGGGACCTCACATGGTGCGGTTGCATTCTCCCATTTCTCTATGGGAGCTTGTGTTATGGCCGTAAAACCGGCTGTAACACAAGCTCCCGTAGAGAAATGGGATATTGTGCTACTCCCTGCACCCCGTGGCAGGCACCTCAGGGTGCCTGCCGCAAAGTTTAGTGATCAACCGGGGGTCACCATAGGTGCCCCCTTGGCCCCCAACCAGGGGCCACAAGGGAAAGGGGGCCCTGCTACGGGCCCCAAACACAGTTTCCAACAGTGTTTCCATGTCAGAAAGGCCAGCATAGAAACCCCGCTGGAAACCATGCATCGTAATCCGGATGGCATAAACCTCTTGGTACATATGGATTACGGGCCGGTTCGGACAGGCCGCCAGGCTCCTTGAGCCCATCAGAAGCCAGCTGGAATGACCAGTCAGTTTCAATTCCAACTGGCTGTATCATAATCAGTGGGTTGCAATTGAAACCGATGACGTCGGTCGAAAAGCCTCCGACCTAAGGTCGGAGGCTTTATGACTGACATTGTAATCAGCCCCTTAAAGATTATGACAAAGGCCAGGCATACGCTCTAATATTACTAAACCACTCTGCAGCTTTCAACACTGATGCTCTTCAGAGGCTTAGAAGTAGCTGAATTGGAGGGAACTGCAAATGTCTGGTTTGTATTCATTAGGTTAAACTTGGTCCATTGTTCCATGATATCACTGGCAAGTTAGGTGGGGTACCCCAAGAGGTAAAAAACTCACCAAACCTTTTCATTATATGTATTGATTAGGCCTAATTGGAATTTAAGTTATGGAAGCCAAATCTTGTGTAACTTTTTATGTGAAATTCTTGAAATTATTCCATATGCCACATTGTGTGATTTCAAGTATTTTTGGGTAAATATCCTACCACATAGCGCAGGAATAACATGAATGAACAAATATGAGGGGGGGTCTATTGTTTGCGATAGTTGTGTCTTTGGACTACTTTTTTTATCACAAAATGCCTCTGCGCTCAAAAAAAAGAAGAATACATTTGGCACTAAACTATAGAGATAAATACCAAATATACATATTTCACTAATTTTGCTAATTTGGTGGTATTTTCTGAGATTTTGCATTAGTACTTAAAAGAAAATTACGCTAGTTTCACCCCCCAGTAGTGATCGTTCCAGTAACAGAGACGCTGTACTTATTGCTGACTTGCACTTTACTTACAAAATATTTGTTGTTGTTTTTTTATGATAACGTTGGTGCCATTTGATGAATCTACAGAAACCTGTCAGGCACTTTGCACATTTAACTTAGGCTCTTAATTTTAGATAGATTACAGATTTACAGAGTGTGGCAAAATGATTGGGTTGAATCAAAATTAGGATTTCACATTGGAATTTTTAATATCCAAAACAGAAATAAATAGATAAACCGAATAGCATAAATATACAACTTTACTTAGGAAAGGTTATTGATGATTAAGTTGAAAATCAGTTCTCAAGATATTTGCACCTAAAAATGTACCAGAAATAGTTCAAATGGTTCAACCGTGTGTATTTGGTTCAATAATACTTGAAATATTAGATCATCAGAATCAGCTAAGGACAAACGTATAATTTTAAAAATCCTGATTACCCAAGGGAACATTTTCTTCCATTATACATTTCAGGATCTACAGACTTCAGAGGAATCCAATGGCCACATCAATCAGCTTGGCTGTCTCCAAAAGAACATTTCTATAGAGGTGGTCACCAATGTAGGAGTTCACAAATGACGCAAAAAATCCTCTATCAAGAAATGTCTGTGCTATATGGGATTGGTAAAGATACCTGACGTCCAAAGCTGACAAGAGCATAACCAAGATGAACAAAATATTTCATGATAAATACAACAACATGAGCTGTGGACTTCAAAGAAAGACACAATTACAATGAAGCAAAACAACAAGAAAAGATGCACGTTTTCTGCTACCCTTTAGCAATGACAACATTTTGAATCGAGCAAGAAGGAGTTTTTGAAAACGAATGGATGACTTTATTTTCCACAATGACGTACATTCAATTAAAGGCATTTTTAGGTGTGCGACAGTTAAAATAAAGCAATTTTTTACAATAAAATAGTGAGACTTCCGTCTGAATTGGGTCTGTTGGCATGTAGGCTTTAGCATACGTTAAAAGGAAATTTCAATCACTTATGATTTGGCTTAAGCCAGGAGTGAAAACTAAAACAAATATGGACTATGCTTTAGAAAATGGTTGAGCCCCAGTCTGGGCAAGTTGAAGATACTTGCATTACTTCCTCCTAATCTGCCACATCGTCTGCAGTCACAAAATAGTGAAAGTGGAATGGTCTAAAAAAATAAGTACTACCTTATGCTCCCCCTTCAGGCCTGCCAAAGGATGGCTCTTAAGGGTCCTGGCTTTGTCCATGGATTGCAAGAAAATTCCTTTATGATAAAAGGCCTAGGCAATCACTCCTTGGTTTTGTGTTCTTAGAAAGCAAACCATTTTTGGAGATTCACCCACCTTCTTACGACTTCAAATGTTCAGGGATGACTCAGGCTTGAATTTTGAGCAGTACAGATGTGAGCCTCTTTGCCTGTTTGAGGTGCATTTCTGTAGCATATACTTAGCTACAAGGGCAGTGGAATATTTTGCAGAGAACATAGGCAATAAAAAACACAAGAATAAAATAATAAAAGTACAGACATGGAACAGGAGGCCAATACAGAAAGGGATAGTTAACCAAGTAGGTACATTTAAAATAAGTGAGTTTTCAGATTTTTACTGAAGTCCACGATACCAGTAATTCAGCAATCTACTAGAAAGCTCAATTTGATGTTTTGACTCTGCTAATTTTCAGAATTAGGCAACTTCACTCATATAGTGTAACATATACAGCACACTACACTGTTTGTCTATTGACTGGGCACCCATTACAGTGGTAATAATTACTCAACTCAATATAATTGTACTCTGCAAAAATTTCGAAAAAATACCTTAATACAAGAATATTTTATCAAAAATATCATCAACTAAAAATACGAGACAGAATAGAGGATAGGTTTATTATCTTTTTAGGTATAAAATACTGTATTTCAAATACGGTTGTAAAAAATATTGTTTACTTTAAAATATTAATAAAACCTGTTTAATTAATTTGATATGTATTCGTTATAGTACTATTAAAAGATAGTATTAATGTAATAATGTAGTGTTTTATTATAGTTCAACAATTTTAATGTGAAATAAAAAATTTTATAAATGCAATTAATTATTTTTCATTTAGTAACACGTTGTTGGGTTTGTAGGGAGTTAAGGTGAGAAGTTATTTAAAAATATCAATTGTTGTTTTTTATGTTTAATATTAATCAGTTAATACACTGATATTTAATTGATTCATTTTTTTTATAATAACTTGTTCTTTTTAATGTGAATTTAAAAGTTTTTAAATTGTTATGAGCAATTTTTAATTTAGTAGTAGGTTGTTACATTTGTAGTGGCTTAGTATGGGATGTTATTTAAAATGTAAACTATAACTTTTAATGTTTATTTTTATTTTTGTTCACAATTTATTAATTGACAATTAAATATGAAAATTATTCAATTGATTAGTTGTTATTTTAAATAGTTGCTGTTTTGTAACAATTTTTTAATTGGTTGATCTGTTAGTTTAATTAATAATTTAGGGAAATGAGTTTTATGTGTTATTTGTTTTAAGTTTAAATGTTTCATTTAAAAATTAATGTGATATTAATGAAGCTTCATTTATGTTTTCTACTATTTTAAATATTGTGTTGATATTTATTTGGTAGTATCGAGGGAAATGTATTTATTTTGAATATTTCAATTCTTTAGATTCTTTAAGTATTTTGAAATATTTTTTAAAATGTGATTTAATTTTGTTGATCTATACTGACTATATATTTATTCTATATATGGTTACATTTTTTATAATGTTTTATATTTATATGTTTTGTTTTTAAATCTTTATTTAGAATAGGAAACAGACCCCTCTCCAAAGTCCAACATTTTCCTACTACTGCTAAATATTTGGAGTGGAAATATTAAATTTGACCCCTCCAAAGTTCAACACTTGTCTTGCTGTTGCTTAGATTTTAGTTGGAATAGTAAAACTAACCCTCCCAAAGTCCACAAAATCATTATTTTTGTTAACTTTTACTTTAGGTTGGGATTATTAAATGTGACTCCTTAAAAGTCCATCACTTTCCCTTCTGTTGCTAAGAATGAAGTAGGAATAGTAGGTCATACCCTTCCAAAGCCCACAGCATTTACTACTTTTTCTTATATTGATGTGGGAATAGTAAAAGAACCTCTCCAAAGTCCAATACACTTCCTACTATTGTTCACTTTCCCCGTGTCATCGCTCATGCTAGCACTGGTGGTGGAGGTCTCTTTGGGGAATTTGATTAACCTCCACACCATCCACTGGCTGCTTTGCAGCCTCAACTTTCTCTGCTTAATGTCCAGTATTAGTGGTCTCAGTTTCTTTCTGATCTGAATCAGACATGGTGTTTGGGAAGAGGGCGAATGACCGACAAGATGTTGAAAATGCTAACTTTTCTTCCAAATGGACTCACCCCTCACTATTAATCAAATTGGAGTGAAATGAGTAAATCTAACCCCTACAAAGCCCAACACTTTACTTATTGTTGCTAGGATTTGAATGGAAATAGTGTATCTAAATCCTCCAGAGTCCAACACTTTCTCTGTGTTTGCTTATGTTGAAGTGGGACTGAAAATGAAAATCTCTCCAAAGACCAACACTTTTCCCACTGTTGCTGCAATTGGAGTGGAAATCTAACTCTTCCAAATTGTAACACTTCCCTGGTTTTGATTAAGTTGGAAAGAGTTAGTAAATCAAACCTCATCATGGTTCAACACTTTTAATACTGATGTTAGCATTATATAATTAATAGTATATCAAACCAAATCCAACACTTTCCCTGATTTTGCATATGTTGGAGTGGGAATATTATAGTTGAACCCTCCAAAGTCCAACTCTTTCCTTACTAATGTTTAGATTTGAGTGGGAATAATAAATCTCACCCCTCCAAGGTCTAACGCATTCCCTGTTTTTACTTATGTTGAAGTAGGATTAGAAACTGTAGGTCCTGCAAAGTCAAACACTTTCCCTATTATTGGTTATTTTGGAGTTAGAAGAGTAAACCTGGCTCACTTAAAGCACAACACTTTCTCTATTTACGTTTAGTTTATTTTTTATATTTTATTTATATTTTTATTTTGTTGGTTTTGTATTATTTTTATTTTCATATTTTATTTTTTTATATTTGTGTTTGTTAATTTTAATATTTTTAATATTCATGTTTTTAATGTATTTTAAATTGTTTACGTATTATTTTTATTGTTTGATAAATATATACACACACACACAAACACATATATATATGACATTAATAGCTACAGTATTATGAATGTTTATTTTCAATTACATTATTATTTTACACTTTAAAGTTCTAATTACATTGCATTAATGCTACATATGAATATTTCTGATGCTATTCTGGGCCACAATATTTTTTAAAATATTTTTGTAGCTTTTACACTCAATATTTTAGTTGACAATATTTTTGACGCAATGTTTCTGTGTCACAATTGTTTGTTGATGAAATGTTGTCATTCAACCCAATATTACTTACTTGGGATGAAAGGGTGAATTGACGCACATAATTCAAACCTGTCACCTGCAGATATCTCTACAATGGATACATTAGTCCACTGATTTGCCTTAAATTAGAAGACTAGTATGACAGCACTCCAGCCTCCCAATGGTAAAAGATATTGTGAGTTTCCCCAGACCACCAGGAGGATACTTTCGTTGAAGACTAAACATGAGATCCCCTTACATTTTTTAGGCAAGGGAAACGATTCCCATCCTATTTTAGAGAAAGAGGAAGATGGGAACCAAGGTTTAAAGAAGCCCTTTTAAAAGGGCAGGTGTTTGAACTATCATTAATCAGGTCACAAGAATTGAGATTCTAATACCCCCCAGGAAGGCTCACTAGTAAGCAATCCACAGGGATGGCTACTGTAGTGCTGAAGGATGGAAGTTCCCAGGAGCTAGGACACTCCAGTGTCTCTTATATGGGAAGTGGGTATAGATGCTAAGCTGGTGTTTCTAGAGTTCTAGGAAGTACTTCCAGGAGGTCACAGTGAACAAGGTATGGCATATGTGTGTCAGCTGGACCTTGGTAGTGAAATGACTGTCCTCACCAGAGCAGTATCTGCAGGTAGATGTCTGAAAGGTAAGGAGCATCTGTGAGAGGAGTACGACCACCCTATGATCATGGTCTCCTTGGAGTGGGATAATTTGCCCAGAGTAAGGTAAGCTGTATGACCCCACTTTCCTATAGGTTGCATACATGGTGATAAACTTCCACAGGCAGGAAGGGAACCAGTGAGTTAGATCATCTAAGCTGTCCCACTGCAGATCAGTGAGTCTACTTGTCACAAGAAAAGGCTGCAGGGTCCCAAGAGGAAAGTATGGGATAGAAGGCAGGTGTCACAATGGGACCAGTGGACCAGAGGTTCATTGTTTGACTGAAGAGGCATCAAAGGCTGGCATTAGTGGGACCACGTCTTTCAGGGAGGTGCTTCCTGCCTTGTCAGTGAGACAAGTGGCATGCAACATGCCAACGTGGCATTACAGACTGAAGCACAATAATCAAACTATTTCAAGTGACAGTTCACCTGCTTATTGGGATGTGATCTCTCTGTGAGAGGAAAATATCATACAAAAGGTAAGGAGCAGTTACTCTCACAAGGTCTGGTCACACATCCAGTAGTTCTTACTGAAAAAAGCCCTGTGTGAGTCTCTGTGCAAAAGGCACCAAGCCTCAGAATGTCCCTATTGGTAGTAAATAATCAAGACCAACAAAACTACAATAAAATACCAAAGGGAATAGAGAAAGGAACACTGACAACAGGCACTGAGTTCAGAGAAAACCAGGACCAGAGTTAAGAACTAGAACATGATTTATCATAAGGTTTGTAAAAATAGAAACAGTAAAAGCCAAAAAGGTAAGCTGCAAATAAGCAGGGAACATAGCTGGTACAAAGAATACAGGGTAAGGAGCAAGAATCTAAGATTCGGAATCCGCACACAAACAAGGGCAGGATATGGAGTGTGCAGACAGAACTAGAAGAACAGGAACATCATGTAAACATGGAAGACAGAGAAAGAAACAAAGATCCAAGTCTCAGAATCTGTTCACAAACAAGGGCAGGAAAGGGAGTGTGCAGAAAGAATAAGAATTGCAGATAAGGAGAGACAGACAAGTAGCAACAACAAGAAACAGAAAGGGGAAGGCAAAATAGCAAAGCTGGGTGAAGGAGGCAACAAAATTAGAGAAAACTGAGGTACAAGGAATCAAGAAATAAGCTTGTAATCAAAGCAGCAAGACTGAACCGGAACACACTGAAGTTCATCAGAAAATTCTGTTGTGAACCACTGCACACTTAGGGGATTATTTACAAGCCCCTTGTGCCACTGGAGCATCACTTTTTATATGGGAAAAGTGACATACCAGCGGCACAAGGGGCTTTTAAATAATCCCCTGAGTTCATAAGAATTAATTGCTGAAGGCACAGGGGGAGGATACAATGAGTGGGCCAGGTTTGAATCACAAAGCTGGTGCGGGGAATCAGGGAACCACTACTGAAGGCAAAACTACTTAGGACTGGGGAGAAAGGAAGACAATTGAAACAATTGGGAAGAAGAAAGCCAGAAACAGAGCCTAGAAGGGAGTAGAGAGTGTGAAATGTAAACAAGTCTGAGGGTGTCAGTATAACTACAGCAGCCAGTAAAAAGATGCTGACCAAAACTCCACCTCCTGGGCAAGATATGGGCATGGTTTTACAACAGATGGAACTATGTATCCTACAATGCTCTAGGATGATAAGATGAAAACTAGTACTAGAACACAATGGGGCCGATTCCGATCCGGGTCGGAAAGCACTCCGTCCGAGTCGGATCCGGAGTGTTTTCCGACCGAGCCGGACCCCTACAGTCTGACCAAGCGATACGCACGTATGCTGTCGGACTCACTTCGGTTGGACTCCCATAGAAGTCAATGGGAGCCAGTTGTACGACGCGTACATGAGCTCCCATTGACTGAATGGGTACCTCTCGAACAAGTGCGCCCCCTACAGTGGGTACACATCGGTGACATCCGCACCGTACAAGCCTATGTTGGGGAGACCCAAAGGTCTCACCCTGTGTCCGAGTCGTAGGGCTGTGGGTGTCAGGGGGTCCGACACGGACCCCCGAAGTCCGACTCCGGGAGCTTTTGCGAGCCAGACTCTCGGGCTCGCACAGGCTGTCCGGCGCGTGTATCGTACTGGCTCGGTTGTAAATCACATCCATTGCACGCCACGGTTAGCTTCCGACCGAGACGTACGGAGTGGTTCGGACCCGAAAACGACTCGGTCGGTGAATCTCATGTAGCTCGCATCGTACTTGCTCGCTCATCCAGCTGTATGAGTCGGCCGGAAAACACACGTATGGCTCGTAGTTTTTCCGTCCGGATCGCGTTCGGTGCCCTTCCAACCCGGATCGGAATCGGCCCCAATGTGTAGCAAGGTGTGCTGTGTCTTTGGGAGTGTAGTAGCATGGCCAGAGCTAAAGAGGGGACTTAACAGTGCCTAAATGAGCACCACCCAATGTCCGGTTGACAGACTCTTCACACACAGTACATGTGCTCAGCCCCTAAAAAGGTACTGTTAAAATTGGTGTCACCCATTATCTTAATCAGCTTTCCATTATGGCTTTGGTACATGGTGCAGAAAATGCACCAATGGCATGGAAGTTAACTATGATATGTGAGTCACATTGTGTGCTTACAGCACCCACATACATGACAAAAATCTAAGAGGAAAAGAAATGGAACCTCGTCAGGTCCACAAACAAAATGCACAGCCACATATATAAATTGATCCATAGTCTTCAACCAGTTTATCACCTTTTAATCTTCTTTATATCAAAATTCTTCTCCATTTGTTTAATCCCAAAGTTTTCTACTTCAATTCTCATCACATTGTTTTAAACATTGCCTTTCCAGACTTTCCACAGCAGCACAAGAGAGTTCAAAATTCCTTATATCACAGCGTCTTTAAAATCTACCCAATGCATTTCGGTATAATACCCTCCCTCAGGGGTAATTAAAATACATAAAATACAAGATATTCCAAAAGAACCCATCAGCACAATCAATAAAAGTTACACGTGATTAAAAGAAATATTAAAACTAAAAACAACTTCCTAACATTGTGCCTAATACAATGTGACTATTTCTTTCTTCATGCAAACAGGCTGGGGGTAGTGTTACCCCCGAGGAAGGGAATTATCCTGAAATGCATTAGGTAGATTTTAAAGACGCTGTGATGTATGGGATTTTGAACTTTCAAGTGTTGCTGTGGAAAGCCTGGAAAGGAAATGTTGAAAACAATGGGGCAGATTTATGAGCCCCTTGCGTCACTTTTGCGTCACTTTTCCCATGTTAAAAGTGACGCAAAAGTGGCGCAAGGGGCTCATAAATCTGCCCCAATGTGATGAAGGATTGAAGTATCATGAAAACTTTGGGATTAAACAAATGGGGAAAAATGTTGATAAAAAGAAGATTAGAAAGTGATAAATTGGTTGAAGACTTTGGATTCATTTATATATGCGGCTGTGCATTTCATTTGGGGACTTGACCAGACTCCATTTCTTTCACATTAGGAAAGCGCAAACGGACGGAGCGTGCATCAAGGTTGCATACCTTAACTCATTAATAAAAGTAGCAGTAATAATGTGGAGTGCATTCTACCATTTCTGGTTTGCAAAAATCTGAGAGTGCCTTGAGCACCATTGTGCTTAGGCTGGGCTGCAATTAAAAATCACCACAGTGACATATGGAATAGTAAAATGTATTTTTCAGGTAGGAAAACATGTTTTTGTGTATTAAAATGTCACATCTAAAGTGTGCTTTTAAAGCCCATGGGGCTAAGTATTTATTCCAGGAAAAGCTTACCCTAAATCATGGAAATAGTGTGACCCGCAGTGAATGATTACACAAATGTTGTCTCTTTGTGTAGGTTGTTGTTAGAACTAGTTTCATTGGCTTGGGTTCCCCAGTCTTTTTGCTTCTATCTCCTGAATCTTTTTTACTGTGTGTTGAACTTCGTTTTTGCTGGTGTATGTACTCTGGGCACTTTACCACTGCTGATCAGTGCTAAAGTGCAAGTGCGTACGCATTATCCCCTTTGCCTTCTTCTATGATAATATCCCTTTTGACAGCGCTTTTCAACTGTTTCCTCACACCTACAGCACAGCTCATTAATCATCAACCCACAGGAGGTAGATTTTGCGGTTCATGGTGCGGGAATTCAGTGTGCTACCTGGTTTGCTTTAGAGATACGCTTCAGGAGGTAAGCGAATGAATTCCAACCTCGTGTGGGTCACGTTTTCTATTAAACGTACACAGTTTAATAGTGAACCATTTTAACAGCATATTTTAAGGACAGTCTTAACGTAGCTAATTTCAGTGATAATAGGTCCCTTCATCCGTGACCGAAAGTTTGTCGCTTATCATTGGAAGGCTCGACATGTATAACTGGTTGCCCTGACGCTGTGGCGAACTCTGGGACCCATTTAAAACTTACCTGCAGCTCCTTGCTGTAGCTCTGGCTGCTCCTGGACCCATTTTCTCCCGCCGTCGCCTTGCTGAAATCGCGGCCGCCGAGTGGAGACAACTACACACCCCAGCCTCCCCTGCTCCGGTGGGCCAATCAGGTGACGTTATTCACGCGCCCGGAGGCGCTTTAAATTTCTGCATACCTCCGGGGGAGCGGGTGTTGCCCTGACGCTGTGGCGAACTCTGGGACCCATTTAAAACTTACCTGCAGCTCCTTGCTGTAGCTCTGGCTGCTCCTGGACCCATTTTCTCCCGCCGTCGCCTTGCTGAAATCGCGGCCGCCGAGTGGAGACAACTACACACCCCAGCCTCCCCTGCTCCGGTGGGCCAATCAGGTGACGTTATTCACGTGCCCGGAGGCGCTTTAAATTTCTGCATACCTCCGGGGGAGCGGGTGTTGCCCTGACGCTGTGGCGAACTCTGGGACCCATTTAAAACTTACCTGCAGCTCCTTGCTGTAGCTCTGGCTGCTCCTGGACCCATTTTCTCCCGCCGTCGCCTTGCTGAAATCGCGGCCGCCGAGTGGAGACAACTACACACCCCAGCCTCCCCTGCTCCGGTGGGCCAATCAGGTGACGTTATTCACGCGCCCGGAGGCGCTTTAAATTTCTGCATACCTCCCGCGTCGCGGGACAGCGCGCGGGCAGTGCCGGGCTAAGCCCGGGCAAAGGGCGGGCCCTCTGTGGCCCTCAGAGGCTCGAGGAGACTGGACTGGGCCTATTTATTTATCGATTGTGTTAAAATATTTTTTATTATTTGTATTATATTTTTCTGGTGTGCACATTCTCCTTGTGATTAGGAACCCTTCGTCACTCTCCCTCAAATATTTCATCTTCTTTTAATTTTAACATATATTTATTGTATTCTTTTGGGGTTATAGTACTTTGTTATATAAAGATGTCAGCCAAAAAACTACAGTCCGGGAGAGTAATAGGGGATAGGGTCTGTATAATGTCAAAACCCATTTCCCCTAGCAACAGATCTTCTAGTAATTTGCTACTAAAGGGTCAGTCCCTGCTGCCTCAATTTTGGGAGAAGACGGTATCTAGCAGGGGGAAAAAAGATCAGTCAGACATCCCTCCTCCTGAAGATCCCTTTCCACCGCCATCTGATAGGTCAGGAAATAATGGGGATGTTTCTTTTTATCCTAAGACTGGGCAGCAAACCAATGCGCCTGCCGTCTCTGCAGAGTTTCCCCTTGCTGACCCCATTGGAGGTCCACAATTAATGACGGACAGTAAGGGAGTTTCTCAGTTGTCAAGTATTGACCTGGAGCTCTGTGGTCGATACTTAGCTGACGGTCCTTTGAATTTACCTGAAGTGATTAAACCCCCGACTGGTGTGTCTTCCTCTGGTCTCTTTCTTTTTAGTAGTACCCCTTCTCTAAAATTGCCAGATATTTTTTCTCAGTCTAATTTTTCCATGAGTCCACTGCTTAATTTATCTGACACTGGTCATAAGGGTCTACTCGGTTATGATAAAGTGGAAAAACCGATTTCTGAATCCTTGATCGCATTGGAACATCTGCTGGCATCCATCCTACAGTTATTGAGTAAATTTGTGGGAAGTTCCGATTGCATTCTGGAATCAGTCACCCAGATACTAAAAGCTTTAGTGTTAAAAGCTCCGGAAAAGGTTCCTGATGTTGTTTCTAAAGTAAGCCCTCTGGGGCATGAGTTGGGTAGTGTGCTCTTAAATGAAAATGAAAACTCAGTTCAAAATAAGCCCCCTGTAGCTCCCATTTTACCCGTATCTAATTGCGCAAAGCTTTGCGACCTTGAAATTGAAGAAGAAATCATTGAGGTTGCTGCTCCAAATCTTGAAAGAGAACTATTTTCAATCTTTTTACCTGAATCAAAGGGATCAGGGGGGGTTGAAAAGGGAAAAATTAGAAAACAAAGAAAGAATCTAGGAAAAAAGAGGAAACCAATCCGTAGATTCAGAAAGAAAAAGCAGAAACAAATCATTTTTGAGGATTCCCAGGTCTTAGACTCTAAGTTCCAAATGACGGGAGAATTAATGTGCAAGGAGGTGGTTTCCCATTCTTCTGATATCTTAAAGCTCTCAGTCCCGGGCACAGAAATTATTTCTGATTGCCCTGGGAATGGTCCCCCATCGGATGTAGGGAGATGGGCAACTCCCCTGCCCGAGGTAGAATCGCCTGGGCGGTCTGTAGCTCTTGATCCTTTTGCCCCCGTTTTTCCTGCTTTGGATGTGGGAGAGGTACGGCCCCAGCATTTGCCCTCAAAAATTCCTGAAGTCTATGTAGATACATTTACAGTAGATTTTTTACCCTTATTTGATTCAGACTTATCCCTAAATAGAGCATGGCTACTCAAATATTTTAAGGATATTGAGAGCCTAAAACTGATTCAATCTAATGATATTGATTTAGTCTCTATATTGGGAACAGCGTCCGCTCCCTTTGTTAGGGTAAAATTCTATTCTAAACTTGTATTAAACCTTATTCTACAACAGGCCGAGAGTTTTCAGTGTAGGGGAATTGATGTTTTACCTGTTCTCCCCTTTGGGAGAAATTGTTTCCCTCCAAATAGACTTTCTCAGCAGGGCAATGGTCAAGATACTCTCTTTTCCCTATATGATGAATTAAAGATTTCTGTTTCAAAAAATACACGCCGGGTGACTCAGGTAAAGCCAGTTTCGCTTACCCAGAATATTCCCCCAAACAATGAAAATTCTCAGTGGAATTGGTTGCCTGGGGTTTTGTCTACTAAAACTTTAGACAATCCTAAGCTTTTTCAACATCTTTAGCAATAGTTTAAAAGTAATCTCTTGGAATGCTGCTGGTATTCATAATAATGCTGAGAAATTACAGTATTTATTCTCTATGAAAGCTAGCATTATTTGCCTCCAAGAGACCTGGTGTTCTAGTAGTTTATATGCAGGAAAAGACTATTTTGTCCTCGAGGCAAGGGCATTACCTTCAAAGAAAGGGCATGCAAAAGGTGGTCTTGCGTGCCTCTTGTCAAATAGATTGAAATGGAATTTTACACATTATGTTGATCCAAAGAATCTCTTTCAGGCAGTGACCCTCTGCTCGCAATCAAGTTGGGGTACCAATACTTCATTAGTAATAATAAATGTATATATTCCCCCGGATGAATGTTTTAATATTTTATTGAAGCAAGTCTTTTCATACATTAAACAGCTAAAAGAGCTAGATCCTTCCCCCATGTACTGTTAGTTGGCGATTTTAATTGTAAGGTTTCCAACACTAGTTTAGAGTTATTCAGAAATAAATGTAAAGAAGAAGCCTACCTTATCCCTCAGATTCTCTTCCCTAATAAAATTAAAACTAATAAAAGAGGGAAGTTGTTATTGGAAGAACTTTCTGCAACTGAGGGGATAATAGTGAATGGTAGGCTTCCCTCCGATTTTCCTGCTAACTATACTCATAGATCCCCCTTCAGTCAGTCAATCTTGGATTATGTAATTATTGACTATGATGTCTTTTCTCTAGTAAAAGATCTGGTAGTCTTACCGACATTATTTAGTGATCACAACGTGATCACTATAGATTTGTCTTTATTTTTTCCAAATTCTGACTCATGGCATCTTAATAGCGATATATTTAATTTTCATAAGAATACTGGAAGATGTTTCTGGAATTTTAAAGCCAGGAAGGGTCTGAAGTGTATTTTAGGAAAAACTATCCTAGAATTGATCTATTGGCAGGGTTCTGAACTGACTCATTTCGAGGATTTTATGAAGGAGGTTATTCGAGTTGCTAATAGATCCTCCTTTTCCAAAAAGAGGAGCTTTGTTCCCAGTTCGCTGATCCCTTTAAATAAGGCAATAAACAGGTTAGTGCGGGAACAATTTCTGTGTAGATCTACTGAATTAAAAAACAAAATATATTTGTTAAAAAGAAGGAGAAGTCGCATCAAGAAGAAACTTAAAAAGGAAAAAGAGGATTCTCTTTGGATCAGATTAAGGGAGGCGGTTGTTCATGGCAATACTAGAAAATTTTGGTCTCTCATCGGAGAGGGTTGTGGAGCTAGAGTCAGCCCTCATCCTATTCCTATTGCCGAATCATTATGGGTGTCGTTTATCTCCGCCCTTTATGCTGGGAATGGCGTAACATTTGAAGGTGAGTGCTCCTTAGAAGCTCCGAGAGATATTGAGCTTTCTATTGAAGCCCCTTCAGAGAAAATCATTGAAATGGCTATTAAGGATATGCGTTCCTCTGGAGCTATGGGGCCCGATGAACTTCCCATTTCGATACTAAAGTTAGATCCTGTTCTATGGAGTAAAATCCTCTTTCCTTTATTTAGTGCTTGCTTTTCAAGTAAGACTGTGCCATCCTCTTGGAAGGGGAGCATTTTGGTGCCCCTGTTCAAGAAGGGCGATAGGAATAATCCAATGAACTATCGTCAGATAGCTCTCCTTGATGCTATTGGAAAAGTCTTTTCCAAATGCCTTCTAGCTTTAATCACTGATTGGGTCGAGGCGAATCAGATTTTGCCTCTTGAACAAACGGGCTTCCGCAAAGGGCATAGTACTTTGGATAACCTTACAGCCCTGCAGGTTATCCTGGACAAATACGTAAGAGTTCGGGGTGGAGGAGTCTATGCGGCTTTTATTGATTTCTCTACAGCATTCGACAAAGTGGATCGTCCTCTGCTGTGGAGAAAGCTAGCTATATTAGGTATGCCCCCTCTTCTATTAGACCTAGTACGATCTCTACATTCGGACACTTGGTGTCGAGTGTTACAGGGTGGAGAATGGGGACTCTCGTGTGCTATTCCCTCCACTAATGGTTTAAAACAAGGTTGTCTTCTGGCTCCTCTGTTGTTCTCCCTGTATATTGCTGATCTTCCAAACTCGCTCGCATCTTGTGTTGGTATAGCCCCGGTAGTGGGGGGTTATACTATAGCCTGCCTTTTATATGCTGACGATATTTTAATTTTAGATTTAACTCCTAAAGGCTTAGCTAATCGTCTGCAGGCTTTACATGATTTTGCTGAGTCCCACTTTTTGAAGATAAATGCCTCAAAAAGTAAAATTATGTGCATCACAGGGAGGAAAAAATCCAAATCTGAGAATTATGGTTGGTCAGTAGGTGGGCAGAAATTAGAAGTGGTTAAATCATATACCTTTTTAGGAAGAATTGTTTCAGCAAACCTGAGCGAGAGGCAACACATTGATAACAACTCTCGTAAAGCCCTGTCTCAAGGCAAAAGCTTGAGTTCTCTTTATTCCGCTACAGGGAGAAGACATTTTGCTCTTTTATTAGAGGTTTATAAGGCAAAAATCCCCTCAACCCTCCTATACGGAATAGAATTGATGGATTTAAAACACTGGGGCTTCCTTCATATGATTGAAGGAAAATTATTAAGGTCTTTAACCACCCTGAATTCTGCTTGCTCTACAGCTGCTCTTAGACTAGAATTTGGTCTGCGTAGCAGTTGGGTACAGGGCCTGTCTGCATTAGTACGTTGGGTCGCCAGCCTTGCCAGAGGAGAAATGGGGACTTTGAGATCCCTTCTCAAGAGAGAATTATTGGGAAGTTTTAAAGAGCACTCTCAAATTGTTAAGAATTTCAGAAAGGCAGTGGCACTTCTTGAATTAGATGAGAGTTCTATTTTTATTATTTCTTCTTCCCAACTAAAATCTCTTTTGAAGCAGGCTTCCTGGTCTCTTTGCTTCAGGAGGGATAAAGAATCCATGATAGCTAAGAAGCGAAGTGCCCTACTGTGTAATACTTACTCTAGGAAGTTTGTTCAACCTTATGTATTTTGGAATTTAACACATGGTATTCCGAGATTTTGGTTTCTTTTGAGGCAAGATTTATTGCCGCTTAATTCCCTCTTGGCTAAATGGTATGGGTCTTCCCCCCTATGTAATCTCTGTAATATGTCAGCACAGGATCGTACTCATGTATTGTTTATTTGTCCTGCTTTACGTTTACTTCGTTTAAGGTGGTTAAAATCAATTTGTCTACAATTAGGAATCCTCGATGCGAATTCCTTTTTAAAAGCTTTATATACCCCTCCCAATGAAATGTTTTGCTTCAATATTTTTAACTTTTTTAAAGGTTTTTTAGATATTTATTGATGAAATGAGGAGGATTGTGTCATAGTATGCCCTTTTTGATGGAGAATGTTGTAATTGTTTATTTTTTCTTTTTATGATGGAATATGTATATGTATTTTGTGTATTTTGTTTGTGTGGCCCTCTTTGTAGTGCCAAAACATAATAAATAAATTGAATTGAATTGCAAGTGCTCCCTGTGTAAATTTCGATTATGATTGGTTATTCATGAACAGCATTTTAGGTTTACTGGTAAGTCCCTAGTCAAGTGCACTGTGTGTGCCCAGGGCCTATAAATTAAATGCTACTAGTGGACCTGCAGCATTGGTAGTGCCACGCATGAGTAGCCCCGTAAATTAGTCTTCTGACCTGCCCTTGCAGTGTCTGTTAGTGCTGTTTAAAACTGCCATGTAGACCTGACAAGTACACCCTCTTGCCAGGCCCAAGCCTACCCTTTTCCTACATGTAAGGCACCCCTAAAGTAGGCCTAAATTACCCCCATGGGAAGGGTGCAGTGTATGTGAAAGGTAGGACACCTACTGGTGCATTTTACATGTCCCGATAGTGAAATGATGCCAATTCTGTTTTTCACTATTGCAGGGACTATCTCTCCCATAAGTTATCATTGGAGATGCCTTGTAACATCTTACAAGTGTAACTTTCAATTGGGAAAAGTTTGAGACTTGGAATTTCGGTTCCCTGAACTGATGATTTAAAAATAAATCTTTTAGTAGAGGTGCTTTTTAGGTCGAGCCTGGGCAGCGCTTGCGCTGCGAAGGCATGCTGTATTCAGGTATGGACTTGAAGCTCCGCCCATTTTCCACCCATCTTTTCAATTGGCTCCTGTTACTGTCCTTTCTAAATTGTTGCTTTTGATTCATGAATAGGCTTTGTAGTCCCTCCTTAGTACCTCCTTGTCTGCATTCGTAACCTCCCATAAGGACTGGGCTTTTTCCTTGTGTTTTTACTGGGTCTGTTTTATCTACAGTCTGTGACCACTATTTTCTTTAATGTCTTTAATCTAGCTGCTGTTGCAGGCATCACAGGCTCTCCCTAACTCACCCTGTTTTTATGACAGTGCGGCGCCCGATCATGGACGCTGTGTTTTATATTTGAACAATGCTCCCTGCACATCAAGGAACTTCTGCACGTGCTATGCTGCTTAACAAATGCTTTTATTTAGTAAAAGCGCCCCATACTGCGCTTGCTCTTTTAATGTTGGCTGCAACTTTCTTTAGATGAGCCGCGTCTTAAAGAAAGGGGCGTGGCTGACATTAAAGTGAAAGCACTGAAAGTGCTCCCTGTGTAAATTTCGATTATGATTAGTTATCCATGATTGGCATATTAGATTTAGTGGTAAGTCCCTAGTAAAGTGCACTGTGTGTGTCCAAGGCCTGTAAATCAAATGCTACTAGTGGACCTGCAGCATTGGTTGTGCCACGTACGATTAGGCCCGTAAATTTGTCTTCTGACCTGCCCTTCCAGTGTCTGTGAGTGCAGTTTTAAACTGCCATGTCGACCTGACAAGTACACCCTCTTGCCAGGCCCAAGCCTTCCCTTTTCTTACATGTAAGACACCCCTAAAGTAGGCCTAAGGTAGCCCCATGGGAAGGGTGCAGTGTATGTGAAAGGTAGGACACCTACTGGTGTATTTTACATGTCCCGATAGTGAAATGATGCCAATTATGTTTTTCACTATTGCAAGGACTATCTCTCCCATAAGTTATCATTGGAGATGCCTTGTAACATCTTACAAGTGAAACTTTCAATTGGGAAAAGTTAGAGACTTGGAATTTGGGCTCCCTGAACTGAGGATTTAAAAATACATCTTTTAGTAGAGGTGCTTCTTAGGTCGAGCCTGGGCAGGACATGCGTTGCGAAGGCATGCTGTATTCAGATATGGACTTGAAGCTCTGCCCATTTTCCACCCATCTTTTCAATTGGCTTCTGTTACTGTCCTTTCTAAATTGTTGCTTTTGATTCATGAATAGGCTTAGTAGTCCCTCCTTAGTACCCCCTTGTCTGCATTCGTAACCTCCCATGAGGTCTGTTTTATCTACAGTCTGATTCTTTGAACAATGCTCCCTGCACTGCGCGGCACTTCTGCATGCGCTATGCTGCTTAACAAATGCTTTTATTTAGTGAAAGGGCCCCATACTGCGCTTGCTCTTTACTGTTGGCTGCAACTTTCTTTAGATGAGCCGCGTCGTAAAGAGAGGGGCGTGGCCGACATTAAAGTGAAAGCGCTGCATGGGGCGCTTTTACAAAAAAAAACATTTGTTTGTCAACTTGCCAAACAAATGCTTTTTTCGTGTAAAAGCACCCCATACCACGCTTTCACTTTAATGGCGACTCGCACCTTTCTTTAAACGAGCTGTGTGTTAAGAAAGCAGAGTGGCCACTATTAAAGAGAAAGCATGGCATGGGTCAATTTTGCAAAAAAGAAATTATTTTTTAAACTTAAACAAATTCTTTTGTTTGTAAAAGCACCCCATGCCGCCCATTAAAGTGGAAGTGGGGAGCTTTTACCGATAAGCATTTATAATGTAATATGTCTCGCATTTGCGAGCGTTTCAGCTATTGGCATTGTAAATGATGATACCTTTTATTTATGTTTTATAAATCAAAACATAAATAAAAGGTATTGTCATTTATAATGCCAATAGCTCAAACTCGTGTAAATGCGAGACCTATTGCATTGCAAATGCTTGTCAAATTGTGTTTGAAAATGCCATTTTAGCCGTCTAGATCCCCGCAATCCTATATTATCTGCAATGCGTAAAACATGGCAAAGGACACACCGTATTTTAGGCTTTAATCCACGTTTACATGTAAAAGCTACAATATTGAATAACTCTGGAATACAGTTAAAGGCAAAACTCTCTCCTGGCCCCAGTGGGAGTCAGCTGGCATCCTTACCTTAGATCAAATTCTTCATAATGGAGATCACAAACCTTTTTCACAATTGGTGGATCAGTTTTATCTTCCCCTACTACAAACAGATAATGATTTACAGCTCAGTAACTCTCTTACTACGGCTTTAGGCCCAAAACCCTGGATATTGCAAATCTCACCAATAGTATTTTATTTCCACACCTGGGGGAGACATAAAGGGGTCATAGCCAATTTGTATAAAACACTCACAACACAATTATTTTCTCATCCTCTATCCCGTGATCTTCGTTCTAAGTGGCAATCACGTCTAGGGCTTTCCTATAAAGATGGACAATGGGTGACTTTATTGGAAAACTTAGATAAAGGTGCCCGGGAAGCTCGTATAAAATGTTGTTTATTTAAAATACTTCATGACTGGCATTGGTCACTGGTAGAATTACATAAAGCGGGCCTATTATCACATACTAATTGTTGGAGATGTAATGTCTCTGGTTTCAACATAGTCCACATCATATGTAAATGCACCATGGTTAAACATTATTGGTCCTATATAGGTCAGAACTGTTCCTTTACAGTTACCACTCTCACCAGCAACTATTTTAATGCATGAATTACGAGATTCCCCTACCCTTTCCAAACTGCAATGTCGTCTTGTACTTACCGCATCGGCTACTGCTAAAATTTGTATATTAATGCAATGGAAATCCCCATCTCCACCATCCCAAGAGAATTGGTTAGCATCAATGATCCAAGTTGCCTCACATGAGAGAGTCATATATAATATTCAAGACCAAACTGAATTGTTCTTACAAGTATGGGATCCTCTCTTACATGTAGAAGATGTCTCCGCAACTACTTCCACTTCTTAAGTTACTTTGGCCAGCTCAAAGAATTGATATTTAATTAATTTCTTTTCTTTTCTTTTTCTTTCATTACTCTGCCTACTTATGGCATCTTTGTAGTTCATAGACTGGTACTTTAAATACATTTTATTCAGTTAGTACATATATCCATATTATTCTCATACTTATCACTGGAGTGATCCTGTATTTTCAATAGTGATTTACCTTTTAGTAATTCAATTGAATTTACTTAATGAGATGTGTAATTAATGTTTTACCAAATTCATATTGTATTACCTTCAGCTTTTAATGATTTGTTGACAATTTATTGGCTTAACATTTTAGTATTTCATATCCAATATTTAATATTTAATGGTCATTGTATTAATTTTACTTGCTATAATAAGTTCTACTCCCAATTATCCCCTTTTTCTGCTATTCTATGAATTTTGATGTATGTGTTTTTCTATTTATAACTGTATTCATCAATATTTCTCTTTTAAAAAATGTTTTAGAATTTTCAATTTTATCATATATTTCTTGTATTGTATTTATGAAATGCTACTAAAAAATTATAACACAAAAAGAAAATGCCATTTTAGAAAATGGGCATTTTCTTGCTTTACAATCTTGTGCCTCTGCCTGCCAGTGGAATCAATGTCTAGTTCAGACTGACAGCTGGGTTGTTTGTGCATTCACTCTAGACAGTCACACAAAGTGAGCTGAGGCGTGCCCTGCATATCCTAATGGCCCATCACCAGGTAGATGTGGTGAGAGGAGTTGTCACTGACACACAAATAGGGCTCTGCCTGGCCTCTCACAATGCTGTCTCCATCCCCCTGTTGTGTCTGGAGCAAGGCAGGCTCTTGTGGAAAACAAAGACTTTTCTTTGACGTATGCCTAGTTCAAAGGCTAAAAGGGGTATAAGTATTGGACCTACAACCCCTCATCTTTAGAACACATCTGGACTAAGGCGTCCGCCAAGTAGAAGAGCTGAAGAGCTGTCAGGAGGAGTACTGCCCCTTTGCTGTATGTTGCTTTGCTGGGCTGGCCTGCAGTTGCTGCTTCTGTCTGTGGGCAGAGAAAGAACTGGACTTTGCTTTCTTGTATCCTGCTTTTCCAAGGTACTCCTAGGGTTTGTGTGTGCTTGCAGTCTCAGGGCCACCAAAGACTTCATCTGCAGCATCTCTAAGCTCCACTGCTCGGAGTTATGACTTGCCAAGTGGTGCAAATTCCAGTTCAGTTTTGAGCCTTGGAGGTGGTTTTGCTGCTTCAAGACTTGAAACTCCATGCATCGCCCTTCCAGTGGCGTTTTTCCCGGTACAAGCTTTTGTGTGGTTGAAAAACCAACATAATGCTGCGGTGCAGCTGAAAAAGTTGACGCAGCGCCTGTGCATGACCCGTAAAACTGCCACAGTTCAAGTCCAGATCACCGAGTCTCCGACATCGGAGACCCCCTTTCCGACTTCGCCGCATGCCCTGCTATGCAGCTTAAGCAATCTAAGCATAACCTCCCTGCCGGAGTGGAAATCGGCGCAGCACCTGTTTCACTGCCACATTGACCCACAGCTCCTGGATTTTCTCATGCATCGCCCCTGTGCACCAAGTTTCCAATGCATCACCTCACCGAAAGGAGTCATCTCTGGAACTCTTTCACTTATAGCTGACAAGTGCGAGCAGAGAAAACAACAACTGCACCTCTGTTTTATAGATCTAAAGGCTGCATTGGACAGTGTGTATCATCACCTCTATGGGAAAAGCTGAAAGCTTGGAATATTCCTGAGAGAATATTAAGAGGAAAATTGTTACTTTAATCCCATACATGGATGAGAACAAAGTTGGTAGACGGCGCAAGAATATCTAGAAAGGTGACTACAAACAAACGTTTAAAACAAGGATGAGTGCTGGCTCCTCACCTCTTTAATTTGTTTATGTCGACCTTGCCCTTGGCCCATCGGCTTAACAAGATCAACTCTAATCCACCGCAACTGGGAAAGTCATCATTATCACATCTCTCATATGCAGGTGACTATCGACTTAAGGTAAGAAATATCGTTTTTAAAAATATCCAAGTGATTAATAACGTTTGCAAAAATATAGTTGTTAAAAAAAATCGTTTTTTATTATTGTTATGTATTTTAGTATATATTATATATGTATGTGATGTTTTTTTTTGTATAAGATTTGTTTGTATGTTTAAAATATGTGTTACATTTTTAGTAGTTATTATTATTTTTTATTTGAATTTTTCACTTTTAGGGGCCCATTACGATGACGGACGGAAGGCCATCCGTGCTGGTGGTGGAAAACCGTCATGTTTTCTGCCTCAGGTACGGTCATTGCGACCAACAAATCCCATTGGACCCACAGAGGCTATTTACCATCTGCCACAGCCTGTCAGGCTCCGGATATTATTTGCGTATGCAAGGGTGGTGGACGGAGCCAACAGGGCAGAACCGGCGTGCGGAAAAACGTTCCGTCGCCAAGCAGATCACGATGTTGCAGACAGCCCTTCCCACCGCCGCATAAAAACCAGCATGTCGCAGATGGTGGAAATACAACTATGGAGAGGAAGAGCCGAAACAGAAGCCATCTAAATCCCAGGAGCCACCATGGATCTGGCGCAACAGGCCTTCCCGCTGCACCACCTGCTGCACCTCTGGCAGACAAGACGCCGCCGCATCAAACAACGAGGTACGTACCAAACATTACCCTGCATGCAACCCATGAGCAACAACTACAACTCCCAGCAAGCGTGGCGGCACCACGATGTTCGTGGCAACCTGCCAAATGCAAAGTGCGATGCCCACCCAATCCCTATGAGTGACCCTCGGTGTCCCTGAAAGCAATTGGGGCCAATTACAAGCCTCGCAGTTGTAGAGCACGCACACTGCAACACCTAAACATGTACGCCGAAGGCACCCATTGGCTGATGGCTCATCTGCATAGTGTGTGCCACACCCTGGCGGCCCGGAAGCTGCGACCGCAAACCTGCAACATTCAAGTAGGACCAATGCGTGTCATCGCAGCGAATGCCAGCTACCGCGCATGCGAACACATATTGCATTCGCAGTGGCGCCAATTACACCACACATCACAACGCATTTGCCCAAAGTGACTGGTGCACACAATGTGTAATGTTGTGGGGCCCGAGGCACCCATGCATATAAACTAACCACACAGACACAGTACTTGTATAGGAGAACTGGCCCAGTTCATCTTCAGTGAAGAGGACCGCCATCCAATCCAGTAATATGAAGGAACAGATCTGCTCCTCGCACCACGAGGTTGCAAGGTGCATCCCATCGCAACCTGGGAGAGGTTTGATGTGGGCATTGCACAGGAGCCATTGCGCAAAAGCACAGGTGCAGCTGTCAGCCTGCCTGACACATTGAAAGGCATCCCATAAACGTGCCTCTCCAAAGCAGTCTTGCACATGGACCAACAAAGGAGTCACCCACAGCTAACTCTGGGGGAAAGAGCGTTTGGCGTGGCGGCTGCCCGACTTTGGAACCGTCTTCCTTTAGAAATTAGGAGAATACAGGACCAAAGGACGTTCTGCAAGAAAGTCAAGACGTGGCTCTTCCCCAAAGTATGATCCTCTGGCCCTGTTCGGTAACCTCCATATCAGTTTCCTTTTCCCAATGTCATAGCACAAGGATACGCTGTGATAAATACAGACAGAAAACATTTATTTTCTTTGTCTGTATTTAAATGTGGAAAAAAAAGGAAATTGGGTTGTTTTTTGAGTAATTCAAAATAATGTCTGCCATGACTGCCAGGCCAATTGCTGTGTGGATTGATAGGTAAGGGGGATAAAAAAGAAAGGAATTTTAGTAAAGAGGTTTTAACATCAATAGATATGCACAAAGTTGATAGTGAAATATGCATATTTTCTTATCAGTGCATAGATTTATCTTCTTTGGGGGTTTACAACATTGAAACCTAGTAGGCATTCCAGCATGAGTGCATATTTACCGGTTAAATAAATGTGGAAATATACTAATTTCAGCTTCATTTTTCCACAAAACCCAAAACAAAAATATGGATAAATACAGATGGAAATGTCCAAAAAATAAATACCATAAAACCGGGAGCCCTACTCATGATCAAGGTCAGCAAAGGATGTGTTTGAAAGGCAGACATCCATGGCACATCTTCTGCAGGAAAAGACGGGCTGCACGCAGGTGAAATATGCATGGTGGAATGTTAGCCTATAACTGATGCCCAGCACAGCCAGGGGGACACATCCAAGGAGAAGCTGCATGCGAACACTGTACACTTGCAACTGACCGGGCTCAGCCTGGCCCACTGGACGGTCAGTCATGGCGTGAGAGCAATCGCAGAACCAGCACTCAGCTGTACAGCCAAACTTATGATCAGAAAGCGCGAAATGCAGTATGCTAATTGGAGGACTGACACCCGGAGGTACTCCTGGTAAAGCATGGAAGGAAGGGAGAAGACCAGAGCCCACAAGTCTGATAAAATGTGTGCAACGGCCTTCAGTATCAGACGCTATCAATACTCTGTGTCTCACTTCACCACGAAAATAGTGGGCGAGCCGTGTTCAGAACTGGCTGAATCATGCGGGACGGTCAAGACACCTGGTATCCGAAGGTGTTTGGGCTGGTGTGGGAGCGACTACTTGTCCAAACAGAGGCCCATTGTGCATGCACACTCATGGTAGTATGCTTTCGCTGTGGGAATGTGAGGCCACAATCACTTATGGGGGAGGTATCAGAAAATTGGCACAGAAAGGACACATTGTGAAACTGTCACCATATGCGTAATGCCTGGCCTGTGCACGCAGGAGGGGCCATGCAGATCTTCCTCACCTGAACTGACCAGGGACTATGCATCATAGGCTTCACCTTCTGGGGGGGAGCTGGCTGGGCTCGTCCATGGCACGGTCACCTTCTGTTTGCTATCGAATCACCTTTTGGAGTTTGTCAGCATGATTTGCACACAGCACAACTCAGCTGTTCATGTTTGCCACATTTGAATTGAGGTGACATGACTTTTGCCTTGGCTTTGCTAGGCATTCATGTCAAAATGTCATCAGTTGTACATGGTGTTGATGTACATACAGGGCTTTCAGTGGTCCGGTTCTCACTGGTGGTGTTCACCATCCCTTTTTCTGAGTGTGCCTTGGTACGGGTCTCTTTTGTGTTCTGTTTTGTGCCCAGCTAGAGGCAGTCCGCCCTTTCTCTTGGAATGCATAGCTAGCAGGCACATCGATGTGCACATGGTCACACTCCTCACTTCTCACTGGTGGAGTAGTTACGGCATGACGTCATGTCAGGTGAGCGTTGTGGGGAAGTGAAATCCTTTGTGGATTAATTTTGTCTCAGGAAATCAATCCTTTGGAGGCTCATGAGCAGCATCATGCTCGTGGTGTCATCGGGGTTTTAAGTGGAAGATTTTCCAACGTGCAAGCCATAGTTGCAGCTTCATTATCTTATGCAACTGACAGACATTGCCAAGGCCAGTAGTCCAGAGTTGTAGTATGTATCATGTTCCGTGTTGTCTCGTGAATCTGGGTGCAATGGCAGTGACAGGAACATGCTAGTGGGGTAGCCCAATCTGCTAAATCCAGATTAATGTCTGAGGTTTTTGGGACATGCCCTTAATTATATTGTTCTGACTCCTTTGAGGGACACCCCCATTTTTTCATCCCACGTAAAGCCCTGGGTACCTACATTGTTCGTTAGCAATGTGACTTGGCTTAAGGGCCAATTTCATATGTGTCGATGTCGAATTTCTGAGGACATGTCCTCTGGTACTGACTTGTTTCTCATCCAATTCAGTTAATGCTTGGACATTTCTGTCTTTTATATGTGTATCTGACTTCTCTGCCGCCACTTCAAGCTTTGTGTTGTGCTTTTTGTGCTTGCCTCCTGTTGTTTTGCGATGTTTGACAGAGTTTCCATGCATGTGTTGTGTTGATCCAAGTTTTTCTGCATTGAGGCAATGGGACTTACACATTGGCTTTTTCTGGTTGCGTTCTTGTATTCTGCTTTTCCGTTACATGTTCCTTCATCAGTGACACTGTGAATCATGTGGCCTCTGGATGGATTTCTCTGTATGTGCACGGCCTAGTAACTGATGGGGGTTTCCAGAGTTGGCTATGAAGTGCTGGATGTGGAGGCCATTTTGCTCCATGCTGTTTGGGAGGGGAGACTGAGGGCTATGTGGGAGTTGGGGTGTTGCTGTCAGGGCTCAACATCCCCCTCCCCAGTGAGATGGCTAGCTACCTGTTGGGAGGCACAGTTGACGGTGTTAGCTGCCACATGGCTGTGGGGTGGGGAGGGTGAGCCATGCTGTTCGGGAGGGAGGCCAGGGTGCATGAGCTGACCACCTCCCTGTGAGGTTGCACTGATTGAGGAAATGCTGTCCTTGTGACTCATTCATATTGTAGGCGTGCATTCCACATGAGTTTGATGTGGGCAGGCGATTGGGGCTCACTTGTTGTGCACAACGGTGGAATGTAGTGTGATGTGATCATTTTGTTGGGACTTACCAGCCTCCAGTCCCCCCTCAATTCCTGTGAGACTCTATAGATGCATTATGGCAGGCACCTTCTCCTCGCATTCGGTGAAGGTTGGTGGTGGAATGGGAAGGCCACCACCAGTACTCTGTGCCACCGTGTGATTTCTCTGTGCCGGATGCTTGTCCCGGCCCTTGGGGTCGCCCCACCACTTCCTGATATCACACACAGAGCGTAAGGGGGTCCCTACAGCCTTGACTTTGCTCTGGATCCTTTCCCACATCTGATTCTTGCGTGCAAGTGGGGTGTGTTGGACCAGGTGCCCGGACAAATGTGGTTCTGCCCTGATTGTCTCAGCTACCATCACTTTCAACTCTGAGTCGGTGAAGTTGGGCATTTTCTTGGGGGGCATGGTGCACATGAATGAGGGGTGCAGGGTGCAAGGTAATGGTGGAGATATGTGTAGTGTGTGAGGTGTGTGGGTTTAAGTGGTGTTGTGTGGAGATAAGTGGGTGTGATGTTGTGCAGTATGAGTCAATGGTGTCCTGTCTCTTTGTCTTGGCTTGTGGTGTGCAGAGGATGCTGGTCCAGGTAGGAGTTTGTTTTCATCTGTGGTATATGGGTGTGTCCACATGGGTGATGACCTCCAGATGTCTCTTCCATGCTACGCATGGCTTTCCCTACCAGGAGGTTTGTGTGTTGTGATTGAGGGCGGCAGGGAGTACAGGCACACTTCAGTGTTGTTGTGGGGTTGGTTCTGCCCGCCATTCATGTGGCCTGTGTGCGTGCGTGGCTTCAGATGGCAGTGGTCAGTCCGCCAGCTCCGCATTCTCGTCATAATTGGCCGTGCTGTCATGCTGCAGCAGGAGTGACCTTTTCGAGCCGTTGTACAGCTTTCGGATTTGCAGTTTTTGCGACCATGGTGGACGGTGTTTTGTGCAATCCATTCGCCGCGGTCTGATTTTGCGCACATTGCATCGTGATTTGACCGACGGAAATGCCACGGGTCATGCGGGGGATTTTTCCCGATGCCATGGCGGTCGGAGTGCTTTTCTGTCCGTCATCATAATGGGCCCCATAGTACCGTAGAGGGTTGTGGGTTTATAGGGGAATAGGGTGGGAAGTAATTTAATTATATTAGATTTATTTTTATTTTTTAATTTGAATTTTGTGTTTTTAGTGCTGTAGCGAGTTGTGGGTTTATAGGGGAATAGGGTGGGAAGTAATTTAATGATATAAAATGTATTAATATTTTACATTTTATTTTTGCATTGTTTAGTTCCATAGCGGGTTGTGGGTTTATAGGGGAATAGGGTGGGAAGTAATTTATCTATATTAAGGTGCCGATTCCGATCCGTCAAAAAAAATAACCGTCCGACTCGCATCCGTATTTTTTTAAGTACGAATTTTACAAATCCCGTACAAACGGCGAAGTACGATTCGTACGTGAAAAATCCATACGAATGACTTCGGGAAAAGTCTACGAGACGTCCCCGGACATTTTTACATACAAATTGTAAAAGTGAAGTCCGAGCGCGCAAGTACGATCCGTACCGGCCGTCCGAAACCACAAGCGCATGGGAAAGGCTCCGTACGGATCGAACGCCGTACCACTTGTATCCTGGTAAACTTGTGCCCGGGATACGAGTCGTACAGCCCCCCTCCCCCCACATGTCTGCCTCGTACATCCCCATGTCCGCACTATACCCCAGCCCCGTATGTCTACGCACCGTACCCCACCACCGTACCCCAGCCCCGTACATGTACGCACCGTACCCCACCACCCTACCCCAGCCCCTAACTTGTACGCACCGTACCCCACCACCGTCCCCCAGCCCCTTACTTGTATGCACCGTACCCCGCCACCGTACCCCAGCCGCGTACTTGGACACACCGTACCCCACCACCGTACCCCAGCCCCGTACATGTATGTACCATACCCCACCACCCTACCCCAGCCCCTTACTTGTACGCACCGTACCCCAACACCGTCCCCAGCCCCATACTTGTACGCACCATACCCCACCACCATAACCCAGCCCCATACATGTACACAAAGTACCCCACCACCCTACCCCAGCCCCTTACTTGTACGCACCATACCCCAACACCGTCCCCCAGTCACATACATGTACACACCGTACCCCGCCACCGTACCCCAGCCGCGTATTTGGACGCACCGTACCCCACCACCGTACCCCAGCCCCGTACATGTAAGCACCGTACCCTAGCACCCTACCCCAGCCCCTTACTTGTACGCACCGTACCCCAACACCGACACCAGACCCATACTTTTTTGCACCATACCCCACCACCGTACCCCAGCCCCGTACATGTACGCACCGTACCCCACCACCCTACCCCAGCCCCTTACTTGTAAGCACCGTACCCCAACACCGTCCCCCAGCCTAAAACTTGTACGCACCGTACCCCAACACCTTACCCCAGCCGCGTACTTGGATGCACCGTACCCCACCACCGTACCCCAGCCGCGTACTTGGACGCACCGTACCCCACCATCGTACCACAGCATCCCGTATGTACGAACCGTACAACAACATTGCATATGTGAGCACTGTGCAACAACATTGCGTATGTACGCACGTTACATACGCTAAAACGACTCGTACAGAACCAGGACACTGCAAAACAGAACAAGAAGGGTCAATTCGAATTGCTCAACACCCCAAAACACATCTACAGTACTAAAAACATCTAAAATACTGACCTGGCACATCCAAACAGGCAAACAGAGGCCCAAACTCCCAACCACCTCTTATAACACACCCACCAAAATTTCAAACCCAGCCACACCCACAAATGGACAAATAAAAAGGGCCCACACTCACAAACCATGAGCCTTTGCAACAGACCCACTGCTGACAGACACCACACACAAACAACAGCACCCATACACCTTAACTTACACACCATCACACAACCTCCTTCACACATACCCCCTCTACACATTCATACACACACCTACACATTCACACCCACACACCCACAAGCGTCCACACCCACACCCCACACCATGCCCACAGAGAAGAATCCAAAGTTCACAAGGGAGGAGCTGGACATCCTTGTCAACAAAGTCATCAGAGTCGAGCCACAGCTCTTTGGGACATTGCTCAGACAGACCAGCATAGCTGAAAAATCACACCTGTGGCAGAGGATCGTCGATCGGGTGAATGCTGTTGCGCCCATCAGAAGGACCAGGAATGAATGCCAAGCCAGGTGGTACGATCTGCGCAGGGCAGTCAAGCGCAAAATGAACGAGGACTACGCCCAGAGTAACATCACAGGAGGTGGGCTGCCCCACAGACCGGTACATTACCATCCCTGGGAGGAGAAGGTGATGGCCCTGCTTCCGCCGGTGGGAGTACACGGAGCCGAAGGAGTTGCTGAGCCTGGTGAGTACACAAACAACTTACGTAACATGGGGGTACTGGCATCCACACCCCAACTACAACAAATGCACACACCTACCCCCAAGCCCTCACCGGACACAACCACACTCAAAAACAACGCTCATGCCACTAACATGTGTATGCCCCATTCACAAAGCAAGGCCATGTCATGTCCCAGCCTACACAAACCACAAACCCAAGACTGGATGTCCGGGATGCTGGGAGGGTGGGGATCACTAAACATATTGTACAACTCAGAAACAAACACCATTGCCCTCAGCCCATATGGCCCAGATACATACCCATGCTCAATGCGCAACGCACAGGGACTGGCAAAGTACTGACAAGGTAGCTGACACTTAGCCCTGCTGTAGGCAGCACAAGGCCCTCCTGTGACAACTGCAAAATCTAACACAAACACAACCCGCTCAGATATCTAGGACAGGAACTCACACTCACTAACATGGCAGCATGCTCCATGGGGGACAGATACATCACCTGGGAGACCCACTGCCAAATCACACTACACCCACCAGCAGGCACCGTCAGTCAATCAACAATCAATCAGGGTACTTGTAAGGCACGCTACTTACCTGTGAGGGTCTCAAGGTGCTGAGGGGGGGGGGGTTCCACTACTGCTCGAAGAGCCAGGTCTTGAGGAGTCATCTGAAGGCAAGTAGTTCTTGGGTCAGTCGTAGATGGGTTGGGAGGGTGTTCCAGGTCTTGGTGGCGAGGTAGGAGAAGGATCTCCCGCAGGTGGTGGTGCGTTGGATGCAGGGGGCGAGGGCGAGGGCGAGGGCGAGGGCGAGGGTGCCGGAACGGAGCTAGCGGGTGGGGTTGTAGAAGCTGAGTCTGATGTTCAGGTAGGCTTGTCCGGCATTGTGGAGTGCCTTGTGTGAGTGGGTGAGGAGCTTGAAGATGATCATCTTGTCGATGTGGAGCCAGTGCAGGTCACTCAGGAGGGGGGTGATGTGGCTGTGGGGGGGGCGTTATCGATCAGTCGTGCGGAGGCTTTTTGGAAGCGTTGTATCCGCTGTTGGTGTTTGGATGGGAGTCCTGCGTAGAGTGCATTGCCGTAGTCCAGTCAGCTGCTGACGAGGGCCTGTGTCACTGTTCTACTTGTTTTGGTTGGGATCCACCAGTCGATCCGGCGGAGCGTGCGTAGGGTGTCGTAGCAGGAGGAGGAGAGGGCATTGACATGCTTGGACATGGAGAGGGAGGAGGCCAGGATCAATCCTAGGTTGCGTGCGTGGTGGGTGGGTGTCGGTGCTGTCCCCAGAGCGATCGGCCACCAGGAGTCGTCCCAGGCTGAGGGTGTGTGTCCCAGGATGAGGACCTCTGTCTTGTCCGAGTTCGGTTTCTGATGGCCGCTCCGCATCCAGTCGGTGATGAACCTCAGCCCTTGTGGATGTTTTTTTTGGCGGTGTGAGGGTCCTTGGTGAGGGAGAGGATGAGCTGGGTGTCGTTGGCGTAGGAGATGGTTTTGAGGTTGTGGTGGCGGGCCACTTGTGTGAGGGGGCCATGTGGATGTTGAACAGCGTCGGGCTGAGGGATGATCACTCACCCCTTACACAAGCACACACCCCCGGGGCAGCCAATGGAGTTACCCACTCTCACAATGAACATGTGACAAAACAAGATCAAGCCACAGCCAAAAAAGCATCCAAGGCCAAATTCGACATGTCAAACACTGTGGAGAACATTTCAATCAGTCCCCTGCAACATACCCATCCACAAGTGAACATTGATGTGAATGCTAGGCACATACAACTACCTTGAGGAACTGTGGCAAATAGAATATGTGTGAAACATGGATGTCGCATTAAAGAGCATTAACATTGTCTTTCTCTCACACACAGGGCAACGTCATGGATCTCCCCCCAACAATAGGGGAGAAGAACCACAGTTCCAGGCTCGGGAGGAACCTGATCCCACCGGCAGCGACACCTCACAACACTCCGCGGATGACCCCAACCCACCTGGCCCCTCTGGTGTCCAAGCCCCTGCAGCACCTGCTTCAGTTACATCTGTGCCAACCACCACCACCATTCCTGCCACATCCCAGGAGACACCCAGGGGCCCTGCCCACACTGAACAACTGAGCCAGTCTGACCTGGAGGGACAAGGTTCACCGGGCACCCCGGAGGAGGCAGACAACACCGACACAGCCATCCCTCAGTGGTCCCGTAGGCCCGATGTGCCCACAACGGCAGGCCAGGCCCGTGCAGACAGGGGTGGTGGGAGTGGAGGCCAGCGGAGGCGAGAACCTGACCAGCCAGCTGAAGGGACCGGTATGTCACACGTCCGCAACATCATGGAGGCATACCGGCATGACACCAGGGCCATCAGTCAGGTAGTGGCGACCCTCACAGATATTAAGAATCAGCAGGCCGAGCAACACGCCAGTCAACAACAACACCAAGGACGGATGGAGGCAAGACTGGCTGAGCTCGTGGCGGTGCAAAGGGACATAAGCCATTCACTCCGTCAGATCGCTGACAACATGGGCAACCCTCCCTGTGACACCAGGCGCAGACCAGCACCAGCCACAGGGTGGGAGGAGGAGGACGATTCGTCCGACGGAGCGTCCCAAACATCGTCAAGGCCTGCATCTGAGGGACCCCGGAGGAAGGTGGGTCGTCCACGGTAAAGACAGTGAGAGGCAGCGGACCATCCACATCTCCCAGGTCACCTGGCCTGGCACCTGGCCTTCATGCGCAACAGAAGCACATCATTCACTGACATTCTTTGCCACATGGACTTGCTGGTCACAGTCTGACCAATGATGACCAACACTGTGGTCTGGACTCTGATGCCTTCAAATGCCAAGGATAGCATCTCCCCCTGTGAACTTTGGATTCTATGCACCCGTTAGAGCGCCTTATGTCATCTACCAAAACACGCACCCCACCAAGAATAAAACTAGTTTTTTGTCATGAGATGTTGCCGTCATTTTGCATTAGTCCACAACATACGTGTGTGTTAATGTCAAACTATGCCTCAGTGTTGAACCAACTCCAGCCATCCATACCCTGGAATCTGAGTCCGGTACAGGACACACATGGGTCACAATGTATCATCCAATACAGCCTGGGAGCCCAATACTCACCCGTGATGGCCTTAAGTTGCTGAGGGGGGACTTGAAGTACTGTGCGCACACACCAATCAGGAAGACGATGATCAAGGCCTACAGGTCATGGCTCATGTGAAGGTTCCCGGGGAGTGAGTCCCAGGTATGTTTGGCCAGGTGGGAGAACCATCTCCTTCATGCTGGAGTGTTGTGGATGTGAAGAATGGTGGCCAGGCCAAGTTCGGATGAATTGAGTTGGGCCAACGGGGTCTTGGATGACAGACGTACAAGGTTGGTATTGGGCTCTGAGGTTGTTGACTGCCTCCTGAGTGTGTGTGAGAAGTGTGAAGGTCAACCTGCAGCACACCGTGATCCCTTGCAGCTATATCAGGTGGACGGTGATGTTGATGGGGTGCGGGATGTTGAAGCTGAGTTGTGCAGATGCACCCTGGACGTGGACAATTTTCCCTTGAGTTAGGATGTACTTGCTCCGTAGAGGGCGGGGCAGTAGTTGACACGGCTGGTGTCGTGGACCTGGGGGATGGTCTGTCTTTCCTTGAAGTGGATCTATCAGAGTATCATGTGCATCATGCAGAGGGTGCTGCAGCATGAGGTACAGATGATGGTGATTTGCATGGCAAATGTGAGTGACAAATCCATGATGCACAACATCTTGTGTGCGTGGACACTGGGTGCTTGTGTAGGGCCCCTGTGGGTGGGACACAAGGAGTTGTGCCAGCTGTAAGGGGACAATCCTCCGATGCTTACCTCAGTCCTGTACAAGTTCAGCCTCAGGTGGCTGATGTTCAGCCATTCATCCATGGACCTCAGGCCTTCTTGAATGTTGGAACTGGCAATGGCTGGGTCTTTGGTGAGGGTGAGGAGCACCTGGGTGTCAATGGCATAGACATGATGATGAGGTTGTGTGCGCATGTGATGGTGGAGAGGGGGGTCATGGACACATTGAAGATTGACACGCTGAGAGATGAGCCCTGGGCCATGTGCCAGATGACGCCACTATACCACATGCTATAGGCCTGAGTCCCACTCCCATGGCCTTGCTGGTGTACGGAGCCGGTGTGGAGCAGGAGGGGCATGATCTGGTTGGTGTGACAGGGCCTGGAAGGAGAGGCAGCACTGTGTAGGCAGTTGGAGTTGCACACTCAGCATGCAAAGGTTTCATGTGTGCGCTTAGGGTATGGCTGAGAGCAGGCGGTTGAGTTTCGGATAGACATTGCTTGGAGGGTGGCTACAACCTCAGACTGTAGTGTGATGTGGGACATGCAAGGACATGAGGGTCGTGCAATGTGCACGTTGCATGTGCTGACGGTCCTGCTTTTGGCACCGCGTGTACCCAACAGTGGCACAGACAAGGTGATGACAGCTAAATGAATGGCTGGAGGTAGGCAGGGAGGAGCATCTTTGAGGCATGTGTGTTGCCGCATCCCACCACTTTGTAGGGCCTTGCTGAAGGGGCCACAGCAGCAGGTGGCATGTCCTTGAAACTATGCCAAAAGTAGTACATAAAGACAAGGATGTCAGAAAGGACAAATGCAACAGGCGTTAGTAAAGGAAGGAGTGTCCGGTTACCCATGGAACACCCAGAGAAAATGGATGCACACTCACCAAAGATTTCTGACAGAGGATCAGGAAACAGAAGGCTGAGCCGCGTACAGGAGACACACCCTCAGCAGGCGTTGACAGCCCGTTGTGGGGACCAACAAGCCCAAATACATACACAACCATGGACTTCATGCACAATAGAGATTCTGACCCATGAAGACCTGCATGCATGTAGCCAAACTACACATAGACTCATATGCACAATCTTTGACAACTATGCCAGAGATGCCGCATGCAAAGTGGCAAGAGACCTGCATTGACAGAGATGAGGCACCTTGGAGGGTGAGGAACCCCTTTATTACTCAAGCTCAAACTAAGGGAAAAGCATCAATATGAACAGACACACAGGTCATTTGGCTGAACATGTGGGACCTACACTGGGCACCCCCTTCACAACACAGATGTAGTAAATCCTAATGGCCTGGCACACAAGTTAAGGGGATGAGCCAAACACCCCCTTCTGCACACGGAGAAACTGCAATTCCCCATTGAGCCTGTTATGGGGATGTCCCACACCATGTCCACCCGTAGCATCCTGTATGTTTCTGAGGGAAGTTATACACACATTGATGCCTTCATCAGAATCCACTAACCATTAGAGATGACTGTCACGAAGGTAGACTATCAATTCATGGGAGTCATGCTACATGTCATGTGCCCCATGGTGAGTCGACATGTATGCATGGTAAATCAACATGCACAGGAGTAGTCCCCACACATTCCAAACACCTAACAACCCCAAAATGCCTTGCTGCGATCCTCACCCAAAATGACTTTTCCACATGTCCGTGCATGGAGCGCTGATTCAGCACACATTGCAATACTTATGAGGAATAGCAGGAGGCTAATGATGACACGACCAGACAACATGCACAAGAACCTGTGGAGGACAGACACACAAGCAGTCAGCTAAAAGATTGTTATCCACATACATGGTCATTTACTCTACAGGAATGATGTTGTCACCATGCGATTATAAAAATTAGGGTCACAGCTAAAATGATTGGAATGACATCATCACTCGAGTGACACATCAGAACACACTTCTAAGTCACTTAGCATACAGTCAGCTGGACACACACATTGCAACACATGCCACACAAGGCTCCAAGTGTGCACACTCAGACCCAGTGACTCACCATCATGAGAAGAAGTTGCGTATGAGCTGACTCCGTATATCCTCCTCTTCTTCACTTGCCTTGTGACCAAGACCTTCATCCTCCACGGGTGGATGTTCCTGCTCATGCTGCTCCAGGATGAGTGGCACTGCCTTCTCCACTGCCATGTTGTGCAGCATGCAGCACACGAGGAAGATTTTGCAGACCTTCACCGGTGCATATGGGAGGGACCTGCCTGTCTTGTGAAGGCACCGGAATCGGCTCTTCAGGAGGCCAAACGTCCTCTCAATCACTCGCCTGGTCTGCCCGTGTGCATTGTTATAACGGTGATCTGCAGCTGATCTTGGGTTGCGGAGAGACGTCATCAGCCATGGCATGTTGAGATAGCCAGAGTCACTTACATGGAAACATCATGTAAAAAATTGGGTCAGGAGATGCCGTAAAATACAAAGATACCGCAAAACACAGGACAAACAGAGTATACCCACCAACAAGACATGCTCGTTCGTTGTGCAGCCGCAGCATCATTTCTGGCACCCTGCTACGCCTCATGATGTAGGCATTGTGTGCTGACCCTGGAAAACGTGCACAGACATGGGAAATCAGCATGTTAGCAAGACACACCACAAGGGCATTTATAGAGTGGTAATGTTTACGGTTGCGATAGGCAACCTCCCGTGCCTGTGGTGGTACAAAAGCCACATGTGTCCCATCAATGGACCCAATGACATGGGGCATCCCTCCCAGGGCATAGAAATCACCCTTGACACCTGTCAACTCCTTAGGAGTCGGAAAATGGATGAATTCATCCGTGTGCTCCAACATGGCTGCCAAAACATCATGCAGGACACGGCTGAACATCGTCTGGGACATGCAACCAACATCAGCTATGGTGAATTGAAACGTACCTGTGGCAAAAAAATGTAGGGCTGCCATCACCTTCATCTTGGGGGTCAGCGCAGCAGGATAACTGTGTCGCGGTTGGAGGTGTGGTGCCAGCCTGTTTGTCAGGTCCTCAATCAACTGTTGGGTGAATCTGTAACGGCGTATGCAGTCACGTTCCCTCATGGCACCCAAGTCTGGCATTGGTCTGGGGACAGGCGGTGCCCTGCAGAAATTGTGAATAAATAACGAAGAGTGAGAACATAACAACATCAATGTCAATGAACTGAGCACATGCTCAACTGCTAATACACATCTGCTAAATACAGAGTCTGGTTTGTGCAATACATCCAGGACACGTATGCCAGCCAGGTGATACTCCTACGAAAAGCCAGCTACACCCGTTGATTGGCAAGTGTACATGACATGCCCTGAAACGAGCTGTGGGCCAATGTCAGTGAATAGCCAGAGAAATCAAAAGAGTGACATACATCCACATTTCAGCATTTAAGGATGTCATCTCATACAGACAGCTGATGGCAAGCTAGAGGCACAGATCACATGGAAGGTCAAATGTACAGATCACAAACATTGCGATGAAGGGGTACACGTGAAAACAGAAAACACAGACATTGAGACGACGCAGATATGTCCTCATGTCAAAATATCAAGTTCGATGCATACAGACACACGTTATGTGGAAATCCACATGTGGCATGGTGTGCGTAGATGTGTGCCATGCCCATCTAGACACAGACACATGTTGGATGGAGGAACAGCAGATGCAGTGGACGGGACACCAACAGCAAGCTCATGGGAACACATGACACACACATGACATTGTCACATCGGTGCATGCTGGTCGTTAAATGTAAGTTGTCAGTGTCCCTGTCCCTGGCATCAGGGGACAGTTGCGGGTGGTTGTGACTGTGCCATACCAGTGATGCTGTGCGTGACAGCGTGACACGTTTGTACTACATGCACACATGTGAAAAATGTGAAGGGGAAGTGTGCCACATAGTGCCCCATCACACATGACATGTGTACACAGGTCATCACACATCAATTGTGCAAATACATGAGGAGACATGTGCAATATCACTGCCTGACACACCTAGGCCCTGCACATGTAGGACAGCAATGACAATGACTTGATGTACATCCTTCTGCGGGTCTGAGACCTCCATTTCTTTCGTGTGGGCATCCTATCAATAGTGTAAGCGTGTGAAACGCACCGTACACACGCTCTGAGGGCGTGTGTATGGTCCGTATCACTAGAGTTGTGTGCCCGTAGGAGCACTCGTGGTACGGACCATACACACGTACGTGTACTACCAGTGCCTACACGTAAGTGTAGGCACTGTGAGTACACGTACGTGTAGGCACTGGTAGTACACATACGGGTACGTGTACTACCAGTGCCTACACGTACGTGTACTACCAGTGCCTACACGTACATGTAGGCACTGTGAGTACACGTACGTGTAGGCACTGGTAGTACATATACCCGTACGTGTACTACCATTGCGGACACGTACATGTAGGCACTGGTAGTACACGTACGGGTACGTGTACTACCATTGTGGACACGTACGTATAGGCACTGTGAGTACACGTACGTGTAGGCACTGGTAGTACACGTACGGGTACGTGTACTACCATTGCGGACACGCACGTGTAGGCACTGGGCGTACACGTACGTGTAGGCACTGGTAGTACACGTACCCGTACGTGTACTACCATTGCGGACATGTATGGGTAGGCACTGGGAGTACACGTACGTGTAGGCACTGGTAGTACACGTACGGGTACGTGTACTACCAGTGCCTACACGTACGTGTACTCCCAGTGCCTACACGTACGTGTCCGCAATGGTAGCACACGTACCCATACGTGTACTACCAGTGCCTACACGTACGTGTCCGCAATGGTGGTACACGTACGGGTACATGTACTACCAGTGCCTACACGTATGTGTACTCCAGTGCCTACACGTACATGTCCACAATGGTAGTACATGTACCCGTACGTGTACTCCCTGCACCTACACGTACGTGTCCGCAATGGTAGTACACGTATGGGTACATGTACTACCAGTGCCTACACGTACGTGTAGGCACTGTGAGTATACGTACGTGTAGGCACTGGTAGTATATGTACCCGTACATGTACTACCATTGTGGACACGTACGTGTACTACCAGTGCCTACACGTACTTGTCAAAGGCACTGTGCAACTGGTGCCATAGAGGTACGTGTGAAACGCACCGTACCTGCGTGTGGATTTGAAAATTACATAAGGGACACATAAGGGACAAGTATTAGGCACTAAATGCATGCTGGTTGTCATGGTTACAGAGTTTTCTGTTCAAATTTTAGGTGGCCTGGAAATGTCAGTTGGCCACAAAATACAATGTTTCAAAGTGGTTGTTGACTTGACATGATTCTGAAATTTTGAACGATGCAAATGCTGTCACTGGTGTATGTGGAAAGGGATTGGAGTAAACGTAAGATGCAAATGAATCTGACCAATCACTATGTACTCCTCCAAATGAATGCCCCTCAGCAAGACAGATATAAGTCAGCCAGAACCCATGAGAGGGCACTTGCATGCACAAGTATCCTGTCGACAACACTGCTGCTGTCCGTGCTTCCTCTGGCACCATGTCAAGGTCTGTGGAGAGGGCCCAGCCATTCACCCAGGAGGAGAATGAGGCATTGCTGGATGTCATCCTCCCACAGTACCCCAGCCTGTATGGGAGACCAGGGGAGCAGGTGAGTGCTGACTCCACTAGCTTTGACTGTGCACCTTTTTTGTGACTGTCACTTCTGGCATTGTGTCCAGGTGTGACAGACATGCAATGTTGTTTAGAGTGGGTCCCGGGGGGGGGGGGGGAATGGCTTATGTCTCCCATGCAGAGCATGATGTAGTTCTTGTGTGCACTCCTCACTTGCATTGTGCTTACGGTGACATTCACTGCATAGTGCATGACACATTCAGCCTGGCTAATCCTTTGTGGAATTTTTTGCCTATTGTTCTGAGGTGATTCAGTGGTCCCCCTGGTGTGACAGGTGACTGTTCCCACAGATGTGTGTGAGTTGAGTGGAGCTGTGGTGAGAGTGTCCAAGTGATGTGTACGCCCCCTGGACATTGATGTGTGTGAATGTTCCTTGTCATGATGGTGAGTGTCTATGTGAAGTGTTGCACCACAGCTGCATGGAGGAGGCAACAGCTCTACCCATCTGATGTGAGAAGTAAGCCGTGCTGTGTGTCTGACTTGCTGAGCTAGCCCCACACCTGTGACACCCCACAGGCAAGTGGCACATGTGCAGAGTGAGGTTTGTATCCGCTGTTGCCCATGGCATGTGATTGATCTGTGTCTGTGTGTGTCTGTGTACTCTGCTGAGGTTGCGTCAGTGGCCTGGGGCATGTAACTGCTTGGAGGTGCTGTCCATCAGCCTGGTGTCTCTTGTGATGCACAGTGTGTGCCATGTTCATGGAGTGTGTCGCACCCCTCATGCCTCCTGCGTACTTTACATGCCATGTAGTGCATTGGGGCTTCCACAGAGGCCAATGTCCATATGACTAAGATGCAATTCCTTGGCAGCATCCTATGCCCTGTTCAACATTTCAAAGATGTTCTAATGTGTGTCTCTCTGACATGGAGCAGGTGTAGTGATGTTAACTCACTTTGTCATCCTCACAGGTAACTGCCTACGCCAAGGGGGGGATCTGGAAGCAGGCCGTCAGGGCCGTGAGATCGGTGGAGGGTCACAGTCGGCGCCTAGCACAAGTGAGAAAACGGTGGCAGGACATCCGGCGCTGAACCCGGAGGATCGCCCGGGTCCTGCTGGAGGACTCACCTCCACGCCGCCATGGCGGGCGCTGACGCCTGACCCACCAGATGAAGCATGTCCTGGCGGTGGTCTTCCCTGAGATGGATGGGTGGTTACAGGAGAAACAGTAGCAGCAGCAAGGGGGTAGGTACATGTGTGTTTGTTGTGTGTCACCAGCTTTTGGAAGTGCTCAGTCGCCTGGATACACTGCCAGGGTTTATATGTGCAGTGCATATCCTTTTCTCCCAAGTCAACCGGTGCTGTTCTTCCTCTCTTCCCCTCCTTGACATGTGTTCCCTGGTCTGTGTGTAAACACTATTGCACATGGTCATCTAGGCTACCAGTTAATCCATGTGCACATTGCTTTCTGCATCATGTGTGGGGGTGGTCTGTGACATGTGTTGGTACCTTGCCTGTGCCCTGTCCTGTTCAGTCATTTGGGGGTCCATATTTGTTGGCACTGATGCTGAGTCTCAACATAGGAGTGTGAGGATTCAAATTAACAGACTTGCAGCATGCAGGACCGATGTTGTGGCCTCAGACATGATGTGCATGAGTGGGAGATATGCATAGTGCCGGGACGTTTGCTCATGTTACAGTCAGATCATTCCAGGACCATGGAGCAGTGTGCCCACTACAGTCCCCTGAGACACCCTTGCCTCTGATTCATGTGTGTTATCCAACACTGTGCCCATTCTCTGTGTGTTCAGCATAGGTTGGCCTCTAAGGCATTGTTCCCTGGCCTCATTTGTATTAATGTAAAGTGTGCGACATGTGTCCACTGGACAGGGTGACCCCATTTGGCTTGTGCATCCTCACACTGGGCAGTGCCTGTGTGTCTATGTACAACTATCTGTTGATGGTTGTTTGTCACAAATATGTGTTGGCAGCCTCACGAGGTGAGGTGGAGTACATTTGGGATTTCTTGATGCACATTTTAGTAAACCCAGATTAAGAGGTGTAACTTATTGATCACATTGTGTCAGGTATGGGGGGTTTGTGCGGGCAAGGCCTACATGTCCAAACCTTATGGCTCCTTGCCAGGTCTGACCTGTGTGTGATAATTGTCTGGACAGACACTCAACATGCAGTGACCCAGTCATGTTGTGCAGGGTTTAATTTTAGTGCTTTGCTGCATGTGTCAAAAGTTAAAATACATGATTCCTGCTCATCCATTTTTGGCACCAGTGTGTGGTCCAGATGCTACGTAGTTTGTTCTTTGTGTGGTTACACCTGTGTGGACATTCTTGCTTGCCATGAGTGTGTCTCCTCAGTGCAGGTGCTCCTTATTCCGACACAATTGCAGGCCCATTATCTTATGCATTGTCCTTTGTTTGGATATGTGTGCCACTCCACATGACAGACAGTGGGTCAGATGTGTTACCAACTGTGTCATCATGGTACGGATGGCCATGTGACAGGTGGCATGATTCAAGTTGTTAGTCAAGAAGTCTTGTACCCTGGCACTCACTACACTTGTCAACATGTCTTCATGTTTTCAATGCTTGACTTTGATGTTTTGTTGTGTAGGACAATAATGTGCCTGCATGACAGATGTCTCCCACGGAAGTGCACAAGAAACCACCTTTACACTTTCAGGGGACACGCTGGCACATATTAAAGAAAGGCACAGTTCGAATAACACTTTTTTTAAGGTAATACAAATCCATGTTCCCACCGTGTGGTGGCATTTGGGTAAGTCCTTGGTTGTTGCTGATACCAACTTACGAGTGTCAAGTCATCCAGACCGCCGTGGGGCCATGCATATGTACTTACACATTTCTTTCTAACAGTGGCTTGTTTGAATAAGGCTGGCAGCTCATACAATGACTGTGTAAATTTAGTTTTGTGTGCACCTCCTTGTGTGACTTCTTTTATACAAGCACATGTGTGTTCTGTTCACAAAGTGGCACATTCACACATTCTAAACCTGTAGATTGTGTAAAGCGTTGTGATACCCAAGGGATCACAATGTATTTAGTTTGGGTTTCCAAAGTACTCACAGGTCTCTGATTGTGGGGACACCTTCAGCATTGCGGTCTGTTATTTAGCCTTGGGTGCACCAATACTGTTTTGTTCACAGTAAACAAGAGATGCCATGCCTTCATAGTATTGCTGTGCTCAACTGTTCCCAGACACTAGCTTCTCAGTATAATTCGATATCAAGTCATTTGCTGTTGTGTCCTAATTTTCCATGTTTGCAAGTGGCATGGTGGGTCAACCAACTGGGGAGTGCAGGGCTTACATATGTGCGGAGTAATGTAGATGTTACTCATGATGCTTTTCCTGATATGCACTGTGACCTATTTTGTTTGGACTCATGTGTCAGATGTATACAGGTGACTGATTATTTTCTGTATCTTCACCTTGCCCACAGCATCATCGGAGGACACCGAGGGAGACACCTGCACGGACCTTGAGGAGGGATCCAGCACCAGTGCCACCACTGCTGGCGAGTTTGCGGGAGCAAGTGGCACGGAGGGCGAGGGGAGGCAGGCGGAGGACCTGTCTGGTTGCAACACCGACTACGACGCTGACATGTCTGAGGCTGAACTCCTCGAGGGGGCAGAGGCTGCTACAACACCTGGCAGCAGTACAACATATGTCACCGCCTCCTCCATTCCCATCACCGCCCTCCCAGTTGCTCCGGTCCCTTCTGTCCGTGCAGGGCACCACCGTGTCTCCTTCATGCCACACCGCACCCCCTGCCCCTGTTCCCCTGCTGCCCTCACTGCAGAGTCTGTGGACATTCAGCGGCAGTTGCAGGTTGGCCAGACATCGATGCTGAATGTCCTCCATGGCCACACCAGACTGCTGACACAGATGGTGTCGTTCATGGAGGGCATGTCAGCAGCGATGTCTGACCAACGGATGTTGCTGAGGTCCATGGACTCTTCACTGACAGCAGCAGTGAGTCTCCTGCAGCGCATCGTCCCCCCTACCCCTGCACCATCCACACTTCCCACTCCCATGCCTGTCCCATGCACACCCAGACATTCCCAAGCACGCACCCCACGAGACACAGGCAGCACACAAACACGTAAGGGCAAGCACACACCTCCTGGCACACAAACTCAGGGGGATAAAGGCACACCCACTGGGTCTGGGGCACACAGGCATACACGCAGCCACAGTCTGAATCTGTATGCCTCACTACCCAGTCCCTCCCTAGACACTCCCCTTGGCTCCCCTGCCACACAGTCAGGCAAGGAGAGCTACTTGGCTGTGCTGGGCCTCAGCCCCACTAGCTCACCAGCCCGCAAACGGGCAAGGCGCTCCCCGGTTAGGGGAATTGATCCCCCCGTCCACCCCCTCCCCCAGTAGCGCTGCACCCCATCCCTCCGACCCCACCCCCTCCTTTGTGCCTGTGGTTTCTTCCGGTGCAGGGGATACTCTGGATGGCCTAGCAGAAGTGTGCAGCGCCAAGCTCACTTCCACCTTTGGCGCTGCCCCACCCACTGTGGGGGAGGCATCCAGCCCTGCACCCACCACACCTACCCTTCCACCTCCTGTCCCTGCGGTGCCTGGTCCTTCCCCACATGATGCCCCCCCCAGTCGACGAACCTGAGGGTTCTAATGTGCCTGCAAGCTAGGGGAGACACGTGCCCATGTGTCCCCGCAAGGACTTCTATTCTGGACTGGCCATTGGCCTTTGTATATAGTGTTGTTGATACAATTTTTATCTTATGCTGATTAAAGCATTTTCTTTTGACTTTGCACACTATTGCATTTCAGGTATTGATGTTGGTGCTGATGCTCCAAGAGTTGGGGTTGTGGTAATGTGTTATGTTTCGGGCACAGGTTCGAGTCTGATGGTCAGGAGGTGGCCCATGGGATCTGCGTGCCATCACAAGGTCTCTGCAAAGGATCATTGGTTGTGTGTGTTATTTGTTTTTTGAGACATTGTACCAAGGTGTGTTCCTTCCTCCATGGCACCTGACATCTTCCCTGCAGAGAGTTGCACAATTGTTGTGCTGACCTGTGTATACATTCCCTTTGTTGGTGACAGCTCCCTTCCACTATGGCCATGCCTGCTCAGCAATGTCTCCGGCTGTATCGTCTGTGCCATCGTTGCTAGTCGCTGTACTTGTGTATTGAGTATGTTGCCATGCCTTCAGGGAGTAATTCTCCCTTTTCCGCACTATGCATGTGTGTAATCCCAGCCTAGCACACATATGGTACTTGTTCTGCAGGGTATTTGGGCACCTGACTGACAATTGTGGTCATTGTATCTGTGGGAACTCCACCCTATTCCTTACATGAGAGACAACATCTTGGTGGCTGTCCCAGCACCTGCACATTCCTATCAGTCCTGGGATGTGCGTGACAGTGTGTGTTCCCTTTGGCTCTCTTAGTTTAGTAGGCATTGACATGACTATACAGTCTTGTGGCATGATCTCTGTGTGTGTATTGTGCTGCATCCGCCAGGGGTGAGTATGCATGTGTCATTTGTCCTCACACCCACATGTGGTGTGTCATGCAGTGGGGGAAAGACATCCATCCTCATGGGAGTGGGACACTGCTGTCAGTGATGTGTTGTTATGGCACTTTCAACATTGTCACAAATTAGGGATACGTACATTCACCCATGGAGTTGTGGTCATCTGATAATGATGTACACACCCCATGTCTCTGTCCACTGCCGGGAGTGATAGGCACCCACCCTTCACATGTCTCTGTCCACTGCTGGGAGTGATAGGCACCCACCCCTCACATGTCTCTGTCCACTGCTGGGAGTGATAGGCACCCACCCCTCACATGTCTCTGTCCACTGCTGGGAGTCCTCTGCACCCACTCCCATGTCTCTGTCCACTGCTGAGAGTCCTCTGCATCCACCCCATGTCTCTGTCCACTGCTGGGAGTCCTCTGCACCCACCCCCATGTCTCTCTCCACTGCTGGGAGTCCTCTGCATCCACCCCATGTCTCTGTCCACTGCTGGGAGTACTCTGCAACCACCCCTTACATGTCTCTGTCCACTGATGGGAGTGATAGGCACCCACCCCTCACATGTCTCTGTCCACTGCTGGGAGTAATAGGCACCCGCCCCTCACATGTCTCTGTCCACTGATGGGAGTACTCTGCATCCACCCCATGTCTCTGTCCACTGCTGGGAGTCCTCTGCACCCACCCCCATGTCTCTGTTCACTGCTGGGAGTCCTCTGCACCCACCACTCACATGTCTCTGTCCACTGCTGGTATTCCTCTGCATCCACACCTCACATGTCTCTGTCCACTGCTGGGAGTCCTCTGCACCCACCCCCATGTCTCTGTCCACTGCTGGGAGTCCTCTGCATCCACCCCAATGTCTCTGTCCATTGCTGGGAGTCCTCTGCACCCACCCCCATGTCTCTGTCCACTGCTGGGAGTCCTCTGCATCCACCCCCATGTCTCTGTCCACTGCTGGGAGTACTCTGCACCCACCCCTCACATGTCTCTGTCCACTGATGGGAGTGATAGGCACCCACCCCTCACATGTCTCTGTCCACTGATGGGAGTACTCTGCATCCACCCCCATGTCTCTGTCCACTGCTGGGAGTCCTCTGCACCCACCCCCATGTCTCTGTCCACTGCTGGGAGTCCTCTGCACCCACCCCTCACATGTCTCTGTCCACTGCTGGGAGTCCTCTGCACCCACCCCATGTCTCTGTCCACTGCTGGGAGTCCTCTGCATCCACCCCTCACATGTCTCTGTCCACTGCTGGTATTCCTCTGCACCCACACCTCACATGTCTCTGTCCACTGCTGGGAGTCCTCTGCACCCACCCCCATGTCTGTCCACTGCTGGGAGAGATAGGCACCCCCACACATGTCTCTGTCCACTGCTGGGAGTGATATGCACCCACCCCTCACATGTCTCTGTCCACTGATGAGAGTACTCTGCATCCACTCCCATGTCTCTGTCCACTGCTGGGAGTCCTCTGCACCCACCCCCATGTCTTTGTCCACTGCTGGGAGTCCTCTGCATCCACCCCATGTCTCTGTCCACTGCTGGTATTCCTCTGCACCCACCCCTCACATGTCTCTGTCCACTGCTGGTATTCCTCTGCACCCACACCTCACATGTCTCTGTCCACTGCTGGGAGTCCTCTGCATCCACCTCCATGTCTCTGTCCACTGCTGGGAGTACTCTGCACCCACCCCTCACATGTCTCTGTCCACTGATGGGAGTGATAGGCACCCAGCACTCACATGTCTCTGTCCACTGCTGGTATTCCTCTGCACCCACACCTCACATGTCTTTGTCCACTGCTGGGAATCCTAGGCAGCCAACCACCCACCCACCCGCACCCTTTGTGCAGTACACTGATGTCCTGGCCATACACCCCCCAATGTACTGGTTATATGCTGCACCAGGCCCTGAACCAACATTTGTGGCGTGTGTACGCCTTGTCTCCCAAATGTATTGGTGCCGTAGGGGTACGGGTGATGCGGTCCGTGCCCCTGCATTCATCAGCTGGGTACGGTCCGTACCACCATTGTAGTGGTGATGTAGGGGTACGCGTGGTACGGACTCGTACCCACGCTCTGAGGCTGTGGGTATGGTCCGCACCACCATTGTAGTGGTGATGTAGGGGTATGCGTGGTACGGACCGTACCCATGCTATGAGGGCGTGGGTACGATCCGTACCACGCGTACCTATACATCACCACTACAATGGTGGTACGGACCGTACCCACGCTCTGAGGGTGGGTACGGTCCGTACCACCATTGTAGTGGTGATGTAGGGGTACGCGTGGTACGGACCGTACCCACGCTCTGAGGCCGTGGGTACGGTCCGTACCACCATTGTAGTTGTGATGTAGGGGTACGCGTGGTATGGCCCGTACTCACGCTATGAGGGCGTGGGTACGGTCCATACCACGCGTACCTCTACATCACCACTGCAATGGTGGTACAGACCATACCCACGCTCTGAGGGCGTGGGTACGGTCCGTACCACGCGTACCCCTACATCACCACTGCAATGGTGGTACGGACCGTACCCACGCTCTGAGGGCGTGGGTACGGCCTGTACCACGCGTACCCCTACATCACCACTACAATAGTGGTACGGACCGTACCCACGCCCTCAGATCGTGGGTACGGTCCGTACCACCATTGCAGTGGTGATGTAGGGGTATGCGTGGTAAGGACCGTACCCACGCTATGACGGCGTGGGTACGGTCCGTACCACCCCACGCGTACCCCTACATCACCACTGCAATGGTGGTACGGACCGTACCCACGCTCTGAGGGCGTGGGTACGGTCCGTACCATGCGTACCCCTACATCACCACTGCAATGGTGGTACGGACCGTACCCACGCTCTGAGGGCGTGGGTACGGTCCGTACCACATGTACCCCTACATCATCACTACAATGGTGGTACGGACAGTACCCACGCTCTGAGGTCGTGGGTATGGTCCGTACCACCATTGTAGTGGTGATGTAGGGGTATGCGTGGTACGGACCTTACCCACGCAATGAGGGCATGGGTACGGTCCGTACCACGCATACCCCTACATCACCACTGCAATGGTGGTACGGACCGTACCCACGCTCTGAGGCCGTGGGTACGGTCCGTACCACCATTGTAGTGGTGATGTAGGGGTACGCGTGGTACGGACTGTACCCACGCAATGAGGTCGTGGGTACGGTCCGTACCACGCGTACCCCTACATCACCACTGCAATGGTGGTACGGACCGTACCCATGCTCTGAGGGCGTGGGTACAGTCCGTACCACACGTACCCCTACTTCACCACTGCAATGGTGGTACGGACTGTACCCACGCTCTGAGGGTGTGCGTATGGTCCGTACCACGCGTACCCCTACATAACCACTACAATGGTGGTACGGACCGTACCCACGCCCTCAGAGCGTGGGTACGGTCCGTCCCACCATTGTAGTGGTGACGGGTACGCGTAGTCGTCCACTTCCGTTGTGCGGTATGGAGGGATTGGTGGACACGCCCCCCGAAGTGACCAGAGCCTAGAGGTAATGTATGTACAGAATATAGTTTTTTAAAATAGGGTAGGGGTTATGTTTCCTGCCCCTCGCCCCCCCCTTTGCCCCTGGGTGTTGTTCTGACCTTCCGCGGCATGCGCGGCGGTTTCGGTGCACCAGGTCGTAGGCTAGGAGGGCCGGAATGACACGTAGGATGGGGTCCATGGCTGTCCGTCGCATATCGGTGCTCCTTCTTCGCGTCGTCCTCAATTTCCCAGGAGTTTTTGGCTGCCGTAAAATATTAGCCGTGCGGAGTGATGTAGGCATGAATCGTACTTGCTGGTCCGTAAAACGCTGCCTGACTCCATCCGGACGTCACATACGCGATGTCCCGGATCGGAATTGTGGGTATTTTTTCGTCGCACGTAGTTTTTTACGATTCGTACGGAAATGGTATTTCTGTACGAATCGTACTTGCTGCTTTGTAAGGAGGATTTCCCGGGTACGAGTCGTATGGAGAATACGCTCCGTACGACCATTCGTACCCGGGTTTTACAGGATCGGAATCGGCACCTAAATGTATTGATACATTTTTATTGATTAATATTTGTTTAATTGAGATGTTATTGTGTTAAATGTGTAAATCAGTTAAAAATTGGTTGTTTTTTAATTTTAAATAATTAATTGGTACTTAATTATGGTAATTGTGTAATTAATTTTAGGTATGTGTTGTGGTGTTTATAGTTATAAATAGTGGTAAAAATATTTTTAATTTATGAATTAATAATTGGTTGTAATCAATTGTGTTAATTGTGCAATTAATTATATTTGTGTGGTAGTTTTTATATGTGGCAAGGGTGGGAAGGATGAGAAGCAAATTATTTTTAATTGATGAATTAATAATTAGTTGTTAATTATCTTTAATTGGTAATTAATCATGGTACTTGTCTAAGTAATTTTATGTGTGTGTTGTGGTGTTTATAGGAGTAAAGGGTGAGAAGTACTTTCTTTTTAAAATTATTAATATATAGTTGTTAATTAATTTTAATTATTTGATATTTATTTTGGGTACATGTTTATTTTTTGTGTCTTGTTTTTACTTTTAAAGGGGTAAAGGGTAGGTGTTAAATACAATTTTGTTATTGAATTATTCGTTGTTAATAGTAATAGTTTTTCCAAAAATAATGTATCATTGTGTTTTATTATTTTATAGTTCAATTTAGGTCTGTGTTGTGGATATTAGAGTGTTAAAGTTTGTGTACTCAATCAATATATATTTTACATTTTTCATTAATAAGGTGTTTTTTAATTGATTATTAATTATGTTAATGATGGAAATAAATGTAATTAAAACGTTGAAGTGTTTTGTTATTGGAGTTATAAGGTATGAAATAAAATAAATACATTTATGTTTTAAATAATTGTTTGTTAATATTTGCTACTTTAATATATTTATTGTTTATAAATAAATGTATTAATTTATTTTATATAATATTTGTTTGCTTTTGTTATATGTAATTAATATTATAATATTTGTTCTTTTTATATGTTTATTATATTTAGATGTATATGTTTTTATTTTAAGTATTGTTAGTAATTTTTACCTTTCCTCTATCCAACACTTTCCCTACTGTTGCACTCATTGGAGTGGGAATAAAAAAATGTACCCATCCACTATCCAACACTTATCCTACTGTTGTATGCAGTGGAGTGGGAATTGTAATTTTTGTCCCTCCGCTATCCAACACTTTGGGGCCGATTCCGATTCCGGACTCAAAACGTACCGACCGACTCGGACCCGGAACGCAGACCAACCGACACGGACCGGCGTCATATGACCCGTGCAGTACGATGCAACACGTGTGAATTACAACCGACAAGTACGGAATACAAGCCGTACGACCGAGCCGTAGGGAAAACAGTGATTTGGCCGGAAAACCGATGCGAGTTGCACCGACCGACATGTACCCGGAATGAACCCGACCGACACGTACCCGCGATGTCCGATCCACGTAGTACGATGCAATGCGTGTAAACCTAGACCGACTTGCACGGAGCCCAAGCCGCATGACCGACACGCACAGAAAACAGGGAGCTCAAGCAATAGAGATCTCCGCACCCGACGCATATGAAACACAGAAGACAGTCAGCGTGAACGAGCCGTAGAAGCCTGCACGAGCCAACATCAGCGTCCGTCTCAGTCAGAAGAACGTCTCCTTCATGCCTAGAAAACCCAAAGGAAAAAATACAAAAAAAGGACCAAACAAGCAATGACAAAGCCAATAAATATTAGAAGAAAAAACTGCAACAAAGACACACCCATAACTCCACCTATATAAAGGACATCAATCACTACCATGATCCTTTGCAAATAGGAGACAAAAGCCAGCAGAAAACACCATCACACAGCAACCACAGACACACTCACAACTCACCCATCACACAACTTTCACACCATTAGCACCTCACCAGAGGCACACACACATACAGCAAGCAAAACCAACACTAACCCACCCTCACTTGCACCCTCACACACACATCACTCACCATCACCACCCATCACCATGCCCCCAAAGAAGAATCCAAACTTCACAGATGATGAGTTAGAAGTGCTGGTAGATGAGATCATCAGAGTAGAGCCACATTTGTTTGGTACATTGGTCCAAAGGGCCCCCGTGTCATAGAAAACAAAGATGTGGGCGAGGATTGTGGACAAGGTGAATGCACAAGCACCAACGTTGCACACAAAGGACGATATCCATAACAGGTGGTATGACATGCGCAGGAGGGTCAAGAAACTCATCGAGAAAGATCACGCCTTGAGTCAGTGCACTGGCAGTGGCCCTCCTGCCAAACCAGTCTACTTCAGGACCTGGGAGGAGAAGGTGCGGGACATCCTACCACCAGAAAGCGTCCATGGTCTAGCAGACATACCGGAGCCTGGTCAGTACACAAGCAACATACTCAATATTGTGTGACAAGGGGACAGTGAAACCATGCACTGTTAGCAAAGCCACAGTAACCAATAGATAATCATCCTAAGATGTGTATGCTAGTCAGACAAACACAATACCTGCCATCTCATAGTGACTTGGAACTGTTCGTGACATGTACCAACCTACAAACAAATAGAGCAAGGCAGTGGCACAAAGCCAAATAAACACTGTCAGTTTGCCACCACAAACACTATACCTCACAGTGCAGCTGACCGATAGGAAGGAATAGTGGGTATGCAGGTGAAGTGAGTGTATCCAAAAGCATGATGGGGTTTGTAGTCACAGATAATGCTCCCCCTCAAAATTGTCCCATCAAGACCTCTCTGAACCATGCCCACATCACAGGGAGTGGAAAAAGACTGACAAGATGGCTGACACTGGCTCCTGCTGTGGGGAGCACAAGGCCCTGGTAGGGCTTGTGCGCCAATCAGAAGCAGGACACCACTGACTGACATCCTGAAAGACAACTTGCACATCCTCCAATGGAAGCACGTTTCATGGTGGGATGTCTGTCTGGGTGGGAAGGAGGACTGACAGCTCTGACCATACTTACCAGCATGTGGAGACACACACACCCCTCAACACAAACACCACACAACTCACCGGGTAGAATGCATTGACTCACACCGTAGTGAAATATCAGCCAAAGATACACCGTTCTGGGTGCTGCTGTGTGAAGCACAGGGGTTCTCTTTGGACTTGTAGCCAAACAAACACAAGTACTTCACAGTCAGCCATCTTGCCATTGCTGTCCTACCCCCTCACAGGGAAGCAGAGTCAAGAGGATGGAAGTATGGGCATGCTGCGAAGGGGTGTAGACAACAGCATGATGGGAGTTGCAGTCACAGACAATCCCCAGCCACCCACATGGCCCAGCAAGCTCACACTGAACCATGCTCGCCTCACAGGGAGTGGGAATGGACTGACAGGATGTCTGACCCTGGGCTCTGTTGTGGGGAGCACAAGGCGATGCTGGGAACTGGGCACCAACAAACACCAGGACTGCACAGTCAGCCATCTTCCCATTGCTGTCACACCCTTCACAGGGAAGCAGAGTCAAGAGGAAGGAAGTATGGGCATTCTGGGAAGGGGGGTGTAGCCAAAAGCATGATGGGAGTTGCAGTCACAGACAATCCCCACCCACCCACATGGCCCATCAAGTTCACACTGAACCATGCTCACCTCACAGGGAGTGGGAATGGACTGACAGGATGTCTGACACTGGGTTCTGTTGTGGGGAGCACAAGGTCATGCTGGGAACTGGGCACCAACAAACACCAGGGCTGCACAGTCAGCCATCTTGCCATTGCTGTCACACCCCATCACAGGGAAGCAGAGTCAAGAGGAAGGAAGTATGGGCATGCTGGGAAGGGGGGTGTAGCCAAGAGCCTGATGGGAGTTGCAGTCACAGACAATCCCCACCCACCCACATGGCCCATCAAGCTCACACTGAACCATGCCCGCCTCACATGGAGTGGGAATGGACTGACAAGATGTCTGACACTGGGCCTGAGAAATGATGTGGCTGACAATCACACATATGCACTGGCCAAACAAAACCCGGTCTCACACACAGCCATTGCAACCATATGTTTAAACTCATTGTCTGGGGATGCAGTGTCCAGGGGTGCACCCTGGCCAGGCTGGGGAGGTGTGTCTTGCAGATGACAAGTGTGGAGAGCCATATATGGTCCATTGCACAAAACACACAGGAACTCACATATACATCATTGACAGGGGACATCTGACAGTGAATGAAATGGACACACCAATATAGCCCACACCATAGCATGGTCTCATTCACACTCTGTGCTGTTGTGAGCTGCATTCCACTCCTACATCGTGCTGAAACATGCATCCTTCACACAACACACCACTCACTGACATAGACACTGTAGACCCAAGGTCTAACCTGGACTGCAATGGAGGAGACATGTTACTCACAGCAGCCAAACTGCAACACACACACCACCAGCCCTCACTGACATGAGCATTGAAAAGTCAGAGTACTACCTTGCCCAATCCATGTCACCAAGGAGAACATTGACAAGTCAAATCACATATGCAAGTACAAAACTCAGCACCAAACTCGTTAACGATAGTGACATCATCACTTGTATGAAATGAGATGGGAACTAGGAACACTGTAAAAAACACTTCTTCCAAAGAGATCACAGGCATACCGGACTGTGACCATGTCGTACCAATACACCAATGTGGCACACAAAGACTACCAAAATCTGCTACCACACATGCCCCAATAGTACAACATATCCTCAGTGGAATAGCACGTATGTCCTTGTTAAAGCTCACATGTGTACAGGGATGACACACCTGTGTCAGCAACGTGATGGCCCTTGAGTAGTAATGTTAATGTTAATGTTAATGTTAATGTTATGGTGATTTGTATAGCGCACGGCTGCCCCAGCCAAGGGGCGTCCCGGCGTCATGTACAGACAAATCTATACATGAGCTGGGCATGCACACACTTCGACATGCACATTGAAATGTTTCATTTTGGCTGGGCAATGTGCAACAACAATATCAATCTCTGTCCGTGACAACCCTGGACAAACAAGTGTACAGGCAGGCATCCGGACATACAGTAGAAAATGTCATGTTTGTGAACCATTGATGCCTGTAGAAACCTAACTTACATTGCGTGTCTCTTCCAAACACAGATGGTGCTGGGACACAGCACCAAATGAAGAGGAGTCCCAGTCCCAGCCTCTGGTGGACCCTCAGCTCTCTGGTTTGAATCTGTCTCTGTTCTCTTCGGATGATGATGAACAACCTGGCACCTCCGGTGTGAGTCATCATGTAGCACCAGCAGCAACAACATCTGCACCCCCTGTACCCGCTCCTCCAGCATCTTGAAACAGACAAAGCACTCCCGCCAACACAGACAGACCAAGGCCATAGAACACTGACAGCACAGGGACACAGGACCCCCAGGAAGCTACAGACAACACCACCAGCAACACCACCCAAGGGGTCCCAGTGTCACCTGTGTGTGCCGCCGCTGATGCTGCCCGTGTGGATAGGGGTGCTGGGAGGGGTGGGAGGCAGAGCGCGCGCCTTGCAGAGGGGTCTGGACTGCATGATGACCCCCAACTGGCACGCATCATAGATGCGTACCAGGATAGCACTGGAGGATTTGGCCAGGAAGTGGGGATCCTCAAGGACATTCAACAGGAGCAGGCTGCCCACCATGCCCACATGGAGGCAAAGTGGGATGCACTTACTGCGGTGCATCGGGACATACTCCAATGCCTCCGCCAGATCAGCACAAACATGTCCACACCTCCCTGTGTGGCCACAACATCTGTTGCCACACCATCTGCCAGTGCCACAGGGAGGGAGGATGACTCTGGCGGAGCATCCCCTGCACCGCAGACGCCTGCACCTGAGGATCCCCCCCCCCAAGAAGAAGAGGGGTCGTCCGAAGAAGGACATGTGAGACGCAGATGTCCCTGCACATCCCCCAGGGCCTCTAAACCTGTTCTGGACAATGTTCTTTGTGCGCAACCCGTTCACCTTGTCGTATCTGACAAAACTCGCCTACATGACATGGAGGGTTCATGTTGGTCCAATGTAGCAAATGACTGTGGACTTTACTCTGGACATTTCATCTACCAACACTTCCAACTCTACTGTGAACTTTGGATTCAAAACCCAATGTACAGCACCCACCACCCTGTGTACTACCCTCACACTTGTTTGTAAATAAACTCACCAGTACACCATACTTGCCTCTGTTGTGATTCCAACTTGTCATGTGTCATGGAGATGTTGATCTGCTAAACAACACAATGCATGCCAAATACTACAACAATGTGACCACCGTTATTTGAGTCATGGTGATGTGACACATGTGAGGGAGACACACCACTATGGCACCACAACACATACTCACCATGTCCTTGTAACTCATCGCACACAATGATGTTGACCTGAAACACATTGGTATGCACAACACCTATCCACAGTCAGTGGTAACAAGTCCACGGGTGAGGTAAGCAAATGTCACTCAGATGTTGGAAGACAGACAACGCACCTAACAAAGCATAGCACAGGTTCATTACACATCAGCAACATGTTTATTCCAAAATAGTTGCAAGGTAATTGTGCGTTACAGTGGACACACGGTCACAAAGTGTCTGAGAATTGAAGTCCAGGGGTGTGTGGCACATCACTTGATGGGAATTGACAACTCACACACTGGTGTTGGATTCTGGGTGTTGGGGGTCAGTGTTGACCAAACAACAGGAAAAGTACCCTGGGAAGGACAGACACAAGACACAATCAAAAGCACAGCAGAACAGGAGACATATGCAATACACATGCACAAAACATGTCACAAGAAACCTACACAGAAAGAAGTTAGCAGTTCTACACTATTGTGGAGTACAGACCACCTGAATGGACACATCACTGTACGCATCCAGTCAAGTGTCACACAGACACACTCAAACAGCAACAGAGCAGCCACAACACATTTCAGGCAAACTCCAGACATTGACATAACAACCCTGTAAACTCACATTCAGGTGAAGAAGTTGTTGATGAGCTGTGTGCAGACGTCACCCTCATCATCATCATCACTGGCATCATGTCCCAGGCCTGGATCCTCCACAGGTGGTGGAGGTCAGTCATCGTCATCCTGGATGAGAGGCAACTTCTTCCGCGCTGCCATGTTGTGTTGCATGCAGCATACAAGGATCATTTTGCACACCTTTGAAGGGTCATATGAGAGGGCCCCTCCGGTCTTGTCCAGGGACGAGAAGCGGCTATTCAGGAGACCAAATGTCCGCTCAATCACCTTCCTGCTCCGACCATGTGCCTCATTGTAGGGCATCTCGGCTGGTGTCACAGGGCTCCTGAGGGGTGTCAGCAATCACGGCATGTTGGGGTATCCGGAGTCACCTGCACACAAACAATTGAAACATTAGCAGAGTTTTGAAGGAGTGCTGAATACAACATTGCCAAACACACACAATGGTAAACAGTCAGTACACACCGACAAGCTAGGCACGCTGGTCTGGCATCTGTGACATCAGCGTTGCAATGCAACTACTCCTCATGATGTAGGCATTGTGCGCAGAACCGGGGAAACGTGCACACACACGTGTGATACACATGTCTGTAAGACATACCACCAGAGCATTGATGGAGTGGAAATGTTTCCTGTTCCAGTATGCCTGCTCATGTGCCTGTGGTGGTATCAGGGCCACATGTGTACCATCAATAGATCCAATGACATTCGGCATCCACCCCAGTGTATAAAAGGCATCCTTTATTTCAGGGAGTTGACCTGGGCTAGGGAACTTGATGTACAGGTCAAGGAAATGCAACATCCCCTCCAAGACATCGCGTAGCACACAACATACCACCAGCAGTAGCCACAGTATACTGGAAGGTACCAATAGCAAAGGGCTGCCATCACCTTCACCTCTGAGGTCAGTGTTGTAGGGTATGTCTGGCCAGGTAGCAGATGTGGTGCCAACTGCTCCGCCAGCTCCTCAATCAGTGGCCTGGTGAAGCTATACCGTCGGATGCAGTCGCGTTCCTGCATGGTTTCAAGGTCTGGGAACGGTCGATGGACAGCTGGTGCCCTGCAGAACAGAGATGCACAAAGGACGATTGTCGGTTCATCCACCCATGTGGGTATGACCAAGCAAAATAGCACATGATACATCATGCTAATACACAATGGGCCCGATTCACAGAACAAACTTAAGTCAAAATCCTAAACTTAGTACCATTTTGGTATTCACAGAATGCACTTACTACTTCTGGTATTCACAGAATGAACTTACTACTTTTGCGATTCACAGAATAAACTTACTACTTTTGCTATTCACAGAATGGATTTACGACTACTAACTTTACGTCCGCACTCGGGCCGGAAATTCCGGCCCGGAGGCGGAGCTTTCAGCCTGGAGGCGGAGCTTCCGGTCCAGAGGCGGGGCTTCCGGGCCAGAGGCGGAGCTTCCGGCCCAGAGGTGGAGATTCTGGCCATGGCTAAATCTCCGCCACTGGCCGGAATCCCCACCTCCGGGCCGGAAGCCCCGCCTCCGGCCCGGAAGCCCCGCCTCCGGGCCGGAAGCTCCGCCTCCGGGCCGGAATTTCCGGCCCCAGTGCGGACGTAAAGTTAGTAGTCGTAAATCCATTCTGTGAATAGCAAAAGTAGTAAGTTTATTCTGTGAATCGCAAAAGTAGTAAGTTCATTCTGTGAATACCAGAAGTAGTAAGTGCATTCTGTGAATACCAAAATGGTACTAAGTTTAGGATTTTGTCTTAAGTTAATTCTGTGAATCGGGCCCTAAGTACTGAGGTGTGTGCTGTTGGGCATGGACACATATGTTACCTACATGGCCATCACCTCACATCTCAAGTCCACATGTCCACATAAGTCCCATGTAGTGCAATGGCGAATCATTGGGCTGTGTCACACTACCTATGTACTGCTGTGACGTTACAAACACACACCACAGTGACAAGTGAGGCCTGATGTCTCATAGGCATCACAGATCTTTGCCATGCAGATATCCAGGGTCCCTGTATTGCCACATTGACTCTGGCATGACATGGCGTATCATGTACACGCCACAAGGCAACCGTGAGTCCCACAGGTAGTGGCCACTGTTGTCTCTGCAGGGCCTACATGATCATTCTCTTAGACACACACACAACATCAATGTTGGTGCACAAACCACATAGATGTGGAGACTGTCTCTCATTGGGCACATTTGATCAGCCACATCTGAGACATGCACATAGACTGTGGGTGTACATCCGAATTGTGGCTACAGGTCTCACTGTGACGTACATGCCCTCACCCCCAGGACTCAGGGTGTATGTGAAACTGTGTCCATGACTCATGCCCATAACTGTACAGTTGCACATCACAGTGGTAATGTGCATAACACACAAAGGATTCTGCCACACAACAAACCAAATGTTGCCCCCCCAACACACAGGGAATGCAGCCTTACATGCCATGGGACACTGTGTGGCCAATGCTGTAGTGTGGTAGGCGTGCACCTGAGTCCCTGGAAAGTAATTGTGTGTTGAAGCCGTCAAATAGTCACACCAATGAGGCTCGACGCGGGTGACAATGCGTACGCATTGCACAGTTCAGGACCGAGCCCTGCAATGAGGCCCGACGCGGGTGACAATGCGTACACATTCCACAGTTCATGACCAAGCCGTGCGTACGCTTTGCCATTGACTGCAATGAGGTCTGACGCCGGTGACAATGCGTACGCAAGGCACAGTTCAGGACCGAGCCGTGCGTACGCTTTGCCATTGACTGCAATGAGGTCCGATGCGGGTGACAATGCGTACGCATTGCACAGTTCAGAACCGAGTCGTGCATACGCTTAGCCATTGACTGCAATGAGGACCAACGCGGGTGACAATGCGTACGCATTGCACAGTTCATGACTAAGACGTGCGTACGCTTAGCCATTGACTGCAATGAGGCCCGACGCGTGTGACAATGCGTTCGCATTGCACAGTTCATGACCGAGCCGTGCGTACGCTTTGCCATTGACTGCAATGAGGTCAACGCGGGTGACAATGCGTACACATTGCACAGTTCACGACTGAGCCATGCGTACGCTTAGCCATTGCCTGCAATGAGGCCCGATGCGAGTGACTGTCATGCATACGCGTCGGGCAGGCATGTCCGAGACCGGCGTACGCCTTGGCCATTGAATCGTATGGAGACTGGTGCATGTGTATTTTCAAACTACGCGTTGTACAGTCAGTCGACCGAGCCGGGCGCACCCATTGGCTCTGGACTGTCATGGAGAGGGATGCAGATTCAAAGCTTGTATGAGTTGTGCGCTGGAAATTCAGTTGGATACCTACAACAATGTTGCAATTCCTAGGGTTTTATGAAGGTGAAGATTTGAATGATGCGGAAGAAGTGTATGAGTCATACATTTGCATGGATTGGCCAGATTCATAGAATGCAAAGGTGTTGGTCCTATCACTTGGGACACATGGCACAGAGTCTGCCTCTGCAGCACAGATATAAGGCTGGCTGGCCCCCAGGGAGCTCACTTGCCTGCACTACATGCTACTGGACCACATCCCTGCTACCACTGCTGCTGTCTCTGCATCCTCTGGCTACTGGTATGGCACGTACTCTGGAAAGGGCCCCAGCCTTCACTGAGGAGGAGAACCATGCCCTGCTGGACGGGCTCCTTCCACAGTACAGCAAGCTGTATGGGAAACCAGGGGAGCAGGTGAGTGTGCAGTCCACTGCCTTCCTAATTGTGCATGTTGTCTGACTAGCAGTACTAGCATTGTGTACACCAGTGGCAAGCATACTCACTGAGTACTTTCATCCCCCAAAGTGTGTAGGTACATGTAATGAACAGGTGTTCTGCAGCTAAAGTGCGTTTGTGCAAGCTTTAACTTCCCAGGCATTGTTAACATGTCGGACATGCAGGGCATTTGTCCTTTTCCATGGGTGCACTACCTGTGTAACTCATTTTCCTTTGTGATGATGACATGTATATCCAACTGTGTGCAGCACAAATATGGGGCATGTGTGTTAATGGACTTTTAACTTTGTCATCCTCACAGGTTGATGCCCACCAGAAGCATGAGATATGGCTGACCATCGCCCGGGCAGTTTGATCGGTGGGGGTCTACAAGCGCCAGATCCGCAACTGCCAGAAGAGGTGGCAGGACCTTTGGGGCTGGACCCGGGGGATCGCAAGGGTCCAGCTGAAGCTGTCGCCTCCTCGCAGGAGGGGCAGACAACGGACCGTGACCCCCCACATGCTCCAGATACTGGCGGTGGTCTCTCCGGACCTGGACGGGCAGCTGAAGGCCAGACAGCAGCAAGGAGGGGGTAAGTCCATGCCTAATCTGTGTACTATGTCTGACATGCTAATTGCAGTCTTTTGGCCTGGTCACACTTCCACATTACGTAGGTCTTGTAGTCCAATGCTCATGTCCCTCAATTGTGTGATGCACCCTCCTCATCTGATCCATAGGTGTGGACCCTAAGGTCTGTTGCTTGGGTCACTAGGGCACTGTGTCCCTGCAGTCAGCTATGCTTCAGCTTCCGGACAGCATCTGTTACCGTGACTCTGTTGTGTGTTTCATGGTTCGGTCAATTGTTTACACAATGCCTGAGATCTGACATGTGATCTGTGTGTGCCCTTGATATGTGTTACAATTGCTGGTCTGACTCACCACATGTGGCTGGGGTATTTCAAACAAACACATGCAGCAGGGGACTCCAATTTGTGTGCCTCAGGAGTATGTATATCAAGTGTGTCACACTTGCTTAGCCACCTGACTACTGTCCAGGGCTAAACACTGTTTCACGTAGACCTGGGCAGTCATGCCTACTCAAGGGCATTTAGAAACACTCTGTAATCCCACTCCTGTGTATCAACTTACAGGTTGTGCTTAGTGACATGTGCCTTCAGGTGTCTGCCTCTGTGTCATTGTGGTGTGGCTTCCTTTTACGCATAACTGGGTTGTTCATGAGTTTGAGGGTCAGCAGGACATCTGAGATGTGACTATGAGAGACAAGACCTGTGTGACATATAGGTGTGTGATCACTTGACAGTGTACAATCGTGTATGCAACTGTGCACTTCAGGCAGCTGGGTTACATGCACAGCAAACTGTGATGTGCTAATGTACAGGGAGTTGTGTTAACAGAGACTCATATGTCTGATTTGTATGATATAGGGTCTTCTGGGTCAGGGATATGTTGTTTGCAGGGGATGGGCAAGTGCACTTGTCAGCTGCAGAGTTTGATTTACCCCTGAGCTATGATTGTGACACAGTGCATACTGTTGTTGTCTGGATGCCCTACCCCTGTGACAGGAGACAGTGTTGACTTACTTTCCATGCATGCCAGTGCCATGGCATTTAACTTGCTATGAGTGATCCTGCATTGTGTTCAAGTGTGCTCCATGCACCCCTTTGTGGCATTGACTATCAGGACATGAGAACATCATAGTGTGTGTTGCTGGCATGCATCACAATCATGTGAAATGAGACTCTGCCCATCCCTTCATCCTGACACCTGTACTGAGTCAGTGGCAAGAGATGTGCTGTGTGTATAGTGACATACTCCTACATGTTCACTTGCATGTCCAACAAATGTGTGGGTGGTGTATGTCAGCACATTGGGGTATTTGCATCCAACATGCAACAGACATATGGGTGCAAGTCCAGGAGGGATATGAGTGCCATGGTTGATGGTGAGACTGACAATTAGCTTATTCTAAACAGTGTGAGCACTTTGAGCAGTTTTCAGCTGATGATGCCAGGGCTTGCCCTGTGATGTGATGTACTCACTGTGGTGTGTGCAGTCAGTGCAGGTGACTGATGTTGTTCTCTTTTTTCCTAATTCTATCCAGATACATCCACGGCCACAGGAGGGGACAGCTCCACGGAACAGGAGGAGCCACAGAGCCTGACTGGGACAGAAGGCGAGGAGTCGTAGGGACCCAGTGGCACGGAGGGCGAGTGGAGCCACAAAAAGGAGTCCTCAGCAACATCCACCCCAGCTGAGGGTCACAGCAGCTTGGAGGCGGGTGTCAGCAGCCACCAAACCCTGGTTAGTGAGGCTGTCCCTGCCACCACCCCCACCACCACCATCACCACCCTCCCATCGGCTCCCATCCCAGAGGTCCGTGGAGGCTCCCGTGTTTGGGAGCATGTCTCCGTTGTGCCAGGCACTGTGCCCTCTGTCCCTGTGTCCCCTGCTGCCCTGAGTGAGGAGTCTGTGGACTTGCTTCGACAGATCCATGTAGGCCAGACATCAATGCTGAGTGTCCTCCATGAACACACCAGTCTGTTGACACAACTGGTGTCGTTCATGGAGGGCATTTCATCTGGCATGTCTGCCCTACAGAGGAGCAATCAGTCTGTGGCCTCCTCCCTGACGGCAGCAGTGTCCCTCCTCCAAAAGTCCTGTACTCCTCCTACCCCTGCACTGCCCACGATTCCTAGCACCCTACCTGTTCCAAGCACACACACACCTGCACATTCTCACAAACCCACAGACATGGGCAGCACACAAACACCCAAACCAAGGTCTAGACGTGCACACAAGCAAGCGCAGGGGACTGATACCACACTCACAGGGGATGGTTTGCAGACACACACACAGTCATCCACAACCACTCTGCAGTCCTCCGATACCTCTCCCTCCCAGCCCCCTTCCCTTGCCTCACCTGCAACCCCATCTCCACAGAGCTCTTCCTCAGTGACCTTGGCCTCTTCACCACCGACCCAGCAGATCCATCTTACAAGGGGAAGAGGAAGTCCCCACACACAGAGGGGAGTGCCCCTCACACCCAGACACCCTCCCCCAGGTGCAGTCAGACTGAGGCCCCCACCCGCAGGTCCCCCCAGAGCCGGAAGAGCAAGACACCACCCCCGCCCGCAGCTCCACGACGAAGTCTCTGTCCTCCATCCCCCAGGCCACCACTCCACAGGTTCCCCCACCACACACTGCCCCAGGTTCCCCCACCCACAGATACACCATCCCCAAAATGCTGAGGCCCTACCACTTGCTCTTCCACCCCCGGTCAGACAGTTTGTGCCACTGATGTGGGGACTGTGTCCCCCCCCTCTGTCCTGCCGACCTCACCTGAACCCCATTCCACTCCCATTGAGTTAGGCACTGCAGTGGAGTCCACAACCACCCTGTCTGACTTGGGCACTGCAGTGGGGACCCAGTCCACTCCATCTGACCTGCCCACTGCAGTTCTGCCGGCACACACCCCATCTTACTTGTGCCCCAAAGTTGTGACTGCACACACTACTTCAGTCAGCTTCACTGCAGTTGCCCGTGACTCTCCTGCATCCACCACCCCTTCACTGCCTCCTTCTGCTGAGCCCTCATCCTGTCCCTGCGGTGCCTGGCCTGCCCCCATGTATGCCCCTCCGAGGGGATGTCCCCTGCCTTACCAGTGTATGCGAGCAACGTGTGACAGTTGTTACTCAAGTTAACTTCTTGTTATTTGGATTTGGACTGGCCATTTTTCATTTGCTGAATAAAGCTTTTTTCTTTATCCTTGTGAATTTGATTTAGCTGTACATTATGTTGATGATGTTTAGCATGACCTTGCAGTTGTACTTGTAATGCTGGATTTCAAATGTTGAATACTGAGGTGTTGATGTGAGGGACTCCATGTGGTCCATGAAATATGTATCCTGTTTTGGTCGTTATCCATGTCATCCTTTGCAGCTAACTGGGTGTGTCATGATTAACAATTTGTGGACACTCTGTAAACATTGAATTTGCATGGTCACATATGTGGCTTGCACACATGCACATATGATGTGCTTCCCATTGTCCAATTTGTCTATTTCCCTGACAGTGGGCGCATCTCCACTGGACATGTAAGTGTGGGCATCATTGGTGTAGGAGCAACTGGGTCCTCTGTGCAACTTGCTGGACATATGTATTGAGTATGTGCAGATGACTTAAGGGACACTGCCGTACCCAGGCTGTTGTGACCAGATTCATTGTGTGGTAACTGATGGCTGACTGACCAAGTGTTCTGCTGACATTACTGAGACCTGCTGGGGCTATGTTTGGCACAGCTGAGCTTCCACAGGAGTTGAGTCCCCTCAAGTAAGTGTGTTGTTCCGTGATATTGCCTGGGCCCATGTTGTGTGTTGTGTGGGTACGTGTGTGTGTGTCCACATCCCTTTTCATACACAGACAGTGTTCATTTGATACGTTCCTATCGTTGATGCCTGCTGAGTGGTACTGTGTTCATCCCACAAGTTTGCCATGGGCTACCAGATGTGTGGGTGCATGACACACTACTGTTAATTGGTGTTTCATCATTGGGATTTGTGGCAGGTATTCGGAAGGTTACATGAGCTTTAACGGCATGGCCATGTACTGCATACTGTGCAGTATGTCTCTCATTCACCAGGGTTGTAAACTGTCCTTGTGTGATGAGACTGTGCACCTTAGTTCCTCCCAACATTACTGTGTTTGTCATGGGTGCATGTGCAATGTCACCTGTCCATGTGGGCGTCACAGATGCACATTGGTGCAGTTCAGGGTGTGTGGTGTTGAGGGTGGACTGATGTAAATGTTTGCATGGATGGGCCCCTAGCTCCCGTTTGTCCATGGATGACGGGCCATGCTGAGTGATTTGTGCTTGTGTATGTGTGATGTACATTTGTGGCACAGGACAAATGTTTGGGTTTCACAGTTTGTACAACATCTACCTTTGTCAGCACAGTGGACGTGTCATACATGCTTGTGTCACCCCAATGTCTGGTCCCTGGGGGTAGTGCTGTTGTGTGTCAGTCTCTTGCTGTGTTAGTTGCTGTTCATTCCAGCTTGTGTCACATGTGTCTGTTGTGCTCCCTCTCATCTCACAATGCCTGATTGCCCCCTAAGGGGGAACCATTGATGGTTAACCTTTGTATGGCACTGTGTCCATATCTGTCTCACTGTGGTTCAGCCCCCCTCATGTGTTGTGTACTTGCCTGGGGATACTGAGACACACACACACACATGTTGTGTCAGATGTGCAGTGTGAGGTTGCCTGTTTGTGTTTGTGCATCTGCACCATTGCATTGGTATTGCTGTTGTGGGCAATTGTCTGGATGTTGTTTTAGTGATTTCCCCTGCTGTCCCTGTGAGTCATATCACATCATGCTGGACATTCATCCTGGTTGTTAGGTGACATTGTTGGCATGGAATGGGAGTTTGTGACCTGACACCTACAGTCTACACAGGTTGTTTTGATTTGTGTGTCTATTTTTGAGATGTCTGTATGCTTTGTGATGGTCACTTCTGCTTTTGTGTCATTGTACACTGTATGCATTGTCAGCCCCCATGGGTGCTGCTTGTCTGCACATGGCTGAGAGTATGTTAGGTTTTCACAGCACTGCTAGCCACATCTCTGTGGGTATGGAACACAACCACTACTTTGCCCCAAAGTGTTTCATGTGTTGGGACCAGAAATCATACATGCTGTCTGGCATTTTCAGCTTTGACCATGATGACACTTACCTTTTGGTCACTGTGATGAGGGGGGTTTTCGACCCGATCACCACAATGCTCAACATGTGCTGCAGTTTGGAAGCTCACACTTAACCTTTGTTCTACACTGTGAGGGGGTGTTATTTTTACATTGACACAGTGCTAGTGATGCTTGCCTTGTGTAGGCCACACTCAGTTTTTGGTCACACATGTGATGGTAGTTACATTGTATGTTCAAAGTCATAATCACTGTTGTGGGCATTTGTCGCTGACTACACACTGTTGTCATGATGTTAGGGGGGATGTATTTTGCTGACATACATAATGTTGATGTATGATGGATGTGTGGAGCATCACCCACCCTATGAGTGGGGGTGGCATTAGTGATGGGCAACATGAGCCCTATGGGTGGGGGTGGCAGTTGTGATGGGCAACAGGTCCCCTATGGGTGGGGGTGGCAGCAGTGATGGACAACATAAGTCCTATGAGTGGGGGTGGCAGGAGTGATGGGCAAAAGGTCCTCTATGGGTGGGGGTGGAAGTAGTGATGGGCAACATAAGCCCTATGGGTGGGGGTGCAGGAGTGCTGGGCAACATAAGCCCCATGGGTGGGGGTGGCAGGAGTGATGGGCAACAGGTCCCCTATGGGTGGGGGTGGCAGTAGTGATGGGCAACATAAGCCCTATGAGTGGGGGTGGCAGCAGTGATGGGCAACATAGGCCCTGTGGGTGTGGGTGGCAGTTGTGATGGGCAACAGGTTCCCTATGGGTGGCGGTGGCAGTAGTGATGGGCAACATAAGCACTAAGGGTGGGGGTGGCAGGAATGATGGGCAACAGGTCCCCCTTGGGTGGGGGTGGCAGTAGTGATGGGCAACAGGTTCCCTATGGGTGGGGGTGGCAGTAGTGATGGGCAACATAGGCCCTATGGGTGGGGGTGGCAGGGGTGCTGGGCAACAGGTCCCCTATGGGTGGGGGTGGCAGTAGTGATGGGCAACATAAGCCCTATGGGTGGGGGTGGCAGTAGTGAAGGGCAACAGGTACCCTATGGGTGGGGTGGCAGTAGTGATGGGCAACATGAGCCCTATGGGTGGGGGTGGCAGTTGTGTTGGGCAACAGGGCCCCTATGGGTGGGGGTGGCAGTAGTGATGGGCAACAGGTTCCCTATGGGTGGGGGTGGCAGTAGTGATGGGCAACAGATCCCCTATGGGTGGGGGTGGCAGTAGTGATGGGCAACATAAGCCCTACGAGTGGGGGTGGCAGTAGTGATGGGCAACATAGGCCCTATGGGTGGGGGTGGTAGTAGTGATGGGCAACAGGTCCCCTATGGGTGGGGGTGGCAGTAGTGATGGGCAACATCAGTCCTATGAGTGGGGGTGGCGGTAGTGATGGGCAACAAGCCCCCTATGTGTGGGGGTGGCAGTAGTGATGGGCAACAGGTCCCCTATGGGTGGAGATGGCAGTAGTGATGGGCAACAGGTCCCCTATGAGTGGGGGTGGCAGGGGTGATGGGCAACATAAGCCCTATGGGTGGGGGTGGCAGGAGTGCTGGGCACCATAAGCCCTATGGGTGGAGGTGGCAGGAGTGATGGGCAACATAAGCCCTATGGGTGGGGGTGGCAGGAGTGCTGGGCAACATAAGCCCTATGGGTGGGGGTGGCAGGAGTGATGGGCAACAGGTCCCCTATGGGTGGGGGTGGCAGTAGTGATGGGCAACATAAGCCCTATGAGTGGGGGTGGCAGCAGTGATGGGCAACATAGGCCCTGTGGGTGTGGGTGGCAGTTGTGATGGGCAACAGGTCCCCTATGGGTGGCGGTGGCAGTAGTGATGGGCAACAGGTTCCCTATGGGTGGGGGTGGCAGTAGTGATGGGCAACATAGGCCCTATGGGTGGGGGTGGCAGGGGTGCTGGGCAACAGGTCCCCTATGGGTGGGGGTGGCAGTAGTGATGGGCAACATAAGCCCTATGGGTGGGGGTGGCAGTAGTGAAGGGCAACAGGTCCCCTATGGGTGGGGTGGCAGTAGTGATGGGCAACATGAGCCCTATGGGTGGGGGTGGCAGTTGTGATGGGCAACAGGGCCCCTATGGGTGGGGGTGGCAGTAGTGATGGGCAACAGGTTCCCTATGGGAGGGGGTGGCAGTAGTGATGGGCAACATAAGCCCTATGAGTGGGGGTGGCAGTAGTGATGGGCAACATAGGCCCTATGGGTGGGGGTGGTAGTAGTGATGGGCAACAGGTCCCCTATGGGTGGGGGTGGCAGTAGTGATGGGCAACATAAGTCCTATGAGTGGGGGTGGCAGTAGTGATGGGCAACAGGCCCCCTATGGGTGGGGGTGGCAGTAGTGATGGGCAACAGGTCCCCTATGGGTGGGGATGGCAGTAGTGATGGGCAATAGGTCCCCTATGAGTGGGTGTGGCAGGGGTGATGGGCAACATAAGCCCTATGGGTGGGGGTGGCAGGAGTGCTGGGCAACATACGCCCTATGGGTGGATGTGGCAGGAGTGATGGGCAACAGGTCCCCTATGGGTGGGGGTGGCAGTAGTGATGGGCAACATAGCCCTATGGGTGTGGGTGGCAGTTGTGATGGGCAACAGGTCTCCTATGGGTGGGGGTGGCAGTAGTGATGAGCAACAGGTCCCCTATGGGTGGGGGTGGGAGTAGTGATGGGCAACATAAGCCCTATGGGTGGGGTGGCAGGAGTGCTGGGCAACATAAGCCCTATGGGTGGGGGTGACAGTAGTGATGGGCAACATAAGGCCTATGGATAGGGGTGGCAGTAGTGAAGGGCAACCAGTCCCCTATGGGTGGGGGTGGCAGTAGTGATGGGCAACAAGTTCCCTATGGGTGGGGGTGGCAGTAGTGATGGGCAACAGGTCCCCTATGGGTGGGGGTGGCAGTAGTGATGGGCAACTTCAGCCCTATGGGTGGGGGTGGCAGTTGTGATGGGCAACAGGTCCCCTATGGGTGGGGGTGGCAGTAGTGATGGGCAACAGGTTCCCTATGGGTGGGGGTGGCAGTAGTGATGGGCAACAGGTCCCCTATGGGTGGGGGTGGCAGTAGTGATGGGCAACATAAGCCCTACGAGTGGGGGTGGCAGTAGTGATGGGCAACATAGGTCCTATGGGTGGGGGTGGTAGTAGTGATGGGCAACAGGTCCCCTATGGGTGGGGGTGGCAGTAGTGATGGGCAACATAAGTCCTATGAGTGGGGGTGGCAGTAGTGATGGGCAACAGGCCCCCTATGGGTGGGGGTGGCAGTAGTGATGGGCAACAGGTCCCCTATGGGTGGTGATGGCAGTAGTGATGGGCAACAGGTCCCCTATGGGTGGGGGTGGCAGTAGTGATGGGCAACATAAGCCCTATGAGTGGGGGTGGCAGTAGTGATGGGCAACATAGGCCCTATGGGTGGGGGTGGCAGTAGTGATGGGAAACATAAGCCCTATGGGTGGGGGTGGCAGTTGTGATGGGCAACAGGTCCCCTATGTGTGGGGGTGGCAATAGTGATGGGCAACAGGTTCCCTATGGGTGGGGGTGGCAGTAGTGATGGGCAACAGGTCCCCTATGGGTGGGGGTGGCAGTAGTGATGGGCAACCTAAGTCCTATGGGTGTGGGTGGCAGTTGTGATGGGCAACAGGTTCCCTATGGGTGGGGGTGGCAGTAGTGATGGGCAGCAGGTCTCCTATGGGTGGGGGTGGCAGTAGTGATGGGCAACATAAGCCCTACGAGTGGGGGTGGCAGTAGTGATGGGCAACATAGGCCCTATGGGTGGGGGTGGCAGGAGTGATGGGCAACAGGTCTCCTATGGGTGGGGGTGGCAGTAGTGATGAGCAACAGGTCCCCTATGGGTGGGGGTGGCAGTAGAGATGGGCAACATAAGCCCTATGGGTGGGGGTGGCAGGAGTGCTGGGCAACATAATCCCTATGGGTGGGGGTGGCAGGAGTGATGAGCAACAGGTCCCCTATGGGTGGGGGTGACAGTAGTGATGGGCAACATAAGCCCTATGGATGGGGGTGGCAGTAGTGAAGGGCAACCGGTCCCCTATGGGTGGGGGTGGCAGTAGTGATGGGCAACAAGTTCCCTATGGATGGGGGTGGCAGTAGTGATGGGCAACAGGTCCCCTATGGGTGGGGGTGGCAGTAGTGATGGGCAACTTCAGCCCTATGGGTGGGGGTGGCAGTTGTGATGGGCAACAGGTCCCCTATGGGTGGGGGTGGCAGTAGTGATGGGCAACAGGTTCCCTATGGCTGGGGGTGGCAGTAGTGATGGGCAACAGGTCCCCATGGGTGGGGGTGGCAGTAGTGATGGGCAACATAAGCCCTACGAGTGGGGGTGGCAGTAGTGATGGGCAACATAGGCCCTATGGGTGGGGGTGGTAGTAGTGATGGGCAACAGGTCCCCTATGGGTGGGGGTGGCAGTAGTGATGGGCAACATAAGTCCTATGAGTGGGGGTGGCAGTAGTGATGGGCAACAGGCCCCCTATGGGTGGGGGTGGCAGTAGTGATGGGCAACAGGTCCCCTATGGGTGGGGATGGCAGTAGTGATGGGCAACATAAGCCCTATGGGTGGGGGTGGCAGAAGTGCTGGGCAACATAAGCCCTATGGGTGGGGTGGCAGGAGTGATGGGCAACAGGTCCCCTATTGGTGGGGGTGGCAGTAGTGATGGGCAACATAAGCCCTAAGAGTGGGGGTGGCAGTAGTGATGGGCAACATAAGCCCTATGGGTGGTGGTGGCAGGAGTGATGGGCAACAGGTCCCCTATGGGTGGGGGTGGCAGTAGTGATGGGCAACAGGTCCCCTATGGGTGGTGGTGGCAGTAGTGATGGGCAACATAAGCCCTATGAGTGGGGGTGGCAGTAGTGATGGGCAACATAGGCCCTATGGGGGGGTTGGCAGTTGTGGTGGGCAACAGGTCCCCTATGGGTGGGGGTGGCAGTAGTGATGGGCAACAGGTCCCCTATGGGTGGGGGTGGCAGTAGTGATGGGCAACATAAGCCCTATGGGTGGGGGTGGTAGTGGTGCTGGCCATGCAACCCTATGGTGGCCTATTGCTAGTGGCCAGGATATGGATCCCCTGTGTGTGTGTGACATTTTGCGGGGACGTGTCGTTTGTTTGTATGGTTGGTGTCTGACTCACCGTCCGCGCCGTCCGCATCGGTTCCTGATCCGGTCAGAGATGTACAGTACTGGTATGACCTGTGCGATGGGATTCATGATGTGTTCATCTCGTACACGCTGCTTGTTGCTCCATCTCGTACACGTTGCTAGCTGGTCCGTCTCGTAGCCGTGGATTGAGTTCTGGCGCGAATCGTAGCTGATATGCTTCTTTTCCGGATGCTGTGACGTGCCGTACGTGGAGACCCGTCTGGCGCGTAGGAAGTACGCATCGTACTTATCCGGCCAGAAACTGCTATGGATACTGCTTCCGGGCGACTCGGTTCGGCGTTCGGAGTTACAGCTCGGTCGGAGAATGAAGCTTGAATCACAGCCTACTTGTCGGTCGGATTTTTGGCAGTTATGCGCATCGTACTTCATCAGCAGGACGGACCGGCTTCGGGTACGGGTCAGTCGCAAGGTAAGGCTACGAACAGCTCTCGGAGAGCTGTCCGACCCTGATCGGAATCGACCCCTTTATCTACTGTTGCACTCTTTGGATTGGAAATAGTAATTTTTGCCCCGCCGCTATCCAACACTTTCCCTACTGTTGCTATCACTGAAGTGGGAATAGTAATTTTTACCACTCCACTATTCAACACTTTCCCTACTGTTGCACTCACTGGAGTTGGAATAGTAAATTCAATTATTCCGCTACCCAACACTTTCCCTACTGTTGCACTTGTGTTGGAAAATGTTAGTTTACATTTTTTTTTATAGTTTATGTTTTAATTTATTATAGAATGTTTTTTTATTTTAAATTATTGATAAATATATATATATATATTTTATATAATTTTAAAGTTGAAAAATTAAAAATACATAATAGTTCATGAATTATTTTTAAGTAAATATATATGTTTATGTCTAAATTATTATGCTTGTATGTTTATATTTTTTTATTAAGTGTATTTGTTATATTTAGTTTAAATGTATATTAAATGTAATTTCTTTTGTTAAAAATAATTCTAGTATTTAATATATTTAATAAATATTATTATATGTTATACATATTTTTGAATCAATATTTTTTACCTCAATATTTTGGAGTCAATATTTTTGCACTCTATTAGGAAAATCACTAAACATCAGAAGAATAAGGACATGCAGAGCGACCAGAATAGCAGGGCTATACCCGTCAGATCCTCAAATGAACTGCCAATTATAAACATTTCTCAACCTCCATGATCTGGCTCTGAAAACTGAAACGCTAGTTACAAAGTAGATAGAGAAATTATGACATGATAAGAAACTTTATTGTCAATGATGCGTAAGTGGATAATGCTTGTAACTTCACAATCAGGCCTGAAAAGTGAACTCTTAACTGAGCGGTAGAAGGCAGGAATTTTACGAATATGGGCCTCATTCTGATGCAGTTAGGGAGGCCTCCTAACAGCATTTGCTCTGTCCAAATCGGATCGGGAATATGTCTTTTTCAACCGACCGAGTACGATGCGAGTTAGGCATTAGGAATATCCCAATCCAAACCCGACGGCATTTGGAATGACCGAGCCATACGGAGCAGAATCGTACGTCTCTACGACCAAGTACGATGCTCGATTTAGACAGCCTTTCTGAATCGTGCCGTTCGACTCAAATCGGCAGTCGGAATCAGAATTTGGGGGCCCAAAGTGGGCCCCCCTGCACCTGGAGCCTTCCTAATCGGGCCTGACGGGGTACCCATTGGTCTTCCCTTACTAGCCATGCACAGTGCGGCAGGCACCAGGGCGTGCCCACCACAGGGTGCCCGATTTTCCCCAGCCGACCCTTTCTTCAATGGGAGCCTATGCAATCGGTCAGAAGAAAGGCTCCCATTGAAGTCAATGGGAGTCCAACCAAATCAGATCTGGAAGCATCCTGATGCATCGTACTGGGTCTGTTGGACTCTCCCAATCCGATTCGGTTGGAAACCATTCCCAACCCCATTAGTTCGGGTAGCTTTCCAAACCGCATCAGAATCGGGCCCTATGTAAGATCTTAATTGCATGCTATTAATCCCATTATGAGCATATAAACATCATTAATTATAACAAATGTGAATGTATAGCTTTTAAGCTTTTTAAAATGAAGACATTTTATTGCTTTACACAATGTTATGGTGGTAGTGATGGCTATACCAATCGCACATCAAATTCAAAGTTGTCTTATCAATTTGCGGTGCCCATCGAGGTAGAAAACATCCCACTACCATGGATGTGACAAAGAACAAGGCCCTCAAGGGGAAAACTTGTTACACAAACGTTTTCTTTTACTGGGTACTACCCCGGCACTCTATCGTTAAGGTGGCAATGTCAGCCAAATATTTTCTAGGTTAGATCACATACAACCCTAAGTAACTATACAAATGGTCATTGCTATCCCCTGAACTACCAACCATTAATGTACTTTGACACTTTTGTAATCCACAAGAAAAAACAGTAATGTCCCAACATATTTTTCTCATTAATATTCATGTAATTTAATAAGTCATAACTTGTTTCAAAAAAAGAAAATTATAAACAATTGTCAGCTCTTAATGACGATGACAGAAAATTCTCATTTGCTATGCACAATGTACAAAGTGAATAATCAATTATACACAAATAAGAAATTGTATTGCTTACTTTTACTCATGCGATAAATTGTTAATGTTTTAATTAACCAAACAATAAGCATTCATTATCATTGTCATATTATCATCTCTGGAAATCAGTGTATCACTTAGCCTCACAGTCCGGAATCAACGGAACACTTCTCCTGTGTGCAACAGAACTGATGCATCCATTCCCCAAGGACCGATGCACCACTGTGTTTTCTGATGCTTTCCTCCTTTGCGGCAGTTTTTGTCTTCAATTTTGATTTAAGGTACTTTGTGCTAAAATCAACACATCCATAGAGTTCTATGGACAGAATTGCTTAAGCCTTTTTAAAGTAATATTTTGAGTTATGAATGTTGGAGTTTTGTCATTTTGGTTTTGTTTGTTTTAGATAAAGATTGGTTATTTTTCTAAACTGGTGTGGTATCCATTTGTAGTGTCTTCACTGTGTTACTGTGTGTGTTATGTACAAATACTTTACACATTGCCTCTGAGATAGGCCTGACTGCTCGTGTCAAGCTACTAAGATGGTGTGCATGGTTTATCTTGGGTGTGTAATTCCCTTACCCTAACTAGAAGGAAGGGTTCCTCCTTGGACAGCATGCATACCATTGCCAACTAGAGACCCCCATGTCTAACAGTTAAGCTAGATTTCTATTGACAGGTCTAGGCATTATTAATTTAGGTATTTCACCTTTGCCTGAGAAATTGCACACACAAAATCAAAAATACTTTTTACTTAGATTCAAACATCTAATTAAATTACAGAATTATATTTTTGATAATTTAGCATAAAAGTACATTTATAAAATGGTACTTTGTGCTGCCTGAGCCAAAACTGCTTTAGCGTTAGTTGGTCTCTCATTTTCAATCTAGAGACTCAATACCTATTCTTGGACAACAATTAAAGGCACTGCTACCTCCTGCGGCACAAAGGGAGGTTTGTTGTCAAAAGGTGGCCACATAAAAGAGGGATTAACAATCTGGGAGATGGACAGGAACAGCTATCAGAGCAAACTGTTATCTCTTTTCTTGGAGATACCAAATGGGCATGGCATGATTTGCTCCTCTCCATTCCCATGGTCCTCCTACTCTTTCTTACTCCAACACAAGCAAGGGGTAGAACCACGTTTGACTCTAACAAAGGGGGATACAGCATCTAAATAGGGGAGTGGCTAGTGAAGATTCAAGGTTCCCCCAGTTGAAAGAAGGGATTACAAATTCAGGATTTATATTTTCTGGAATTTTTAAAATAAAGTGAAGATGATGTGCTGAAATGGAGATGTGCAAAGGGTGAGTGAGTAGAGAGGAATGGGTGTATGAAATTCTCAAATCACTGGCAAGTGCACAGGATATGACAGCATCTGAAGAAAAAGAAATCTCCCGGAAGAAGAGGACTCATTAACTTCTGATTCCTACTCACACCAAGGCATTCAAATTGCTCTACAAGTATCATGTGATTGCCCTCCTTTCTACCTGCTCAAGACACACCAAAAGCAGGATGACTCCTGACTCTAACAATGCCCAGCTAGTCACTCAGTACTGAACCCTTCAGATGATTTGGCTGGAGAGAGATCTGGTTCCTAGAAGCCTGCACAGTCGTAGAAAATAGGAAAATATTCCCTTTTTCCTCATCAGGAAGACAGGGACTAGGTGCAGTCACAAACATGAGGTTTGTCCCACATGTAACTGTATGCCATGCTGAAAACAAGTTCATCTCAACCTTGCAGTTAAGGTATCATGTCTTGTGCAGCCCTGCCCCAATGAACGATTTGGAAAACCTAAAATAGTGATTATGTTCAAAATCATATTCCTGGATTGAGGCGAGGTGGCAAAACTATTCCAGCTATGAACCACCCTTGTCTGCCATGAAATCCAGATTTGTCATACTTGGAGCTTTTAGCAACAAAATCAAAGGCTTCAGCAGGAGCTTGATTATGACATGTATGACTTCCAAGGGCCCTCATAGTCTTCAGCCTAACACTATCCACACTGGAGGAGATCGGGCACCAAAAAATATTCTAAGGTCTACATTTTGACTGGGGTGGCCCACTTGACCAATGTGGCCTCCGCTCCATTGCAGTTGTGCTGAAATCACTTTTAGGTTCTGGTCAATCACAAACTGTTTTTGTTTTCAGTGGTGCTTTATTTTTTCTTGAAATTGTTTGCAAAAAAACCTTAATAAATCATATCTTTGGTTCCCCTTAACTGATTTTGATAGTTTTGTTTTACCATTAGTTTTCCTCTATCTTCTAAATTGTTCTGAGAACTTTACTGCATTGTTTTCTTCACTCTAAAATTGATGGTATTTCTTCAACTTCACTTAGCAATTTTCTGTGGTATTTTCTACTACTTCTGCCACTTTTACCAGGCTATCACCTAACCAGGGTTTGTTTATCAAATCAGTGAATTAGTATGGGCCCGATTCATAAAAGTAATCAGAGACAAAATACTTTACGACTTTTGGTATTCACAAAGGACATTTAGTAGTAGCAAAGTTAGGATTCCTAACTTTTCTACTACTAAACTGCGAAAAATCCTAACTTTGCAACTTTCGGTATTCACAAAAGGCATTTAGTAGTAGTAAAGTTAGGAATCCTAACTTTACTACTACTAAATGCCTTTTGTGAATACCAAAAGTCGTAAAGTTAGGATTTTGTCTCAGATTACTTTTGTGACTCCAGCCCTATATTATTAAGGGTTCCTATTTGTAGATCAATAATCTCCTTTCTAAGTGACATTATGTCCCTTTATGTCTTGAATATGCTGTTACCATTCATAACTCACGAGTCATGCTTCGGTTAACATATTTTAAAAGTTGTTCAAGGAAGTAACAGTTAATGTGAGGTCTTTTCAGATTGTACTTACATTTTGAGTTGACCAAAATAAATGCAGATATCCTATGTTTGAAGGAATACACTAGGCTCAGAAATTAGTATGTTGTTCACAATATCCTATTCAAGAAACAGTGTAGTATTAGTCAAAATCAGAAGCCATGCATTCTAAACAAAAGGGATTGAAAACCACCAAAACACAGTATAAAAAAAGAAAATCCTTGACTATCAAAGCCTGGATAGCCCAACTTCAACTTTAAAGGTTAGTAATTACTTATCAATCTCACAGGATTTAGGGGCTCATTACGCAAGTCTGCCCACCACCGTAGCAGTGATTGGGTCTGACCGCCATGTGTGCGGCGGTTCTACATATACAATTATGATGGGACCGCTACAGCTGCGGTCGGATTCCGCAACTTTAACATTGCGGCGGTGGCTGCTGACAGCAGCACCACCGCGATGTTAAAAAGAGCATGTTGTGCATTTTACTGGACTACGTGGCAGGCAGGGGGGTACCATGGGTTCCCCCAGTGCACCCACACCTCCCCCCAACACAAGGGGGGCCGCAACGGGCCTCTGAAGACATTCTTCACCAGCCTTTCAATTGCGGTTCAACCATCACGGAAAGGCTGGTTTCCGCCGGCATCATAATTGTGCCGGCGGAGCCTGCTAGGCTTCGCCGCCATTGTGAGCATGCTGACCGCTCCGCCAGACAATCGTGACGATTGCTACCGGCGGAAAAGTGGTGGACAGACTTTCCGTCTGCTGCGATACCCACCGCCATCGTAATTTGGCGGGGGTAAATCTCATGACAATGGCGGAACGATTGCCACCGCCAGCACGGCGGTGGCTATTTTTCCGCCATCGTGATGAGCCCCTAAATTGCTACGCAAATGTAAAAGTTATTGTTCTATTTTTTGCACCTTAATATGTGAAATACCATATCAAAGAGTAGAAAGATCATATACTTTCAGGTGCACTTAATGTTCTACATGCAACACCGGAGAAAACCCATTATGAGGGTTAAGTAAAAGGTTCCATTATTCAGTGGGCTATTGAAATGTCAAAGTTAAGTACACATTGAATTCCCAGCCATACAAACATACATTTCTTACAGAATTGTGAAAGGTTTTTGAAGGATAAAAAGTACAAATGAATTATGAATGGGTACATTAATGTTGTAGTTAGCATGTTTCTTAACCAATTGCGGCTATGTAAGAATTGTATATACCAGATTTGAACAGTGAGCATTAGGCGTACTGAAATCCATAGTGAAGTTTAGTTTCATATATGGTCATGTCTCATTACAAAATTTCAAGAGGAAAAAATATGAAATGTCGCCCCTGCCATGTATAAATGCCATGCTCTACACCCGAAGTCTTATTTTCAATTATTGGAAGTTCTGAACTCCCCGACATTGGCCTGATGCTCCATGTTGTTGTCTGCTCCCTCCTGTTCACATATCACTGCAGCACCACTACACCAGAGGACCTATGTTCTTCCTCGTTGCCCTTCAGCACCCCTCTCGTCTAATGTAATCTCCAGGCTCCAGCACATGTAGCATGGCCATTTTAGGTTAACCACGGTATCTGAGGAGAAAGATCATCTCAGATTTCAAAGGTTCAGCGGATTTCTCCTTTTTGTAGAATTTGTCCTTTGAGCAGGGCTCCAGTTGTGGCACCTGGTACACTAGTCCATTGGACCGACAATGTGATCATATTGCGTCTTGTGAGGGGAGGCATTCTGGAGCCCCTAGAATATTGGTCATATGGTGTTTGACTGGCTCCATCATCGAAAATCTGTTTATGCATTCCTTATATATTTGTGAGAAAAGTGTGTTTTTCTCGTTGGTAGGCATTCTTTTTCTTCAGTATGCAAATATTTAGTTTTTCCAATGTTAGCAATTGATAGAGTGGATTGGAGCAAGGCAATTAGTCATGGTTGGCATGGTGAAGGTCTTCCAGAAAATGGACACTTCCCCTCTTTATTGTTTGGTTTTCGTGCATTGCATTTCTTCTTATATTTTTAAAGGTTTGATGACCTTTTAAACTTTAATTGCTGGATTTCTGAATATGATGCATGTGCACGTTTTTTGAAAGGCTGGGAAAGTCTGATGATTCTCCCACCTGAAAAAGGACAGTATGTGAATTGCTATTGACTACAAATGCTAATTGGTAGTTGTTAGAAATGGGGTTTCTGGATGGCTAGGGAATGCACCTAAGCAAGGCAGAATCCACCACTCTAGTTAGGGGAAGTCAGTTACATACCAAAGGTAACCTGTGCTAACCGTCTGGTAGCTTGGTGCAGCGCAAGCAGGCTTATCATCAGAGGCAATGTGTAAAGCATTTACGCAACACACTCACACAGTAACACAATGAATACACCACAAAAGAGAGACTACACAGCATTATATAAAAATATATAGTATATTGTACATGAAACCAGACCCAAAAATGACATGAATCCTAAATACAGTGCATCCTATGTAATTACTCAGATAAGACTCATTAGCATGTACAAGGCAAGAATAACACGCATTTGCAATGCAATCAGTCTTGCATTTTTGAAAGTTAGAGCTATTGGTGTTGTCAATGATAATTGTTTTTACTAGAGGAGTTTAGAAGACTTAGGGCATCATTAGGATGGCGGGCGGAATTTGTCCGCCCGCCATCCTGACGTAAAAAGTGTCCGCCATAAGTGCGGTGGTCCCATGGGGGTGATTAGGATGCGCCCGCCACACTGGCGGGCGAATCCTACATTGTTAACATTGCGGTGGGCGGTGCTTACAGCATCACCCTCCGCAATGCCAAAAATGCACTGCGTGGTGCCTGCCATGTTGTGCATGCACATGCAGGGGGTATCATAGGTACCCCCCATGTGCCCCCCACCCCCCTAACATCCTGGGGGCCCGCAACGGGCCCCAAACTTCAAAATTCGTGTGCCATTACGAAAGGCTGCCTCCTGCCTGCATCTTGATATGGATGGCGGTGTCTAGCAGACACCGCCACCATATTAAACCCTTTTCCGCCCGGTCGACTAGTCGACCGGGTGGAAAAGTGGCAAACAGTCTCCCTGTCCGCCGCAGTACCCCCGCCATACTAATATGGCAGGGGGAAATAGGTGGCGGGCGGGGAAGGATGTAGGGTGAATTGCCACCGCCATGCGGGCGGTGGCGATCCACCCTACATCCTAAAGGGCCCCTTAGAATGAGGAATTGCCACTGGGAATAGAGACACAGCTGCAACACTGCCGAGAGCACTTAGAATGAGGAATTACAACTGGGAACAGAATAACAGCTAGCAGCACTGTCTGGAAAGCTTAAAATGAGGAATTACTAACAGGACCAGAGAAGCCGCTAGCAGCACTGTCTGACAGACATAGAATGAGGAATTACTAACAGGACCAAAGAAGCAGCTAGGAGCACTGTCTGAAAGACATAGGATAGGTAATTACCACTGGTACCAGAGAAGCAGCTGCAGTACGGTCTAGGGGACTTAGAATGAGGAATTACCACTGGGACCAGAGAAGCAGGTGGCAGCACTGCCTAGAGGACGTAGAATTTGAAATTACCACTGGGACCAGAGAAGCAGCTACAGCACTGTCTAGAGAACTTAGAATGTGTGAATTACCGACTGGACCAGAGAAGCAGGAAAGTATTTTGTTTTTCATTTTTCAATTCAGACAGTTCATTTGCTGCTGTTGAATTGCTTTTTTCACAGGGCGTACAGGTGGGCTATGATGAATGAGACACGGCCCATACTCCATGGGGACTCTCGTTGTGGGGGACAGTAAAGGTTTTAGCGAGCTTTGTTTTTGTAAAAAAATAAAGTAGTGTTTGCCCATTAGCACTAGAATTTCACTTAATAACCTTTGATTGCTTCCAAGCATAAAGGCATAAAATCATAAACTGAAACTAGATTTAAATTTTAGTAGTTATCCATTGTCTTGTGACACCTTTAACCTGTCCTGCCTAAAAATACCAGCATGCAGATGTGGCTGGCTAAAAGGCTGCAGCTACCTGAAGTAGTCACGCATGACTTAAGATCACCTGCGCGCTATGGGGCAGATTTATGAGCCCCTTGCGCCACTTTTGCGTCACTTTTCCCATGTTAAAAGTGACGCAAAAGTGGCGCAAGGGGCTCATAAATCTGCCCCTATGTTTTTAAATATTACAAAGCAGCTAGTCTACTTACAATGCTACTTACTTGTGCATAAATTAAGAAGCGATGAGGGAAGGTGACGGGTCAAGCTTCAAATTGCGAGGGGGTTGGGCGACAGCATGTAACACCAGAAAGCACAGAAATTTTATTAGCTAACAACATTACACATGCTGATGTCTGCAGTGTGGTGCGGGGGCTCAGATGAAGCACTGTGCTTGCTAGGGAAAAGGAAAGCTCACTTTGGGAGGGCGCTGAATGCCCATGAGTAGTCTTGCGCATGCAAAAAGGTGCTGTGTGAGAAGAGTTAAAAAAAATATTTGCCATCGAATTCAGTATTCTGTTTGATACAATCGTTTTTCAAACCAAGAGCTAGCCATTATGGAAACTTTAAGAGAAATAAACAGCAGAAAAGAGACCCCACCGAGGGCCCAATACGTTCAAACAAAATACTTTACACTAAGTCGTTATTTCTAAGCAACCTGGCGAGGTGAAGTGCTTTACAAACGACCCTTCCACACTAGTACAAGACGAACTTATCAGGCAATCATTCAAGATAAACATGTATGTATAAATCTCGAGACAAATCAATGTATGATCACGTTTATTCATGCAGACGCCACCAATAAAAACCATCATTCAGCATACGACGTGAGGTGCAAACACAGTGAGGGGCCGATTCCGATCTCGCTCGGAAGGGCTCCGAACGCGATCCGGCCGGAAAAAGATACGAGCGTACGCGTGTTTTCCGTCCGACTCTTACAGCTGTACGAGCGAGCAAGTACGATGCGAGCAATGCGAAATTCGCTGTTCTGCATGTCTTTTCAGCTCTCAGTCAGTTGGAACTCATACCATAAAGACAAAACAAAAATTGTACCCTTCCCTTTTACATATTCATTGTTGCTGCATATGAAATATACTGTCTATATTATTTATCATCACATGTCACTTTTTCACCACAAGTCACCAATATTTAGCTTTTTCATTTGAACTTATGTATTACGACAGCCCATAATACTCTTTATTCCTTTAAATTACCAAGTTGAAATCTCCTATTGGTGTGTGTTTCTTTTCTCCTTCATCTGATACTTGTTACATGTAGTGTATATATGTTTTGAACACCCTAAAGAAATTAGAAATTCCCGACAGAACCATTGTATTTATATAATGAGCATCCCCATTGCAGCCTGACAACTAGCACCCCTATTTACGCCAGGTGCACAACCAGATGCTACCTATCAATTGTGTGACTGCTACAAGTAACACTAAGGGCGCCTGGCCTCGGGCCTCCAAGGCATAAAGATGCCATAACACATGGGCTTGAAGGCACGCAACCCCCGTGAAGATACATTATCCTCTGCCTCTGTAATGAAAAGAAACCCCTGCCTGATCAAAGTCATGGCCAGCCAAAGCCACATCCTAAAGGCCAGGCAACAGCACCTTTCCCCTCCCCACCCAGTCAGGCCCAGTGGCGCGGAATTCCACCATCCCAGATGTTGGCTGTCCATGAACAGCTATGGATCAGGGTTAGACGGCAGCGCGCGCTGCCTGACGCTCGCCACGCCGCTGCTCACGCTCGCCAACTCCCTGCTTACCAGGGAATGTTGATGGCTGAAGCCGGGAGAGCTGCGCAGTGACTCAGGGCGGCAGCGCGCGAGAGACAAGAGGACGCGCCCCTCGGATGACAGCCAAAAAAGGAACGGACGTCTCACCGGTCACGCTCATATACACGCACCCCGTCTCTGCCGCCAGTTGCCCGGACAATGCGCTCGTGCCCACCGGAAACTTGCAGACTCCGCGCCTTTCGAGACCTGGTTCAAGCTCTCTCCTAGCTGCTTGGATAGACCAACCACTACTCTGAGAGCAGGTAGCTGGATATGCAAGAGGCGGGTGTTATTGCATGCTCAAGTAGAATAGGTGACTAAGCTTTGACAGAGGTCCCTTGTTTAGTTAGCATTTAATAAATAGTAAACTAACGAAACACTTTGATCTTCTAGCGAGAAGACGTGATTATGTTAAGGCCTTCCCACAAATAGAATTTCACGCGAGCACTTGATCCTGCGGAAGACTTAGAACAGTTTTAATTTCATCTCTTACTTCTGCTCTGGGCACAGGTCCTAAAACAAGCATTGGCAATGCAATAGGACTTGCATTCATGCGAGACCTATTGCATTTCAAATGGCAATGCGTGCGGGCGACGAGGCACGATGGGGGGCGGAAAGAAGGCGTCGGACTGCGGGAGGGGGGCACGGGAAGAAAGTAGTCTGTGCTGTAAATGGGCCAGTAGCCATGGAAGGATACAAATGACTGACATGGCTGTCATGGGGAGGGACTAACAAGCTTAAGACCAATCGGAAGACAGCATTTATAACCTAAGCCAATGAAGAAGATGGGCCAGAGAGTGGGCGGAGCTTCCACGAAGCCTCCACACTATAGTGTATACTGCATGCCTCGCAAAGTGATGGCAGTGCATTTGCACTGCAACACTAGGCGAGACCTAAAAACAACATACATCAGAAATACTTAGTGCATGTAAAGAAAAAAGCCCATGAATCACAAATACATCAACATAAACATAAAAGTTGCAGCGCTCCTGCAGTCCTATTAAGATTTATATGGAATCAGGTATCTGCCATAGGGCACAGGAGTACTTGCACACCTACTACCTGTGATATGGTAATCCAAGCAAGTTCCTTAATCTGGCAAGTTTCTCGCGGCAATTGGGGCCTCTGCTGAGGTTTCACACCGTCCTGGCACAACTGATCAAGGGCCTGCAAGGTACGGCCCAAAGGGGGGGCACACACCTCAGGGCCATGCAGGAGACCTCCTTGGGTGCCCCACTACAGTCCACAACTGCAGCTGCAGCTGTCCACAAGCATGTGGTGCAACTGTAAAAGCACAGTACCTTCCAGGCACCACTGAGGTCCATCCTGACCTGGGCGACGATGTTCTCCTTAAGTAGGAGGGGGCTCCTTGATGGCAACCTTCCCAGGAATTCCTCCGGCTCAGAGGAGGTCGGCAGGCCTCAGAGTCAGTACAGACCCAGTTTCCCGGGCAGACCAATGGGGCTGTCGAGGCAGTAATAGTTCTCTTGACTAGCCCGACCTTCCTGAGACTGGCTTCGGCTGGAGGTAAGGGTGTGGCTGGTCTCAGAATGGCGTTGCGGATGGAATCTCTAGTACCAGGCAATGCAGGAGTCAGCACTCAGCGGCTTCTGCTTAAATACAGAGTGGAGATCGCAATCTGCTCAGGGCTCGTTGTGTAGCAAGAAGAGCTTGGAACAAAATATCCATTGGGCCTCTGTAGAGCTAGTTCAATCCCAGAGCGGTGATCGGTGGCAGAATCAAACCAGGAGAAATATACAGCGCTCAGCAAGTGCTGATTTAGAACACAAAGTGCAATGGATCATGGCTCCTTTGCAAAGCATGTTGCTGCAGGACTCACAGGGAATAAAGTCCCATGGCAGAGGTGCTCGGGGGCAATAATTTATAACCCTGAAATGGTGTAGACGGGGGCAAGTCAACAAGCCCTTGGAGAACACTGGGGCACAAAGAGAGTAGCAGGAAGGCATGCCAGTACAAAAGTACAGTTGCAGAGTGGCAGTCCCTCCAGCAGCCCAGCACAACAGAGCAAGTAGTCCAAATGGTGGTTTCTCCTGGCTGTACAGCAGTCCTTTGGCAATGTGCAGTTTGTAGAGCTAGCAGCAACCAGTTACAATTCCGCCGCAGTGTCTAAAAACATGGGGTCAGAGCCCCAGTACTTATACTCAAAAATGTATTTGATGAAGGGGTGAATTCAAAGGAACCCTTAGAAGTGTGCAACAAGCCCTTTCAGCCCAGCCCTGGCTCCATATGATTAGTTGGAGGTAAATCAGCCCTTTGTGTGAGGGCGGAACACAACCAATACAAATGTAAAGTGTGAACCACCTCTCCCTCTCCCAGCCCTAGAAGACGTTTAGTATGCAGATATGTCCCCTTTCACACCAAGCCCTTCCTGTGTTATGGCTGTCTGGAAAGTATGCACTAAGCGTAGCTGCCACCCAGCCCAGAAGTGGATTGTAGTCAGGCTACAAAGCACTTGGGGGCATATCAACAAGGGCTTTATCTCTGCTTTTTTGGCTTTAAAAGCCAAAAAAGGAGAGATAAAACTAGCGGCCTATCAACAACAGGGTGCTAACATGCAAATTTGCATGTTAGCACCCTTTTACTCTACGCTTCCCCTTGCATCTCTAATGAGATGCAAAGGGGGCGTTCCAGAGTAAAATAATAGGAGAAATGTCGCTAAGCGACATTTCTCCTATTATCAAGAATGTTGCTAACCCTGTTAGAGACAAAAAAAGCAGCGCTAACCGCGGTTAACGCTGCTTTTTTACGTCTGTTATTTTTCTGACTTAGCCATGATATCCTATGGAAGGAGGATATCATGGCTAAGTTTGCCTGTCCCTATCAACAAGGTAACGTGAGATTATCGCTGGGTTTCCAGCGATAATCTCACGTTAGCCTGTTAGCGTGAGGATTTTTATCGCTATTGAGATAAGCGTTGCTAATAGCACGCTATCTCAGCGATAAAAATTCATGCTAGCCGGCGATAATTATTCTAGCGCTAAGTGCGCTTAGAGATAATTATCGCCGGTTGTTGTTGATATGCCCCAAAGAGTCATATGCACAGAGAAATGGCAACTTTCTAAAAGTGGCACTTCTATGATACTAATGTAAAATCCAACTACACCAGTAAGTAGGATTTATCACCACTGTTCTAAACATGGCAATGGCAGCCCTTTCTGATCTGGAATTATCACTTAAAAGTATAGAAGGGAACTCCAATGCTAGCCTATGAGAGGAGTAGGCCTCACAGCAGTGAAAAATGAAATAGGCTGTTTGTCACTAGCAGTATATGGCACACATTAAGGCACATTCCCTATCTTTTACTTACACAGCACTCTGCCCATAGGGCTATCTTGGCCCTACCTTAGGGGTGACCCATGTGTATTATAAGGGGAGTTTATGGCTTGGCAAGAAATGTCAAATGCCAAGTCAATGTGTAAGTCAACTGTGCACATAAGACCCACATTGGCAGACCTGAGACAGATTTGAAAGGCTACTTCTGGGGTTCGCACAAGCAGTGTAGCAGGACCACTAGCAGCATTTAATTTACAAGCCTGTGAGATAGGGGATACCACATTAAAAGGGACTTACAAGTAAATTAAATATGCCAAACAGATGTAAACCAATCATAACATGCTTAGAGGAGAGAGCACATGCCCATTAGCACTGATTAGCAGTGGTAAAGTGCTCAGAGTCCTAAAGCCAACAAAAAGAAGGTCAGAAAAATAGGCACTGGAAGGCAAAGACCCAGCCCTGCAGACTGGACCAGGCCCAACATTAGTATAGGTGAGATAGTTATGTTTGCATGGGTAACAGATTCTGTATGTTAGTATGGCACTAATGTATAACATGGGAAGGTAATGGCACATTTCTAGGTAGCCTGCACCATAAAAAGTAACACCTTGGTGAAGTTGTTTTTAATTGCTACATATTTTCTTTGGCTTTTTATCTGAAATCTCACGAGCTAGTCACATTTTCTTAAACTTCTGACTTTCACACTGCCTGCATGTTTCACAGGTCCTTGTGGAGAAGTTACAGAAAAGTCAATTATGCCAATCAATTTAGTCAAAACAATTAGCAAGCATGGTGACATGTAGTATAGCAGACAATCTCTGACAATAGCACTTTTAAGAGGGAGAGCGATCCCCTTGCACGGAGATGCAGTGAGTAATTGCGCATGCCTGCAAGGGGATGTCGGGTGGGGTCCATATAGGCGTGGCCTGAGTCCATCATGGCTGCTCGGAGCTGAAGCTCTGTGGTAGGCCAATGCCCCGGCAACCATGCGCGGTACATCATCACACCAAAACCAGCAGGAAAAACTAACTCCTGACTTCGGAGCATTGGGAGCGTCTGCCGTTGTGGGTGCCGTTCCCCCAAACCACTTAGTTGCTGTGTAATCGGCTAAAACTCACCAGGCGATTGTGCCTCAAAATGGCGCATGGGGCGTAGTGGGCTCGCTTCAATGCATAACCAAGCGAGGAGCGTGTAATGAGGAGCGGGCCCATGGGGGACGACATCGGATGAGTGGTGAGACCCAGAGCTGCCCCCTCTGCATCCCCAGTATGCACAGAAGTGACCCGGTGTGACTGCCTGCAAATGGCAATCAGAGTGCAGCAGTGGCGGAACCCTGGGAACCGTGACGACGCAGCGGTGGAAAGAATCCTTGGTCACCAGTGTTTTCCGGTGAGTCAGGGCGCAAACGTAAGCACCCGCATCGGGAGGGAATGGTGTTGTAGGACGGGCCCCCCACAGCGCACAGACACGCAACTAGCCTCCAATGCGGCCCGCCTGATCTTAAAATGGCAGCCTGTTAGACAGTAATTGAGGACGCCCATAGAAAATTATCATTATTTGATTGCTCAGGCTAACCAGCTACAGTGTCATTTTATTTAGACTTTTAAAATAAGTCATCATGTAGAGATAAACCAAGCTTGACATGGAACTAATTAAAGCAGCAGTCATCAGGTGTCACAGCTGTAATCCCTGGCTTGCCCCTTGAACCCCCGTCACTGCCTTGGAGACGGTAAAATCAGGAACATATTGATGGCTCGCAATTCGGGGTGGCATGTCCTACAATGGTTTTTCATCATGTTGCCCTAGATAACCACTCAGCAGGATAAAAGTTGAACAGTTCTTTCTAGCGAATACCACTTTAAAAAAATCTTAGCATTCTTCCACTTTTGCCAATGCCAAGTATCTTAAATAGACAATCTCTGGTAATTTCAAATAGGAGACATGAGGTCTAACTATTGGTTGTTGGAATGAAACTGTGGCACAATTATATGGTGCACGATCATCGTCATAGCACCACATAACATTTAATATCTCTGCCCTCTTCCAAACCCAGCAACAAATACTGACAGCAAAGGTAAAGTTCTCACCCTAAGCAACACATAAATGCATCTGACATGAGGGTGTAAGCCCATTGGAGCATATAGTTCAATGTTTGTAGATCTAAGATGGCAGGAAATACATTGAAGGAGGAAATCTACACTTTCAAGAAGCTAAATCAGCTCCTCAGATATCACAATCCTCTTCTGAAGTAATCGAAATTACTTTGCTAAAGGTAGTTACTTAGAGAGACAGGTAGCCAGTCCTTCAGAGTGGCCGAAGCCATGGCTTCCACCACCCTGGCAGCAGACATTCTGCCCTACTTAGAGATCCTCGCCTGCAAGGCAGGGATCTTTGAGCTGTGAGGGGAGCTGCCATTGTGGTGGCTTCCATCGCAGCACTTCCGGTTTAACGAGCTGCTGCCATGTTTGAAATGCCAGCTCAGAAGACATTTTTGTTTAGAGAAAACAAACTCTCAGTGAGGGAGTTTGTTTTCTCTAAGCAATAAACAAATGTCCCTGAACACGCATGTTTTGTCCCCGCACATCAAAACAATTCTACATTTTCTTTCTCTGCATCCACTATGTCTTTTATGATGAAAATGGGCATGGAAAATCAGTGATGGTCTCATCAGGACCGGGTGACTCCCACTATGACCCGGCAGTCCTCCAGTGAATGGAATTCTGGGTTACTGTTGAAGGAGCCAGCTGTGGTTCCACCGATGGTAACCAAGTGGTTTCCGTACCTCCAAATGAGGAGGGGAACTCCAAGTTTAGTGGGGAAGGAGAACCACCACTTTGTAGTGTTCCTTTTACTCCACCAAAACCTAAATTTGGTCTTATATGTATTCTTCTTTTTCAGTCTGCATACTGACCTTACTGTTAAGGAGTGAAAGCTTGGCCTGTTTTTGAGTCTCCTTCTAAATTGACCAAAGAAAGGGTAATTCCTCCCAGCATCTGTAATGCCACCTTACCTGGAGTAATATAAGTGGAATTAAGTGAATGAAGAACATTCGAATAGAAATTAGGAGATTAGCAAAGCACCAAACAGCTTCTGAGGAACAGGAAGTGAAAATGTGCCACACCAAATTACAAAAGTAGAATCCAATAGAAAGTTCTAGCTGCATGTAGAAACAATTATTGACAAAAATGTAAGAGGTTGAAGACCACAGTACAACAAGCATTGGCATAGCCAATAGGTCTCACCTTTGGGACCTTATAAGAGTGGTAGGTATTTAAAGTATGGTTTTTTTTGTAATTTTTCGTGTTGCATGTTACTCTTGATTAGCGCTTCATCTTAAAGAGTTAACAATAATTGACAGACAGTGAATAGAAAGCTCAGAGCACCAACCTACGGTTGAGCGTCACACAAAGGAACTCAGAGGTTTACTTTACCTGTTCAAGCCACCCCCTTAAATACATACGCCTGCACATCTTAGAAACCGCCGTCCCCCTCGCCACTTTTTTTCAACCCGTAAGACCCTGCTTGTTAGGTCTGATGAGTCACTGACACAAACCAAAGTGAAATTTAACATCCCTAGGGAGAATGCCCAGTGGTGCTCAGTTAGCATGATGTCACTAACTACTGGGGGGATCTGGAACTGGACCACATCCCAGGAAAGTACAGAGGGCCTGCTGGGACATTGCAATAATTTTCACTCAAAGGTACGCGGGCCACAGAATGTGTCAGCAGCGTTGGGCTAAGTACAAAGGTCCTAGCGGCAAGTGCTGGTTCATCCACCTCGCTTAAGTTTTGAATTCCTTAAAACAGGAAGTGCAAATCTGTAAAGAAGGAAGAAAGATACAATGAAGGGGAGAAGATTGAAAGAGGGGACATGCCCCGTGAATGCGAGGTGCGCATTGTAAATGCATACCAACAGCGTCCACACCTTGTCAGCTGTGGAGTTCAGAGTGGGAGTTCGGGAGCCTAGAAGCCACCTTGGAGGAAAGGGGCAGTTAGATGCTAGATAAACCCTATTAAAATACCAAACCTGATCACTGGGCCGCTCTCCTTAGGAAGAAGGGGTCGTCATCAGGCACATTTACAGCAAACCCCACACACGAGAGTCGAGACAAGCTCTTACCTGAAACTAGAGCAGGGTTTTTTTTCCGCACACCCAAGCAGATAAAATGGATGATTGACAATGAATGCAGAGGTTTTGGCTTAATAGCTAGGACGGCCTACTTTGATGCTAGAGAACCAGGTTCGAGTCTGGAAGGAAGCTAGAAGATCCTGTGATTTTGGGTAAATCACTTAACCCCCATGCCTACAATAATGTGTACGTCTGTAACACAACTGGTGCTGGTGTAAAGTGCTCCGATACGGGGGCGTGGCTAGCGCCCGAAGAAGATGGTGGCAAGTCCGTAGCTCTCCCGTGTCGGCGGAAGTGGAGGCGGCTCGTACGCGACACCATCTGAGCTTTTGGACGCGGAACTGGAGGAGCACTTAGCGGAAGATATGCGGCGTTGCAGAAATCTTTTCACATGGTGATTGATGACTTGTAGGAGCTTTTTTTCTCCTTTTTCTTGCGGGCTGAGGCGCGATTGTGTAACGCTGACGGCCGCCATCTTGTGTGCGCTCGCTAACGGAGCACTCGTCATATGCCGGTCATAATGCTTTCTGCCTGTCACTCCTGCATTTTTTTTAAAAACCGCTTCAGGGCATCATTTTTTTTCTTTTTTTTCCCCTGCTTTTTGCTGCTTTATTGATCGTTATGCTGTGAAGCCTTGTTTGAAAAAACATTACCTCAGTGCTGACCATATTGTACTATTCGCTTTGCTCTCTCAGGCCACAAAGCTGCACTGCATTACTGGAGTTTTATTACTTACATTGCCAAAATGTTGCTTGCACTCTCTAAGGTGATTGCTTATCTGATTTGCATGGCGCTTGTGAACCAAATGAAGGTGGTGGGCTGTCCGTGGATGCCTACTCCTCTCCATGGCATAAAGTTGGCCTTGCATAATTTGTGCTACCCTATGTTGGATACGCCATTGTAGTCTACACCTTATGGTCGCTTACTATTTTTCTTCCACCAGTTACGACATGCTCCCACAGCTGAGATAATTACTTTTGGTTACATGTTTTGTTCCATCCTACTGAGGAATTGAATACTGAGGTATTGCAACTTGACACTTCATTTTTTACTGATCTTCCATCTACGGCTTTGTTTTCACTTATGGGAAGACTGACTAAGGGCCTTTCTCAATCCAAGTCTTCAACGCGCAAATTTCTAATTCATACTAGTTCCCGCTACAGTTGTCTCTCCATGGAGGACTCGTCGAGCACTTCGTCTAAGGGCGGGTCGACATCTAATTCAACGCTCTCCTCTGGAAACACCAAGGCGCCAAGTAAGCGGTTAAAGAAAGATCCTCCTTCTCCTCCCAAACAATCTGACTCGGTCACAATGGACTTGCTGCTCGAAGAAATTCGGGCCTTGCGTCCCTTTGTTGAAGAAACTAATTTAAAGCTGCAGACTCTCACTGATCGATGGTCAAGTGTGGCGGATCGTGTCAAAGCATTAGAACAAAATGTTGATTCCTTAAATTCTTCTACTTCTAAAGTGAACTCCTTATGTTCTCAAGTCTCCATGCTCCACAAGCAAATTGAAAATTTGGAAAATAGGAATAGGAGAAATAATCTTCACGTTTATGGTTTGCCTGAAGGAATGGAAAGATCGGACCCAATTGCCTTCTTTAAGTCCTTCATCCCAAAGATTCTCAAATTACCGGATGATACTTCCCTCAATATTCAGAGAGCTCATCGGTTGGGTCTGTTATCACCTCTTTCATCATCCTCTATAGCAAAGAGACCGAGGGGAGTGATCCTATATTTTTTGGAGTACACTGACTTGCTCAAAATTGTATCTGCTGCTAGGGCATTGAATCGCATTACCTGGTGAGGGAGTTCCTTATTCTTTTCTCAAGACTATGCCAAATCAACCTCTGATCGTCATAAAGAATTCCTTTCACTGAAACGACAGCTCCGTTCTATAGGCGCACGATATGGCCTTTTTCACCCTTGTCTATATAAAGTGACTATTAACAACAAAACCACTTCCTATGATGATCCAGTAAAATTGAAAAGTTTCCTATACTCGTACAATGCTGATTCTATGGACACGTCTTCATCGCGTACTAAATAGACATTTTGGATTTTGAAATGCCTTTGTTCTTATTGGGTGCTTCAAACTTATTGTCATTTGGTACTTATGCATGTTTCCATTAATAGTGTCCCATTAATATAACTAACCTCCTTTTTCTCCTTACAGGTTATGTTTTTGCGTCACTCCTGCCCTCATGTTCCACTGTACTTTGGTTCTGCCCTCCCTCCCGCCTTCCCGCTTGGGTCCTGGACACGTCATTGTTCTGTGTGGCCTCACACCCCTCCACCTCTCGTTTGTCTTGGATTACATGTAAGTCTTTAATTGTCTTACGTTTTTATGTCTTTTGTATTGCATTTCTTCTCTTCAACTTTATCTTTGCCTTGACAGCTCTCTTTCGTTGTCCTTCTACCTTAACAAGACTCTTCTTTCTATGCTCCTCTTCTACATTTCAAATGATGTTTATTAATTTCTATTTCTTTTCTTCCTCTCTTCACTGTTCCTCTCATTTGACTCACTTTCTATATAATCGGTTTAAAGTTTGGTGCTGTTTGACTTGTTTAGAGAGTTGCTACAATTGTTATTTCTCACTTATCTTCAGTTTTGTTTTATGTCATTGAAACTTATTTCGTGGAATGTTAGAGGTTTACATTCCCCTATTAAAAGACAGAGAGTTTTAGCTCATTTGGCCAAATTGGGAGCGGATATAGCATGTTTACAAGAATTTCACTTGACGGCTGAGGAATCTGTTAAATTAAAGAGAGCTTGGGTGGGGGAGGTATTTTTTTCCCCGGGTGATGGCAAACGAAATGGAGTTATTACCCTATGCCGCAAATCCCTTCCTATCAAAGTATTATCACAATGTGCAGACAAGGATGGTAGATGGCAACTTGCTAAATTAATGGTGGGTAATGCTCCAGTCTCTTTGTTGAACATTTATGCACCCACAGCTGGAGATCCCTCCTTCTGGACTTCCCTGGCCCAACGGCTCACACAATGTTTCGATGATAATTTTATTCTTGCAGGAGATTGTAATGAAGTACTTGACCCTTTTTTAGATCGAAATTCGCCAATCCCCTATGCTCCTCGTAAATCACATACATTCTTCATACATACCATTAAACAATATAAGCTTATAGATGCTTGGAGGCTTTGTAATCCTACATTGAGGGAATATTCTTAGTATTCTCTGACTCATCACACCCAATCACAACTAGACTATTTTTTTATATCTCATAACATATCGCAATCTTTGGTAGCGGCAGATATGGGATCCATTCTAATATCTGATCATGCTCCTGTTACTATTCAACTAGATGTTTTGCAGAAACCTAATCTTTCTCGAAAATGGCGTTTTAACAATGCTCTCCTTTTGGATGCCACATTCACATAATCTTTTGTTTCTTTTTTTAATGAATATTTCCTCCTTAATCAATCGGATACTTTGCCTTTTCATGTAATCTGGGATGCTTTCAAAGCGTACGCTGGGGATTTTATTATTCGATATGTATCTAGGAAGCGGAAAAAGGCACAAGAAATTACCAATGCCCTTTTGTCCAAAATAAAGAGATTGGAGCACTTTTACTACTCCTCTAAGTCACAACTCTGTTTATCTGAACTTATAAATGCTAAATTTCAATTTGACTAGGATACAACTAATAATGCCTCTAACTTCTTGCTGAAGTCCAGTGTAAAATGTTATGGTGGCCAGAATAACGCTGGTAAACTTTTAGCTATTTATTTGAAGGTTAAGCATAATAAACTTAATATAGAATCTATTTTTGATCACAACCATACATTGAAGTTCAAAGATGAGGAAATCCTAAACAAATTTCTTCAATTTTAGAGAACATTGTATACATCCAAAACCCCTTCCTCTGACTATGCTATTGCTCACTTCTTTTCTAACATTCACCACACTTCTGCTTCACGCCCAGATCTTTCACTTTTAGTATTAGACCTTACACAAACAGAACTTCTTACTGCTTTACACACACTTAAAAAGGACAAAGCACCTGACCCAGATGGTTTTACTGTCGAATTCTTCACTCATTTTGCATATTTACTGTTCCCCAAACTACATGCTCTCATAACTGCTTTCTTACAATCAGGCGGGTCTTCTGGCTCTTTTTCTGATGCACTTATTGTCCTCATACCTAAAGATGGTAAGGATCCACAATACTGTAAAAACTATCGACATAGTTCTTTGGATAATATTGATTATAAAATGTTTCCAAAAGCCTTAGCTTTACGTCTGGAATCTCATCTACCTGACTTCTTAGGAACAGAACAATCTGGTTTTGTCAAGGGACGACTCATTACAGACAATACCCGTTTATTTTTTTATGTCCTGTCCAAAGCCTCACACATTTCATACTCATTAGCTGCAATAGCCCTAGATGCAGAAGAAAGCATTCGACAGAGTTGAATGGCCTTGTCTTTTTCATGCACTTCAATGGTTTGGCCTCGGCCCAAGAATTATTGCTTTGATTTCTATTTTGTTTTCTAATCCGAGAGCGGCTGTTTGTGCAAATGGTGGTATATCTTCCTGTTTTCCGCTTGGTAGAGGTGTTAGGCAAGGTTGTCCACTTTCTCCGTTTCTTTTTAATCTTGCCTTAGAACCCTTTTTGTTAAGGATCCGTCAAAATTATAATATCCATGGTTTCACTTTCAAAGAGACTAACATTAAGATGACAGCTTACGCTGATGATGTTCTTTTATTTCTTTCACAACCCCAAATTTCCCTCCCTGCCTTTTTGGAAGAGATTGATTCTTTTGCTTCAGTCTCTGGATATAAATTAAATAGAGATAAATGTGAAATTCTGCCTCTCACAAAATGCACTTTTAAAGCTGACTTTACCACTTCAGGTTTCACATGGAGCCCCCAATTCATTAAATATTTGGGTATGCATTTTACCCCCTCAATCTCAGGCACAATATCACGTTGTATGGAAAATTGCACACTTAGGTTGTCCTCACTGACATCGAAATGGCATTCGTTGTACTTGTCATGGTGGGGTCACCTAGATACTATTAAGATGATGCTATAATTTTATATACATTTCTAATATCCCTCTGTCTATCCCCTTAAGATACTTCAAGAAATTCAATTCCATTTTGTCCTCCTTTCTATGGAATAAGAAAAAATCACGTATGTCTATCTCAAAACTAATTCGCCCAAAATGAGATGGTGGGGTAAATTTCCATGATTTTCCTACTTATCATAAGTCCTTTTTATTACATCAAGCCTCGTGATGGCGCTCTGAATCTTTTATCCATTGTCCTCTTTGGGCCACACTTGAACAGTCCTTTCTTTACCCATTCTCATTTCAGGAATATTTGTCTTTTTGATGCACACCACAATCTATATCTACTCCTGTAATTAAACATACCTCTAAGATCTTGTCATCTGTCTCCTCCTCAAATTCTAATGACTGGACCACATTTCTTAACTCTACCATATGGCACAACGTTTATATTTTAATAAACAATAAACTTATATTTTGGAAGTCTTCGAGACAACGTGGCTTGATTTGGGTACACCAACTATTTGTGCAGGATGAGATTATGTCCTTTTCTCAGGTCAGGGATTCCTTTCATTTGCCTGCATCTTTTCACTTTAGATATACCCTTTTGACAAAGGCGTTCAAGATGCATCCCTAAATTACACAGTCTCTTCTCACTCTGCCCCTTGTGAACCATCCTTTGCAGGGAAATTGCACACTCTTTTAGTTAAACACTCTAAGGCCTCGACCATATATAAACTCTTACATAGCTCCTTCACTCCGAGAGAAAAATCTAAAATAGAACTGTCTTGGGAACAAGACATCGAAGCCTCTTGGCCTGTGGAATTTTGGGACAGAATTTGGATTAAACTCAGGAAATCCTCTAGAGCTGCGAACACTATACAGACACTTTTTTTGTATATAATAGGCTCCTGCTTTCCCCTCTCATTCTCGCTGCAAGGTACTCTGACCTCTCGGATGCATGTTGGACTTGTTCAACCCCACATGCTGATTTATATCATTTACTTTTCACATGTACACCTGTTCACAGTTTCTGGGGAAAGGTCTGGTCTCAAACTAATTAGATTTTTGGTTCCTCTCACCCTTTTTCTGCCACACATATATTTTTAGGCAGCTTATCCTCTATTTGGACAGAGTTTACTTCCAATGCAAAAATCATAGATTTACTGCTGGCAGTTGCCTTTCAGCAAATAACTAAGAATTGGAAAGACTTTACTAAACTATCATATCAAGCATGGTGGTATGCTGTCTGTTATAATCATAGACTAGACACTACTTTTGTTTACCCATCACACATGGCATCCACTCGTTTGAACTTTTGGTCGCCTGTTACAATATTTATTGATGCAAGTGCTCGACACTCTCAATTCCTCCACCCCTCTCAACAAGAAGTAACTAAACCTTGAATGCCCCCTTACTGCTATCATACGAGTTATTTATGTTTTACTTTGCAAATACACATTTTATTATAAATTGCAGTTCTCTTGTGTTTTACCGAATCTTTACGGATCATTGTTAATCTTCTCTCATATATCATAGTTGTTTGATTTACATTGTTACCCTTCTTGTTTATCAATAATTGATTGGTCTTAATATATGACATTTTTTTTTTTCTTTCCTTTTTCATTCTTTTAGTTATTGTATTTTCTGTATTGATATTTTCCTTTGCCTCAATAAACTTACTCTTTGAACTTTAAGGTGCTCCAATACCTTCGGTCGAGTTTGCACTATATAAATGCAAATACAATTCCAATCTCTTCACACACTCCCCCACCCCCGTAAAGATCAGGCTCCACCCACAAACACAAACTCTGGCTGCACTAGTACCCAAGCCCTGCCCCCAGCCCAGGCTTACCTTCGTTTCCTATCTTGCTGTTATGGTCCGTGCAGAGTTCTTGTATAGATACGGCAATCACATGCTCCGATAAGGTCCACATTGGAGATGAGTCAACAGCCTAGATAACTACAAAATAACTGTTCCGAAGAGACCAAGAAATTGACTCCAGAGCTCTCAAATCTAATTTAGCACCGAGTGAAGTCATTAACTGGTGAAGACATGCTTTCAAGTCAGGTTAAGGCTTTCGCAGCTCATGTCACGCTGAGAATTACATTAACCCTGAGAATTACATTAACCCTGAATAAAGCACAAACGTGATTATTGTTTGATGTTTGCATTGAAGCTGGTGCTCAACCTGCTGAGCTAACTTATTAGCTGATGTAAGGGAGGGCAGTAAAGGGCTGGCAGCTCCTAAACACATGCCCCTCTCAGACAGAGGCCAGGTTGTATGTTTCTGCAAGTGTGGCTGTTTTATTACACTTCGGCATCACGTCACGCTTAAGTGCGGCTAAAAGTTCTTCAGAACATCAGACTGAGCCTCACGTACTACACAACCAACAACTACCACACAGGCAACTATAAGCACCAACTCTACCAGCCAAGCACAACAAACACGCAGCCCCTATCGCTGCCTGAAAAGCGCTCGGGACCTCAGCATGTGCATGAAGCGCCATACAAATTCTATCTGGCATTTACCCCTTAAGCACAATGTGCACTAAATCAGTCACCTCTAGGCGCTCCAGTGAATATGAGGCGCGCTGGTGAATAGTGCTTGATGGAAACCACTAGGGGGTGAAACCTGCCAGTCAGAGGGCCTCACTCCTTGCACTGTAGTGAAAGTGGATTTGCAAATCACTGTCCGCACAATCTGTGAACTCATTCGAAAGGCCTCCATCAAGTGATACAGACGGTCTTTCAATTTACATTCTGGTTTTAATAGAAAAGCATAAAAGATAAGTAGACAGTAGTAAAAATAAAAACAAGCGAAAGCTAAAGCACGGCGCTTTGTGTGGAAATAGTAACCTGACCCACGAGGAATGCAGCTGCCACCCTGCGCGCCGCTGCTCGCTCCCGGGAGCAAAACGCCCTGGGAGTGAACATTAGAAAAGAGGTGGGACATGCACGCGCCTTTAGCCATTTGCGTGCTTTCATTATTGAAAGACACACGCAAAAGACAATCCAATGTGTGGGAGGAGTCAAACCCACATGGAAGAAGCCGGAGAAGCCTAGCAGCGCATGCGTGGTGCTAAGCTCGACATAAAAATAAGAGAAAGACGGTAGCGATTCATTCTTCACGTAGAATTACCTCTTGTATATGGTTCTTACAGAATCATTTCAGAAAGAATATCTGATTTAATTTTAGATTGGGATCCTCAGACTACAATCTATTGACAGGCCACCATCTTGGAGAGGGAATATTATAAGACCTGACACGTCTTAATTCGGGAAATCATAGTGTCAGTATCTCTGTATTTGGAGGATTAATTAAAACCATTACAAAAATTCTCTGTAAAAAACACAATGTAAGCAGGCAGGCATTGAGAAAATAAATCGTACCTGTTAAAAACATAGGGCCTTATTTATGAGAAGTGACGCATCGCTGTGTGAAAACAGCGATGCGTCACTTCTCAGTGCGTTCTCTTTGTGACATGATGGATGCGTCATATTTACTGTATGACGCATCATGTCGCAAGGAATGACAGATACCTCAGTGTTACTTGTGTATCTATCAGCGCAAAACTGACGCATTGCTGGGGTGTGTCTGAAAACAGACGCAACTCCAGCAATGTGTCCTTTCACATGGGGCAAGCCTTACGCATGTGTCACATGTGTCAGTCTTACGCCTGCTGTAAGGCAGGCCTAGGATACTGATGCAGTAGCGTCTTGGCAGTGGCACAGTGAATTCTGATAGATTTCATTGCGCCACTTCTACGAGGCTTGGATGCGGAGGAACGCCCACCCTGCATACATTATACCTGATGCAGGTATAATGTAGCACAGGGGTTTACAAAGTGACACATCTGCCTAGATGCGTCACTTTGTAAATAGGTCGCCACATGTTGCATTTTTTACTCCGCAGGTGCGTCACAAAAAGTGACGCACCGGTGGCGCAAAAGTTTTGCAAATTTTAAAAATATTCATGTCAGGACCAACGGATCAGGCATGCATGTCCTAACATTAACCTTGTTAAAAACAGGGCTAGGTCCCTGAGGTGCATGAGGAGGTTGTATAAAGTGCAGTTTTGAACCGGACCTTGCAAGTCTCTGAAGAGCAAGAGTATGGATCATCCGGGCAGCCACAGGAACTCTGTGTGACGTTATTTGGGCCCCAGGGGAAGCAAAAAGTCTGTGAAGTGCTGGATGGGCTGCTTCCTCCCAGTCGCAGACGCAGGTTCACTGGAGCGCTGGTGTTCGCTTGGCCAGTGCAAAAATAAAAAAAGTTTGACAGCTTTCATTCAGCGCTGCATTCTGCTATAATTTTTGCCCTGTACTCAAGACAACTGGTGGAACACCCCTCCAGGGAGCTTGTAGAAACCCCAGCGTGGACCAGGCAGTGGGGGCTCAGCTACCCACTGTCTGACAATGTGAGCAATCCTCCCTGTGCTCCGGCCCTCACAAGTCCTCCGGGAAACTCAGGAGCATTCTCGGCACAAATGGAACGCGTCGCTATTGTTGTTCTTTACAATAGTAGGGTTTCAAATATAGAAGGGCTTTGATATCAGCATTGTCTTTCATTCTCTTTGTGAAAATGTGCACCGCAGTCGTCACGGAACCCTCAGTTGTTTAACTGTGAAAAATAGCACCCGAGTGTTCGTTATCAGGGAGAAGCATGAGGCTGCAAGTGGGAGTGACATCAATCATACACGCCTGCAGAGTGAATGCCTCCGAAATTGTTTGTGCAAATCCAGGCAACTCTGATATTTCTTTGTCTATTTTTGTATTTCTTTCCTTCTTTTCTTACACTGTTGTTAGGGAATTCTCGAATATGCCAAAAGTACGATTTCAAGTGCATTTCTGCAATTTATAGATTTCTGTTTTAATGCTAACGTGTTTATTTAAAGTGCGAATGTTGCAGAAAGTGGTTGGCTTGTTGTGCATTTTATACAACTGCTATATTTATGAAAAACCTAACAACTTCTACATTAAAAGCATTGGCAACTTACATCAGATAATCAACATTTCTTGTGGCCGTCAGAAAGCCTGGCTTTTCTTTTGCAGTCCGGGAATCCCCTTGGTATTATTCAATGCCAAAAGCTATTTTGTCTTGAAATCACTGTTCACTTTGAAGCCAATGATGTACCCACTACCATGTTATAATTAGTGACTGCCTTTAGGCAAGGCAACAATGCTGTGCGCAAGATGCATGAAAACTGGTTGTGTCAGGTTGAATGATAATCTGCGCTATGAATGAAGCAATATAGAGTTTGACAGATCACGGCCAATGTGTTACTTATGCCACCAATTGTATTTACGACCCACCTTTCAAATGTAAGTCAGATATAATTACACTCATATGAAACTTTCCTGACTGCCTCCCACCCTTGCGCTTGTGTGCGATAGAACCATCGCCTCGAGGACTTCCAATCAATGTCAGAGTTGCAGTGAGGGGAAAGAAGTGTCACTCTCTGACAGAAACATTATGCTTAGGAGTGCAAAACAAGCTTCCCAGGCACTATACATCTGTCACTCGGCAGCGGATTTTGTGCAATTTAAATGTTTATGGAGCTTCGACATCTTTTTGTTTTGAAAATTGCAATGAGTGATGAGAAATAATTATTGCTGCCTGACAAAATTGTGAAGAGTGCACGGTCTCGTTGAAGACTGTGACATGTTCATCGAATTAGCGGTATTTATGCAAGTTCCTGGCAAGCACTTTGCTCGTCTGTATTTACTTAGCAGCAATGTCCAACATTTATTTTCAGGATGTCATTGTGCTTTAACTGAATTTTATTTGATTGCACATGCTAACTAGCTATAGTGTAATTGTATTTAGGTTTTTAAAATAAGTCATCGCACAGTGGTAAACCAGGCTTGACATGGAGAAAATGTAGGAGTTGTCAGGTGTCACAGCTGTGACCCCTGTCTTGTTCCTTGCAACCCCTGGCACTGACCGTACGACCCCTGGCATCGGAGGTGGTAAAATATATGACACGAACACACCATTGGATTGCCATTGTGAGTGCCAGGTCTTGATTGTTCTTATTCTCTAGTCATTTTTTAATTGCACTAATAGTGAATATTGATCTATTATTCACTGTGTAATAAAAATGAAGCACTAGGCGTTGCAACAAGACATTCGCGGGCAGCGGAATTAAGTAAAATAAAGTACTTTTCAATGTATGCTGTGTACATGCATATTGATGACCGTGTGTTTGTGTGGGAGAGCATGCGTGTTGGACTTGGCCCTTCTGGCAGGTTCACCCCTGAACTTTTTTTTGCTTTTATTGATGACATGGTGTAGTGATTTTGGGGTTTCTGCGCACTTTACCGCTGTGTCCCAGGGTAAAGTGCGTGCGTGTGTTGAGGTTGGCCTGCCCTCCCATAGGAATGCATGGGGGAATGTATGTGTCCCAGTAGTTCCTGATGCGTGGGGTGTGCAGGCCCGTGTTTGGTATGTGCGGACTCGTGTGAGTGAATGCTGCGCGTTGATGTGTGCGGCGTGCATGTACCTGGTGTGGAAGTGCCACTTCTAGAAGTGGGCACTTCAGTGTGCAGTCTGAAATGTGTGGCTTGTCTGGCGATTGGCTGGTGAGGTCAGGTGACGGACTAGGGAATTCCCCAGAGTCAGGATGAGTCACCCAGTGGTGAATGGGGAGATCAACAGCTAGATGGGTGGGAGGAGTACACCTGGGTCCTGAATAGGACAGGGTTTTTCACACACAATGCTGGCCCCGCCCCCTGCGGTGCGACTGACGACCCTGGCCCTGCCAATGAATAGAGTGAGGGGCTGAGCACATCAAGGGTGCTCCCCAACCAGCTGCGACTGGTTTTCCCCCTCACCCTGAGCCCAGAACAAAGGGATGTGGTGTATAAAAAGGGGCTGTGTCCCCTTACAAAATGTTCTTGTTCCAAACTCGAATCTACCAGGGGCATGCTGCTGCTGGGGCCCAGGGGAAGGCTTGCCTCCCTGGGCCCTGCCCAGCCCCTGGATGCCCTGGATACCTGGAGGACTTCTGGGACCTTTTTGGACTTTATTTGCTGTGCTTCCTTACTAAGCCTTATGGACTCTAGGCTGCCCTAGCGCTTGGTGGGCGCTGTACCTGCACTCTGCTGAGAGGCGCTTCATTTCTATGGCAGAGCGCTTCCCTGATTTACCCGAGCGCCTCTCTTTGCTGCCTGCAGCGCGGGGCTGCGATCTTTTTAGAGGGAATCCCCAGCGTAGGGATTCCCCCGCCTTGTGTCCTGTTGCGGGTGCCCACCCCGCTTATTCCTTTATTGATGTCCTTAATTGGCGGGTGCCACCCCGCTTTTGTGGTTAAAATTTGCGGGTGCCCACCCCGTATGTTCCGACACCGTGAAATCACCGCTGCAGCCCGGGCTGAAACCGGAAGTCAGGCGGGTTGAGGGCGGGCCTCCGGGACACCCAGAACAGGAAGTAGGAGGGCGGGAGCCTACCCCGCCTCCTTCCAGAGACTCGCGCTGTTCTAGAGGCCCCGGAGCAGGCAGGAGCCTACCCTGCGCCCCGGGGCGCTTGGCCCAAACGAAGAGTGCAGCCAGAACTTGGGCGGAGGGGGCGCGAGGCACATTGTCGGTGCCTGCCCCTCCGCGAGGAAACCTTGGAATCCTTCACGCCCCCCCCCCCCGAGAGCGGAGAGAGGGAAGACGACGCGGGAGTCCCCGAGCAGCCCGGTGAGTGTTTAGGAGGGCTGGGGGACTCCGCGCATGTGCTGGGGGTGCGGGGGCAGTGATCGAGCCCCGTGAGGCTCCAAAGGTTGCCACGAGCATTTCTCGAGCCCCGTGAGGCTCTAGGGGGGCATTGTGTATAAAGAGTCCCCCGTGTGGGACTCCAACGAGACGGGCAAAATTGGTTATAGAGCCTAGAGGGCTCCAACGTCCCCCGCATTGTTTATGTTAAGAGCGCTAGTGCGCTCCAAAGTGACTTTCGGAGCTAGGTGGCTCCAACCTGCTGGATATTGTGTCATGGGCCAGTTGAGAGCCCAGGCCCCTATTTACCTTCCACAGCTGCGCAGCACTTAGTGCCAGCTGCAGCGTTTAGGCCCTGCTTTGGACCCAGCTGCCCAGCAAGTAGTGGGCAGCTGCTACGTTTAGGTTCTGGTGCGTCCTGGACTCTAATGGGATTGAGGTGTTATTGCGATTCATGCTAATGTGCTTTTGGGTGCTAGGAAATGTACTGTATATAGCATGTTTTGCGCACCCTGTATTGTGTACCTCTAAATGTGGTTAGTCCTGCCTAGAAGGTTGTTTTACCTGCTTAGGTTGATGGTAGGGAGAATGTACTTCCCTGTGCGATGTGCGCCCCTAGTATAGTTATAGCTAGGTGGTTAGGTCTAATGAGTTAGACCAATGAGAATTGCATAATGTGATTTATGCCCATGTGATAGATACAGGATAGGTTTTATACCTGATGCTAGTGTGATGACGCTGAGGTCATTATTGCGCCAGTAGAGACTGGTTGTGTTCTACAGTTACTTTGTGTTATGTTCTACGTTTACTATTGGTGATTTGTGCTATGTTCTAAGTGCTAATTCCTGACAGTGGTCCATGTGGCCCTGTCCCCTGTATATATAATCCCTTGTAAATTCTGCCCGTGCCTGTTGGCACATTGTAAAGTGTGTGTTTTTATCTGATGTGTTGTGTATAATACAAAGGCTATTTTTATAGAATACCTTGTGTGGAGTTTCCTTTGTGGTGGGCCTTGGGTGTTGTTGCTGGGTGCGCGCGCAAACGCTTTACACATCGCCTCAGGGATAAGCCTGTCTGCTCGTGCCAAGCTACCAAGGGGGTGAGCAGGGGTTATCTTTGGCGTGTAACTCCCCAGCCCTGACTAGAGTGGTGGTTTCTGTCTGGCTTTGGCGCAAGCCCTAGCCAACCAGAAATCCCATTTCTAACATTGGTGATCAGCGGTGGGATTTGGACTTGCGTTTGCGCTGTACCGCAGCAGCAACTGGCCGCACTACAAAACTCTGCATTTAGATAAATCACATGGTTTAGGGATTATTGTTTTAAAAATTGTTTTTAAATGTCATTTCTTTGGAAATGTGTTCTTGTGCACTGTGAGTTAGGTGTCCCTAGCTCGGGAGGGTAGATCATCCCCCTTAGTGCATTGTGTTTTCTGGATTCACCAGAGGGTGGGATCCAGTGGTGGCAGCAGATGTGTGTCCAGTGCATGTATTCCCATTCCCAGTTCCCGGGGTAGTGGTACCTGTGTCACGTGGTGGTCAGGTTGAGAAATCAGGGGCGGTAGAAACTGTCTTACCAGTCTTGGGAGGGGTTTGGAGATGAATGTGTAATGCGCTGGATGAATGTGAATGTCCCATTCCCAGTTCCCAGAGTGATAGTACCTGTGTCACGTGGTGGTCAGGTTGAGAAATCAGGGGCGGTAGAAACTGTCTTACTAGTCTGGGGGGTGTGAGTGTGGATGAATGTTGTGTTGCACTGGAAGATTGAGTGTTAAATGGTGTGTGTAAACTATTTTGAGCTTGTTTTTGGGAGTAACCCTAGAAGAATGGTGCAGGTATCTCCACAAACCCTTGCGGCGGAGATGGTTTAGAGTAGCCCAGCTAGGTACCCTTATTTGTGAGGAGGTTGAGTGGTCTCACGCCTGAACTGGTTGAGGGTGTGACCCTGGGTTGTATTCCCAACCCCAACCTCAGTCTCCAGGACTGGTTGGTTCCATGAGGGAACACCAGGTAGGGAGCCTAGTCTGTCCTGTTGGACTGTTCTTCGAGGTGGTTCTTCCTGTTTGAGGTAAGCTGGGAGTGTCTGTAGTCAGGCCTCCATCAGTTTTGGTGTCGAGCAGTGCCACTCCTAGGTGGAGGGTGCAGAGGTTCAGTTTTGAGGGGTGAGAGGGGGAAGAGTCCCCAGTGGGAGCCAGTGGGTCAGGGGCCGGCCAGAAGGGCTGGGCCACCAATGAGTGACCATGGTGACGCCACTTCTGTCCTGGGACATCTTCACGCACTGTCGGAGGGACAGGAGGTCGTGAGCTCTGCGCCAGGCAGACTGTCACACGACACGCTAGGTATGTGTCACCCTCGGGAGCGTATATGTACTCCCAGGAAGTCCTGGTTCTCCGGGCAATTGTGAGGTGATACCCCCCTGATAGCAGGTGGGGTACAGTTGTGAGGGGTGAGAGGGGGAGAGGTCCCCAGTGGGAACCAGTGGGTCAGGGGGCCAGCCGGATGGGCTGAGCCACCAATGAGTGACCATGGTGATGCCACTTCTGTCCTGGGGCATCTTCACGCACTGTCAGAGGGACAGGAGGTCGTGAGCTCTGCGCCAGGTTGCTGGGGCATCTTCACGCACTGTCAGAGGGACAGGAGGTCGTGAGCTCTGCGCCAGGTTGCTGGGGCATCTTCACGCACTGTCAGAGGGACAGGAGGTCGTGAGCTCTGCGCCAGGCAGACTGTCACATGACACGCTAGGTATGTGTCACCCTTAGGAAGTCCTGGTCCGCCAGGCATCTGACCAAAGGGTACGTCCCTCGGTTGGGGAGCCAGTAGCCGGTGTTTCCGGATCTGGACGTAAGGACGACTGTAGTCAGTGTCCTGGCCGGTTTGCCTTCTAGGGGTACCACTCCAGTTGGGAGGGTGCGGAACTCTGGAAGGGGGTGCAGAGGGAGGGCGGCCTCGCCTCTGACCCCGGTGCAGCCGGCGAACTTGGATCCCAGGTGGTAGACCAGTTGGTGGAGAGAGGTCCTGAACTGGTGGGAGAGTTGTGTTCTGGTGGGTGCTTCCCTGGGAGGGTGCGGAACCCCAGAAGTAGAGGTAGGGTGGGGCACTCTGGCCCGTGACCTCTGGTCAACCTGAGGGTGCGGACCCTAGGTTGAAGGATCAGTGGTAGTTGGGAACTACACTGAGAGGGAGAGTGGAGAATGGCTTGTATGCCAGGGGTTACTACCCCCCACTCTGGGTTTGGCAAGGACCAGTGGTATCTGGGTGGCCTAGGGCCTGGTCCTGGCCGTGGACAACTAGGTAGTACCAGTGGGGTAGCCTAGTTGGGCCTGAGTTCTTTTCGGTTGTTTTATTTCAGATGGAACCATGTTGATTGAGAATGGCGTAGAGCCGGAGAGTGTCCCTGCAGTGCGGGCCTGCGTCCGTGTTCTATCGCCCCAAGCAGGGAAGACCATCACGGTGGTGATTGGTCTGCCCTGCGTTTTGGCTGGAAGGGGGTTGTGTTGGACTTGGCCCTTCTGGCAGGTTCACCCCTGAACTTTTTTTTGCTTTTATTGATGACATGGTGTAGTGATTTTGGGGTTTCTGCGCACTTTACCGCTGTGTCCCAGGGTAAAGTGCGTGCGTGTGTTGAGGTTGGCCTGCCCTCCCATAGGAATGCATGGGGGAATGTATGTGTCCCAGTAGTTCCTGATGCGTGGGGTGTGCAGGCCCGTGTTTGGTATGTGCGGACTCGTGTGAGTGAATGCTGCGCGTTGATGTGTGCGGCGTGCATGTACCTGGTGTGGAAGTGCCACTTCTAGAAGTGGGCACTTCAGTGTGCAGTCTGAAATGTGTGGCTTGTCTGGCGATTGGCTGGTGAGGTCAGGTGACGGACTAGGGAATTCCCCAGAGTCAGGATGAGTCACCCAGTGGTGAATGGGGAGATCAACAGCTAGATGGGTGGGAGGAGTACACCTGGGTCCTGAATAGGACAGGGTTTTTCACACACAATGCTGGCCCCGCCCCCTGCGGTGCGACTGACGACCCTGGCCCTGCCAATGAATAGAGTGAGGGGCTGAGCACATCAAGGGTGCTCCCCAACCAGCTGCGACTGGTTTTCCCCCTCACCCTGAGCCCAGAACAAAGGGATGTGGTGTATAAAAAGGGGCTGTGTCCCCTTACAAAATGTTCTTGTTCCAAACTCGAATCTACCAGGGGCATGCTGCTGCTGGGGCCCAGGGGAAGGCTTGCCTCCCTGGGCCCTGCCCAGCCCCTGGATGCCCTGGATACCTGGAGGACTTCTGGGACCTTTTTGGACTTTATTTGCTGTGCTTCCTTACTAAGCCTTATGGACTCTAGGCTGCCCTAGCGCTTGGTGGGCGCTGTACCTGCACTCTGCTGAGAGGCGCTTCATTTCTATGGCAGAGCGCTTCCCTGATTTACCCGAGCGCCTCTCTTTGCTGCCTGCAGCGCGGGGCTGCGATCTTTTTAGAGGGAATCCCCAGCGTAGGGATTCCCCCGCCTTGTGTCCTGTTGCGGGTGCCCACCCCGCTTATTCCTTTATTGATGTCCTTAATTGGCGGGTGCCACCCCGCTTTTGTGGTTAAAATTTGCGGGTGCCCACCCCGTATGTTCCGACACCGTGAAATCACCGCTGCAGCCCGGGCTGAAACCGGAAGTCAGGCGGGTTGAGGGCGGGCCTCCGGGACACCCAGAACAGGAAGTAGGAGGGCGGGAGCCTACCCCGCCTCCTTCCAGAGACTCGCGCTGTTCTGGAGGCCCCGGAGCAGGCAGGAGCCTACCCTGCGCCCCGGGGCGCTTGGCCCAAACGAAGAGTGCAGCCAGAACTTGGGCGGAGGGGGCGCGAGGCACATTGTCGGTGCCTGCCCCTCCGCGAGGAAACCTTGGAATCCTTCACGCCCCCCCCCCCCGAGAGCGGAGAGAGGGAAGACGACGCGGGAGTCCCCGAGCAGCCCGGTGAGTGTTTAGAAGGGCTGGGGGACTCCGCGCATGTGCTGGGGGTGCGGGGGCAGTGATCGAGCCCCGTGAGGCTCCAAAGGTTGCCACGAGCATTTCTCGAGCCCCGTGAGGCTCTAGGGGGGCATTGTGTATAAAGAGTCCCCCGTGTGGGACTCCAACGAGACGGGCAAAATTGGTTATAGAGCCTAGAGGGCTCCAACGTCCCCCGCATTGTTTATGTTAAGAGCGCTAGTGCGCTCCAAAGTGACTTTCGGAGCTAGGTGGCTCCAACGTGCTGGATATTGTGTCATGGGCCAGTTGAGAGCCCAGGCCCCTATTTACCTTCCACAGCTGCGCAGCACTTAGTGCCAGCTGCAGCGTTTAGGCCCTGCTTTGGCCCCAGCTGCCCAGCAAGTAGTGGGCAGCTGCTACGTTTAGGTTCTGGTGCGTCCTGGACTCTAATGGGATTGAGGTGTTATTGCGATTCATGCTAATGTGCTTTTGGGTGCTAGGAAATGTACTGTATATAGCATGTTTTGCGCACCCTGTATTGTGTACCTCTAAATGTGGTTAGTCCTGCCTAGAAGGTTGTTTTACCTGCTTAGGTTGATGGTAGGGAGAATGTACTTCCCTGTGCGATGTGCGCCCCTAGTATAGTTATAGCTAGGTGGTTAGGTCTAATGAGTTAGACCAATGAGAATTGCATAATGTGATTTATGCCCCTGTGATAGATACAGGATAGGTTTTATACCTGATGCTAGTGTGATGACGCTGAGGTCATTATTGCGCCAGTAGAGACTGGTTGTGTTCTACAGTTACTTTGTGTTATGTTCTACGTTTACTATTGGTGATTTGTGCTATGTTCTAAGTGCTAATTCCTGACAGTGGTCCATGTGGCCCTGTCCCCTGTATATATAATCCCTTGTAAATTCTGCCCGTGCCTGTTGGCACATTGTAAAGTGTGTGTTTTTATCTGATGTGTTGTGTATAATACAAAGGCTATTTTTATAGAATACCTTGTGTGGAGTTTCCTTTGTGGTGGGCCTTGGGTGTTGTTGCTGGGTGCGCGCGCAAACGCTTTACACATCGCCTCAGGGATAAGCCTGTCTGCTCGTGCCAAGCTACCAAGGGGGTGAGCAGGGGTTATCTTTGGCGTGTAACTCCCCAGCCCTGACTAGAGTGGTGGTTTCTGTCTGGCTTTGGCGCAAGCCCTAGCCAACCAGAAATCCCATTTCTAACAATGCGTATGTGTGTCTACAAGTATATGAGAGCATGTGTGGCTGTGTGAGTGAAAGTGAGGAGTGAGAGTGAATGTCAGGTAGTGAGGGGGAATGTACAGGATTCTATTTTAGTAAGTGAGTAGGAGTAAGTCACAGTGAGTGAGAATGGGTGAATGAGAGAGTGACTGTAAATAATGAGAGTGAGTCAGTGAGTGAGACAGATGAGAGTAACTTACTGAGGGAGTGTTAGACAGTGTAAGGGGATAAGCAAAAATGTATGTGAATGATAATGAGTGAAAGTGAGTGAATGGCAGTGAGAGAGAACAAGAGAGAGAGACAATGAACATAAGTGAGAAACTATGAGTGAATGAACATGAGAGTAAATTTGAGTGTGAGTGAGTGTGAATGAATGAGAATGAGTAGTCACAGTGAGTCAGTCTAAGTGAGATTGAGTGAAAGCAAAAATGAATGCAAGGGAGTGTGAGTGAGTGAGTGAGTGAGAAAGAATGAATGGAATGAATGAGTCAGGATAAGTGAGTCAGAGTGAATGAATGTGAATGAGTGAGGAGTCAGATAAGAGCCAGTGCAATAGTGAGAATTAATTATTGAATTAGTGAGTGCAAAAGAGTGAGAATGAATTAGTGCATGTGAGTGAAAATGAATGAGAAGGTATGTGAGCATATGGGAATGAGTGTGAGTAGGTCAAAGCGAGTGAGAATGTGGTGTTACGCTAGTGAGTCCACCATTGGCCCTGGCATACTGATGGTTATTCTTAGCTTGTAGAGGCACTTATGGCAAAATGTTGGCACTGGCATTTTGGAAGCAATTCTTAGCATGTCAGGATTCTGCAACAAAATAATGACACTGACATACTAGAGGTAATACTGAGCATATTTCACAACCATGGGGAACTGCTGACTAGCATAATGGAATAAAGATGATGCAGGATATTGGAGGTAATAATTGGCATAATGGATGGTAACCATGGCACATGAGAGGGGGGAACCACAACAATATTGTGATCCTGACATGTTAGAGGTAATGTTTTACAAAAGAGTCACCCATGGAATATGGACAGCACTAATGTCAAAATTCTGGCATTAGCAAATGTATATCATTTTTGCCATAAGGGCCAATTATGTCACATAGGCGGACCCATGACAAAATGATGACCTGCAGGTACATTTTGATGACTGACAACCATGCACATTATGAAACAAATAGAGTCAACTTATGGGGAGAGTCAGGCTTCATTTGCTTGGTACACTTAAAAATATATGAATATTTAATGGGTGTCCTTTCTGAGCCTATGCAAAATCATTTGAAAAATGTGCTCTAGAATCCCCTTTAACCCCACTTTTTACAATATTATCTCATAAAGAGAACCCCCTAGAATCTGTCCTGGAAGAGATTCGGCATCCTAACCTCGCTCTCCACAATTCATGGAAAATATAATGTCTCACCATATTCAAAGAACACCAGCCGACACAGCAAGAACAAAAGTAAACAGAGCCTTGATGAGCACTGTTTATTTTCTGCTTCTTCCAATGGGACTTGGACATTTCACTTTAGGTTTTATAAAATAAATAAATTCAGTATGGACATGAATGCTCTTCTGATTGAATTACAAATTATTTAAAAAAATACCACATTTTTAAACAAGCTCAAGCCAAATTTCATTATGTTGAATTCAAGATAAAAGATTTGTTTTGAATGAAACCTTCACCTTTGTATGTCACACCCATGATACTGCCTTGCAAATGATCATTAATCAAAATGTATTGACACAAAGGAATAATTTAAGCCAATAACAGTTCATATTCTATATCTGGTCTCTTACTAATTAATAGATGCAAGCATAAACTATAGATGCCTTTTATTAAATTCTTATTTCCTCTCCCTATGATTTATCCTTACATTTCGGATTGAGGTATATATTTCATTTTAATATGTCAAAATATTAAACCATAAATTCATGATTCGATGATGTGTCTTTTTTCCTTAATACATTTGATGCTGTGTGTATGTATGCATGCAGTATTTCTACAGCCAAAAGCCAGAGGAGCAGTGTACAATGTCAAAGATAAGCATAAAGATGAGTGATGGGAGAGGTAGCTGGTCTGTGAACGCTAATGCATTGTGATATAGTGCTTTTAAAGATGTGCATCTTCAACACTTTAACAAATTGGAGCAGCTTTGGGGGAATTCAAATGTACACGGGTATGTTGTTCAAGGTCCTCAGTGCATAGGTTTGAACATGCCTGCTTCCTAGTTATTTCTTTTGTATCCTTCTTACTCCGCAGTTTGAAGGTGTACTAACTCCAGTTATGAAAAACCATCAGAGATGGTGAGCTTGTCTGCAAGATATGCAAGGTTGCTGATCATGATGGCTTGTAAATGATGCAGCTGGTTTTGAAGTGGTGCATGCCAGAGTGAAGTGATCTGATTTCTTCAGATGTTAGATGGGATGTGCTGCAACATCCTTGGGGCTGTCAGTGTAGGGTCTGCAAGGCCATGGAGCAGGATATTACCACAATACAGATGTGAGAGTACAAGAGCTAGAACAGCAGTTCTAAAGTTGATCTCTGGAAGAAACAGTTTTACTTTAGAGGAGAGAATAAGTCCCAGGCAGTTCTTGTTTCTGGCAATGTCTTCCTTGTGGGCCACATTAGTACCTAGGAAAAACCTAGTGACTTAGCATTCAATTAACTTTGGGGTTCAAAGACATCTAGGTTCCTGTTATTGAACCAGGTTTGTGCTGTTTGTGGTTTTTTGTTCTTGGCATAAACTGAAGTCAGATTGATAGTTGTGCATTGTGTTTTAGGATCAAAACTAACAGAATGACCTTGTTCTATTCGACAGTTTTTCATAGCATGAACTGAGTTTACCATACAGGCTTCTCCGCTATGAGTTTTTGTATCCCAACTCAGTCAACCCAAAGCAAACATATAGATTCAGATCTGTCTCCATAAAGATTTCACAGAAGCAGCTGAATGGACTCGTGTCTCTTTACTCACAACATTAGAGTGTTCAGATGTGCTTACTCTAGCTCTCAGAGAAATTGGGAGAATTATTGTCTGATTGTCTGGTGAGTAGTATCGGTCTTTGATGAGCTTTGGTTTTACCTCTGCTAAATTGGTTGCTGGTAAAACGTGTGGCTTTTGATGCAGCTCTAGAAACAAAACAAGAATGCAAAAACTAAAGCCGTGATTGCCAGCATCAGGAGAATATCTCCCATTCTCCAACAGCCTTCCAACAGTATTGCTACTACGTTGCCATTGTCCATTACTCACTACTGGCTGACAACTTTCCTGATACAGTTCCAATGGTCTTGTTAATCTCCCTAGATAAACCCCGTTTTTGAGTCCCTACCCTGCCTTCCATCCTGATGTCTGCTTTATGCTGCCTTTCCATGTGCCTCAAGTGTAATCTGTGGTCAAACTAAAACAAGCACTGCATGACCCACTCGAGGATCAACAGAGTGGTGAGTGGGTGAGTGTAACTCCACCGTCTTCCCTCACCATGTGCTTATTTTTGCTGCACGTCAGATGTGTGATGTCCCTTTCATTGTGAAGAGGAGGGGGGTCTGGGCTATGTGATAAGGGACACAACTCAGATGATAACATAATGCACTAAGCTGGTAAGCCTGATGCTTGGATCCAGGCAAAAGGAATTGAGAAAAAGCAAATAATAAAGGCCTTGTTAAAGGCTAAGGAACATATCTGGTGATGCCTAGAGCACATCAATCAATATTGAGCCACAGTGGTAAACATTTCAAACATTGCTTTGCTTTCTGACTCTATAATACTTAGGATTGTGATACTAAGTTCAAGTCAGTCATATAAACAATGATGTAACCACCTGTGCAAACTGTGTTATTGGTTGACAGGGGTGTGAGCAGGGTGAACCACAAAAAATTGCTATATTAACCTGTGCTTAACCTTGGGTTACTTGGCACAAAAAGCAGTCATGCTTAACTTAGAGGCAACGTGTGTGTATTTATGTAGTACACATAAAGTAATAATAATAATACAAGAAAATCCCCACAGAGAAACAGAGAAAATTTGAATACATTTTATGACACCAAAATGACAAAAATCCAATCAGTCGAACTGGAGTTATGAATTCATTTTTTTGTGTGAAAACTAGCATCTAAAAGATCAAAGCACCAACCACAGACATCTAGTCGCACAAGACTGGGTCAAAGTAAAAAATATGGACAACTGTGATAGAGCACTTTTAAGATGCACTAAGTGGATTGGGTTTAGTCAGTGCTTACCTTTAGACTTAAAATAATTTCTGGGAAAAATGTTCTGAGAAGGTAAAGATCAGCTGGACAAAGCTGAAGGAGGTTTCTGAGGAGGGAGCATTGTTGTTGGACATCCTTGGGTCGAAGCAGCGGTGAAGATTTCTACACTCCGACTTAGGGCCCGATTCACAGAAGTAATTCAAGACAAAATCCTAAACTTACTACCATTTTGGTATTCACAGAAGGCACTTACTCATTTTGGTATAGGAGTCCTAAAGTTAGGAGTCCTAACTGTACTACTCCTAAACTGAGAAAAATCCTAACTTTAAGACTTTCGGTATTCACAGAAGGCATTTAGGAGTCCTAAAGTTAGGAGTCCTAACTTCTGTGAATACCGAAATGAGTAAGTGCTTGCTGTGAATACCAAAATGAGTAATGGCCTTCTGTGAATACCAAAATGGTAGTAAGTTTAGGATTTTGTCTTAAGTTAGTTTTGTGAATCAGTCCCTTAGTCTTTAAAATAAAAGTCAAAACGGTCCATTGGGATGAAGCAGTGGGATGTAGCTGAAGACTGTTCTGCGAGGTTAAATCCCCCTTTGGCAAAGGAATGCTGAAAAGGATTTGCTGCTACAGAGAAAAAGTTAGAGCCACAAAGTCAATCCTTCAGGCAATGCACCTCAGCCAGATCGGTGAACAGGTTGGTTCCAGTCTTCTCCTGGTTCTCAGAGCTGTTTTTAGCCAAAAACCTTATAAGTTTCAACTTTTCGCTATCTGGTCACCTTCAACACCACTTCCAAGGGTCCAGGACTGGTGGGGCACCACTTGAAGGGCCAGGACTCACTCACTAGATTGAGGTGTGGTTTCAAGGTGAAGGGAGCCTTTTGTGTCCCCAAGGCTCAGATATAGAGGCCAGCAAACTAGCCCTTTGAAGTTACTCTGGTGGTCCTGAGTTTAAGTTGCAAGACTAGTCCTTCTTCCCAAGCTAAGAGGGCAGCAAAGTAGAAAGCAGCAATTTAGCAAGACAGCAGCAGATCAGTAGTCTCGCAGAGTGAAAGTTCTTACATTTGCACAGAAGTTCTTCTTCCAGAGATAGTATCTACAGTTCCAGAAGTGAACTGAAGAGTTGGTGTGTGAGGCACCATTTATACCCTGGTGTCCTCCGTCTGTAAGGTGGGAGAAGTTTCTAGACAGTGGCTTTGAAGTTCATGGAAGTTCGTGACTCACTTGCTCAGTCTCCAAGCTGGCTGCAGTGACAATGTGAAGGTGATAAGTCCTTTGTGTGAGGGCAAAGCACTCCCTATTCAGTTGCAAGTGTGACTGTGCTCGGCTCCACCCCATTATCCTAGCATATGGCCTATTCAGGCACACCTAATCTTTCTATTGTCTGACTGTCTGGGAGAAATTGTCAAAGAATGTCAGTTACAACTAGTCATGTGACCCAAGAAAGGCTACAGACACAAAAGGGTTAAGGGCAGATAAATGTAAACTTTCTAAAAGTAGCGTTTTCAAAATTGTAATCACAAACCCGACTTTACCATTAAATAGTTTTTTTTATTACAATTCCAAAGACACCAAACATGAGATTGGTACCTTTTCACAATTGGAAATTACAGCTTATTAAATGTGGTAAGAAATCAACAATGTTATCCTGTTTGGGTGGTAGGCCTCAAAACCTTTTTTTAAAAACACATTAGAGGGGCAACTTCAAAACAGAACTTAAGTGACAGCAAAATGCCATTTGATCACAGATAGATGAATCGAGAGGTAATTGCCTTATGTTTTTGCAGTTCTTTATTCAAACATTTGAGGAATAGTTGAGGAAAATAATTTCTGCACAGCCAGCGTGTTTCTCTCAGGTACAGGCGTCTTCAGGGCTGCAAACTTATACAAACAGAACTTACATTACTTATCCATTCTTACTATAATATTTACATTTCATCTATTTACACATATATGTATTATGAGACAAACTGTTAACCTCTTCAGTGCCCATGACGAGATTGTCTCGTCATGGAGCACGGTTGCGCTGTGCCCATGATGAGACTATCTCGTCATGAACCCCACCCACTAGTGCAACGCCCGGCACAGGAGGGGGAAAGGGCGTGGCACTGAAGGGGTTAAAGTTGTGGTAAACATCAACAATTCATTATTTACAGATTGCCTCATTTCTTTCATGATTCTTTTTCTAATTTTGTATAAAGCTGTGTTAATTATTTTAAAAACAAAAGTAAAGAAGGTATCAGTTTATTATGCATTATCCCATATTTCTGTTCCGGACACCCTCACCAACAACAAATCATAGTGGTCTTCTCAATATGTTACAATATTTTTTCAACTGTTCAGGAACAGACACCAAGTCCCCATATCCATGCCCACTAACCCACCATGTGTGATGGCTAAGATGATCATATCCAGGGCTCTGTACCTAGTGCGATTTTTCCTGTATCTTTGCTACCATTACATAAACATCAATCATTAGTGCAAAGTCAACCTGTTCAAAAATAGGAACATGATGAAGTGCAACAACCACCAAACCTCAAATCCCATCTACCATATTATTTCGATATCAGCTGACTAATCTTAGTCACTTACACTCTAAACAATTGTATGTTTATCTTAAGTTTTTAGAAAAAGAAAAGCCCATCAGTTGTCCCTTATGCAGACATAATTTCTGTCTGTGGATCCTGTAAGCCGAAAACACAAGAACCACAATGAATGTTCCCATCCACTTTCTATAATGAAACAGTGGATTTAAAATAGTCTGCAATTTTGGCCTATTGGGATTCTCCAGAGATTCACTCTAGTGTCATCTTTCAACGGGTATAGACCAAATATCATTCTTGTCAAAACACCCATGCAACTTTCTCTAGTCTCAAAAAATTTAAATTGCTTAACTCTCCATTTACCAATGTATGGACCAAGCATCACACGAACCGCTACAGATCTTATCTAAATGACAAAAGGGAAGATGTACAGATTTGAATACATATACCCCTATGAGAAGTTACAGGGTGGCAAAGTTAAGAAATCCATGCGGTACTAGCAAGATTTGACCTACAATCGGAGAAAAAAGTGTATAATTGTACCTTCTAAATCAAGACAGGTTTTCGCATGTTTAACGTATTATATATAAATCCCTTTTCATATCTCAAGTTTTAATGCAACTAACTACAAATCACTTTACGCATTCACGTTGAATTATTTGTGATGATTTTAAATCGGCAGAGCCTCGATGTTGCTAACTATCAATCCCTATATTTATCGGCATGCTTCATTTTACCATACATCGGTATGCAGCAGGAAAAACTCAAACACTCACAAAGGAAATCCTCTCCATCTACAACTCACATTCAGAGAACAGCTATACGTTAACTATACACTGTATCGTTAACTCATAAAAAGATAAAAGAAGCCATACTTCTATATTGCCTAATTGTACAGCTAGTAAGGTTTTTGTTTCATATACATGCAGTAATTCTTGGCTGCTTGCTCATATTCAGCCATTGAATTTATGGTTCACAAATTGTGAATGTGCACGTTCTTTAAAAATACAATTAACTAATTCAACATGTGCGCATTTGTTCTTAGCAGCTTACCTGTGTTCTGCCATTGAAACTATGTCCTCGTGGTTGCGGAGTATGGATTGCCAAACCTTTATTGATTTTGGGGCCGGCTTAAATGCGCCACATGAAAATCCAGCTATAACAACTAGACCGTCACACCAGCATATTACTGCACCTGCATGGACCAACCAAAAACCACGTATTTACTATCCATGGCACCTGATGATGCACGCTAGGATTTCAGCTAGACCGCTAGATAAAACCACTGACCCCATGTGTTGTTCGGCCCACTTTACACCTCCTATCTACCACAATTATCAAACGTGACAATCTTTTACGTCTCATCTACTGAATCACAGAAACCTTCCCCTACTTCACATGTGTGTATACTCCTTTTAATGCCACTGTTAATTATTTATCATTTTTATACCACACCGCCATTTTATAGATTCTGTATCGTATTTCCACATTCTTCCAATACGTGTACACAAAGTATTCCACAGCTATAAAAAGCATCCACATCTCTGCATTCCCTTACCTATTGTACAAAGGGAAGACCCAAAGCTGTCAAACAAATTAAATCCTTTTTTGTACCACGAGTCCACAACTATGCTTTGATGAAAGAGATACTTAATTATTTATGTCTGTCTGACTAATGGATCCTAAATATCCAAAGTCACTATTATCATCTTATTATTGAGCATCATTGTCTAAATTGGTTGTCCCATAGTTTCCCATCCCTTCTAATGGCCCCTATCCTCACTCATCATGGTTCAGTTGTGCATCCAAAGATTGTCATCATCTACCTAAGGCCAATACATCACACAACTGTCCTAGCCTTTCTACAGAAAAAGATGAAACTTGTGGGCTAAGTTAAGTCCTTCATCGACTGCTGGCAAATTGCAAATCCATTAAGCCTCTAACCTACGAAGGAATAATTCTCTATTTCCTCTATTCCGATTAGGGAGAGCCAGATCAATGGCCTGGAATTTAAATTTGCTCTATTTTCCCTGCAGTACATTCATGTGACACTGGGGAATATGAATGATCATATGCAGGTTCTACGATGTTCCATAATTCGTATTTTAAGTGAACGTGTAGTGCTTCCTACATAGATTTTTTCACAAACACAAATTATTGCATGATAGGGGCGCTAGGTGGCGCCGAACCAAGATGGCCGCACGGATGTGAGGCTCTGGATGCCCGACCCTGATATCCGCCAATAATCCGCGTAAAGACCCCTCGCCCACGAGTGCACTGCATGACAAAGTGGACTCCTAGGGCGAAAGAAGACTCGCTGAAAGATTGGTAGCGCTAAGTCAGTTTATTGAGGAGATATCGGGCCCGGACCTGTCTCGGGGAGGAGCGTGCCGCTTCGGCAGACGACCACTACGGCTGCGTGAGCAACACGGGAACCAGTGCGGCCATGCGGCTGTAGGCCTGCCGGCGAAATTTGGATTTTGTGTCGCTCGCGGAAGAGGCGCCCTCCGATGAAGCGTAAAGGAGACGATGGGCGCCTGGCGGAGTAATGCTGGAGGGCCCCCCCCGCGATTGACGAACCTCCTGGGATGGCACCCTAATTTGTTGGGGTTCACTGTGGCTGCTCGGGGCACTAAAGGACGCAGATCCGGCAAGCGAGGCAGAGGGGGCTTCCAGAGGACGCGGTTGGGATCTGACATAGGACGGGGCTGGCCTGGAGGGACGTGGCAGCGCTGAATGCCCCGTGCAGTGACTTGGGAATCGGGAATGCGGAGATTGGAGCAGGTCCGCCCTGAATAATAGCTTAGACCAAGGCGAGACGGAGGGGCGGCGCTGCCTGGGCACCGGGCAACAGACAACAAGCTTTGAAGGTACTGGGGAGGTTCTAGCAATGCTTGGGGAGGCAAGATCAACAAGCCTGAGGACACTGGCGTGCAAACTGTAACCCTCGTAAGGCTCAGTGCACATGGCGGGGGAACACTGCGCATAGCAGAGCCGGCGAGTGGGACGCCTTGCGGGCCCGCGTTGTGCTGCTGGGCCTAGATCTGTATGCTGGTTGAGGGGAACCTGCTGCATGAGAGGCTGCCACCTTGGACCTACCGGCAGTGCTGGCTGACCAGCAGGCGGAACCACACGGTTAAGGGACGGTAAGCGAGAGGTTTACCAACGGCTGCTGGTACTGTGTGACATATCCGCATCCCCCTCTGAAGGCAGAGGAGGAAACGACACGACATCGGAACCAGACTCTCCACTAACTGAGAACACATCGCGGGGATGCAGATCATATAGACGGCCGGAGCGGCGGCGGGCATCTGGCGTCTGGGAAGGGGCTCTGTAGAGCCGGTGCGGGGAGATAACTGAGCGAACGAGGACTGAGGCCCATTATTGTGCGTGAAGACTGAGAGACTATCGTCATGGGAAAGGCGGAGGCACGCCAGTCCAAGCTCCCTTTTGACCAGAAAAAATCGACCACGCGCCCCGGTACCGAGGATGCGGGGGTTCCTGCCCCGGGACCGTCGACCTCCCCTGAGGCCGCCCCAAGTAATGAACTAAAAAACATGCTTATCACAATGCAGAAGAGCCTCAACGCCCTCTCGGGGAAAATGAACACCATGAACACCCGGCTGGATTTTCTGGTGCTGAAGGTGGACAAGCATGATGAGCAGATCAAAGAGGCGGAAAAACAAATCTCTGCCACTGAGGACAGCTCTACGGAAATGGCTCGACAAATGGCTCAAATGGATAAACTGCTGAAGGTGATTGCAGCTAAAAGCGAGAACTTGGAGGCACGCAGTCGACGAAATAAAATACGCCTGGTGGGAATACCGGAGTCCACGGCCACGGGGAGGATGGAAGACTACGTGGAGAGACTACTCGCGTCTTCGTTGGGGGCTGACTCCTTCTCGGCGCACCTGATAGTGGAGAGGGCACACAGGGCGTTGGGCCCGCGGCCTCCGGCTGGAGCACCGCCGAGACCCATAGTGGCAAGACTGCTTAATTACAGAGACCGAGACATGGCCCTACGCAGGGCGAGAGATATTCCGAACCTGCAGTACGACGGAAACCCGTTCTCCATTTATCCAGACTTTACCCTGGCGGTACAAGAAGCTCGACGGAAATATTTAGCGGTGAAACAGAAACTGCGTCAAGCGAACGTCGAGTATGCTCTGCTATACCCAGCCAAACTGCGGATACGACATCGAGATTGCACAATAATCTGCACCAACCCACAGCAGGCAGAGGACTTCCTTAAGACCATGCGACGACCGTCTCCGACACACGGAAATGATGCTGTGCGTTCGGGATCGCACTCACCCATGGCTGAGGACTGAATGCCATGCACCAACGTCTTCGGAGTTTTAGGACAGGCACAGGGGTCCATTACTACGCACTACAACGACGCTGGGGGAAGGGACACCTCCGTGGCGCCTTTGGGCAGAACTGTCGCTGTGGGGTCTGGATGATGCCGGAGTGGTGCGCTGGGCCGCCAGACTCCTGCCTGAACGGCGAGTGTCCTGTGCTTGAGCTGACATCGACAGATGAGTACCTTGCATGTTGTTCTGGCAGGCATTTTTATGATGTTGAACGGAGGGGCCCCCTGGAGCAGTATGGGCTGCGCTGATCAAGGTTATGTCAAATTAGCCTGTCTGTTGGCCTGCGCTGGGCTTGAAGGGGTCTGCTTCATTGGGGAGGGCACCCGCGACTCTAACCTTCCTCCATACCAGCTTAACTGGGGGGGAGGCAGAGAGTCCTACTACATGGTGGGACACGGGGGTCTAAGAGGCACTCTAGTGCCCCACTGAGGGAGGTCCCCTGCACTCAAAGGTTAAGGGTTAGATAAGGTCTAGTGATTGGACCGCTCTTATTTTGTTTGCATTCTATTGTTTGTCTTTATTTGACTAATGTTATGGGAGGGGGAGAGGAGGGAGGGTTTTGGGATACCGGCGCATTTGGGGCACCGATGTGGGAGGGGAGGGGGGAGGGAGGGATGCGGGAGGGCTTCACGGAGAACAGAGAGCGGGAGGAGGTAGAGATAGACTTGGACACACTTTTAAAGCGCCGCTACACTGCATTATAGCGACTAGTGTGACAACATACTGCACAACTCTAGTGACTGATGCACCATGTACTGAGTACACACTAGCGCTCCTCTTGGACACTGCTACACGACCATGGAGGAAGATCGAAGGAGTAGCCTGAAGCATTTATCATGGAACATAAGGGGGTTGCGGGATCCCAGGAAGAAACGGCAGATAATTTCTTATCTTGACCAACACGACATCAGCATAGTGGCATTACAGGAAACTCACACTGACCCTAGAAGTTCCCCCACCTTTGGTAGCAGATGGGCTTCAGATAGGGTATTTTCTGCTTACTCTACGTACGCGCGAGGTACGGAAATTTTGGTTAAGAGAGGGACCCCCTTTAGATGCGCTGGTACGCGGAGCGATGGGGAGGGCAGGTTCTGCATGATGTGGGGCGCCCTGGGCGCGCAGTCAGTGGTTATTGTCAGCTATTATGGTCCCAACATCGACAACCCGGACACCTTGAATGCCCCGGAGGTGCTGCTGGATGAGGTATTTCGAACCGAACTGGGGGAGGCAATCGCAGATTTCTTTGAACAGAATAGGGGAACGGTTGAACATGTGGGCACACAATGGGAGGCGTTTAAAGTCACCATACGAGGGGTATGCATGGCCAAAAGTTTTGGAGTGCTGCGCGACATTCGCAGAAGGCTATGCCTGCTTGAAGAGGCACTCAAAGATCTTAAGGCAGATATGTGGCGAGGGGGAAATGGAGAGGGCAGGGCCAAGATGAGGGAGCTATTGACTGAATACACGGATACGGCGGACAGAGAGGTGAAGTTTAGAGGGAAATACACCCAGGCGCGGTGCTATGGAGAGGGGGGGAGGCCCGGGAAAGCCTTGGAGCAGGACATCAGACTGCCTCAATATGCTAACTACATACTAGAGGTGGAGGACGGAGAAGGTAATTGCCAGAAAGATGGTGCTCAGATACTGCAGACCTTCACTGACTTCTATGCGGAGCTCTACCGCTCAAAGGGGACCAATGCGGCAGATTTCCCGCAGTTTTTTTGAGAAATCACGCTAGGATACCTGGAAGACACTCAGAGAGAGTTCCTATGTGTCCCCTTTACGCATGAGGAACTTAGAGAGGCGATTCTCCAGCTGCGGTCTGGTAAGGCGCCGGGACCGGATGGGCTGCCGAGCGACTTTTACAAGCTGTTCATAGACCAGCTGGCCCCCATTCTTCGGGAGGTGTATGCAGAGGCGCAGGAGACACAGACACTGCCGCCCACAATGAAAGAGGCCCTTATCCTGTCCATTCTGAAACCAGGAAATCCGGCTAACAAGTGCGACTCTTACCGGCCACTGTCCCTCATTAACGTGGATAGTAAAATTCTCACTAAAATGATAGCTAACCGGCTAAACCTCCTGATGGATAAACTAATCCTGCTTGATCAGGCGCGATTTATTCCCGGGCGTTCCACATCCCACAACCTGCGTACCCTGTTCTCGATCATCCAACAGGTGGCCCCACAGCTGCGGCTGGCGGCTATCTTTTTAGATGCCACCAAGGCATTCGACTCGGTGGAGTGGGACTATCTGCATGCGGTACTTCGCTGTATGGGGTTCCCGGTTGGCTTCTCCGCCTTGATCAAACTGCTTTATACTGACCCAGTCGCCCGTGTGCAGATCAACGGTCACATGTCTCGGGCAATATCGCTGTCGCGGGGCACTAGACAGGGGTGCCCATTATCGCCGCTGCTGTTCGCCCTGGCGGCCAGAGTGCGCCAGCTCCATCAGGAGAAGGCCCTGAGATGCCTCTTGCGTCCCATCCTGATTTCACTCTATGCGGACGATGTTACCCTGTACGTAAAAGACCCGATAAATAACCTCAATCCGCTCCTCCGAGAATTTGTGCATTTGGTGGCCTTTCTGGCATACACATTAACTGGGCGAAATCACAGAATCTGGCCCTCACTCCGGCTGCCTTCCCCTTTGCGGTCGACTTCTCCTTGGAATGGTACGACTCTTCCGTGCGGTACTTGGGAGTGAACGTCGCCCTGGATCGGGGAGAACTGATCCGCAGTAATTATGGTCGAGCCATTGACGCATTACGTGATTCAATAACGAGGTGGATAGCTATGCCATTGTCCATTGCCGACAGAATCTCCCTGATTAAGATGACTGTGTTGCCTAAGTTTCTTTACTATTTCCTGAACATCCCCTATCACCCGGGCCGAACTTTTTTCTCCACATTGCGGACGGAGCTCCTACGCCTTATATGGGGTGGCAAACAACCACGGATTAGCTGGGAGACGCTGGCCAGTCACTATGCGATGGGGGGACTTGAGCTCCCCAACTTTGAACTCTATTACATCTGCGCACAAGCGCATTATGCGCACTACTGGTTTAACGGCCCGAAATATACGGCCCATGTGGCTACTGAGCACTGGCTGGTGGAGCCCGTCCCGCTGGAGGGGGCGCTCTTACTTCAGTCGGTGCGGCGCGAACGAGATCCCACAACTGTAGACTGCACGGTGCGAGCATGGAATTGGATTGCACGCAAATTGCAAGCCCCAATGATCTACTCCCCCCGCCTGCCATTGGCGTTTCATCCCCAACTAACCCTCTTACAGGAAGGTATTTTTAAACGATTACAGCGACTGCGGGGGACCTACACGTGGGGAGATATATGCAAAGATGGGAAGTTCGCTACCCTCCAGCAGCTATGTGCTGAGCCCCCTCCGACTGGGATGGAGAGTGGAGACATTCATTTATGCCCGTCTGCGGGAGGGGATACGGGCCTGTACGCCGGACTACCCGCATGAACCGCCGATGCTCCCTCAGTTGCATGCCCTGCTGGGAGCGAAAACTGCTTCCCATTTGGTGTCCACTCTCTACCGGTCTGTATATGTCGAACTTGGCACCTCACATAACCCTGCGTGAGCTAAATGGGCTGACGAACTGGGACGGGACATCACGGACTGGGAATGGCTTTACTGCTGTACACAAACGGAGAAGGTGTCTGCTAGTGGCAGGTAGCGCATCACGCATTTCTAATTCCTGCAACGATACTGTTACACCCCTGCTAAACTGCACAGATTTGGTCTGCGGGAGGACGCTAGATGTGATAGATGCCGGACAGATTGTGCTGATATGCTGCACTTGGCCTGGGGCTGCCCGGCCCTTCAGCTATACTGGGAACAGGTCTTTGAGGCAGTAGGGAAAATGCTAGATATCTTGCTTCCGCCGACTCCACTGATGGGCATTTTGGGTATACGGAAAAACTCCCACTGCTGCATAGGAAATTTGCCTTGCTGTGCTTCCTCCTTGCCAAGTGGAGGGTGGCCTGCAGATGGGGCATGGGGAGGGCACCTAAATTCAAAGATTGGCTAGAAACGATGATCCTTTGGCAAGATCAGCTTGCCCTTTACTCTGACCTCCTCCCGACTGGTTCCCGACCCCGGGACATCTGGGACCCCTTGAAGACGTACTTATTGCTGAATCCGCTGCTACCTGACGAGGTGACCCCCCCTCCCCGATTAGATAAGAGACTCAATAACGTGCAGAGGGGATGCGGACTATCTTGGGGGCCCCTGGGAACTGACTGCTGGATGAGGAGACTGGGAACTCTTTTTGACATCCTGGGTTGACGAGACTACCCGCTGCTCTCATGGACTTCCAGTGCCGGGTCGCCTGCAGCGGCTACGTGGGTGTTGGGACATTTGGGGACCTTGCGCGACCGGCTATGATTTTGATGTGATAGGGGGGCTACTTAAAGAGTTGATAATAATTCTGATGAGAAATGCATGGTAGCGATTCCGAATTTAAGACTGAGTTCTACTGACCCGGATACTTCCTGGCTCGCTTGGTAATGTGTTATTTGGTCGTCATTTTTGCTTATTGGGCTACAGTATCTTTGTTCTACTCACATGCAAAACCCATATATACTGTTACGCGGCCGGCCCTTTTGGGTTGTTGGCACTCCGCTGTGTACATCTCTATTCCTCTGCTTATTATGATATACTGCCGGCCCGAACCGAAGGGGATGTAGGCAAAACGCTGTGTGATGACGTCAACTGCTGAATAAAGGTTTTGAACAAAAAAAAAATAATAATAATTACATAATGTCATAGCACGATTGACAGTTTATGTATTGTTTGATAGTGTGCTATTTCTTAGTATTCTTTTCAAACTTTGTAGTTTTAATCCCAAGTGACACAACTTGCATTTAAAACAAGGAAAAAACCTTTGGAAGTTTCACCCAAGTGTCCTGCGATTTCTTATTCGGTCGGGTATAGCTGGGGCAGATCATTTCAATGTTGGTCTTACATCTTCTATAAATTATACAGGACTTCTTACTAAGATTTAGTCCTGCACCAGGCACCCCTTTCAGCAGTGCCTATTTAATATCTTGAACACTTTATTATTCATACTGGAATTGGTGATAATCAGCGACAGACGTTCCATTGTGTTCTTATCCTTCACCCTCAAATTGTCAATACGCTTGACTTTTCATGCTCTAGCCACTGCTTGTTTCAAATCTTCTGCCTTATATCCTTTGTCCCTAAGCTTTAGGACTGCTTGATTAATATGTTCATCAAATTGTTTATCATCACTGCATTTTCTGTGCACGCGGACCTTTTCCCCGTAGGGAATGGGCCGTTTGGTGCATGGAGGGTGTGCACTTTGATAGGATGCTGTTTACCGCTGTTTACTTATGGAACAAGGTGCTCTGAACAGTAAGATACTGTATGTAGAATTCTATATCCAAGAACTGGATGCCGGTTTGGGACATGTTCACTGTGTATTTCACATTGAACGCATTTTTAATTAAGTAGTCAAAGTACGTCCAAAAACCCGTCTCTGTACCTGCCCAGATGATGATAACGTTGTCAATGTATCGTCCCCAATATTAAACATCCTTCACCCATTGTGCAGCTGATGGGGCCCAAGTTTGGACATATTTCACCCACCCCATAAAGAGATTTGGATATGATGGGGCAAACGTGGACCCCATCACTGTACCTTGAAGCTATTGGAATCATGTGTCATCGTAAACAAAAAGGTTTTTAGAAAGAATGAGTTCTACCATTCCTAGTAACATCTAATTATGTCAATGATAGTTGGTCCTACCTTTAGAGAGGAAAAACTCTATTGCCTTACATCCATATTCCATTTTGATACATGTACACAATGATTCCACATATGGGGCACCATTAGGATGGCGGGGGGACAAAGTCTGCCCGCCATCCTGACGTGAAGAGGGACCGCCCGCCATAAGGGTAGGGGTCCCGTGGGGGCAATTAGGATGCACCCGTCACAGTGGCGGCCGCATCCCGCATATTTAACATTGCGGCAGGCGGTGCTAAAAGCACCGCCCGCTGCAATGCTAAAAATGCATGTCGCACATTCCAATGCACAATGTGACAGGCACTGCAAGGTGCCTGCCACGTTGTCTATTTAAATGCAGGGGGGTACCATAGGTCCCTGGGGACCCGCAACTGGCCCCCGCAAGCGATTCCTGCATTTCCGTGGCGGCAATGTTTCCGCGCCCATTGTAATATGGCTGGCGGTGTCTCACAGACACGCCACCATAATAAACTCTTTTCTGCCCAGTCGACTTGTTGACTGGGCGGAAAAGTGGCGCATGGTCTTTCCGTCTGCCGCAGTCCCCCCCGCCATAGTAATATGGCGGGGGGAAATAGGTGGCGGGCGGGGACGGATCTCGCCCGGGATCCTAATGGGCCCCCTGGTCACTAACCCCTTTGACTCATCCCACACCAGATCTGCAAACTTATTCAGTATGTCTGTTGTGTCACTGATGAACAATGGAAGGTCCATCGCGGGGGGTTTAAGGAATGAGTGTACATATTGTGATAAGTGCTCTGTTATTGATCCAATAAGGGAGATTATGGGACGGCCCGGAGGGAAATCTCGTTTTATGATCCTTCGGTAGAAGCTACAGACATGGAAATGTAGGAAATAGAACTTTTAAAAAGTTGCATTCAGTTTCAGACAATAAATCCAATTCTTTCCAATGAGACAGTTAGTCATTTATTTTTTACTGTTGCTAGGGCATATGGATTCTGATCACGTTTTTTGTAACACTTGATATCCTTTAACTGCCTACATTCCTCCTTATTGAATTCACTCCTGTTCATCAGAAAGATGTTACCCCCCCTTATCTGCCGCATGTATAAATAGTGAGCTTTTGTTTGTTATACTGAAGAGGGCTAGTCTTTTTTTTTGGTTAAATTATCTTTATGGAAATTTCTCGGGATTGTAAGAGCTTTATCTTCTAAGCAGTGAGGATCATTTGTCACTTGTTAATGGAAAACATCGATACTAGTCAAGTGCGCACCTTGTAGAGTGAATTTTCTGCGTACATGTAACCCACTGTCACAAGTATAGTTTTGTTTGATACAAAGATTCTTAACCACCTCATCAACAGAACAACCAGTGTCATCCTTCCGTGGTAGTAACAAAGAGATGTCCTTTCTCTGAGCAACAGAAAAATCTGAAAAAGGCATTCTGCGTTCCGTTTTAATATACTCGTTAAGATGAAAATGACATCTGAGTTTCAATTTTCTTACAAACTTGGAAATATCAACATGTAAATCAGAAACATTACCATAATTCACTAGACAGAATCCAAGTCCCTTAATTTAAGCCCGAAATTTCAAATTCATTTAGACTATGATCTGATAAATTAATTACCAGTTTCCATGGTCTGTAATCTACCAGATGGTTCATTACAAAAGTGATCCATTCTCATTACTTGTTCAGCCGCTTTTTACGATTCCAAGTTAGTACAACTTCTCTTCTTTCTTTTCTTTCTTCTCCTTCCTCTCCTAGTCTTGTGGTGTGTTTTTGTTGCTTGCTCCTAATTCTGTATCTTAGTACCTCCTCTAAAAAGTTGTTGAGCTGTTGAAGTTCGCTGCTTTATCGCTAGGGCCACTTGGGCCCATCTCATCCAAAGAGGAAACATCCAAACTACTGTTTGCACTTGAAAGGCTGCCTGTGTCAAGCAAACAAGGAGTCACCTGTTTAGGAAGTGTCACATCAACAAATCTCCAGGCAAATGTAAAGATACGCTCATTCTCATAGTCTTTATCACCTCTCAATATTTTGCTCATTTTTCTTTCTTTTACTGTTGTTTGATGTTTATGTGTTTGTTCTTTCAAAATTACATAATTTTTCTCTGTTGCTTCTTTCAACTCTAAATCCTCGATTTCCCCTTCCAGTATTTTAATGCTTTTCCTAAGCTTCAAACATTTTCTATCAGCATGTTGAATTAAAATCTTCATGATTGTATATGAAGAGTTATGTACATTCTCTTTCCATTCAGATAGTAGGTCCGGAACTAGATCATCAAAGTTTGGAAATGTTGAGATCCTAAGACCCTGTAGAACCTTTTTTTTCTAGGTATCCCTTCAGAGTCACCCCATCCCACCATTTAGAAAGTTCAGTTTTTTAGTTTCTCCAATTTTACAAATTTAGACATGAGACCTTCTTCACCTGTTTTACCAATTATGACTGTCCCTTGTCCCTGACTTTTGGATAAGATCCCTGGCCAGCTCCTCTCTATCAACATCAAAACTCATGTTTTGCTGTTTGTAACAAGTATGTGGAACAGTGAGTGCTGACAACCTTATTTCAAAGAGACTGAACACATAATGGCGGGTAGGGTCCCGTTTGTTGCACTACAATGATGTTTCAGTACAAAAATCTATTGTTGCCCAGGTCAAATGGTTCAACACCAATTTAAACCATGAATTATACACGTTTAAAAAAAAAAAATACCATAGAAAGGCAACTTCAAAACGGAACTTAAGTGACAGCAAAATGCTATTTGGTCACAGATTGATAAATCGAGAGATCATTTCCATAGTTTTTTGCAATTCTTTATTCAAATATCTTCTTGTTGAGTAAAATAATTTCTGCACAGCCAACGCATTTCACCCACAATAGAAAGGCAACTTCAAAACGGAAATTAAGTGACAGCAAAATGGTATTTGGTCACAGATAGATAAATCAAGAGATAATTTCCTTAGTTTTTTGCAATTCTTTATTCAAACATCTTCTTGTTGAGTGAAATAATTTCTGCACAGCCAACACATTTCACCCAGTTATGGGCTTCTTCAGGGCTGCAAATAGATATAAATATAACTTACATTACGTATTCATTCTTACAACATTATTTACATTTCATCTTTATCTACATATATCTAATATGAGACAAATTGTTAGAGTTGTGGTACACGTCACAATTCATTATTTACAAATTGGCTCATTTCTTTCATGATTCTTTTCCAAAGTTTGTATGAAAGCTTTATTAATTATTTTAAAAACATTGACAAGACAAAAGTAAAGAAGGAATCCATTTATTATACATCATCACATATTTCTATTTCTGGACACCCTCACCCACAACTAATCAGAGTAGTAATTTCTTCTCAATAAATTATTATATTTTTTAACTGTTCAGTAACAAACACCAAGTCCCCATACGTGTCCACCAGTAGTGCAAAAGAATTCAGGAGGTTTTGCTGCTAGGACATGTAAAACTTAAAAGCACATGTCCAACCTTTCAATTCATATCCGGACGATGTGCAAATTATGATCTCAATTTCCAACGAGTAGGGAGGTTTAATCAGTGTATGTCCAGCATTATTTTCTGGATGAACGGCAACTCCCTGAAGATTAATGTAGACAAGACTGAAGTGCTCGTGTTCGGTGCTCAAAACTCCATCTGGTCAAGCACTTGGTGGCCAGAGGTCAGCTGACCTCTCCCCTCCCCCGTCAGGTCAGCTAAATTCCTTGGGGTCATCCGAGATGATGTTTACCAAATTCCCTAGCACACGTGAATTTCAAGTTAATAACAATGTACCAACAGTAACAAATTAAATCCAGAAGAACATATGTCCACAACACAAAATAAATTGCTTAGAATCTTCTTTCATTCTTTTGATGATTCTTCTTACTATGTCAATCATGTGACTGGTCGAAAGCCCAAAGCCAACACGAGTTTTGTCGCCTCTAGTGTACATGCAACATTTTCAAGGCTATGTAAGAGATGGACCACAGTCACTATTTATGCATTCCTAAATATTCCTTGGCTCTAAGACATTGCACCAATGTACCTCCACCGTGACACATTATACATCAGTTAAGTGGGCACAATACAATTCAGAAACAATATCCAACTCTATTCTCAAAATTATAATTTCCTCAACATGATTATTCTCATGCGTCACATAATAAACAATCCTTATAGAAGCAGCGTTTAACTTCAATTCCAAATGAGTCATATGTGTTATGTGTAAAATTATGTCTAAAATGTGACTATTCACCACAACTACAACCTACCAAAATTATTATGCGATTCAACCAACAACCTGATCACCCACGCTTGAGTGCCCTGCCACCCACACATGCAAAATGAAACGATATGTGATACACAAACCTTGATTCACTTTTCTTTATGACTGCTATAAAGTCAAAACAGAAAGGGAGAAAGGGAATTCTCAATTAATATTCGCCCTGTCATACCCTATACAAATCTCTCAATCAGCCAGGGGCCTAATTAGTATCCAATCTGGTACCTACTTCGTGTGTGGTGATAATTCCGACCCACATGATCCTCCGGCATGGGTTATATCTCTCTAAGGGGTGATAAGTTCCGGCGTGCTTTGTCCGGTGTCTTGTTTCCCAAGCTATAAAAAATGTAAGTAAACCATAACTAGTATCTTTCAGAAGCATGTAGCCCAATAGGTATCTCCTACAACACCCACTTCCCGGTATAAATGTACGCTGTGTCCCACATGGCTGTTCTATGTGTTATTGTACACAGCCATATAATAAATTGTGATCTCACAATACCCTCACCGATATATATTTAGTATATATGGTATAGTTTAGTATTCAGTTTCCGCCACTAGTTTTCCTTTAATATATAATATCTTCAGTGTTAAGCCCATCTGTGTATTTACTCGATTAGGCTTCCACTCATGTACACAGTTACTTGAATTAGTGATAGGAACTATAACAAACCCCCAACAACTGAAACAACCACTTAAGTCACAATCTCTTACATACAGATCAGACTACTTCACAATCTTTGAGGATCCTTAACCCCTTCAGCGCGGCGCGGATTACCGCGCTGTGCTGAAGGGTCCTTGCGCGGGCGGGGCCGTGACGGAGCGGTTCCGTCATGCGCACAGCGCGACCGATGCGCATGACGGAACCGCTCCGTCACAAGCATCGAAAGGGTTAAGAAGGGGGTTGTATGATGTGGGTCCTTTTGAGTAGGTCAAAGATCAGTCTGGCTGCTTTGTTCTGGATCGTCTGGAGTCTTTTCATGAGTTTGGTGGTGCCTGCGTAGAGTGTTTTGCCGTAGTCTAGCAGGCTGAAGATAAGGGGCAGCATCACCGTTTTCCTGGTGCTGATGGGGAGCCACTTGAAGACTTTGCAGAGCATGCAGAGAGTATTGAAGAAGGCTGAGGAGACGCGTTGACCTGACATGTCATGGAGAGTTCACTGTCCTGGATGATGCAGAGGTTGTGGGACTGGTCTTTTGGAGCGGAGGTGGGACCAAGTTATGGTGGCCACCAGTAGTCATTCTAGAGGGCGGTACGCCTGCTGAAGATCAGCACTTCAGATTTGTCCATGTTGAACTTCAGGCAGTTGTTATTCATCCAGACCGCGACGTTCTTCATAGACTTGTGGAAGTTGGTCTTCATCGAGTTAGGGTTCCATGAGAGCGAAAGGACAAGCTGGGTATCATCGGCGTAGGAGATGATGTTGATGTTGTGGGATCTGACGATGTGTGAGAGTGGTGTTATGTAGTTGTTGAAGAAGGTTGACTGGATGATGAGCTTTGAGGAATGAAACAAATGGTGTCTCTATGCAATAAAAGGGGAGTTTAAGGCTTGGCAAGAGGAATTTAATGCTGAGTCGACATGGCAGTTTAAAATTGAATACGTGCTGCATGCCCAATGATAGCATTTAATTTAGAGGCCCTGTGTATTTGGTATACCACTCTACAATGGACTTATAAATATGCCCATTGGGTATAAGCCAATTTAACCATATTTTAGGGTAGTGAGAAGAAGCACATTAGCACTGGTTGGCAGTGGTAAAGTACACAGCGTCCTAAGGTCAACTAAGACGAGTTTATGAAAAATAGAAGAGGAGAGGCAAAACGTTTAGGGGGTAGATAGGCCTGTCAGGTCTAACACCACTATATTAGAAAGGGAAGATATCATGTTCAGTGGTGTCATACTACATTAAAGTCAGTAACATCATAAACAGATGTACCAGCAATCTTAGAAATTCTTCACACACTAGCTCTGAAATTATTCATTTGAGAAAGTATTCACCACCTTAGAATAATTGAGATATAATAATATATTGGGTGGTAGTCCAGCCACAGTGACAAACTAAATTACCCCACCTCCCTGACGAATGGTCAGCTGCTTGCCAAACTTAAAATCAGGCTCATAATGCCTTCATACAATGTACATAATATGAAATATTTACTCTCTTAGGGATCTTAATGATTGGAAGCAGAATGTGACAGTCACTGTATATCCAGGCATAGGGCCCAATTAACAGATTACGTTTACATTTTTGTGTAAATGTACTCTTTTTCAAAATTCATAGTAAACACTTTTGAGAGAACAATTTGGGGTTTGACACCACTTAACTACTTACACTTTTGTGAAAGGTAACTCTTTTTTGCTATTTACAAATAAGTGGTTTAATAGTGAGTTTACGACCGTGGAGACTGCACAGAAGAGTTGGATTTCTCCACACATATCAAGAAAGGACAGGCCTATCATTTTATGTGCGGTGCTCTCCGCCCTGACTGCAGACTTTCCGCAGCCGTAAACTTACTGTTAAATCATTTGTTTGTGAATAGCAAAAAACAGTAAACTTACACAAATATTTAGGCTTACCATCGTGAATCGGGCCCATAATCACTAGATCTAAATTATAGAAAACGTCCTATCACAACTCGGTCCATAGATAGCCTTTGTTTATTTCTTGTGTAAAAAGACATTTCATCCTTTCTAGGTCTATCTAAGTCATTCAATTCATGCTAAGTTTTTAAAAACTACTTTAAGGTAATGATATAGTTAAGTGGTGTAAAACCCCAAATTGTTCTCTCAATAGTGTTTAGTGACTCATTCACTTCCTTTTCTTCTGTGTGGGTATATATTTTTCTATATTTAACCACTTCAGATCATCAGTTTACAAACAAGAAAAAAGAGGCCATGCCCGCCTCTACTTCTCAGTACCCTGTTTTCCTTACAGGGAATATTCTATACATTGAATCATGAACTGAGAAAAATTCAAAATGCAAGTTGAATGTCCATATAAATTCTTATTTAATAGTGCATCTTCGTCTTCAGTTGATAAGAACGTAGGTATTACAATCCAACAGATATATCAATCGCCATCTTCATATACATGTAATAGTATGACATAGTAGATCATGTTCTGTTGGTTGCCGGTATCTAGATTCATAGTATTCAACCTTCTTCCCACTGCAAAGATCCAGTTGGTAATAGTCCTGAGGTGGCAATAGTGTATGTGCAAGTCAGTGGAAAACCAATATCAATTTCCTCATTTTATTACTGCTATAGAAAAATCAAATTTGCTCACGGTAAACTGCATAAGCCTCTGTATCATGAGAAGGGAGCCATCTTCTGTGAAGGGACAAATTGGTTTCATACCAAACCTATTACAATTAAATTTGAGTTTGTTAAGCAAAGTTTCATATATCACCATTCTCTGCAGTTCTGAAAGCTTGTGAAATTCAAGCTAATTAGAATGGCATGTTGCTGCGGCCAACATTTAAGAGTAGAAGTCATATCAATCCTGCTAATCATTGTGCAGTGCAAATCTAGAGATATTCTGCATCCAATGCAAAAGTGTTTTGGAAGGATATCTCAAAGGTGTGTGATACAGTTCTTTGGAGGAAACTGTTGGGTCTGTCACTTTACTTGGCTTGCTTTCCACATAAAGTGAGCTACACCGGAACTGTTTCCATCAATGTACCCATGTCTATTAGATCTAGCATTTATCTGGAATACATATGACTGCCCCGTTATTTAATTCATTTGACCTAGATGCTAGGCTAGGAGCTGTGCAGAATCAGCCCCACTAATTGTCCTCATCATCAAAAGATCATTGCATTATGCTGACAGCACATAGATTTTGACCGCATTCCAGTAGCTCTCTTTTGTTTGCTGAATGCACTCGGAGACAAGGTTTTCCAAAGTATTAGATGGGTGATACTAAAGAAATCCAAAATATTGATTTTTGGCACAGGTAAATTTAAGGTGAAGTAATGAAATGGTCACTCAAAACGAAAATGGCCAATGCTTACTAATACATTGGAGTCCGATTTGATAGTACGTTGTGATGCAGGTTGAAAGGTTTTAGATTCTGACCCCCCTAAACCGTCTGGTTTTTTGATCTTTGCTGTGAGTGACTTTCCCTGATGAAGCCTTGCATATAATAAGTAAAATGAATTTGAGTTGTAACCAGAAGTGACCAACTTTTAGAATAACATATGCTCCACCCGGATTAAGAGGCACTGCACTGGTTACACATGAACATTTCTACACAAACATATGCATTACATGTTATATTAAGTGAAATTGACTTCTGTTTAACTGTTATCTGTAAGTCTAGGCATAAAACTCCACGCCATTCATGGAGTTTGCGGAATTCGGCAACTCCACGTTCAGTGGAGAGCGTGGAGTTACCGTTAAGCTCCACACTCCGCTATGGTTCAGCGTTTTTTTTTTGGTCTGTACACTCGAAATTTAATTTCACATGCTGGGTGCTCGCGACCCCCCACAAGTTTTTTAGGGCCATTCAAGGGCGACACAAGATTTGCTATCCAGCCGCATGCTCTTGCGAGATTTTGCAGTCACCAACAAATCATTTGGGTGCGCCAGTGACTTCCTTTGGATTTTCGGCTGAACGCGATCCTGAACGTGCAAGATCTACCGCGGGTGCAATCTGAGAAAGATTTTCTCCTTGAGAAGCATCAGCATCTTACCGCACTGACGATTTGGAGTTTAAAATCACCTCAAATTGACATTTGGCATTGTTTTTTTTGTGCAAAGAGTCTTTTTAAACTTTTTTTTCAACCGGAAGGAAATGCCCCAGTGCCTCTAACTTCCTGTTCTTGTCCAGCAGGATTTGTCTGGCTCCTGGTCACTTTTCATTTGGATTTGGTGCTGGAAGGATCACTGTATTTAAGGACTTTTGGACTTGAGATTTCACAAGTGAGTTGAAAAATTGGTGTTGTTTGTTTGATTGGGGCCATGCACCTAGATTTATTTGTACTTTTAATGGATTTTTTTTAAATGTATTATGGTGAGTGGCCTGTTGTTTCAGTAGGGACATAGTGATCACTGATTTCTTTGCATTTTATTTGTCTTCTTTTGTAAAGATATGATGTTTCACAGTTTACTACATTTTCTATTTTTTAATACAATTGCAATATTGATTTAATTCACTATGTGACCTAGTCTGCCAATTGGCCTTCCAGCCAGTAGGCCAAGTGCTAGTCATGGGTGCATGAAGCAACTGTTTCTGTGGTATCTGTTGATTTTGAAACAGTCATGGATGGATTTGGATTGAATACAAAGTTTTTTTAGATTCTAGACACCCCTACTGGGTATATTAGCCTGTAAACCAGCTAGCTCACAGTCTGGCAATACATTATCTGGCTTGTCCTGTAGCCAGTGTCTCAGCTGAGCATGCTTTCAGTGCTTCTGGTGACTTTGTCACAGTGAGAAGGACCATTCTCTCACCCCAAAACGTGGCAAGATTAACCATGATCACAATTATTCAGCACTTTATACCACCGGATTACACCATACCTGAAGTACCACAGGAGGAAGATGAGGGAGACTCAGGTCATTGAAGTACTGTGTAGGATGACCTACTTCTGGGTGAACCACCAGAGTTTTGAGGATGAGCTCTACTTACCTGACTATTAGGCCTGGGCCAACAACAACTATAGAACTTTCTCTCTCAGTCTGCAGTCTTTTGCTGATCTTCCTTCATTCTTTGATGCCAAAAACAAAACAAAAGATATAGCTACTAGGGAATATTATTTACTTTATAATTGTTGTGTGTCTGGTTGACCAATTCATCCCTACCATATTTCTCTTAGACACATTTTATTGCCGGATTGGAGTTTCAACTGTGTGTGGTGAAAAAGTACCCACTCACCCCCAAACCCATTTCAGTCTAGCCAGGCATTGGACAGAGAATAAAAAAATGTGTGCCTGCCTCCAACCCTGGGCTGTGACTATCTATCCTTTCCTATCAATGGGGGACCATCCTATATTTGACATTATAATTCGATTTACACTGTCAATTCTCTGCTTTGTGAACAAATCTATCTGCATTCTGCAATATACCATGATTCAATCACGGTGAGCACACCAAAAGAACAGGTAAATGCTGCCATGCATTGCACACTGAGTGTTGTTTGTTGTGATGTGAACTTGTTGTGATGTGTAATCATCATGTGTGTTGAGACGAGATGATTCATGTGGTGGCAGGCAGTGTGACACTTGGGGGCATATTTACAAGCCCCTATCGCCATCACAACGTCACTTTTAGTGATGTTGTGATGGCGATAGAGGCCTCGCCTTATTTACAAGGCAGCGTTAAACCACTTAACGTAGCTTAATGCTGCCTTGTAAATAAGGCCTCCTTTCACGCTATGCTTAGCGTGAAAGGGGAGGGCAATGGGTGTTGAGGTGGGCGTTTCACAGCAAAACCCATGGATTCTGATGCTGCCTCCTATTTACAAGGGAGGTGTAAATAGGAAGCAGCGCCAGAATTAAGACCAGGGAAAACCTGATCTTATCTAGACGCAACGAGGAGAAATGTTTCATTACTCCTCATTTTTGCTGTTGTCAGGTGTGCTGCGTTGTGCAGCACAGATGAAAACAGGAAAAGGCCAATGATCGTTTATGTACAGGAAGGTCCCCCTTTCTGCACATAAACAATATATTTTTTTAAATGCCATTTTGCAACGTCTGTATGTGCTGCATTAAACAGCACACATAGAAGTTACAAAGCAGCATTTAAATAATATTTATGCGCAGGAAGGTCCCCCTGCACATAAACAATCTTCCCCTGCACGCAGACACCCTCGCACTCGGGTGCAAGGGTGCCTGCATTGGAGCTAGGCTGCTAAGTGTAGCGTCAGCTCAGGGGGAAACGCAGGGCTGCACCATATTCTTGTAAATATGATGCAGCCCTGCTTTTCTGAAGTGGCAGAGTGAAGCGTTCAGCCAGGGAGGCTAATGCGTCACTCCGCCACTTCTATTGTACATATGCCCCTGGGTGTTTGTTTATCTGTAACTGCTATGCTTAATGTATTAGTGATGATACACAATGTTGCTGGTCTATTAGCAGCTGATCACTGAAGGTTATTTTTTTTCCTTCCCCTCTGAGAGATAGTGAGATTCCTTCACCGGGTCCAATCTACAGTCCACACTGCTTTGTTTTATTGTTTTCTCCTGACCAGTCTGTTAGATAATTCAAACACAAATCTAGTCTACACAAAAAGTGGCTCAATATTTCCCTTCTTGTTGGTCAACTACAAAATTGTTCTACAGTCCGATCTATTGCATTTGAGTTGGGACTCGGGACACCGTTCTCAGAGCCAGACTCAGGAAGTTCAGAGATCATGGAATGACTCAGGGTGTGGGAGTGACTAGTTTGAGAATTGCCACCAGAAGATAATGGAAGCTTTCAAATTGACTAAAACCAACTGATTTAGATGATGACTTTGAAGTGGCCTAAAGGTAAACTACAAACCAACACAACTCTGTGTAGTGGTGGTGAGTGGTGACTGACAGCGGTGCCTTCATCTTTTACTTGATTGGAAAAATGCTCTGTTGCTGGGTGTGTGTGTGCTCAGTGTTGTCTGCCTCAAATTCGGAGCTAAGTGGTGATTTGGTGGGTGCCTGTTGTTAAAGGTAACTGGAAACGGAGATTTATCCATGCTGTCTCTGAGTCTTCTCGCTGCACTCCTTATGCAACATTTCTCATTGATTCTTCAATATCATTTTTCTTTTTCAATCTACAGGTCCTTTACCCTGCGCTATAGTGGAAAAACAATATAACACACTTACCTTTCGGAACAGCAACTGCCAGGCACCCAAGATTGACGGGCAGTCCAAGAGGAATGCAGTTACAACTCCTAATTTGTCAATACAGTATCATTTTTTCTCTTTAATCATTAGAACTGTGTGTGTTGTGATGGTGGTGGATTCCCAGACTGCGCTTCCTGAAATGTGGCCAACATATCTTTCTTAATTACTTGAAAAAGCATTCGATAAACCTCCAGAGGCAGCCTATCTGGCCCTGCTGCTTTCCCACTTGCCAATAAACCTATTGCTTCCTCGAGCTCTGCCATAGTTATCTGGCATCCAATAATACATGCTCTTCCTGTCCTAGGCCCACTAGATCCAACTGTTGAAGAAATATCTCTATGTTATCCTCATTAAATGTGTCTTGTGTATACCACTCTTTGTAGAAAGCATGACATACTTTCAAGATACCTTCCATAGTTTCAACTGTGTTACCCATGAAATCAACGAAGACTATCTTTTTGTGAGAATTGTTTGGCTCGTAGCCTATGTGCCAGGCATCGTCCTGTAGCTTCGCCATATTCATACCTTTCCTCTTTATGTGCTTTATACTGGCTAGCAATTTCCTTACTCCAATATAGTGGTTTTTTAAAAGAAAGACAAGCCATCGAAATTGCCAGGGTCGTATAGACCGATTTCTTTGATAAATGCAGATGGCAAAGTTTATGCGAAAATTATTGCAGCAAGGTTAGACCAAATAATAACTCCATTGATATCCATACATCAGCATGGATTCATACTTGGTTGGAGCACAGTCAACCATTTAAATAGAGTAATCACAATGTTAGATTATGCTAATATACAACATAGCAGGCTAGGTCTGATCTTTTTGGATGCTGAAAAAGCATTTGACCGTGTCTCCTGGACTTTCCTATGGGCTGTCATGCGTAAGATAGGGTTTGGTGTATGTTATGTCAGGGCTATACAACTTATGTTTAAATCTCCTCGGGCTAAGATCTGTGTAATGGGTAGAGAATCAGCTCCTGTGTCTATTAGCAGGGGGTCAAGACAGAGGTGTCCCTGTTCTCCATTACTGTTTGCTATATATATTAACCCCTTCCTGGTAATATTGGAAACAACCAACAGGATTACTTCTATGACCTGTGGACACTACCAGGTGCGGATGCTAGCTTATGCAGACGATATCGCGGTGGCGACATCAGATCCAGAGCAAGCAGTTGCAGAGAGAGAAGTTTGGCCCTGGCTTTTGGGGAGGTGGCAGGATATAAATTGAATTCATCCAAAACCCAGATTGTGTGTACTGAAGAAGCTTGCCCCGGAGATGTACGGGTTACTGCTGAAGCCATGTATTTGGGTATCAAAATAAGGACGTCATTGCAAGATTTAATAGAGGTCAATTGGGGAGGTATAGTTTCTGGGGTTCAACGACAATTAGATTAGGTGGAATGCTGGCATCTCTTGCTGGTCGGGAGGTGAAATGTACTCAAGATGTGTATTCTAACCAAAGCCATGTATTTTCAAAACCGGTCCTAGGATGCTTGTTTCCAGTCCAGGGAGGACCTGGCTTGGCAGTTCGGGCTGGACTGTTCCCATGAGGCACAGGGGGGTCGATTCACAGAACTAATCTTAGACAAAATCTTAAACTTACTACTTTGGGTATTCACAGAAGGCATTTAGTAGTAGTAAAGTTAGTATTTTGTCTTAAATTAGTATTCTGTCTTAAATTGGGATTTTGCCTTAAATTAGGATTTTGTCTAAAGTTAGTATTTTGTCTTAAATTAGAATTTTGTCTTAAGTTAGGATTTTGTCTTAAATTAGGATTTTGTCTTAAATTAGGGTTTTGTCTTAAGGCCAAAACTTAAAACAAAATCCTAATTTAAGACAAAATCCTAATTTAAGACAACATACTGACTTTACTACTACTAAATGCCTTCTGTTTCTACCAAAAGTAGTAAATTTAGGATTTTGTCTCAGATTCGTTCAGTGAATAGGCCCCATGGTGAAGACTGATTTGCATATGGCCAGGTCAAAACTGGGGTGGCATGGTGAGCAAAAGAATGATGGATTTAACCCAGATCTCTTGACTGGGGGAGAATGTTTTGATTTGTTCTGCATTCCATCCATCAATTGTGTGTCTTTTTATGTATTATTTTAGGGCAGTTCCACTGGAGTTGACTCGAGCACAATTATTGAAATTACAATCTGTATGTGATAGGTTTTTATGGGGGCAAAGAAAAGCTCGCCGAGTCTCGAAGTATATAATGTTACCACGAGATCGGGGGGGGTGGGCAGTCCCGAATTTCACACTTTACTATTATGTGCGTCTATTGAAAAATATGCAGATCTTGTTGACGGGAGAGGAAGGGCTGCAGGTGGAAGCACCAACTATCTATCAAATGCTGATGGGGTCAGATGTCAGAAATTCCTTATTTAAGTTTTTGGAGCCAAGTTACTTTAAAAGAACACATTTTAAGTTAATTCTGACAGCATACAAGGTATGGAAATCAGTCCGTAGGTTTTTAGCCTTAACAGGAATATGTTATTATACTCCCATGAATTCGGTGGTTAGCCAAAATATCGAGTTTTAAATTTCGACCTACAATAATATCGTGTTTTTAATATCGTAGGTACAGAATATCGAAGTCAAGAATATCGATGGACAGAATATCGATCCCAAGGTAAGTAATATCGAAGTAAATAATATCGAAGTAATTAATATCGATGTAAGTAATATCGTAAGTAAAAATTTCGATGTCAATAATATCGATATTTATTTAGTGTAATGTCATTTAATATGTATTTTATTTGTATGTGAAAGATTATTGTAATGTATTTTAATACATTTAAAAATAAATGTTTAGAGATTTATAATTATTTTACATTTAATTTAGCGTTTTAGTATCAGAGCGGGTTGTGGGTTTATAGGGGAATAGGGTGGGAAGTAATTTAATTATAATTAATGAATTAATATGTATTGTTTAATTGGTATTTATGATTAATTAATTGGTAATTAATTAATAATTGGTAATTAATTGATTAATTAATTGTTAATTAATTATTAATTGTACAATTATTTTATTAATTGGTTAATTATATACATTATAATTAGTTTATTATTAATATTTATTTATTGTTAATTAATTAATTGTTAATTAGTAATTAATTGGTGATTTAATTTTATTAAGTGATTAATTGATAATTAAATTAATTATGTGAATTTTAATGTGTAGTGGGTTGTGGGTTTATAGGGGAATAGGGTGGGAAGTAATGTAATTATAATTAATGAATTAATATGTATTGTTTCATTGGTATTTATGATTAATTAATTTGTAATCAATTAATAATTGGTAATTAATGTGATTAATAGATTAATTAATTTTTAATTAATTATTAATTGTAAAATTACTTTATTATTTTGTTAATTATATAAATTATAATTAGTTTATTAATAATATTTCTTTATTGTTATAGTTAATTATTAATTGTTAATTAGTAATTAATTGGTGATTTAATTTTATTAAGTGATTAATTCATAATTAAATTAATTATGTGAATTTTTATGTGTAGTGTGTTGTGTGTTAAAGGGGGAATAGTGTGGGATGTAATTAAAATTTATTTATTTAAATATTTATTTTACATAATTGGTATTTAATAATATTTTTTTTTTTTAAACATTGTTAACATGCAATTTTTTTATAAGAAATTATTAAATTGGTTATAATGTTAATAGAATCACTATGCTATCTAGTGCTTTCCCAACTGTTTTACTATCTGGAGTGGGAATAGTAATTTTTACCCCTACGCTATCCAGCGCTTTCCCTACTGTTGCACTCTCTGGAGTTGGAATAGTAATTTTTACCCCTACGCTATCCAGCGCTTTCCCTACTGTTGCACTCTTTGGAGTTGGAATAGTAATTTTTACCCCTACGCTATCCAACCTTTTCTCTACTGTTGCACTGTCTGGAGTGGGAATAGTAATTTTTACCCTTACGCTATCCAACACTTTCCCTACTATTGCACTCTCTGGAGTGGGAATAGTAATTTTTACCCCTACGCTATCCAACGTTTTCCCTACTGTTGCACTCTCTGGAGTTGGAATAGTAATTTTTACCCTTACGCTATCCAACACTTTCCCTACTATTGCATTCTCTGGAGTGGGAATAGTAAATTTGACCCTTACGCTATCCAACACTTTCCCTACTATTGCACTCTCTGGAGTTGGAATAGTAATTTTTACCCCTACGCTATCCAATGTTTTCCCTACTGTTGCACTCTTTGGAGTTGGAATAGTTATTTTTACCCCTACGCTATCCAACGTTTTCTATACTGTTGCACTCTCTGGAGTGGGAATAGTAAATGTTACCCTTACGCTATCCAACACTTTCCCTACTATTGCACTCTCTGGAGTGGGAATAGTAAATTTTACGCTTACGCTATCCAACACTTTCCCTACTATTGCACTCTCTGGAGTTGGAATAGTAATTTTTACCCCTATGCTATCCAACGTTTTCCCTACTGTTGCACTCTTTGGAGTTGGAATAGTTATTTGTACCCCTACGCTATCCAACGTTTTCCCTACTGTTGCACTGTCTGGAGTGGGAATAGTAATTTTTACCCTTACGCTATCCAACACTTTCCCTACTATTGCACTCTCTGGAGTGGGAATAGTAATTTTTACCATTACGCTATCCAACATTTTCCCTACTATTGCACTCTCTGGAGTTGGAATAGTAATTTTTACCCCTACGCTATCCAACACTTTCCCTACTGTTGCACTCTTTGGAGTTGGAATAGTAATTTTTACTCCTACGCTATCCAATGTTTTCCCTACTGTTGCACTCTCGGGAGTTGGAATAGATATTTTTACCCCTACGCTATCCAACATTTTCCTTACTGTTGTTTTTGTTGAAGTTGGACTAGTAGTTTTATTGTGTCTGATATTAAATATGTTTTGTAATATTTTAGCTATTGTAATATATAATTAATAATAAAAATTATTCAAATTAAAATTATTGATTATTATTTGCTATATGTAATTATTTAATATTTATTAATGTTATTGTTTTATGTGTATAGATGTATTGGTAATTTAAATAAATATTTAATAATTTATATGTTATAGAAATTATTATTAAAAGTAATTATTAAGTAAGTGTATATATTATATATTATATATATGTTTAATTAAAGTTTCATTTAATTATATATATTTATTATAAATTTTACATATTATACAATATATTTAATTATGTTTCTTTGATTTATAAGTATTATTTGGTTTATTTTACATATATTTTTAAACTAAAAAAAAACCGATATTTTTGAATTACGATATTTTTGACATCGATATTAAATTATCGATATTTTTGTACTTACCATGTTGTAGATAGGATGTCGATATTCTTGACCACGATATTTTTGTTGCGATATTTTTGTAGGTCGAATTTTTGTCTTTCGAAATTATGTCATACAATCCATGAATTCTACATCCATATTCCCTGTCATCTTTTGGGATTTAAGTATGGAGAAGTGGCAGGCTAGGGGGATTAGGCAATTAGGAAACCTAGTTGGGGGGGTAGTACTTGCTTCATTTTCAAATTTAATAGATGGTTATAAACTGCAAAAAGATGATTTCTTTAAATATTTATAAACTCAAGATTTTTTATTTAAACATCATAAACATGAAGGGATAACCCCTAACCCTTTAGTGGAAGCAATTGAAAGAAGGGCAAATATAGGCATATTATATAGTATGTTAATGGATACACAGCAGGATGATTTGGAGATTCAAGATTGTAAATGGCGGGCCCGACTAGGACATGAAGGTGTGTATGTGCAACAATCAATTGATACTGCTGGTAAAATTTTGTTGACAGCTAATTTGAAACCTCAACACTACAAGACATTATTCAATTTGTATCATACACCAGCAAGAATGATGAAATGGGGGGGGGGGGGGGGGCTCAAACGATGTGAAGTGTTTCAGATGTGCTATGGATGGGGCTGATATTGTGTTTATTTTTTGTGATTGTATATGTTTTGTACAATTTAGGAGGCATATAGAGCTGTATATGTCTGAAATGACAGGGGTTGATGTACATATCTCCAAAGAGAGTTGGGGAGGTTATCAAACCAGGCCGAGTATGCTATCCACTCAGATAGCTAGTAGTTATAGCAGTGGCAGTAGCATTATGTGTTGCTTCAGTGTGGCTCCATCCCCATTGTTTGAGATGTGGCAAGCTAAGTTCTATAAAATTTTTAATTTGGAATATGGTCTGTATTGTTTGAAATCATTGAACAGGAAAAAAGTGGTGGTTCAGATATGGGGAACAATGATAGAACATATGGAGATGACTGTTTAATCTAAATTAGTTATATGTTTATGATCTTTTTTGTAAGTGAGTTTTTTAATTGATCAAGATTGACTTACATGCTATGAATTGAATAAAATTAATAATAAAAAAAAGAACTGTGTGTGTTGTATATGTTTGTTTACTTGACCGCTACTGATATTTAATTTCATTTGCTATCTTTCAATGCTCAGTACAAGAGACCATAATGTAACTTGTGTTTCTCTGGGGGCAGACAGACAATTTGATTTGGTTTACCTGTACTGGTACTCATCATCATGCATGCATTTCCTTTTCCTTCCATAACAGATTTATAATGGTCGGCTGCCAAAACAAATGTTATCTTTGTATAGGGTTTGTCTTTGTCAAATCTTTCCCTCAAATCCCCCTTCCCATCCATTCATCAAATCCCTAACCCTCTTACCCCCAGCTGTATGATTCATTGAGGTGTAACTAAATTAAATGTATACTATTAATTGATCACACACTTGGTAGGGCGGATGTGGTGAAAGCAACACCAACTCAAGGCACGGCGTGGATCTTCTTCAGCTTTAAGGATAGCCTAGACTTGCAATATTATAGATATTTAGATTATCCACCCATGCACAGAATCCAATATTGAATTATTTTTCATAGGCACATAATTCATAATTGCCAGCATCATCATCCTTCTGGCACTGTATTGTATGCTTCAAAAGTTATGCTTGTCCACTTCATAGCTCGAGTCAACTTCATTTTGTAACCTTGACTTGCTCACCATTCTGATTATTTAAATTTAGCATTGCTTATCATATTTTCTCATTTGAGTCTCTTCCTCATTATGTACTAGTAGTAATTTAGTATCCCTGTGGTGACTGTCTAATTTTTTTTGTAAAGCGTGCATATAAAACGACAGCAACTATGTTTTTTATTTCAATTTAATTAGTTCCCTGGACTGAATATTCCTCGTCCGACAGTTTGTGTTCGGCTAGGAGGGAGTGGTACCTGGCTTTTGGATCTGGGCTTTCACTATTTGGCTAGTGCGCTAGCATGCTACTACTGTTTACTACCACCACCATAGCACCTTGGGAAACCATGCAGCCATCGCTTCATCTAATCACAGATAAGAGAAGAACTATGGGGAATTCTTTGTTGAGCTGCAATAATCTACATACAATGAAAATTCACACACACATACCCCTTCCGAGTCCTTAGGGGTTAATATAGTTGCAGGCTGCTGAGACTAGAAGGAGAGAGTAGAAGGACAAGGGAGGATACCGCAAAACTATTTGTTGGTTTTACACTGTCAGCAGATTTTTAAAAACTGGCTGCAGGCTTGCGGCAAAGGAAGCAGTACAAAGTAAACAAGTAACCCACAAAAAAGATTTAAATGATATGTACAACCATAAAGAATTTATTTCCCTAATGAATATAAACTAGTAAACCCACAGCACCTGGCTCACCCCTCTCCCTCACCCCAACCAATGTCCAAAGTAAGCTTAGAAAGTAAAATGTCCAAAAAACAAAAGTGTCCATAAATGTCCATAAATAACCCCACAAATGCCCCAATCACCCTCTCCCCAACAAGTCCAACCCACCAAACAAAAGATTAAAAAAGAAGTAGAGAGACCTGGCGGTGGGCTAGGAGCTTCCTCTCCAATCGGTCAAAACGCTTCTCTCTCCTGGCTTCCAGGCATGCCATTCTGTGGAGAATTCAGTGCTGAAAGGCTCTAAAGAGTCTATAGGGGGGAGCAGCAGTGGTCGAATGGCGGTGGGTGGCTGCCTGACCACGGAGCTGGGCTACCGGAGGAACTGGGTCCTTGCTAGGGCCTGGGGCATTGGAGGCTGCAGCTGCTGCCGTCTCCTCCTCCTCCTGCAGGACCGCCAGCCACTGATATTCGGCCCTGATGGCCTCTGACTTCCTTTGCCAGGTCCTGACTGCTTTTTCCTGCCTGTTGGATTGTTGTGAAGAAGATGATGATGAATTGGCAGGAGCTGCTATATCAGGAAAGGAAAAAAGACAACATGTAACCAATACACTAAGCAAAACACATAAAATTATATAGTGGCACAGTAGCACTAGCAGTACATAACGTTTGCTGGTATCCTCGATTCCTCGGCCAATTCGATTTTGATGTGATTAGAGTTTCAGGCAGTAAGCACTATAGAGTATACAAGTGTACTTCTTCTCTCCCTTGTTCATCTAAATTAATGTAGGCATGCCAGCTCAGCTTGCGTCCCATACAGACATACTTGTGTCACGTTACTTTGCTACTGCCTGCAGGTGGAGCAGCTGTACTAGACAATTATCTCTTTTCTTATCACAGCCGTGGTCTGTTAAAAGATACCTCAATTTCACCCTGACTACAGTAAAGGAGAGGAATACTAGCTACTAATATATGAATGATATACGTCACATGAGGTCCTACTATTATAACCATGCAGCCAATAGGTCACCCATGGCTTTCACTTGTGAAGTGCCATGGGTAGGGACTCGGAGGGAGGCGATTGATGACTCCCATTCTCAACAACCCTTTCACCAATATACATTTGTCATTTAACCACACGTGTCCTTGCTTTGACCCATCAAACCTCCCAGAGGAGTCCACCCATGTACTTTTACACACCCAGGCAGCCATCCTTTCACCTTTCATCCAGCCTTCACACACCCATGCATCCTCCTATCAGCCACCTATGGTATATGCATCCTTTCATCTACGTATCCTTCTCTGCCATACATATTACATTTCACCCATCCTTCCTCCTTCCATCCTTCTTTCTCTTTTCCATCAGCCGATCAAGGTCTGACTCTTCATAAAACTTTCTATGCTGAGTTGAAGATAGAAGAGGCCATTAGTTACTCAACTCCCGCAGTATATGATAAGTAAAGAGGTGTGTCTTCAACTGTTCTCACCTCTCAACAGAACAGTGTACACGCTTGCAGCTAGTATATACATTTTCAATAAGCAAGTAATATGACTTACCATTTCCCGCCACTGGCTCACCTCCTGCAGCTGCCGCATCTGCTTCCTGGTTGGCGCTATGTTCCCCGCTGGCCCCAGCACTGGTGGTCGGTGCAGCTAGAAAAAACATTACACATTTTCAGATGCCATATACACCTCCCCCCTTTATTTATTTTTTATAGCAAAATTGAAAATACATACACCCCAAACATCACTACAATTTGGATACAGACAGCATGTTCTATCAAAAATATCCAGTTGGGCATGTTGTTGGTGGCAATTTTTGAAAAGCCTCACAAGAAGACAAACTTTAAGGGACCGGACTGAGTGACTAGAGCTATTGAAGAATCTGAGTTTTTGAAAAGCAATACAAGTGGCCAACTCAACGTACAGAAGGTCTTCTTAGTTGGCAAATGCAATGGGACCATTCTCCTTCTCCTCCTCATACTTCCGTCTAGCCATGGTGCACGGTAATCACTTCACCATCAACTACTGCTAATAATATGGGACCTAGGTAAGAAGAAGACACAACTTTGGGGTGTCCAACATGACCATGGCCACTCTTTCATTTTACTGACTGAGCAATGATGACATGAGAAAGTAAAAAAAACCTTCCCATCTCAACAAACATGTGTAGAATACCTTACTTGGACATGCAATCTGCACGGCAGAGTAGTAGTGTTAGTACTAGTAGTAGTGTCACGTACTCAAGTGGGACTCCAAAGAGTAGTGACCGGTTTCACTACGCTTATGCAAAATGTGGGTCTCGGAGTGAATACCTCAAAAACATTTATTGTGAAATGCGGGGGAGGCAGTAAACAATGCTGAAATATTTACATCGACAATAAAAAGGTTGAATTTACAAAAAGATTGACTTATTTAGTTATTCTTTTTGATCAGAAGGTGACATGATCCCAGGCAGTCCAAGTCAGAAAATTTATGTTTATGAAAGCCACTCTGGCATTAGCTAATTTCTCTAGAAAGCTTGGTAGAAGACCTCCTGTAGAGCTATTACACATATACCAGTCACATTTATTTTCACTTCTACCTACGGTGCAGGCGTCTGGGGCCATGCAGATTCACAGCCCCTACAGCTAATTGAGAATGCCTTTTTAATTATTTTTGTTGGCAGTCCCTAGCAGCACATCTTCTCATATTCATCATTCTGAGCTAGAGCTGCCATATATATCTGATCGCATAAAAACTGAACCTATTTTGCTATGGCACAGGATTTTGACCACAACAAAAACCACTTTTAATCGGGATATTCTAACTGATAGTCTTAAGTTAGCGCGGGTCTTTACATACCATGGTTGAAATATGTTAACGATTTTATTAACAATCTTGGGGATCCATGGTGACCCAAGTATCATGATCACTGTCTCTAAAAAAGATCTCAAAGTCAACTGTATGGTGCTTTTGGACACAATTAGAATTCCCACAGAAATAGTGAAGCCAACTGTATTGGCAAATCAAATGATATTAACCACCTATAGTATCTAGCCATATCTTAAGAATACTCACGGCGGATATGACAGATTCCGACTGACCTGATTCAGATTTGGGATCTTTCACAGATTAATAAGCTTCCCTATTATCAACGATTAGTCCAGAGACATGTGCAGGTGTCCATGTGATGATGTTTCTCAACAATAAACATTACACATGTTTTTATTCTGCAGATTTTAGTATGTACAATGAAAAAGGTGGATCCTACCAATCCTAGGAGCATTCTCCTTGAGAGGCCTTTCCAGCCCCCGCACCCACCTCAGCTGACCTGTTGCCCCTGGATGCTGATGTAAGACATATATAAAGAGACAACAAATAATTGGTGGTAAATCAATAATTTCTCCGAAAAGGTTTTTTGACAGGAAATGGCAATTGGAATAACATTGAACTTTCCTAAACAGATCGACTAGTAGTAGACTAGTATCGTGGTCGCGGACCGTCCTAGCTATTTAATCCACATTTCCTAAACCTACGTAGCCATCCAATGCCAAAGACTTTGGAATTACTAATAAATTGCAACAAATTACATTTGCTTCTAAATTCAAATCTTATTGGCAATCATTCTCAACTCCCTTTGATGGGCAAATTCACTAAGTCTGCATTTTGTCTTTAAATACATAGATTGACGCATGCATACACCAAATTGGTTGGTTGCTTGTCACTGTATGAGCTACTAAAAAGGTTCTAAGAACTGAAGTGAGAGGATGCCCGCTGATAAATTAGTAATAATAACTACCACTATCTCAGTGACAGGACAAAGGAAAGGAGTCTCTTTCTAGTCTGCATTACTTAAGTTCTTACATAAACAGTCCAAGCAAGCGCAAAGTTGCAAACAACTACAATTAGGTAGCGCTAAGCACCTGTCTAGAATAACAATCACAAGTCTGAATAAAATGATTAGCTATCACTCTCTGACAAACCAAGGCATGCTGCTCCCAAAGTAAGCAGAGAAAGTGCAGGGGCGGGTTCTGTTTTGGCTGGGTGGAGTGTATCTGAGAGAAGAGGTCTTAAGGGGGTCACTTAGTGTACGGGCTGCTGCCAGGAATTGACAGGGAGTGGGGTTTATTTAGTGACTCTGATTTGGGCTGAAACACCCAGCTCCTGAAACTCTCCATCTCCACTTTTAAACCCCTGCACTGAGGCATACACTCGAGAAGAGTGGAACCGCAGAAGGTCAAAGACGAGAGACTCACTTTGTGGATTTATGTTGATAACCTGGTTAAGAGCTAAATCTCGAAATACTTACAAATTGGAATGGAGCCTTAAATTGCCCCAACCTTATTTAAAACATTGCTATGCTTGTTCTTGGAATTTATTGCCATTCATGACTCTTCACATATTTCAAATTCTAGTAATCATTCATAGACTTAACAACCTTTTTGAATAGACTAACAATCCAGGTACAAATGGAAAAAAACAATAATACAAATCTTTCCACGCCATTCACTAAAATAAATCCTTAACATCATCTGTGAATATGGAAAAATCAAAGCTGCACTAAACCAGAGGTAACAGGAGGTCTACCAGGACAGTAGCCCCAACAACATGAAATACATTTTGGTAATTATTCTTTAAAACATATTTGAAATAAATGACAATAGTTTCACCTTTCCCTTTTTCCAAAGCAACAGCAAGTGAGCTTAAGTGAGTTACATTTTATGTAATTATCAAACATGGCCCAGATGTATTAATTATTTGTGTCAGTGCAAACACAGAGTGCCAGCAGTGATTTACTTTCCAGTGCAAAAGTTGTTTTGGACTAGAAGGGTGTCCTTTTTGCAAGCTCAATCTACTTTGCATCAATTTGAATTATGGAGGCAATACAAATTTTGACACGTTCCCTGATTTACATGAACTTGTAAATTTGGAAATGCGTCAACATCTTACGCCTCTCCAATGAAGATATTTCTTCAGCACACATAGAAGGAGGAAACACCTATATGGATTGTTTTTGTGCCGGAAGGGGCCCCTTCCTGCATAAAAATAATGCTGCCTACAACACAGGCATTGGCACTAGACTGCCGAAATGGTGCCAGCGCAGGCGGAAAGCACAGGAATACACCATATTGGATACATATGGTGCCTTCCTGCCCTTTCACTTTGATGTAGGTCAGCCCCATAAATGAGGCCAAATGTTTGCCTGACTAGACTTTGCATCAAAATGCGATGCATTTTTGAAGTAGGCTCAAATTAGAGGGAGTGTGTTGATTTCCCCCACAAAACTGGCACTGCATGTGTGCTGCAGTGCACAAAATGTATTCAAACTGTACAACCATTTTCAATTGTCAATGTAAGGGAATCTGTACTGAAACGTATGCTGCAAATTCTATGCAAGAAAGGGTGCACACTATTCTGTGCCAAGCCACAAAGATGACACAGTGCATGGAAGCCTGTTTGTGTGCACCAACAGGGGAGGACACCAACAGCAGGCTAGTTTTCACTGATGAGAAGAGGGTTGGGCTGCTCCATATTTAGTATAGTGTGGAGGAAGGGGTTTCTTGTTAGGGAAATAAAAAAAATAGACTAATTCACCTCTGTAACTTATATACTGACATGGAATTTCTCCCCTGGTGGCTTGTTTACTTGCATATATTTTATACATTGACCTACTCCATGAAGTTAGTGATTCTCATGGATTTTCCATAATACTTTTGTATCAGGAGTCAGAAATGTGCTCCAAATTTAGAGGTACCCCTACAGAATAAGATTTCTTGTTTTTTAAGTAAAAATATTGTGTATTGGGCCCTTTGTGAGCATGTATTAATGGATGGTGTCAAATCAGCTCTTATTTGTAGACCTGCACATCACTACTACAAAATGCCATCCCCTTCAGTATTTCTAATGGTCAGAGATTGAAGTGTACATCTAAAAATGTCCTATTTTGAAAACGTATTGAGTAACAATGCAATCAGGACCTTTGCTGCAAGGAAAACAGATCCTTGTTAGGCATGGTTAGTTGGTCCACATGAAAAGCATTGTGATTACAAATAGATTGAAGTCTTAAAAATGTTACTTTCCCCGTTCAACAGCAGCATAAAGAGTGGACAGGTGAAAGGTAGAGATTATACACTCCTGATGCAATCAGATATTTTTGGCAGCTGAAATTTTGTTCTGCTGCAGCATATTCTACAGGAAAATCAGTCACCCGGTCTCTATAATACTGTGTTGCCACTTTGCAATCCAAGGATATAAATAAATGGGCTTAAGGTCTCTTGTGACCCCAGCCGACACCATAGTGCAGTATGCTTGTCACTGTCTGTTCCTGCCCCCTTATAGGCCGTGCCTATCCCCCCAGACCACTGGCCTACATTGGCAATGAAGGGCAGTACGACCCTGTGTGAGCATCTGACCCTGCTGGTGCTGTAGGTTGCAGAGATCTCAAAGCAGTGGCACCAGTTGCCTCACCCGCCTGCCTGTGAGGTGCCCAATAACACCAACAACATACAACTCTGCCGTAGAAACCTGCGGCGTCCCACAATGCTGGTGACTACTCTCCTTTTAGCCCCAAGATGCCGCCCTCATCTATGCCCCCCTGGTGGTGGTGCACTGCGACCGACGCTGTCTCTTGACACCCCACGTTGGCCGATATGGAGCCGATGGACGCTTCCCCCGCAGGTTGCATGCTTCAATACACAGCCCTGTCCCTGTTTGGTGGCTCCTTTGGTGGCTCCTCCTGAAAGTGTGGCACACCAGGCCCCAGGCTGCCTCTCCCAGGCAAGGCCTTCTCCTGACTCCACCCGCCCTGTCTGAAGCTTCTGGCATCAGCCCCGAGATCCCTGGAGGAGACTGATGGTGAGCTGTTGTACAGGGGGCTTGGAGCGAACTGGTGTGCCTTTTACAAGAACTCAAGAGATTTCTTCAGATATGTACTCTCCAGGGAAGGGCTCAAGGTGTATCCAAAGAAGGCTGAGTCAATACAAGATTCCCAAAAACCCAGCAGAAGTGCATAGTATTTTGGGGATGGGGATGTACTGCTGGAGGTTCATTCTTAACCTATCCACAATGGCGGAACCTCTGTAGAGCCTCACAAAGACCGTCATGTGGTGTCGTGGACCTGGAGCCCAGAAGTGAGGAAGGCATTCTGATTGATCAATCGACCTCTCCTGGATAAATCCATCATGGCTTACTTTCACCCTTGGCGTTAGACTGAACTGGTGGTCGAAGCCAGCCCGGTGGGCCAAGGACTGGTGCTCCTGCAAGAGAATGGAAAGCAAGAGTGGGCACAAGTGGCATATGCAAGCAGAGCGCTGTCATACACTGAGGCTCAATATCGAGCAAGAAGCTTTTGAAATAAGGTTGGCCTGCCATCACATCCACCTCTACAAATGCAGCCACAAATTCAGAGTGGTGACGTTCCATAGCTTGCTCATCCCCTTTTTCACAGGCACTTAGCGCCTTGCCCCTTTAAGGATCAAAGCATATGCCTTCCAGATTGTCTGTCAGCCTGGAGCTCACAACCCCGTTGTAGGAAAGTAGGTTCTGCTTTCATGGTCACCCCCACCCCTTTTTGCTGGTGCCATTCTGTTTTTCTGACTAGTCCGACTGGGATCCTGCTAATCAGGACCCCAGTCACTGTGCTCTCTCCCTAAATTGGGCTTGGTGAGTACTTTTAATACCTTCCTATTTGGCTACTGATGTATCCTTCTAAATCACTAGTATATGGTTCCAAGGTACCCAGGGCATAGGCACATGGGCTGCAGCATGAATTATGCCAACCATGATAGACCACTCAAACTGTGACTACAGGCCTGCCGTTGCAGCCTGTGCGAGTGGGTGCTAGTACCACTGACAACAAATATAAGTTTCCTTAAATCTGAGGTCCCTGCACTTAAAACCTATAAGTCACTCCTAAGGTAGGCCTTTCAGTCCTGAAGGCAGGGTGCTTGGTTATAAGTGTGAGGGTGCCCTGCATGAGCAGGACACCCCCTACATACCTAGCAGTTGATTCTCCAGGATTTGTAAGTGAGGTCAGCCATTTCCCATATAGTGGACATCAAGTCAATTACAAGATATCTAACTATATGTTGGCCGCACCAAAACCAGTCATGTTTGGTATCAATCATGTTGGAATCCTACTCCAACACCAATTCCACCTAGGGAGGCCATCTGTATTCTCAGTATCAGACTTTTAGGGTTTATCAGCCAGTTAGTGCTGCTGCCGACCACAGACACGATTCTGACCTCCTGCTGCTGAGCCAGGCTCGAGCAGGGGAAGGTAGAACAATAGGTTTCCTGTCACAGGGAGTTGTAACCACTTCACAGACAGGAAACAGAGGTATATTCTCAAGAACGTGTGATAACCATCGCAAATTTAGCTCAGCGCACCTTTGCATATCGCAGTCCATCGCGGGAAAACAACACCATGTCAACGTGGTATTCACAATCCGGCGGCACCATGCGATACTCACACAATAACGCGTCAAATGACCGCGTTAAACACAACGCCACGACACAAAAATGCGATACACCAACGCCAAAAAAGTAGCGATGAGGCCAACCGCAATACAAAAATCAGTGATAACCAGCGACAGGCCTTCAATTCCCACGCCTCATGCGGGAAAACGCAAAATAAAAGCAGAGCACAAAAACGGCGAGATGACAATGAACGAGCACACTCCCACATCAGTGACATAGAACAAATGACCATTGTCCCGCATACATAGGCATCTCCATACCGTCACAATGTACAATGACACGCAGCCTGCATGTAAACTATGCCAATGCAGACACATGCTTGGAACAGGCAGTGAAACCATATTTTCCAACGGCATTGCAGACGGACAAGCAACCCCTCCTGCACACAGATGTGTCATGACCATGAGCAATCAATCATGCCAGCGTGGACAAATGTAGGGGCAGTGACTCCAGCTTACGTACATGTTGCACATGTTGTGGAATCTAAGTCACAGGGGGCATCCCTGCATCAAGGTGGTACGTAACCGACCCCACAATGAGCCCTGATGTCACCCGTAGGCCAGAAAGGGCAGCCAAAATGGAATGACCCTGGACATGTGAAACACTGAAGAGTGGGATACCCTACCAACTGTGACGCACAGGACTGGCAGTTAGAACACGTGACACCTCAAACAGCACCACTGCACAGAGGTGACACACCCACAATCCATGAACACATCACAAACACGCCATCAACACATGTCAGATTCACACCTGACTGAGTGACGTGCCGGTACAGATGAGTGACATGCACTTAGTGAATGTAGGTTTGTAAGGCATTACTTGCAAATTCCATGCCTGTGGTCAATCTGTGCTGTCCTATGAATGCCAAGGACAGTCACAATGTGACTTGATCATCTAAAGAAATTTGTAATGATGTCGTCCCTGCGGTCTATTCCTGCTGCAGTGGGGCGTGGTCCACCGGCCTCATCCTCATCATCTGGTGCCTCTGGGACTGGTATCCATGGTGCCTTGCTGCATACATATATGTTGTGCAACACACAACATGCAATGATCATCTTGCACACGATGTCTGGCCTATACAGGAACCGTCCACCTGTGATGTCCAGGCACCTGAAACGTGACTTCAATATGCCAAATGTGCGTTCCACGATAACCCTGGTGCGTTTGTTAACCCTGGGCGTAGGACTACGCTACGCTGGCGTAGATTGCGAAACTACGTACTACGCGAATTGCAGGTAGCAAGGTGCAAAAACGTGTAGTGTAGCGGGCATTTTTTGCTTGCTCGCGGTCCTCAACGTCAAGTTCGCGACCGCGAGCGAGCAAAATGACATCCCGGCGAGACTTTTCCCTCGTTCTCGATCAGCAACATCAAGTTGCCGATTGCGAGCGTGGAAAATAAACCTCACGGCAAGATTCTCAACACGGGGAGGTCAGGTTTCTCATAGCGAGTGGTCGCATATGCTCGCGACCGCTCACGATGAGAAACTACCAGTCCGTGTTGAGAATACTACCGCTCGAGTACAGATCTCCTGGAGCGGCAGAAAACGACCGCTTGCACTGTGCAAGATGCCGTTTGCAATGATTGCACAGTGCGGGCAAGCATCCGGCACCGTGCAATCAGTGCGAACAGCATTTTCCCCACCGCACTACGCAGCTCGCGTAGATACGCTTAGCTTCCGTAGTGGGAAGTGCACTTCGCGTATCCTAGCGCTTCTACGCAAACTACGCCCAGGGTTAGCGTTTGTGGGATGCATTGTACTGCCTCTAGGCCTGTGTGTTCAGGGCACAGAGCGGTGTCATCATCCAAGTGCAGAGTGCATATCCCTGGTCACCTGAGACAGTGCAGAGAGACAGTTGGTTCGGCATGTGCTGGCAGGCTCACTGTGTCATTGCTGTGTGATATGTGTAACTATGTGATTTCTGTATGACATGTACTGCCTGTTGCACATGAGCGCCATCAATGTGTAGTATGTAGCCTAAATGCTGCTCCACCCTCTCCCCGAGCCTAATCACCAGCGTGCGCAACGTGGTTGCATCACCGGCACCCCATGGCACACCATTGCCATGCCCGTCTGCGCATGGCCACAAGCCGGACAATGACACTGTGATGTAGTATGCTGAAGGTGTGTGGCTACATGCGTGTAAGCCTATGGTAAGGACAGGGTGGACTCAGATTTAGGGTACATGCATGGCCGAACTCGCCCTGTGCTTGAGTGTAGACCTCTGGCTCATGCTGCGGAAATAGCGACACACACAACAGTTGGCATGCATGTTCCTAGACCCCATGTGGGCTTGCCCACCCTTATGTACCCCTCGCACGAGGCCGCACGCTGTGGGCATGCCACGAAGCAACATCGCACATTGCGTGATGGGTGGCGCCGGCACCACACCAGACACATAAGCATCAGTTGCCTCTTTCCCAAGGCCTAATCTCAACCATGCCCAGTGTAATGATGCTTCAGTCAGATGTAAGGATTTGTAGTAGGTTTATTCAGAGCAAGCAGGAACATCAGTACAGCTGGATGTCTTGTAGGTAACTGCCCTAGCTTAGATCTAGAACCTACACTTAGATGCAACTAACAACTGTAACCATGGTACTGGTTACTAAGGAAGCTATGATGCAACATCTCCTTCCTTTAATTAATGTAAAAACTCGAGTTCATACATATCACTAAAATCTAAATTATTATGCAAAAATTAATCATGTTACTAAGATACAATTCAGAATAACAAAAAGACAAAAGAGAGTTATATGAAAAGAATAATTCTGAGAAACATTTATGATACAGGTTTATCTTTTGAGATACATATTTGTATACTCTATTCCCTTCTTTGCAGAAATAAAATGATTACATGGCATAGTTTCCATATTTCGTTGGCAATCTTGTCTCTCTACCAAAACGTGTTACTTTCCCAGTTTTGCTTGAAGACTGTGAGAATTTGTTAGATGATTGGTCATCAATAGTGATAGCATTACTGATGGATTGAGAATGAGGATCTTGATTAACCATTTTCGTGTCTGTGACCTCATCCCACATCCAACTCATTGAAGGAGCAGATTTTCCTACTATCGCCTTGCGATTTATATTACTATATCTCGACAGTTTGTTATAATGCCAAATTTTTCCATCACTGAGTTCAGCAGACTTGGAATATGGTTTGACCACACGTAGGGGTAGAGAGAATTTACTTTGACCTTTTTTGACTTTTGTGCTAAGTTTCACTTTGACCCAATCACCTTTTTTAAGTGTCACATCCCGTGTATTATGTGTTTTGTCAAAATAAGTTTTACTAGTTTCATGCATTTTCCTCAAATTGGACCTGACTACAGCTGGTGACCATTTGCCACAAGTCTTCTTGGTATTCCACGCAACATTGTCTTTAGAGAATGGTTCCCTTCCTCGTAAGATTCTAAAAGGGCTATACCCCGTGCCAGTTGGGGTGATTCTGTATGCCCATATAGTGCTAAAGAGTTATTTTTCGCAATTTTTTCCAACATTCAATGAAGCTTGTATACTGCCCATGATGACTCTATTGAATCTTTCCACAATGCCATTCCCAGCAGGATTATAGACAGGGGTTTTCTTACTTTTAATACCATTTCTTTCTAGGAAATGGATGTATTTGTTGGAAGAAAATTGTGGTCCGTTGTCACTTAGAATCATTTTGGGAATACCTTCACGTAAGAATACATTTTCTAGAAATCATATGACTTGTTTCATGTCAAAGTTTTCTGTGATCTCTATCTCTGGCCATTTTGAGTAGTCATCAATTATTACAAGTACATATTTGTGGTTGCCGTCTTCGTCATCAATTGGACCAAGCCAATCTATAATGAGATTTTCCCAAGGATGATCTGGAATTTGCCTGGAGCCAAGAGTAGGTTTGAGTACCCGCTGAGTTTTGTCTGAATCTTGACAGATTGAACATTGTTTAACAAACTTTTCAATTTCACTGTCCATGCCCGGCCACCAATATAACATTTTTAGTCTAGATTTTAGTTTAAGGATACCTAAGTGACCTTTGTGGTTTATATCCAATAATTTCTGTCGTAAGGATGCAGGAACAACAATCCTCTCTCCCCTGCAGATATATCCAGAATTGTCAATGGATAGCTCATTTTGTAATTCCCACATAGCTCTCAATTCTCCCTGGCAATCGTTTTTTATGGGCCATCCTTGAGTAATAAAGTTTGACGCTTTGTTTAGAATTTCATCATGTGTGTACATATTGATCCATTCTTCTTTTGAAATTGCACAAGTATGATCGTATATTGCTGCTACGTTAAAATTATCCCATTCATCATGTTCCAGAGGTTCATAAGGTAGTGGAGATCTGCTTAGATAGTCCGCAACCTGATTTCTTTTTCCTGGAAGATATTCCACCTCATACGTGAAATCCAATAGTTTTATATTCATTTTTGCAATTCTTGGGGTTGCCTTTAAAACACCGTCGGACGTAAGAACTTTTAATAGTGGTTTGTGATCGGTTCGAATGATAAATTTAGTGCCCCATACAAATTGCCTGAATTTTTCCATTGACCACACTGTGGCTAGCATTTCTTTTTCTATCACCGAATATTTTTCTTCTGTTGGGGATAAAGAACGAGAGGTGAATGCAATTGTTACTTCCTCACCCCTTTCATCTATTTGAGATAAGACTGCTCCCAAGCCTTTTCCACTTGCGTCCGTTGTAATGATACTTTGTGCTAGGTTGTCAAAGGCTTGTAGGGGAAAGGATGAGACAAGATCATTTTTTATTTTCCTAAAATCTTCATCAAGTTCATTATTCCACAAAAATTCTTGTTTGATTTTAAGCAATTGTCTTAAATTGTAAGTCTTTGCCGCAAAATTCTGTACAAATTTTGAATAGAACTCAGCCATCCCAACAAAGGATCTTATTTCGTCCTTTGATTTGGGTACTGGTGCCATTTTTATAGCATCAACCAGGCTCCTTTTTGGGGAAATACCGTCACCACTTACCTCGTGTCCTAAGTATGTGACAGATTTCATTCCAAATTTGCATTTTTTTAGTTCAGCAGTTAGTCCTTTTTCCAGATAAGATTTGGAGGACATTTTTCAGCCTTTCATCATGTTCTTTTCTATTTCGACCCATGATTAATATGTCATCCTGAAAATATGTTATACCTTTCAACCCTTTGAATAACTTGTGCATTAAACGTTGGAACACGGCAGCAGCAGAAGCAAGGCCAAAAGGCATGCGCACAAAACGATAGCATCCAAAAGGAGCTATGAATGCTGTTAAGTTCCTGCTGCTGTCGTGTAACTGTATTTGATGGTACGCCGATGTTAAATCGATTGTTGAAAACCAATTGATTCCCTTAGATTGCGCTAGTAATTCATCAATCCTTGGTAATGGAAATTTATCAACAACAATGTTTTTGTTTAAATCTCTTAAATCAATGCGCAGACGCAACTGGCTATCCGGTTTGCGCTCTACGACCAACGGAGCAAGCCATTCTGAGCTCTCTACAGTCTCTATTATCCCTTTTTTTTCTAATGCATCCAATTCAGCCATAACACCCTCTTTTATGCTGATGGGAATGTTTCTTGCTTTGTGGCAACATGGAATCGCATTGTCTTTGAGTATTATCTTGTGTGTGAATCCACACAGTTTTCCCACATTACCAGAAAAAACACTGGGGAATTGTTTAACCACCTCATTAGCTAAACACGTGTCAGACTCTTCAACAAGCATAACTTGGTTTTTCATTTTTGGGTTAAGAATGATCCCAAGTTCACCTTGATCAATCCATCCTAATACGGATGGTCCTTTTTCTGCAACATATAATTTACACATTGCATTCCTGTCTTTGAATTTGAAATTAGTCTCCACATAACCCACCATAGGTATTTTCTCACCAGTGTATGTTACTGGTTGGATATCTGGAGGCTTAAGATCTGATTCCAAGACATTTGCAAATTTACTCTCCCAAACATTACGTTGTATGATCGTATAAGGTGATCCAGAGTCTGGTACAATTTGTAGATCAACACCCCCTACGTTAACTACACATACTGTTTTTTTCTTTTCAGAACTGCCTACATTTAGTACGATATTATCTTCATCATTTATGTCAATAATACATAATATACTATTGTCACTAGATGAATTCCCTCCTTCATCATGTTCTTCGCTTTTATCTTCAATACAGCTTACTACTCTTTTGTTACCTTTTTGAATTCTTCTTCTGCATGCTCTTGTAAAGTGCCCTGTAATTCCACAATAACCACACTTGGATTTTAACGCAGGACACCATTTTTCATTGGCGTTGTGGCCTTTGTACCCACACCTGTAACATGTAATTTGTCTGTCATCTTGCACGTTTTTTTTAAAAGTAGATCCCTTCTTACTAGAATCCTTGAAATTAAGTCTGTCAAATGTTTTACTATCATCTACGTTACTAGAGACTTTGCTAACAGTATTATTCTCATCTTTGTTTTTAAGTGCCACTTGAGCACATCTTTTGGACATTTCCCCTTTTTTTACTATGGCTATTATTTCTTTTAGCGGTGCATCACCGCATACCCAAAGTTTTTCTTATATGGCATTATTATTGGAGTGCATGACAAGTTGGTCCCTTATAAAACTGTCCTGAAGGTCTCCAAATTCGCAACTAATAGATAATTTTCTCAGAGAAGATACATATTCCTCAACAGGTTCCGATTTATGCTGTTTCCTCTGGAAAAATTTGTATCTACTAATCCCTACACAAACAGTGGGTTGATAATGTGCGTCAAGGTCTTCTAGGGCCTCAAGAAACACATTCCCTCCCACTCTCACTTTTTTTTCCATTTGGTAGTAAATTCTTGACCCTTCAGGTCCTAGACTGTGCAATAGCATTTTCTTTTTTCTAGACGCAGAGAATTCATCCTCACTTTCTTTTTCCAATGCAGATATATAATTAAGAAAATATTCTTTCCAATCTAGCCATTTCAAAGTAGGTTCACCAGGACGTGTAAGGAAAGGAACCGGAGTAACCAAGCCATAACCTTGATTTGCCATCTCTAATATTTTCTATGCTCCTAACTTTGTGCGAATTATGCTTAAATGAAAGTACCAACAATTCCAGATGATACAGCAATATGAATTATATGCATAAAACAAACTATTATCTGATAAAAATATTGCTATGTGTTATCAACCCCAATTTAAACAAATCTATTGAATGGAATAATGCGTAATGATAATAAATATGCACAATAATGAGCAGTGTAGATGGTGTGCATATCACCGTAGAGTTTAAGTTTTGTTACCGTATGTATTCACTTCAATGTTGTCTTGAGCTTGTGAGTATAATATACATCTATTGTCGACTTTTTGTTTTTTTTATATATTAGATATCCGTGAGAAATGCTCCGTGCATAAATCGCTGCTGTAATGATTTTCTTCGGTCCGATGTTGCTTAGTAACTGGCAACAAACTAAAGATGGCCGCTACGTACGGATCACGTCACGTGATCACGCGTGATGACGCGTACACCTTACAGATGCCTAGAAGGTTTCCTCGGGTTGAGTGTTCGTCACACACCTCGAACTAGTTGCTCGCTGCAGGAATCTTCCCCACGATTCCAACAAGTCGTCGATGGTTCTTGAACGGGCACAATGGAGGTGGAATGTCCTCTGGAATCGCCACCACTCGAAAAATGCGGTCGAAGTGGAGTGCAGTAATGGTCACTTCTGAGTAAGTAACCGCAATCCAGCTATACGTTACGGAGATTCAATTGTTGCTTCTTTCCTTTAAAAAAATTATTTCCCTTTTAGCTTGGATATGTCCACTAGTCAGGAGTAGAGCTTTAAAATTCCAGCATGAATAGAGATGAGAGGCTCTGCGAATTCTGTCATTAGCAGTGACAAGCAAGTTTTGATTCAAGTATTGTCTTGAAAGCTTTTTGAACGTACATTCATTAAAAGGATCCCTCTCTTCTCATTTTGTTTTGGATTCTTCTGAGCAGTTCTTTCCTCTGCTTGCTCTTCTAACCGCTCAATTGATTAATTGCTCCTTCGAATTAAGGAAGTGAAGTAATGTAGTTTGTGAATCCTTGATGATCCCATCCTCTGTCGCCAAAATTGTAATGATGCTTCAGTCAGATGTAAGCATTTGTAGTAGGTTTATTCAGAGCAAGCTTGAACATCAGTACAGCTTGATGTCTTGTAGGTAACTGTCCTAGCTTAGATCTAGAACCTACACTTAGATGCAACTAACAACTGTAACCATGGTACTGGTTACTAAGGAAGCTATGATGCAACACCCAGAGCCACGTGTCGAAAGACCACACCCCATGCTGTATTCCTGTATGCCAGTCAACTCACTTACGCTCACAGGGGGGTCCAACACAGCAACATGTCAAAAGTCTACACCACTGCCTGCGATGACCAGGTTGCCCACACTGTACACAGCACGATGTGATGTGGTATGGCCCGGGGCCCACATGAATACATAATGATCACATGGACACAATGAGAAAATTTGTGGTACAGGCACGTGCGCCCGGCACCGTTATTGCCAGGGTCACAAGTCCAGTGAAGCCTGTGATGGATGGGTGTAGGATAGCGTAAGCAACCCCTCAGCGGTTGGCTGGTGCTGCCAACAACTACAACAGTGATCTGACAATCAGAAGTCCAAAGTATAAACAGCAAGGGTCCATGACTTGTGCTGCACAGAGTCAGTGGCACAGGATGCACTGCGGCAGGCATGGGCACACCTGCAAGGAAGGGTGACTTGTGGTGCACTGAGATAGGGCCACAAGAGCTGAGCGGTTCCTCATCGATGTCCCAGGAGAATGTCGCAGAGTGTTACGGGGGACAGTGGAAGGTGTCCATCCAGGGAATGATGCAGAGGACAGGACCAAGCAGAAACAGGCATAATGTAGGAGATGAATATTAGGGTCTCTTGTATCCCACCATGTCAGTATCAGCTACATGATGAAGACAAGCCCCAGGCTATGGACTCAGATGCCAAATAAGTCCAACGGGAGGCTGCCCATGACTCCTGTGGCACAGAGACAGAAGCGCCAGAGCCGGAAGGGGATGCAGTCTGCCATGAAGCCTGTACACTGATATTAACTCTGCAATTGAGAAATCAAGAGTCTTTTCCAAATGAGTGTCTGACTTGACCGTAGTGAGTGCCAGAGGCAGGTGTCCTCATGGGGCAGCTGCTGTGCAACTAGCTCCTCCTGGATCACTGACACACAGCCTTGGAATGGTATGTGGAAAGGTTTCCTGGGTGATCGAGGTGAAGGCACCAGAGTAGGGCGGGTGTGCACACAGCGACGATGCCTTGTCCTGGATGGGACGGACTGGAAAGATTTTGTCTGAGGCCTGCTGGGCTGGTGTGTAGGCCTAAGGCAGAAGTCCGCAAGGGCCCACAGACATGTGTGGTCGGGCTGCTACGCAAGGAGTTGGTGGCACCACATAGAAGGGAGTATCGGGACTTGAGCTCTGCCTTAACTATGTACTCTGTAATTGCATTATCAAGACTCAGTTCCAAATGTGCAACCTACTTGTCCACTGTGTATGTCTGTGGAGTGCGTCAACGGGAAGCAGTACTACGTGCCTTGCTCGCGGAGGCCGTGATGGTCTGAGGAGTCTCCCATGCTCGCAGGTCTCAGGTGTGGAGCTGGCACAGGCACGTGGTGGGCACTCTTGGAGACATGCCAGTGTCGGCAGGTGTACAGTGTGGCCAGGATGCGCAGGGGCAGACGAGACTGGTTTGGGGAGCTGTGGCCCAGGCTGCGGCTGGCACACATGATCGCAGGCACCGCTGCACATGGCGTCAGCCTCGTGGCTGGGTGAGAGGTGCCGCCCTGGCAAAGTCATTGGGCATTCCGGAAGAGTACCACACCCAGGGCTACGTGCTTTATATTCGCACCCCTGCGCTGGCCTGGCGTACGCCGGGCAATCCCACTACCCACAAGCTTACAGGGGGAATGTAACAAGCTACATTTCTGAGGTCTTCCCCACTGGCTGGGGTGACATGGTTAAGTCCACTGTCCACAACACTACCACCACCAGCAGTATTTGCCGGCATGAATATGTCTGCGGTCTGCATACTGCTGTCTGTCCAGCACATCCACACCACAATTGGCAATGTGTGCATTCTCATTCATGGGTCACTCGTCTCCTTCGCACATGCCTGGTTACCACTTACCTCCACATTCCGCTGGTGTGTGGCTGATGTACCATGCTGTTGGTGGGTCATGCACATGGCTAGCCCAGGTTGCCACAGTGAGTTGTGCTGCCGTGTCTGGTGGATGGGCATGTTGTTTGGCATGTTGTCTGTGGGTTTGTGATGTGTGTATTGCCAGAGTTGTGGGTTGCATATTGTGGAGTTGAGGTGTGTGGTGTGTCCAGTTGGTACTTACCAACAAGCCCTGCATTTATGTAGGTGTCATCCTGCAAGCGCCGGTTGATGATGGACTGTCGAAAGATGTATGAGTCGTGCACACTGCCTGGGTTATTGGCAGCGACATTGGTGAAGAGTCCCCGGTGGTCAACTATTGCCTGCACATTGATTGAATGTGTGTGCTTTCAGTTGCGGTAATTGTGTGCAGTGTTGCAGTGTACAAGTAGGACATGTGTGCAGTCGATTACCCCCAAGACGTGCAGAAATCCAGCTATGGGGTAGAATCTTGCTTGGTCTCCAGATGTTCCTGCGTAGTGTGGGGCAAGTATATGTACTGGGGTACCAAGCTGATGATTGCATCCAGGACAGGTGTGAGGAACTTGGATAGGGCTGGCTGTGAGACTCCTGCAACTATGGCCGTTGTTGGTTGGAATGTCCCAGAGGCCAACAGGTGCAGCACAGTCAGCAGCTTTGTCTGCGGAGGAATGTTGGTTCTCCACTGTGTTGGTAATGTCAGCCTGTGGGCAATGATGTTAAGGATGCAGAGGATGGTTTTCCTTTTGAGCCTGTAGTGGGCAATGATATACTCTAGTGTTATGTCTGTGAGGCTGGTGCGTTTCCTGAAGGTCCACTGTCTAAACTGCGCTGCCTCTGTGGTGGTCCGAGGTGGGGGGGCGGTGGTGGTCTGGGTGGGGGTGGCGGTCCTGGGGGGGTGGCAGTGGTGGTGGGTATTGTGGCCCTGTTCGGGCTCCGATCTGCACGATGAGTAGCTCCATGGCATCTGTTGATCTTCAGGTGTGGCTCTGGACTTGTTTCCCTTTCTGTTGCCGGTTGTCATCTGACTTTGCACCAGGTCGAAGCAGGTGTTAATTTCCTGCCGCTAACGTGCCTTATCGCCTCTTTTGGGATCTTTTCACCGCTGTGGCTGGTCATTGAGAATGTTGTGGAGTGGTGTTGTCACAGCTTTTTGCTCAGAAACGCCTACTCTGCATCTCATTAGCGATAGTTGCCGGGGTCATCTGTGGCTGTGATTTTTGAGGATGCTATCGCCGGCAAACTGGTGATATGGGATGTTAGCACCATCTTGTGAATGGGGCGGTAACTTTATCGTGAGTTTGGCTTTGATAAAGTGCTGTTAACTAGGCGATAGCTCCTTGAGAATATGCCCCTTAGTTTATTGGGCTGGGGTGGGGACGGTTGCCAGCGCCACCGGACTCCCTGTATGCTTCAGTTCAAACCAGTTCAGGGAGCCTTTGGCTCCCGCTCTGGTACGAAACTTGACAAAGGACAATGGAGTATCCTCCCCTCTGTTCAACCCCTCCTCTGGGAGGGATCCCTGAATCGTCCCAACCCTTTCCTTAGGATACTGAAGGGCTTACCTGTGGGTGGCTCTTCAGATTTATCATGGGACAAGATTCAGATCAGCAACCACTTCATCTTCAACCCTGAGGCACTTTGGAAGACTCCCCATCTGGTGATGTCATCCTGCCAGTCTTCTGCATTGTCTGTGCCTGTGCCCCATACAGGTTATTTTCCAAGCCTGTGTACTTCCCAGAAACTTGAAGGAATTTCCCTTGGACTGAAAGAGTCACTGCCCTGACCAGTCTGCTGCTCCTAACGCCCCACAGACTACAAAAGGCTCAGCAGCACAGATTGTAGTTCTGCAACTCCCACAAGGCCTGCACTGTCTTCTCATTAAATTTGAAGTCAGTATCTCTCGCCAGAACCGCTGGAGCAGTACCCTTGTGTACTGTGTTGACTTGCAATTGCCAAGGCTTCTTGACTCTTTACTCTCGAGCATCTCTTGCTACCAAGGTCTTTGTCCTCACCACATCCTCTGCACTGTGGGCCTGCATTCTTGGTGAGCTGCTCGAGTTCCTCTTGCGACTCCTGTGCCTTCAGTCTGTGGGTCTTCTTGAGGGTCTTCTTTTGCTCCAGTGGGCTCCCCTGCTTGCTCAGGGCCTGCTATGACTCTTCTGCACTTGGTGAGTCCCTTCGACCTTGCTGGCCCCAACACTGAACCTCCTTCGCTTTCCTTGTCTGTTGCTGCTGCCAAGGCTTATTTTTACTCCCTCCAGAAACACCGACCCCCTGGCTCTCGACTTCCGACATGGAACATCTTGTGAACAGCTCCTGGTCTTTCACAGAATTGCCTGGTCCTCACAGCTGCAGCGACAAGGGCACCGTCACCTCTCCTGCATCTTCCGTCATCGGTGGTCATTGGTCTTCCGTTCCTCTTGGTCACTCCCGAGTGGCATAGACTCTGTCCCGCAGCTTGCAGGTACACCTCTTCCAGAATACAACATTGGATTCCACCGGACTCTTTTGCCTTCTTTGCCAGCGGCATCTTCACTGAAGTCCTCCGTTGTGGTCTATAGCGGCTTCCGACTTCACTTCACATCTATTCACCCAGCTTCCCTAGTGTAGGTATCCTGGGGTATCCACAGGTGGGGTGACTCTACAACCTTCCCTCTTCCTCGGGGTTTCTGAGAAGGGTCCTTCTTCTTGAAAACTGCGACTTCCCCATTGACTTGTATTGAGCGCACAGTCGTGTTTCTACTCTGCACACTGCCTCCGTGGGGTTCCTGGGTACTTACCTTGGGTGGTTCCTTGGATCCCCAACTCTTCTAAGTCTTCTGGGTTCAGTGTTGACTTCGGTTGCGGTTCGCATTCACTTTATTAGTATATGGTTTGGTCTCCCCCGGAGACCACTGTGTATTTGTGCTGCTTACCTGTTCTATTGTCGAAGTATTGTGTGTATTGTGATTATATCTTTGGGTTGGAGCTATTGCAATGTGTTAGTGAGTGTTTATAATAAATACATATTTTGATAACTGACCTCTGTGGTTCTTTTTCACTGAACCTACACTATATGATAAGTACTGTTGACACAAGCTGATTTACACTCCTTATGGACTAAGCCAGAAGGCTGCTCTTCACAGCTACAACTTAGAGAGCTTTCTATGGTTGTAGAAGACCACTAAAATCACCAGAAGGATTGTCTGGATTAGTGCAGGGTGCCCACTTACATAAGTATGCACCATATACTAAGCCAGCCTCCTACAGCCGTCAACAATCTGTACAGCTATCCTGCTACAAAGAGAGATGACAAAGTGGAGGTGGACAAAGAAAACCCTGAAGATTGTGTGCAGATAATTGTGGATGGGGCCTGCAAGGGCCCATCCAAAGCAATTATGTGGGAAGAGATGTGCGAAGCATTCAAGGAAGGCAGAAGTATAACAAGAGCAAAGGGCGCACTAGCTCAGGGACAGCGGCAGCACTTCCTACACAGGATCAAGGTGCTCATGCATGAAGAAGGTAACACTCGACAGCAACTATGGCGAGTGAGGATCCACACCCGGGGTGAAAGTTCAGAACCCCCCATGAGCCTGAGATTTGGGAGGTCGTCAAGGTCAATGGCACCAAGGTCACAGTGAGACATGGGCAGTGCACAGTTGTGAGAAATATTATCTGGTTCAAAGAAGTGGTTGGACCTCGTGGCGTCTGGGTGCAGGAACCTGAGGAGAACATCACCTGGGAAGCGGACAGCACCTCCACTGTCATCCCTTCAAGAGGGGGCGACTTGGAGCATGAGAGGCCAGATGAGAGTGATACAATCACCCCAGTGTTGCTGTTGGACGCTCATTATGACATGGCAGTCAGCCTGGGCCGACCAGGTTTCGAACGATGGGGCTGCAGCAACCTCTAGAGGTGGTGTATTTCACTCGAATCCTGCCCTCAGTCAGAGGCTAAAAGACTTTATGAGCACCTGCTAGACTGATGTATGTATGTTTGTATGTCTTTACTGAAAGATCGGAGGGCTGTAGAGAGCCACCCTGTGGCTACAATCCTTTGTTGCCACTTTACAATCCAGGGGCCAGGCACGACCCAAGGATATAAATAAAGGGGCTTATGGTAGCTCGTGGCCTTAGCCAACACCATAGTGTAGTGTGCTTGTCACTGTCTTTTCCTGCTCCTGTTTAGGCAGTGCCTATCACCGCTTGCCACAGGCCCACAAGTATTATTTGTATAATAATACTGCAATAGGCAGCTAAAGTCTTAAGAAAAGAAACACATACATTAGTGCTTTATAATCAGTGTAAAAATTTTCGAGAAGCATTCCATTGCTTCATTTAGCTGGTATTACCCTTTACATAATATAGCCTTATAGCCCGCCGTAGCGGGCTATACCGGCTATTAAAGGCCCGCTGCATCGTTAAAGGCCCGAGCCGAAGGCGAGGGACTTTAACAAAGCAGCAGGACTTTAATAGCCGGTATAGCCCTGCTATGAAGGGCTATAAGGCTATTAGAACATTCTGCCACTAGAGGGCAGAATGTTCTAACAAATAAAACAAAGCCTTCAGGGAGCGCCGAGGATTCAAATCCCCTCAGGCTCCCTGAAGCCTTTGTTCACAGCTGGAGTTGTGAACAAAGAAACATTGGAATGTTGGAGCTCTGGGTTTATACCAGCCATTATAAGCCCGGAGATACTCCATTGTTTTCAATGGAGCTCCCAACATTCCAATGTTCTAATAAAGGATAATATATAGAGTAAAATACCTGTAGACCATCATTACCTGAACACTATTCTTCCACTTACATGTCTTATTTTTTCATAAAAGTAGATGTGCTGGTTTGAACTGTCAAGGTAGCAAAGCTATGCCTTACACACCTCCGGTGCCAGAGAATGTAAAATGTACCTTCCAGATGATGCAGGACATGGCAGAAATTCGTCAAATAATTACCCGTTTCACTTTGCTTACGGAATGTGATTTAGCATTTCTGAAAGAACTGCTCCTTCAGATTAATGTTTAGTATAACATGCATAACATTTGCCACATTAGAACATTGGAATGTTGGAAGTTCCATTGAAAACAATGGAGTGCTCTGGGCTTAAAATGTTTCTTTGTTCACAGCTCTGGCTGTGAACAAAGGCTTCAGGGAGCCTGAGGGGATTTCAATCCCCTCATGCTCCCTGAAGGCTTTGTTTTATTTGTTAGAACATTCTGCCCTCTAGTGGCAGAATGTTCTAATAGCCTTATAGCCCTTCGTAGCAGGGCTATACTGGCTTTTAAAGTCACTGGGCCCGATTCACAGAACTAACTTAAGACAAAATCCTAAACTTACTACCATTTTCGTATTCACAGAAGGCACTTACTCATTTTGATATTCACAGAAGACACTTAGTCACTTCGGTATTCACAGAAGTTAGGAGTCCTAACTTTAGGACTCCTAAATGCCTTCTGTGAATACCGAAAGTCTTAAAATTAGGATTTTTCTCAGTTTAGGGGTCCCAAAGTTAGGACTCCTAACTTTACTACTACTAAACTGAGAAAAATCCTAATTTTAAGGTTTTCGGTATTCACAGAAGGCATTTAGGAGTCCTAAAGTTAGGAGTCCTAACTTTACTACTACTAAATTGAGAAAAATCCTAATTTTAAGACTTTCGGTATTCACAGAAGGCATGTAGGAGTCCTAAAGTTAGGATTCCTAACTATACTACTACTAAACTGAGAAAAATCCTAATTTTATGTTTAAATCTTTTATTGGCATTTCAAGACATTCCATAACAAATACCTCAATCAGAAACATGGATAGCATTCCGTGCAAACTCAAGTGGATGCTTAAGTCTCTCAGTTCTATAGTGCACACTGCGGCAAGCGCACAACCACTATGGGAGTGCCATAGAGCTCTCCAGAAGGACGCCATAATACAAAAGGAAAACAGTAGGACCCCCCCCACCCATTCCCCCCTCCCCTCCCTCCGTTCCGCGTCTGACAAACCAAGGTTCTTGTGGTTCCAGTAGTGCCCTGTCATCATTCTTCCTTCTGTGTCTCAGATAGCCTCAGTAACCGAAGGTAGCGGGGACAGGTCACCTCCCTAAACTCAGTAGCCAACAGGGACAGGAAGGGCCTCCACAATTCCCCATACTTGGATCCCTGCCCGGCAAGCGTCAATGTGAGTTTCTCCATGCCCAGGACGTGCCACAGGCGATGCAGCCAACCTGTGAAGGTCGGTGAGGCGTGGGAGTGCCAGTGAGTAAGTATATTCTGAGTCGCTGAACCCAGCACTATGGCCATCAGCCTACCTCTGCGTGACTTGAGTGGGTATGTTAAAGGGTTGGGGAGACTTAACAGCACATACGCCGGAAATCGCGGGATCGCCGTGTTGAGATGTTTATCGATTTCGTCAAGCACCTTGGTCCAGTACGCCCGGACTCCCTCGCAATCCCAAAGCAAATGAGTCAGGGTACCTATCTGCCCACACCCCCTCCAACAATACGCCTCCCTCTTCTTATCCATTGCGTGTAGACGTTCTGGGGTGTAGTACCAATAGGTCGCCACTTTTGTTAGGGTATCTGTGAGTCCCATATGGTACGCGGAATGTCGGGCCCTGTAAGATATGCCCTCCCACTCCTCATGAGACAACGATCTACCCAATTCCCTCTCCCAACGGAGCCGTCCTGCATTGTATGTGTGTGTGAAGCGGCGCTGAAGTGTTCTGTAGAGGTCTGTAATCAATTGCTTGTCGGAGGTGCGCGTTAGTAACCACCGCTCGTAGGGAGAGAGGCGCCTGTCTGCCCCCGGTCGAACCCTCCCATCTAGCGCCCAGTGTTGCACCTGGAGGTAGCGGATGCGTTCCCCCTCCGGCAAATCGTATTCCTGCCGGCTTCCATCTATGAAAGTCTGCCGAGACCATACCGGGGGAAAAATCCGGATTGTCCAACAGAGGGGTAAGCGGGGATGGGAACGTGGTGATCTCATGGGCCACACTAGTTCGATCCCAGATCTCCATCGGGACGCGCGTAATATGGGAGGCGTAGAGATTGGTGGGCCTGTGTTGTCTCCGCAGAAATGGGATTTCCTGTAAAGGTCGAGCCGCCACCGCCTGGTCCTGAAACAACCAGTGCTTTTCCGACTCCCAGCGACTCCACTCTACCAGGTAGCGTAGTTGCGTGGCCTGGAAATACAGTTGGAGATCCGGGATCCCAAGTCCCCCGTTTTCAGGGGTCAGAGTGGACAATTGCCTCTTCATGCGGGGCTTCCGTCCGCTCCAAATAAATTGGGCTAGCTCTGACTGCGTCTGTTGAATCCAGCCCGCTGGCGGGTACAGGGGTATGGTGCGGAAAAGGTACAGGATCTGTGGAAGGATGGTTATTTTGACCGCCGCAATCTTGCCTAGCCACGAGAGGGGATAATGTTTCCACTGCCCAAGCTCTCTGCGGATCTTCTGGCGCAAAGCAGTATAATTAACGGTCACGATCCGAGGGAGCGTGGAGGCCAGCTGAATCCCCAGGTAGGGAATCGAGTCGGTAGCCCACTGAAAGGGGAGCGAAGTTTCCAAATACTGACGCGTGGAAGGGTTCAACGAGAGGTCCAGCGCCATTGATTTGTCCGCATTAACCCTGAACCCCGCCACCCGTGCAAAGGCGTCAAGATCCGCAATGCACGCCGGTAGCGCCACCCTAGGGTTTGATAGGGAGAGCAACACATCGTCTGCGTATAGGCTGATGGTGTGAGTGTATCCCCTGAACTTAATCCCGGTGATTCCCGGATTTTGCCTGATCTTTTGGGCCAAAGGCTCCATGTAGGCCGCGAAGAGCAGCGGCGACAGCGGGCATCCCTGCCTCGTGCCCCGCGTGATGGGGAAGCTAGCCGACGTGTGGCCGTTGACCCGGACCATGGCTGACGGGAACTTATAGCAATTGAAGATGTGGGTGCGGAACTTCTCCCCCAACCCCATCCGCGACAGAACCAGCTCCAGGTAGGGCCAGTGGACCCGGTCGAACGCTTTTTCGGCGTCGATCGCCAGGAACATATATTCACCCGACGTGCGGGAGGCCTTCTCAACCAGATGCATAACCCGTTTCGTGTTGTCCGGGGCTTGCCATTCCGGTATGAACCCCGCCTGATCCGGATCAATAAGATTTGGCATGCAGGGTGCTAATCGACTAGCCAGGATCCCGGAGTAGAGTTTAAGATCAACATTCAACAGGGAGATGGGCCGGTACGCTCCGCAGCGGGTCCGGTCCTTCCCCGGTTTGGGGATCACCGCTATGTGAGCCCTCAAGAGGTCCGGGGGAATCGCCCCCATAACCGAGAAGGAATTGAAAAGCCGGGTGAGCGTGGGGACCAGGAGAGCGCAGAATTTTTTATAGAAAATGGCGGTGAAGCCATCGGGCCCTGGGGCCTTCGCCAGCTTTAACCGGGAGATAGCGGCAATCACCTCCTCCGGGCGTATATCCCCGTCTAGTCGGGCCGCCTGGGCCCCCGTCAAAGCGGGTAGTTCGATGGAATCCAGAAAGGCCGCCCCATCGCCTCCCACCGACCCCGACCCGTCGTACAGGGCTGCATAATAGGCCCGGAACGAGTCAGCTATATCCCTATCGTCTGTTACTCTTGTGCCATCCTCCCTGCAGATCTCGGGTACCCCCTGCCTCCTCTGGACCTCCCGGAGTTTGTGTGCAAGTAAGCGACCGCATCGATCGCCCCCGGTATAGTAAGCATGTTTTAAACGGAGGGCAGCGTATTCCGCCCTATCCTGATCGAGGGCCGTCAACTGCTGCCGAACGGCCCGCAGCTGGCACCACGTCCTGGGGGCACCTGTCCTCTGATGCATTTGTTCCAGCTCCTTAGTTTGCTGTGTGAGCTCCTCCCGTTTTTTCCGCCGCTCAGCGTTATCGGCAGATGCTATGGCGATAAACTCCCCCCAGAGAACCGCTTTCAACGCAGCCCACTGCGTCGCAAGGGTCGTGTCAGCGTTACCGTTATGCGTAAAAAAATCCTTGATCTTCCCGGTGATCTGCTGCATCACATCTTCCCGGTGCAGCAGAGAGTCCCGAAGACGCCATACACTATCCGGCTGTACCAACGGTGGCAGTGACAATTCGACATGCACCGGGGCATGGTCTGAGAGGGAGATCGCTCCTATTTCGACCGCCACGGCCATTTCTCGAACCGCGGCCGGCGTTAGAAGATAGTCTAGTCGTGCGTACGTCTTATGCGCGTGGGAGTAATAGGAATACTCCCGATCCTGCGGGTGGGAGCTGCGCCAAATATCCTCTAGCCCCAGCTCACGCACTCTAGCAAGCCCGGCCGCGGAAATCGCCCCCATTTGGTGTGTACGCTGGCAGGACCTGTCGCGCACGTTGTCGAAGACAAGATTGAGATCGCCCCCCAGAAGAATGAGTCTATCACTCGTCGCCGTTATCTCCGTGAGTGCGGATTGCAAAAATCGCTCTTGCCCTTCATTGGGAGCATAGTTGGAGCCTATGGTGAAGGTTAAGGCCCCCAAAGCAAACCTGTATATCAAAAGCCGTCCTCTAATTTCGGCTTCCTTCTGCAGGACCTCCCCACGAAAGCGCTGGGCTACCAAGATCGCGACTCCCGCAGTCTTAGTAAGACTAGAGGAAAAGAGCTGGACCGGGAACTTGCGGGAACGAAGCCGATGACAGTCCCGAGCGAGTAGGTGGGTCTCCTGAAGGAGGCAGATGTCGGCCCGCGAGCTCTCAAGGCACGACAGCACCGCTTTACGCTTAACGGGGTTGTTGAGGCCCCGAACATTGAGTGTTAGTACCTTAAGTGTAGGAGGCGCCATGGGATCCCTCCCTGATCAGCAAGCTGTGTCGTGCTGGGGATGCCGCTTGTATCCGGGAACTGCCCACCGATCGCCGCTCCTCCCGCCCCTCCCGCTGGCCGCCCGCCTTGTTCCCCTCCCTGACAGACGCGGAACCCCATCCCCTATGCGAGCCCCCCCCAACCCCCCTTCCCCCCAAACAGCCCAACATCAAAACCACTATAGTCCAGAACCAGTGTCCTCCACTTTCCAGTGGATGGTATCGAAAGGGCGTAAGGAACAGTAGTACCACCAAGAGGCCCCTCTCCCGCAGACAACCCCTTCACGGAGTCAGCAGAAGTGCCCGCAACAGACATTATACTGCCTCCCCAGGCAGAGAGCTACCCAAGCCGCCGGAGACAGTCTCTAATGCATCCTGCCGCCCTCTGAGGATCTCCGCCGCTGGGGGTTTCTTCGTACGTTTACGACGGCCCTGTCGACGCCAGCCGGGTCCCGCCTTCGCAGCCACCGGCGGTTCTCCGTCCTCCTCACTGTCCTCCTGTGGTAAGGTCACCCCCAACAACTGTGCTGCTTCCGACAGGGAATTCAGTTGATATAGAGTACTGTCAATGCGGAACACCAGTCGGAACGGGTGGCCCCAGCTGTATCGGATGTTGCGTTGTTGGAGGTGTGTTGTGATGGGCTTGAACAACCTGCGTTTATGGAGCGTAAGCGCCGATAAGTCTTGATATAGGACTGGTGTGTGGTCCCGAAACCTCACGGGATGCTGCCGGCGGGCATTACGCAGGGTCTCTTCTTTGGTGCGGTAATCCTGAACACACACCAGGATATCTACCGGGCCGGCCGCCGCGGCTCGCGGGGGGCTCACTCTATGCGCTCGGTCAATGCGCAGCTCCGACTCCAGTGGGCGCTCCAAAATGTGATTGAAAAGTTCCCTCGTGAAGGTAAAGAGATCCTTCGAGTCCTCCGAGGTAGACACCCCTCGGATCCGTATATTATGGCGCCGGGACCGGTTTTTGAGGTCTTCCACGTGTGCCTGTAGGTCCACCTGCTGGTCGTGTATCCGGAGGACTTCCTGTTGGAGTGCCGCCAGCTCCGATTCGTGGCCGTCTCCTTTATCTTCTAGCGCAGCAACCCGTTCCCCAATGCTGTCCACATCTCTGCGCACGTCCTTAAGCTCCGCTGCGAATTCCTTTTGGAGGTTCTGAATGTCTGTCCGCAGACCGGTGAACATTGATTCCAAAAACGACTTGGTGATGGGCTCTGACCCCTCCGGTTGTCTGAGCGGGCTGCCCGCCGTGGTCGACGCCATGGCGCCAGTCGTGGGCCCGGCCTGGGGCTTCGCAAATAGCTCCTTCAAGGTCTTGTCACGGCCTTCGGCTCGGGCCTTTAACGCTGCAGCGGGCCTTTAATAGCCGTATAGCCCGCTACGGCAGGCTCTAAGGCTATAGTATGTGGCAATTATGGTTCTACACATAACCAGCTGATGAAGTCTGAAGCCAAAAAATGCTACCCAATTTTTGCAGAAAATCATGTTTTACTACCATTATTAAGAGGTGGAAAACGCAGCAGCCACGTATAACAGGATGTGATTCTCTGCTGGACTGAGTGATATAATACTCAACATTTTCAATATACTATCTCCTACCAGAGCCCATGCTCTTCGTATATAATGAATGGCTAGGGAATGTGCGTTGTGTGTCTGCTTTTGGGGATAACCGCTGTGCTAAAGGACAAGTTCCATTACGTTAAGCATGGTGCTGCCAGAACCTGTAATATAAAAACACCACAGGGTTGTTGTCTGAGCCCTCCAGATCCCGGTCCCCTTATGCGTTTAGCAGAGATATAGATGAGGCGGTGACTACACAACTGTGTTAAATAAAGAGCAAGTATCATTAAGGAAGGATTTTGCAGCAGACACCTGAGTTGGTACCTCTGCTGGGTCTGAACAGTACTGACAGGTTTTCTGCCTCGTGCTGTGTCCATAATCTCATCTGTCAGATGTGCAAAAGCCTTAAGAAGCATTACACTTAAGAAATGCTTCTCGTACTCCTGCAGTAAGTATATCTGCTTTCGATCATCTATGAATAGATGTTCCCCACTGTAATTTTAGGGAAAGATTTTGTGGGGTGATATTGTGGAACACTGACGGGTACACTTGAGACTTTCCTGGTATAGTTCCATGTCCACTTAATTGAAATGCAATTACAGAGTGCTTTATATCTATTTGTTTTTTTTATTCGATCAGACAATGGTGTAGACGTATATTTCTAATTTTGTAGCTGCCATCATTGGAATATGTTACCGCGCTCTTTTTTTTTTTTTTTTTGTCCTCATCTTACCAGTAAACACTTGTGGATCTTATGAAGCCGCTTAAACGATCTATGGGGGAGTAGGCCCACGGTTTACCACATATGTTTCCGTTGGTTGACCAGTCCCTTGTTTGTATGGGTAACTGGTGTAATCATTGGACAAAGGTGTTTAGTCGTAGATTATGACCCCAGTTCATAAAGGGATGCCAGAGATTAGTAGACGCATCCCCTATTCCATCATATTCCAGATGGGCCATGGCGAAGGAAACCTTAAGCCAGTCTTCTCTGTTGGGTGGTTGATGATCTTTCCATCTCTTACATATTTCCCTTCTTGCAAGCAAAACCAAGTATAACAATAGACCTCGTTGCTGTTGTGACGCCTTGATGCAAAATAGGCACTTGTCCCCAAAGAAAATCAGTGACATATTGACCTCGATGGTAGAGTTAAACACATCTTTGAGAGTGTCTCCGATTTCTTTCCAGAAGGTCTTAGTTAAGGAAATCGATCGCCTCTTCTCTAGATGGAGGAATCTCCCTTTGACCATATATGGGAAAGTTAATCTGGTGAAGATGATCATTCTCCCCAAGCTATCCTATGTCTTCTCTGCTATTCCTCTTTCTTTCCCCCAAAACTTAATAAGCAAAGTTCAGAGTAAGATCGGGAGTTTTATCTGGGAAGATAAAGGTACCCGATTATCTTGGAAAAAACTTAGGCGTAGACTCGCCAAGGGGGGTCTGGCACTCCCGGATATATGCTGGTACGCAGTAGCTTTCCAGTTTAAAGCTATTCGATCGCTACTGAAGAGACCTGAAGACTCGGCGTGGGGGAAACTGCTGTATGAAATGACAAGTACGGTAGATGAGGGAGGAAGTGTAGAGGCATTTTTGCATAAGTTTGGTGCTACAAAGTACTTCAAAAAAGTACGCTTGAAGGTTCTAGGGGCAGCTTTAGTTCTTTGGCTTAAAGTAAGAACTATATGGGGGATAGGGTATTATTCACACCATGCCCCCATTTGGGACTCCCCAGGGACACCTCATTGTCTAAAGGACGGGCTGGCTTTACCCATTTAGAGGGCTGGAATTACAATCTGGTAGGAAATGGTGGACACCGAGGGGGTCCTTCCGTGGGAGGTCTTGAGGGCCAGGATTGGCACAGGTTTCTCCAGGTTCAAATACTTACAGCTTGCCTCGTGGTATGAGGCAGAGAAAGAGCAAGTAAAAGGAAACTGGGAGATAGAAAGGCTGTGCCACTCTGCCCAGGCCCTAAAAAAAGAGGTATCAGTGTGGTACAACCTAGACCTCGAAGCCGTAGACCCGGAAACACCCTCATCGATCAAAATATGGGAGCAGTCCCCCTTTGAGCCAACAATAGAAGCATTGTTTGAACCATCACTGAAGCTGCTGTATAAATTTATCAAACCTGCAGCTCTAAAAAAGAACCCCTTTTTTGTTGTCAATAGACTTTACTATACACCAGCTAGAGTTGCGAAATTTGCCCCAGCACCAACTCCGAAATGCTATAGGTGCAAGCTTCCCCTAGCAAATGATTTACATATATTTTTTGAGTGCCCAGAAATTAAGACCGCGCTCTTTAACATGGTTACCTCTCCTTCAAATCCAAATAGGAGAGGAGAAATTTCACAGCTTTGATTTAACTGAGCCCCCTTGGTGCCCAAATAGGAGATATTGGACTTGGCCCTTCTGGCAGGTTCACCCCTAAACTTTTTGCTTTTACTGGTGACCTGGTGGTAGTGATTTTTGGTTTCTGCGCACTTTCCCTGTGTCCCAGAGTAAAGTGCGTGCGCACTCTGAGTGCATGTGGTGAGATAGGCCTGCCCTCCCATAGGAATGCACGGGGAATGTATGTGTCCCTGGTAGTTCCTGATGCGTGGGGTGTGCAGGGTCGAGTCTGGTATGTGCGGACTCGTGTGATGGAATGCTGCGCAATGATGTATGCAGCGTGTATGTGTCTAGTGTGGAAGTGCCACTTCTAGACATGGCTGTGCGTGTGCTGTAAAGGTGCCGACACGTGATTGGCTGGAGCTGGCTGGTGAGCCTGGCTCCAGGAGTCTGGATGGGTCTGCCCCGGTGGTGAGTGTTGAGATCAGCATGTGTGATGTGAGGGAGTGGTGCACCTGGGTCCTGTGAATAGGGCTGGGATTTCCCCACACAATGCTGGCTCCGCCCCCTGTGGTGCGACTGATGACCCTAGCCCTGCCAGTGAATGGAGTGAGGGGCTGAGCACCTCAAGGGTGCTCACAAACCAGCTGTGACTGGTTTTTCCCCTCACCCTGAGCAAAGACAAAGGGTTTCACTGTATAAGAAGGGGCTGTGTCCCCTTACAATTTGTTCTCTTTCTGATCCTAACTTGAGGGGGGCCTGCTGCTGCTGGGCACCAAGAGAGACCGCCACTGGGGACTGCCTCCCTGCTGGAGGGCCCTGTGAGCTGGCCCCTGGGCCCAGTCTTTGCCCCCCTGCTTCTGAAGACTTTTCCTGGACCTTGCCTGCCAGCGCCTGGGAAGCGCTGCACCTTTACTGCTGAGAAGCGCCTGCAGTTGTGACCAGCAGCGCGGCGCTACGACAATCTGCAAGGGAACCCCGACGTAGGGATTCCCCCGCTTTTGCCGTTTCTAAAGCGGGTGCCCACCCCGCATTGTGGCGCTCGTTGGCGGGTGCCCACTCCGCTTATCTATTTATTTAGAGTGCGGGAGCCCACCCCACATACTTGTGCCTGCCGCAGGAGTCCACCCCGCATGGTGTATATGAAGAACAGGAGCCTACCCCGTGTTGCCGGCGCCAAAACTTCCAGGGCTGCCGCGCTGCCCACGGTGACCCGGAAGCAGTCCGGGAAGCCTTAGTGTGGGTGGGGCCTTGCCCCGAACCCGGAAGCCAACGGGAGCCTACCCCGCGCTCCGGTGGTGAAGAGGGGAAGAGGCAAGAAGAAGTCCGGAGCCTGGCCGGCTCCGCTTCCAAGTCCCGGGTCCCAGGAGGGGGCCCGGGTGAAGAAAGGTCCGTGCCGCAGGAGGAGACACCCGAGAGAGGAGACGCCACCTCTCAGACCAAAGGTGAGTGCAGGCGTTCCCGTGGGTCCCTCCCCTGCAGCGCACGGAGTTCCCTGCGGCCCGGCCCGCAGCGGCAGCTCCAACGACGGGACCGCATTCTCAGTTCAGAGCCCCGAGAAGGCTCCAACGAGGGGGTCTTCCTATCTTGCTGAGTCCCCCGAGCGGGACTCCAACGTTAACGGGGGCATTTCTTTGGTGGTTTGAGCCCCCGAGGCTCCAACGTTCCTCTGGACATCATTGATTTTGAGCGCACGAGGCTCCAACGTATGGGGACATTGGTTGATTCACGAGCGCGAGGCTGCTCCAACGGTTGGGGGATTGGTTGTCTGACGAGCCTAGAGGGCTCCAACCTACGCCACCTTTTGTTGTTCTAGAGCCGGTAAGGCTCCGACAACGGGGGCATTTGATCGTGTCGAGTCCCTGAGCAGGACTCCAATGTGATTCTGGACATCATTGATCTTGAGCCCACGAGGCTCCAACGTTGGCCCCCTCACCTGTATAGAGCCCACGAGGCTCCCCCATTGTCGTGGGGCATCCCCGAGCCCAGAGAGGGCTCAGGAGGCACGCCGGTGCCAGGTTCCTTTCCCCAGCTGCCCAGCACTTCGTGGGCAGCTGCAACGTTTAGGTTGTGCTCAGTTGCTCCTGGCTTGCGCAGCCTGCACAGTCTTGCCCTGACATTTGAACAAAGGGCGTTTGAGCCCCTGAGAGGCCAGGTGGGCCTGGGGGCAGTTTTCCTGTGTTGTGCCCTCGCCTAGGGTGCATGGTGATTTTTTACCTGTGTACTTTTGCGCAATATGCCTTCCCTTTATGCTATGTTTATTGCTAACTGTGCCTATGCGTAGGAGAGGGTTTTTCCTAGTATAGGTTACAACTAGTAAGTTCATGGTTCCCGCGTAATATTTTCCTAAAGTGGTTAGGGTTGCGTAGGTGGTACTTACCTGTTACCAGTGGTTACTGGTTGTGCGCTACATTTTCTAATTAGTGCTACAGTGATTGTATGTGCTATGTTCTAAAGTATTGTTCCTACAAAGTGTTATTCCTACAAAGTGCTAGTGCTAAAAGTGCTTATTCCTGATAGTGGTCCATGAGGCCCTGTCCCATGTAGATAATCCCCCTGTAAATTCTGCCCGTGCCAGTTGGCACAGTGTAAATTATGTGAATATTATCTAATGTGTTTTGGTATAATACAAAGGCTATTTTTATATAATACCTTGTGTGGAGTTTCTTTTGTGGTGGGCCTTGGGTGTTGTTGCTGGGTGCGCGCGCAAACGCTTTACACATTGCCTCCGGGATAAGCCTGACTGCTCGTGCCAAGCTACCAAGGGGGTGAGCAGGGCGTGTAACTCCCCAGCCCTGACTTAGAGTGGTGGTTTCTGCCTGGCTTTGGCGCAAGCCCTAGCCAACCAGAAATCCCATCTCTAACAGAAGACTTCACAAAGAAAACGACAGTTTTGGCGAAGGGTGTCCTCCGCTCACTTTTTGAAGCCTGGTTTAAGTATAAAGGAAACTTCCACAGAAATATATGTGAATAATTTGCTTTAACCCCTTCGACGCTCATGACGGAACGGTTCCGTCATGAGCATCGGTTGAGCTGTGCTCATGACGGAACCGTTCCGTCATGACCACGCCCGCGCAGGTAACGGTCAGCACCGCGGGGGAATCCGCCCCGCATGGAAGGGGTTAAATAAATAAAGTAGCTTTACTTAAAAATAAAAGTACAGAAATATAGTAAGTAAATTCCCACAAAAAATTAAATAAACAGACGAGAGAGAGTTTCAAATGTTATTTGCATCATTGTGCATGTGCATGCTAAACTGTTGGTGAGTTTTACTCCCAGGGGCTCGGGGATTGGTTTTGGTATAGCCAAGGACGTAAGGTATTGAATACAAGAGTAGCAGCCCAGGCCATGGGCTCCCATACAATTAGTAAAGCTTCCTAAAGTAGATTCAACTCAGTCAGTCAAGATTACAGGTGGGAGAGGATGTTGCGTTACAGCCAGCTACATAAACTGTGATTCTGGGCAAATCACTCAGCCTCCCCGTGCCTAAAAAAAATAGGATACGAATGTGACCTTGTGTACTGTAACGGGTGCTCATATAAAGTGCTCCAAACCTCGGGGTGGAGTTCGAGCTTTACAAACTGCAAAAAAGATAAAGATGAGCTTGGAGCTTGTTATCCTCAGTCCAGCAGCCAATGTCTCCCTCGCCTCTTTTCTCATCAATATTTAGAGTGCAGACAGTTTAAGCTGTGATCAACCATTCTCTCTAACCCTTAGCAGAGCATTGCTGTTTTTCCAATGCCCCTGATTTACAGTGGGAGAATCCCCATGCTCAAATGTGCACTACATCCTTTCTTCCAGTGACATAAAGACACTTGAGGGGGCTACGGATCCAGTTCAGAGCTCTCAAGTCAGGGATCCGCCAGTGTCGGAGGCGGCCTCCCAGAGCTCAAGGGTCCCCCGCACCCCAGGGGCTGTTGGGGCTTTTGTTACGCTACTGCTTTCTTCATAGACTGCGGAGGTTAGATGTGGGCTTTTTTTTATACTTAATCTGTGAATATAACGGTGACAGCTGAGGACAAGATGACTGAAATTGGGTTTATGACTCAAGGAATCACAAGGCTATATCAAACTGTCAACAAAACAAAATGGAAGCCTCACAGTATCAGATGTTTATCCTAGGCATGTGAGGACATTTTCATTAAAATAGAGGGACTCAGAGCGCATTAAGGTCCAGCATACCTGCTCCTGATCAATTGTCTAAGACAAGGGGTGTATGCAGATCCTATACAGATGTGTATTTCTACTCAGAAGAGTTCTAAAGAGTCAGCAGGGAGCACGACTCTTTAGAAAAAAATACCCTTACACACCTGGGTAGGTGTCATGCTTCATCATCAAGCTTTTGCTCCACGTCGGGCCGGCGCTGCAATGCCTGACGGACACCCTCAATGGAGAACATTTAATAAGCTGTCTATGAAGGATATGTGTCTGAGTCTAGGTGTAGATTGGTTTGTAAACAATACAAACATTCACCCCCGGTCACAAGAATCTGGGTTTAATCCATCATTCTTTTGCTCACCACAACACCCCAGTTTGGACCCAGCCATGCTCTCCATGCCACTGGAGTCAAGCTATCCTGGCTGTTAAGGGGTGAAACCCCGAAACCGGTCCTAGGATGGCTGTTTCCAATCCAGGGAGGACCTGGCCTGGCAATTCGGCTGCACTGTTCCCATGAGGCACAGGGTCAAGACTGATTTGCATATGGCTGGGTTCAAACTGGAATGGCATGGTGAGCAAAAAAAGATGGGTTTAGGCCCAGATCACTGTACTGAGGTGAATGTATGACATGGTTCTGCATTCAGAATGCAAACATTCACCCCCAGTCACAGGGATCTGGGTTTAATCCATCATTCTTTTGCTCACCACACCTGTTTGGACCTAGCCATAGGCAAATCAGTCTTGACCCTGTTCGTTGTGGGAATAGTCCAGCCCGAACTGTCAAGCCAGGTCCTCCCTGGACCGGAAACTAGCATCCTGGGACCAGTTTCGGGCATCACCCTTCATCAGCCAGGCTAGCTTGAATCCAGTGGTTTAGTGAGCATGGGACCAACGTCTGGGCATACCCTTCTCACTTAGGGCGACACATGCAAAAGAAACAATTGATGGACGGAATGCTGGACAATGCAAACATTCACCCCCAGTCACAAGGATCTGGGTTTAATCCATCATTCTTTTGCATACCACACCACACCAGTTTGGACCCAGCCATAGGAAAATCAGTCTTGACCCTGTTCATTGTGGGAACAGTCCAGCCCGAACTACCAAGCCAGGTCCTCCCTGGACTGTAAACTAGCATCCTGGGGCCGGTTTCAGGGCATCAACCATCATCAGCCAGGCTAGCTTGAATCCAGTGGTGTAGTGAGCATGGGACCCACGTCTGGGCATACCCTTCCCACTTAGGGCGACATTTGCAAAATAAACAATTGATGGACGTAATGCTGGATAATGCAAACATTCACCCCCAGTCACAAGGATCTGGGTTTGATCCATCATTCTTTTGCTCATCACACCACCCCAGTTTGGACCCAGCCATGCTCTCCATACCACTGGATTCAAGCTGTCCTGGCTGATGAGGGGTGAAAGCCCGAAACCAGTCCTAGTATGCTTGTTTCCAACTCAGGGAGGGCCTGGCAGTTTGGGCTGCACTGTTCCCATGAGGCACAGGCTCAAGACTGATTTGCATATAACTGGGTTCAAACTGGAATGGCATGGTGAGCAAAAAAACGATGGGTTTAGGCCCAGATCATTGTACTGGGGCGAATGTATGACATTGTTCTGCATTCTGTCCATCAATTGTTCTTTTTGCATTTGTCACCCCGAGTGGGGCGGGTATGTCCAGATGTGGGCCCCGTGCAAAAGAAACAATTGGTGGACGGAATGCTGGACAATGCAAACATTCACCCCCAGTCACAAGGATCTGGTTTTAATCCATAATTCTTTTGCTCACCACCCACCCCAGTTTGGACCCAGCCATATGCAAATCAGTATTGGCCCTGTTCCATGTGTGAACAGTCCAGCCCCAACTGCCAAACCAGGTCCTCCCTGGACCGGAAACTAGCATCCTGGGACCGGTTTCAGGGCATCACCCATCATCAGCCAGGCTAGCTTGAATCCAGTGGTGTAGTGAGCACAGACCCATGTCTGGGCTTACCCTTCCCACTTAGGGCGACATATGCAAAAGAAACAATTGATGGACGGAATGCTGGTCAATGCAAACATTCACCCCCAGTCACTAGGATCCGGGTTTGATCCATCATTCTGTTGCTCACCACACCACCCCAGTTTGGACCCAGCCTTGCGCCCTTCCCACTTAGGGCGGCATTGTCAAGGTCTACATGGTCTCTTACCTGAACTTGCTTGTGACGACGTACAAGTGTTTCGCAGGGACTCAATGGACCAACTTCCCAAATTCCTAACTTACAGCCAAAGATAGTTTAATCACTTTTAGATATAAATCAGAAATTAGGGAGGAGGGCCTGGTACTGGACGTGATGGGCGTTGGCTGTCGACCTGCGAATTAACAAGTGACACTCTATTAGTTCCCTTACTTTTTCACTTATTCTTCCTACAGAATATAGGTAACTGATTTTGTCGCAAGACACCTAAACTTGCATACCTGCGATCAGCAGTTGTAAACACTACGTCCAGTATTTCTTTAGGTTGATTGGATGTGAAGTCCGCCTTCTGGAGATTATCTGGATTTCCGTCTGCTCTTTTATGTTTAGATTATTAGTCTAAAAAAAATAAACAGATTGTTATCTTCTAGTTTCTACTCGTATTTCCCCTCTCATCTGTCTCTTTCTGTGAATATATCTAGAACTTACTTCTCTTGGCTTGACTTGTACTCTTCTGTATTCTCTCCAGATCTACGTAAAACAAATTCTCAAAACAAACAACATAAAAGAACCACAATGTATTCTACACTCTACGTGTGCTGTTATACACCACCAATCACGAAACCTAAAGGCATGGATTATATTTCGGAAAGTAGATTTTTCATGCCTTGTTAAAGTCTTTTCATTTCTTTCCAAAAATACTCAATCTAAAACGGACTTTGCATAATAGTAATATTGCATAAAAGTAATATCTGTGTCCTAAAATTGTCCAAATATTGTTGTAACTTGTTAACAATGTGCTTCAATATAATGTTCGAAGTTTCCCAAAATTATTTCTCAATGCTTGCCTTTCTTGTGAAGGGCGCCTGAAAATTAAGTACTTATCTCCTTCTCTCTTTTCTTGTAGGTTTGGTAGTTTCAGGAGGAAGAAGAATCCAAAGATGAGAGTCTGCAGATTCTACGAACAGCATCCGGCGTTCCCAGGTAAGTTGGTCCGGAGATTCTGAACTCCAATCCTAACCGGGGGAATAGCTGAAGGCAAAGTGCCTTCTAGAACCTTGGGTGCGGTTTTTATAGTCAGCCGCACCCGACGTTAAGATGCACCGCAACGTCCTGCGGCAGTGCGCACCACAACGTCTCATCCCGCGGATGGTGCTTTTTGAGAAAGCCCATCTGTTAGATGAGAATGTGAATGTGAGCGTGCTCATTTAGGAGAGATTGAGGCTTTGAAATTCCGTGTTACCATTGCTAATTGCTATCAGTTACCATGCCTGTATTTTCTGTCCACTTACCCGCATTTAAAATCTTGAAGGGAACTGATTGTCCCTTACACTGCATTTTGCACATTGCACCCTCTTTCTTTTAAATATTTGGCTTAAAATAATCGTTTTTAAAATAAAGGAACAAATATCTGCTGCTACTGACATTTTATTTGTCTTTTACTGTGCTTAGTTGGGCTCTGTTCTTTAGGCTGTTCTGTGCCGGTTGTCCCTCTTCAGTTTTGCTGAGGACACAGACCTGGCGCCATTTTTGTTAGCGCTCTAGTTTTTGTAGCCTGCATCTGCTATTTAAGCTCTGCAGATGCAAGCGTGCTCACTTAGGAGAGATTGAGGCTTTGAAATTCCGTGTTACCATTGCTAATTGCTGTCAGTTACCTTGCCTGTATTTTCTGTCCACTTACCCGCATTTATAATCTTGAAGGGAACCGATTGTCCCTTACACTGCATTTTGCACATTGCACCCTCTTTCTTTTAAATATTTGGCTTACAATAATCGTTTTTAAAATAAAGGAACAAATATCTGCTGCTACTGACATTTTATTTGTCTTTTACTGTGCATAGTTGGGCTCTGTTCTTTAGGCTCTTCTGCACCGGTTGTCCCTCTTCAGTTTTGCTGAGGACACAGACCTAGCGCCATTTTTGTTAGCGCTCTAGTTTTTGTAGCCTGCATCTGCTGTTTAAACTCTGCAGATGCAAGCGCGCTCACTTAGGAGAGATTGAGGCTTTGAAATTCCGTGTTATCATTGCTAATTGCTGTCAGTTACCTTGCTTGTATTTTCTGTCCACTTACACGCATTTAAAATCTTGAAGGGAACCGATTGTCCCTTACACTGCATTTTGCACATTGAACCCTCTTTCTTTTAAATATTTGGCTTACAATAATCGTTTTTAAAATAAAGGAACAAATATCTGCTGCTACTGACATTTTATTTGTCTTTTACTGTGCATAGTTGGGCTCTGTTCTTTAGGCTCTTCTGCGCCGGTTGTCCCTCTTCAGTTTTGCTGAGGACACAGACCTAGCGCCATTTTTGTTAGCGCTCTAGTTTTTGTAGCCTGCATCTGCTATTTAAACTCTGCAGATGCAAGCGCGCAGCGCGCGCGCACAGCGGGCGCGCGGTTGGCGCGGCAGAGGCAGGCCAGAGGCGGGCCCGTCTGCACCCGTCCTCGCCCGGCCGGGCCCAGGGGCCAGACCCCTTAGTCTTTCGAAGATCTACTCGACTGTAGAATTAATGGCACTTGACACAGGGAGTCACACCCTAGAAAGGCACATTTTAAAGAGATTACAGACGGAAAATCTTCTACGGGAAAACAAGGCAGACCTTTTGTTGGCCTCTACGTGCCCGGGCCACGACATTGTAGTCTCGAATAAATCACCAGGACTAAAAATAATACTCCTCAACACCTGTTCACTCCAGAAACATCATCTGGAAGTTTTTTCCCTCCTCCAGGAGAGTGATATAGATGTACTCGCCCTTACGGAGACCTGGCTACATGACTCCTCCATTCCCGATATAATTGCGGCACTGCCTGAGAACTTTGATGCTCTCTGGCATAATAGGACAGGGGATTTAAGAGGAGGAGGGGTGGCCCTCCTCTTCAAAAAACACCCAACGGTAACTAAGGTGTTGGCCGAAAATATCGAGGGCACAGACTTACTGGGAATTAAGGTTACTTTTAAAAACTCGTGTGTTCTATTAATGGTAACCTACCGTCCCCCACAGACTTCCCCAAGTTTATTGACTTTTTTTTGGAAGTCGTTTCAGACTTATGCTCTAGGTATAAACGTTGTCTACTGGTAGGTGATTTCAATTTCCAGTGGGATAAGTCACAAAAAGTTCCCGCTGCCAGCCAGCTAGAAGCGGTATTACAATCCTTTAATCTTGTTCAATTAGTTGATAAACCTACCCATATTAAAGGCCATATTTTAGATCTTGTCTGGACCTCACAGCCACAGGCAGTTTTAACCAGTATTAGCCCCTGTGCCTGGTCGGACCATTCAATAGTTAGCTGTTGGGTTCCGATCGAGAGCCCATTCTTTCAGCATCCGCCGGTATGGAAGTGGATAAGAGACTGGAAAAAAATAGAGACAGCGCAGTTAATGGCACTCCTCACCTGTTCCACTTCTAACACCACTGGCGGTAGCTTAGATCAAGTCTATGATCTCTTTAAGGCCACCCTTTGTAAAGCCTTTGACCAATTGGCGCCAGAGCGGAAGATCAAAGTAAGAGACAGAGGCCAGGGGGCGCCTTGGTTCAATGAAGCGCTTACAGTGAGTAAGCAGAATCTTCGTCAGGCTGAAAAACAATGGCGAAAAAACTATGATCCTTTTCAACTTGTCTCTTATAAAAAGCTATTGACCTCATATAAACAAGCAATCCTCGTAAGGAAGGCGGAGTTTTATGAGAATAGGATTTTAGAGGCTCTTAACAAACAGAAGGAAACGTTTAGAATCCTGAAAGAGCTGAGCCAAAAAACAACACGTATATCCCAAGACGCCCCCAGTGATTGTAACGCTTACCAATTGTTCTTTCTTCGTAAAGTTAAGGACATCCTCTTAGAGATCGAAGAGACTGATCTCGGTCGAAGCTCCCCGATGCCGGTTAGAGTTCAGTCACTCCCAGCTCCGCTGGGTGTTCAACTCACCCATTTCCCTTGTCTGGATGCCCTAGCCTTAAAACATTTGGTTATAAAGGGTAAAATCGGGTTCTCCGGCAGATCCTTGCTCCCGGATATCTTTCGTATGGCTATCACGGGCATGGAGAAACAGACTCTCTGTCTCCTAAATTCCTCACTGGAAACGGGTTATGTACCAGCTGACCTAAAAGAAGCCAGGGTTACACCTTTGTTGAAAAAGATGGGAGTGGATGTGACTGACATGAAAAACTACAGGCCGATTTCTCAGCTCCCCTTTGTATCAAAGCTTTTGGAACAACATGTCCTCAAAACTCTTTCAACATTTTTAGAGGACCATAAGCTGCTCCAGGTCAGACAGGCGGGCTTTAGAGCCCATCACAGCACAGAGCTGGTGATGCTGTCTGTCCTGGATGAGCTGAGAATTGCTGACGATAGGAAAACTTCGAATGCCCTGATTTTACTTGATCTATCAGCGGCCTTCGATACGGTTAGCCACAAAATTTTACTGACCCGTCTTACGGATGCAGGTATTAAGGGACTAGCATACCAATGGCTGGAGCCCTTTCTGTCAGGGCGTACCCAGCGGGTCCAACTGGGCACACAGATATCAGACAAGGGCTCTCTGGCCTGCGGAGTCCCTCATGGTTCTGCTTTGTCCCCTCTCCTTTTCAATCTATACCTCCAACCACTGGTGGAGGGCCTGGCACACATGGATTGTCAAGTTTTTAACTACGCCGACGATACACAACTTTTGGTACAACTTGATAACTCGAGACTAGCTCAGGAAAGAGTTCAGAATATATTACGGTTTACCGTAAAGTGGATGTCGGCCAACTCGCTTAAGATCAATCCCGACAATACAGAGGTCCTGACTGTCCCCCCAAAAAACAGCCCGTGGTGTGAACTTTTTTGGCCACGGGAGCTGGGGTCTGCCCCCTGCCCAGTCCCTGTGGTGAAAAGTTTAGGTATTAAAATAGACTCTGATCTCACCATGGCTAGGCAAATTACATCAGTTGTGGGGACATGCATTGGCCTCCTGAGGCAATTACGTAAACTTGTGCTCCTCCTGTCTACAACCTCATTGCAGATGATTGTGTCTGCTACCATTATTTCAAGGCTGGATTATGGCAACGCCTTGTACATTGACCTGCCATTAAACTTGATCAGGAAATTGCAGGTGGTGCAGAATGATGCAGCCCGTCTGATTTTTGGCCTGCCCAGAAGGGCGCATGCCTCTGACCTCCTTACCAAACTGCACTGGCTGCCGATGAAGCAAAGAGCCATCTTCAAAGGCCTCTGCATCACTCATAAAGCCCTATACGGCCAGGCACCTGCATACATTAAGGAGTGCTTTCAAATATACACCCCGAGACGTATTCTGCGGTCCTCGGAGGCGGGTCTTTTAGTCCCCCCTCAGTTTAAACTCACCTCCAAGGGGGGCAGGGCTTGTTCGACTCTTCTTCCACATCTCTGGAATAACCTGCCGGAACACCTGCGCAAGGAGCCCGTTCTTTTGAAATTCAGGAAACTTCTTAAAACTACCCTGTTTAGAGAGCCATTAGAATAACACCTCACTTTTTCTTATGTTATTGCATGGTACTAGGACGCTATCTTCCTCTCCAAAGCGCGAAGAGACCAGTTGGTGAATCTGCGCTATATAAAAGTCCTTTAACATAACATAACATAACAAAGGGAATCTATGTAAACAAACTTACTTATATATACGACAATACTCAGTCTTCGTTTGTGCATCTAAACAGAACTCGAGTGCTCAAGGTGTCATTTGCAAATACAATATGCATATAAGGTGACATAAAAACATACAGAAAAATCATAAACAAATACAGTAAATACACAAAACACACTAATCACGGAGTGCAGGTGCACGGGAAAGGGGAGGGTTTTCTCTATATAAACATACGTTACTTTTTAGAGTCATGAATGCTGTGGAAGGTCTTAAGGCATCAGACCATCATGACAGGTATTTGCAAAAGAAACAATTGATGGACGGAATGCTGGACAATGCAAACATTCACCCCCAGTCACAAGGATCTGGGTTAAATCCATCATTCTTTTGCTCACCACACCACCCCAGTTTGGACCCAGCTCTCCATGCCACTGCAGTCAAGCTATCCTGGCTGATGAGGAGTGAAACCCTGAAACTGGTCCCAGGATGGCTGTTTCCAATCCAGGGCGGACTTGGCCTGGCAGTTCGTCTGCACTGTTCCCATGAGGCACAGGGTCAAGAATGATTTGCATATGGCTGGGTTCAAACTGGAATGGCATGGTGAGCAAAAAAGATGGGTTTAGGCCCAGATCACTGAACTGGGGTGAATGTATAACATTGTTCTTCATTCAGAATGCAATCATTCACCACAGTCACAAGGATCTGGGTTTAATCCATCATTCTTTTGCTCACCACACCACACCAGTTTGGACCCAGCCGTGCTCTCCATGCCACTGGAGTCAAGCTATCCTGGCTGATAAGGGGTGAAACCCCGAAACTGGTCCTAGGATGGCTGTTTCCAATCCAGGGAGGACCTGGCCTGGCAGTTCGGCTGCACTGTTCCCATGAGGCACAGGCTCAAGACTGATTTGCATATGGCTGGGTTCAAACTGGAATGGCATGGTGAGCAAATAAACGATGGGTTTAGGCCGAGATCACAGTACTTGGGCGAATATATGACATTGCTCTGCATTCTGTTCATCAATTGTTCTTTTTGCATTTGTCACCCCGAGTGGGACGGGTATGCCCAGACGTGGGCCCCGTGCTCTCCATGCCACCGTAGTCAAACTATCCTGGATGATGTGGGATGAAACCCCGAAACCGGTCCTAGGATGCCTGTTTGCAGTCCAGGGAGGACCTCGCCTGGCAGTTTGGGCTGGACTGTTCCCATGAGGCACAGGCTCAAGACTGATTTGCATATGGCTGGGTTCAAACTGGAATGGCATGGTGAGCAAAAAAACAATGGGTTTAGGCCCGGATGACTGTACTGGGGCGAATATATGACATTGTTCTGCATTCTGCCCATCAATTGTTCTTTTTGCATTTGTCACCCCGAGTGGGACGGGTATGCCCAGACATGGGTCACGAGCTCTCCATGCCACTGGAGTCAAGCTATCCTTGCTAATGAGGGGAGAAGCCCCGAAACCGGTCCTAGGATGCTTGTTTCCCGTCCAGGGAGGACCTGACCTGGCAGTTCGGACTGGATGGTTCCCATGAGGCACTGGGTCAACACTGATTTGCATATGGGTGGGTTCAAACTGGAATAGCATGATGAGCAAACAAATGATGGACTTAGGCCTAGATCACTGTACTGGAGTGAATGCATGACATTGTTCTTCATTCTGTCCATCAATTGTTCTTTTTGCTTAATTTTATAAAAGTGGAATTTTCAGAATTGTGATTTAAATCTGAAGTCGCCATAAGAGAGTATTTTAAAATACATTTGTGTTGTAAATACATGTGTGGTAAAGATATGTGCCTGGTAACATTCTTTGCAGTAAAGAAATTTGCTGTAAAGAATAATGTGTCGTTAAGACTGCGTTGTTAAGGCATGGATGGTAATGGCATGCATGGTTCCGTCAAACAACCATAAACCTGTTCCCAATCTAAAGTTAAAACGTATTAAACATAGTAAGGTATGCCAGTGTTAGTCAATGGTAGTGACAGGCCTTACAGCAGTGAAAAATGACTGTAAGAATTTTTCACCACCAGGACATGTAAAAATTTTAAATACCATGCACCCTGACCTATCAGCCTTTAAGGGACTACCTTATGTGTGACTTATGAGTATTAAAAAGGAATGTTTAGGCCTGGCAAAAGGTTTATTTTCCTATGTCAAAATGGTAGTTTAAAACTGCTCTACAGGCTGTATTGGGAGTCCTGAAGATGTTTTAAAAGGTTACTTTAGTGGATAGCACAAAGAGTGCTGCAGGCCCAATAGTAGCATATAATCTACCACCCTTGAGCACATGTTGTCATTTATTAGGAACTTAAATGTGCCAATTAGGTGAAATCCAATTTTACAAACTTTGTTTTAGGGAAAAAAACACCAAAGTGCACAAAAGTCAAGAAAAAAGCACAGCAATAAAAATACTCTCATACCAGGTTATTTACATTTGGCATTCACGCACAGCAGATTTACAGATATAATTTGCTGCCTATAAATAATTCTAGCAGAAAAACAATTGCAAATAAAATACACACATCGGATACAAATATGTTTGGTTAAAACTTCCACTAAAATCATGCATTAAAAAGTATTTAAAATGCAAAAACATAAATATATATATAAGTTTATATTAGTTAAAATAATATCTATATGATAGTAAGACCAAATTATTATTCTGGCATAAGAGTAACAGAAGCATACATGTCACTGTGCTATTATGACATAATCTTCAAGCATTTGAACCAGACATTCAGCAGGAAACTGCTTACTGCAAGACAATTGGGCCCGAAGTATCTGTTTTTAGGATTCTATATGCAGTCAAATACTGTCCAACTTTTAAATTCAAACAAAGTGGACATATCCAGCGCATGCAAGGATAATAGTACTCAATAAAAAAAAACTGAATGTGATCTTGTGTTTCTGTTACTAAGCCACAGACAAGGCACTTATCTGAGCCTTGCTTCCTGACCCAGTTGCCAAAGGACCTTACTGGCAAGCAGCCCAAGCGGAATCTCACAGACTCTTTGCTAATGGCAGTGAGATCCTGTCTAAAATAATTCAAACTTGGGGCTCGACTTGAAACTCAAAAATTGATCAGTCAAACGGCCTGCTTTTGTACTCAGGGTATATCTCTGCCTTACATATTCCCTCGGGGAGATCATATAATCTGGACAGGCTAGGTAACTTAAACCAGGTTGCTGCATGCTTCAACTAGGGAAACTTTTTGCTACAATTCTTACTCAATAGCTCCTTCAGAGCCTGTCAATCGAGTAGCTCGGGCGTAGGCCAGAGTCATAGCCAATACATCAAGGGGTTCAGTGAGGCCACATCAGCAATTCTTTTAATGCCTAAATCAATAAACAAGGGAACAATGGCATACTGATAAGGACTGATACAAGGGACCTTACAAAGTTGTTCTCCAATATTGCCAATTTATTTATCTCAAAATGTCCCCAAATAGTTCCAAAAAGCACAGCACTTTGGGCTTTCGCATGATCATCTCAAAAGCTGGACTTATTGGACTGACTAAGTCTTCTTATGGAAGCGGAGGCCAGCTTTAGATCTCTGTACTATAAGCAAGTGGCTTTTGCTGAGTTGTGACTCCCAGCATAAGTTGTGCCACAACCTGACCCCAAAGTCGTCAAAACTGTGGACATGCTCAAGAGGCTTTCCATCAACTTTGAATTTACAGTGTCTAGCTCTACCTTTCCAAAACACCGTATATTTTGTCCTAGCTGCGTTAAGTTCCAGTCCCCCACTGGCACAACAAGCATTTGCAATGCAATAGGTCTCGCATTAGTAAAAGTTTGAGCTTTTGGCGTTGCAAATAATAATGCAACACCAATAGCTCTAATTTTTAGTAATGCGAGGCCTATTGCCAACAGACAGCTACACAAAAATAACGATGAACACAAAAATCACTCTCAATAGAAAGCAACAAGCTCCAGACTCCAATGCCAAACAATTGCTTAACCTCAGGGTGACGGGGTGCCAGGTCGAACATTCGCAAAATGTTTCAGTTACTCTCTCCATCTCGACGGCAGGATACAGTATTGTTGCATAATAACAAAATAATTAATCATAAATAATTTGTAAAACGTGAAAACTTGTGCCATGGTTGCGTTGAAAGGTGGGCCAGGCATTCCTCCAGTGATTGCGGCCTTCAAATGCACAGGATGTCTTTTTAATTCAACTGCTGATTAATATATTTAAATTCAATTAAAGAAACAAAACAAAAAGCTGAATGCTGGCAGTACTGACCCAGCCTGAATCGCCCGGGGACGCGTGTAGGTTTCCAAGAAATTTTTGTTCCATTTACTGCTGCGCTGTGAAATGAGTTAACGAAGGGGTTGTGTGGTGCCCGAGGCGGATTCTTAGATCTTAATCATAAAAGCCTTACGCACGCACACCAAGATTGACTTAGATAGAGTAGCACAGACATCCATGCCCATGCACTTTTAAAGAAATACACAAACCCGCACACTCAGCTAGAAGGGAATTCACACACAAAGGCGGCCAAAAAGATTACATTATGGACTTGGCCCATTTAGAGGAGCTGGCAATGGTAAAATCGACCGAAAATTATGTTTTTACTAAATGTAAATGCAGGTACGTAGCTTCAGATGGGCTGTTTGGGCGGGACACCCCCTTATGATTTCTCAGTCCGGTCATGCTGCGAATTGCCATGCCAGGGTGCAAGGCGGGCGATCAATGGGCAGGTACCGCCGCCATGGCACCTCATTTACGAAGAGTCAAGAGAACAGTTAATGCTATTTACAACCAGCTCTGATAATATGAAAAGACAAGCGTGACCAAGGCGGACCGCACTGAAAGCGGACCACGCTGAAAATAAAGATACACAATACCATCACAAAACACATGCCAGCAGGGGGAGGAGAGGCTGTCAGGCCGGGGGCACCCACCTTCCTGCGCAGCCGCAGCTGGCCGGTAAGGATCGCCAGCAGGGTGGGGTCAGGCTCCTTCACACTCACGCACACATGCCAGCACGGGGTGTCAGGCCGATCACGTGCACATGCCAGCAGGGGGTGTCAGGCTTGTCCACACTCACTCACACATGCCAGCAGGGGAGGTGTCAGGCTCGTTCCAACTCACTCACACATGCCAGCAGGGGGGTGCCAGGCTCGTTCACACTCACTCACTCACACATGCCAGCAGGGGTGTGCCAGGCTCGTTCACACTCACTCACACATGCCAGCAGGGGTGTGCCAGGCTTGTTCACACTCACACATGCCGGCAGGGGGTGTCCGGCCGATCACTCTCACATGCCAGGAGGGGGTGGGGAGGGTGTCTGCCGGGGGCACCCACCTTCCTGCGCAGCCTCAGCTGGCCGGTAAGGATCGCCAGCAGGAGCATCTTGAGCAGCAGTGTGTTCTCCATCCTCGTGGCCGTGCGAGGGCTGCTCTCTGCCGAGGGTCACCGAGCAGTGCGTGGCTGCGCTGGGAAGAGGCACTAGGTAGTCAAAGGGGGGAGGAAGGTGACTCAAAGGGCAGGGAGTAAGACAAAAGGGGGTCGAAGAGGAGGCAGGGCGAGGAGGGGAGAGAGCTGCGAGGGAGGAAGAGAGGGGGCCTCAACGGGCGGGAGAACCTGAGCGTGGGCTGAAACGCCGGAGGGAGGGAAAGCGAAAGCACGCCATGCGCGCGTTGAGGGATACGCATGCATTGGCTGAGGGCGGCTGGTGCGTGTGTGTTTGTTGGCGCAGGGGGCGTAGAACTCGGCGAAGCAGGTGCTGCAGGAGTTCAGCAGGTGAGAGCAGGCCGAGTCGGAGTACAAGATGACCAGCGGGTCTTCCCGGGAGTACATGCCGGCCCAGCGACTGCGAAATATTCGTTGTTGCTTTGAATTGTGCTTGCATTAGTGGTTTGCCTATCAGGCACTAGGACCGGGGGCTCATGCCGATATGTTTAGCTGCCCGGGGACTGCCCCAGGGTAGCCAGCGATGGGGGTGGCTGGCCCGCTTTGGATTACACTCGGGCAAGACTGCCCGCGAGTTCTCTCCTCGCTTCCCCCTTCAGCCAGACCGGGTTTCCTGACAGCCGGGATCACAGATCCTTTATCCTGTCCCTAGGGGGGGTGATAGCGCGACGGCCTAGGGGTGCAAGGCACACTACACGCGTTCTGTAGAGCAACACAACATAATGGCTAGAGCGTTGGACTTTGAAGCTGGGGAATCAAGTTCGAGTCTCGGCACCGACCCTCAAACATCCGGTGATTCTGGGCAAATCGCCTAGCTCCCAGCGCTAAAAAGGAATGGGCCCGCTTGTTTACGCTTGAATGAAGAAGGCAGTATAGGGCGCCCTGAGCACCAACCCTCCCGTTCGCTATTAGCGGATGTAGCGCGGCATGTAGTATGACGGAGCGCGCATAAGGCTCGAACCTGTTAATATGTACACATTGAAATGGCGCAAAGTGGACATATCCAGCGCATGCAAGGATAATAGTACTCAATAAAAAAAAACTGAATGTGATCTTGTGTTTCTGTTACTAAGCCACAGACAAGGCACTTATCTGAGCCTTGCTTCCTGACCCAGTTGCCAAAGGACCTTACTGGCAAGCAGCCCAAGCGGAATCTCACAGACTCTTTGCTAATGGCAGTGAGATCCTGTCTAAAAATAATTCAAACTTGGGGCTCGACTTGAAACTCAAAAATTGATCAGTCAAACGGCCTGCTTTTGTACTCAGCGTATATCTCTGCCTTACATATTCCCTCGGGGAGATCATATTCCCTCGGGGAGATCATATAATCAGTCAAATACTGTCCAACTTTTAAATTCAAACAAAGTGGACATATCCAGCGCATGCAAGGATAATAGTACTCAATAAAAAAAAACTGAATGTGATCTTGTGTTTCTGTTACTAAGCCAAGGACAAGGCACTTATCTGAGCCTTGCTTCCTGACCCAGTTGCCAAAGGACCTTACTGGCAAGCAGCCCAAGCGGAATCCTGTCTAAAATAATTCAAACTTGGGGCTCGACTTGAAACTCAAAAATTGATCAGTCAAACGGCCTGCTTTTGTACTCAGGGTATATCTCTGCCTTACATATTCCCTCGGGGAGATCATATAATCTGGACAGGCTAGGTAACTTAAACCAGGTTGCTGCATGCTTCAACTAGGGAATCTTTTTGCTACTATTCTTACTCAATAGCTCCTTCAGAGCCTGTCAATCGAGTAGCTCGGGCGTAGGCCAGAGTCATAGCCAATACATCAAGGGGTTCAGTGAGGCCACATCAGCAATTCTTTTAATGCCTAAATCAATAAACAAGGGAACAATGGCATACTGATAAGGACTGATACAAGGGACCTTACAAAGTTGTTCTCCAATATTGCCAATTTATTTATCTCAAACATAATGGCTAGAGCGTTGGACTTTGAAGCTGGGGAATCAAGTTCGAGTCTCGGCACCGACCCTCAAACATCCGGTGATTCTGGGCAAATTGCCTAGCTCCCAGCGCTAAAAAGGAATGAGCCCGCTTGTTTACGCTTGAATGAAGAAGGCAGTATAGGGCGCCCTGAGCACCAACCCTCCCGTTCGCTATTAGCGGATGTAGCGTGACATGTAGTATGATGGAGCGCGCATAAGGCTCGACCCTGTTAATATGTACACATTGAAATGGCGCAAGGGGCGCGAGCACTGGAGTTCGAGGGCTAGGTAATTACCGCAGCATGTGGGTACCAAGGTACAGGTGGCGCAGGTCCATCGTACCTCTCTGGTGTGGTTCTTGTATTTTTACCGCTGCGCCATAGCCATAGTTCAGGAATTGAGAGGGGCCCGAGTCTTTATGAGCGCGTTCACAAAGAAACTACTGCCTCGAGCCTAATTAACACGGCACCAAGCACCAGCTGTACACGTTACATGCAAGCGCCAAAAGCCCTGCGGATGCCCAAATGCTGCGTTTTTAACGAGTGAATGTTCACGAAAGTGAAACTGCATGCTGACTTGCGAGGGAAGGGGGACAGGAGATGTGCACGCCGCGTGGCTGTAAGCGAGTACACCAACTCAAATCCGCCAAGAGCCTGCGCGTGCCCATCTCCTGTCCCACTTCCGAGGCAAGTCAGCAACAATAGATCTCGCTGGCGACAGCGCTTCGCGCTGCGTTCGCCAGGCGAGACCTAAAAAACAGGAATTGATCTGGCAGCATCTGAAGGCCTACAGGGGTCTTGGAGATTAATAAAGGACCGTCAGCAAACAACAGCATTGGTATTTTCCTCGCCTTCTAAACTGGTGAATCATTCCTACAATCAGCAAGATCATTTACCACCCAATTGATATACAAAGTGAATAGAGTTAGTTCCAGGACATACCCCTGGCACAGCCTGCGCTGTATGGGTATTCTTTAGGTAACTCTCCACATTTCCCCCATCGGACCTGAGCATAGTAGTCTTCATGCATCCTTATAGGGGCTCCCTATGCTTAATAATACTTTAAATAGGCTTTCTTGAAGCTCAAGATCAAAAGCTGATCTGAAATCAACAAAAGCAATCTACAATTTCTGATTATTCAACAACGTTTCCAGTTTAATAATGTAAACCTGGAGACTTGATCACATGGGCTAGTTTTAGCACGGAAGCCCACTTTGAATAGGTGAATGCAAGTTGCACCCATCCAGGACTGCAATTTATCCAGTACTTGTCTGGTCAAAATGTTTGGCAAGTTGTCTACGGGCCTGTAATTAGATGGACTAGAAGCATCACCTTTCTTATATACTGCAACAATCTCAGCCCTCCTTTTGTTCCCCTGATCCCCACATCTAGTGCATTGGTTAAAAGATGTATGTATGGGTCCCAAATTAGTGGCTCTTACTTATGCAGATCACCAGGTATATAGTCTGAGCCGGATGCTTTTGCTGACTTTAATTGGCTAATAGCCATGCATTTATCTTCAAAACAGAAAACAAATGTAACATCATTTAGTATGTCATGGGAAAAAGTCCTTGGTACCATGACTGAGGTATGAAAACCGTTGTATCACTTTTGGCATAAGGTACAGAAAAATGGTCAACCCACTTCTCTGGCTGAATGTGATATCATGGAGTACTAACACTATCTAAACTTCCATGCGAGGCAATGTGCCAGAAGAATCGGTTGTCCTTGGACCTAGCAACTGCACATAGTCATAATAAAAACAGGTTCAGCAACAGAAAGCAAAAATCTAGGGAAGACCCTTCAAAAAGGGCCTGGTCCAAAAACCCAACAACTTCATTAGCCTCATTTAGTACAGTTGTCACATTTCTGAGTCTCTCTACCCTGTCTGCATTAACCTTTATATGTCCTTGACCTTTCCGCACCACACTTCTCCAACTATACTCAGCCCCTCTACCCCAAATCTTTGTGCTTGTCTGAATTCACAACTTATGGCTCATGCTTTATTTTATTTTTAAAGTGAGAGAAATTCATGAGTTTCGTATTTTTACAATGCCAAAGCATATTTGAAGCATTGACACACAAAATTAAATAATCTTCACATCTAAAAGAAGCTTCCATGGAATAGCATTAGTAATGTACTTTCCCGGAACCTCCCGAGAATTCTTTCAAAAACCCATTTTCAGATGGCTGCTCAGGGATGTACTATAAACATGAAAACGTAGGCAAAGCATTAAGCAGTTTGGTGCCTGTTGTAGCCTGTGAATTTAAAATTATATTTTTAAATACGTTCAAATGTTAACTAATTTTAAGTAACCTATCCCAATTTGATGGGTCCTGTACCAAGATTCCCCATATTGGATTAAAGATAAATATAATTGGAAATTCCTCTCCATGGTTTCCAACTGTGTTAAGAATGTACATTTCATTGGGTGAGTGCTTGCAAAAAAACTTTCAAGACATAGCTTTTTACAGCAAGCAGATGGCATCATGAGCTCAGCAAAAGAACATATTCACCACTTTCACTGAGAAAAGCTGTTAAACGGCATCAGAGCAAGGACACATATCTATTTTACTCCATTAGCAAGAGGGAAAGAGGCAGTTCTTGTCTTTACCACAAGTTGGCCTGTCACATAGATAAAAGAGTAACGTTGTAGTAATACTCTCAAAATAGTCTTCTCCATACTTTTGACTTTTAGGGCAGTAAAGCTCTATGCATTGTACTGAAGACCTGGAACAAATGACAAGGTGATGGAATGGATTAATCTGTCACTGGCTCTGGATAGGGCCTCCATTTCAGTCTATCGTTTTCTAGCCTCTACGCCACCTTAGGCAAAGACCCAACACAAGCAAATCAGTCTTGGTTCTGCTCCAATACGAACAGCCCACCATGAACGTCCAAACCATGTTACGTCCAGGTGGGATCATTAGCAAACCAGACCACTTTCAACCTACTTAGGCCCCTTCAGTGAGGTACAAAGATCACCTGTGGTGAGATTCATTTAAGTATTCCATCAATCACTTTGTTGTTTTGTTGCACTGGTTCAAATACCAGTCACAGACGGTCCAAAAAACTTTATGGTTTATGGTCCCTTTTCTTGTTTTTTAATACACCTCACCTTGGAAATTTCAAAGCACTGTAAGTAACAGTTGTTACTATTACCCAATTTATGGCTCATGCAAGGATGAGTCATCATTGGCAGTATTAAAACCCTTGACTTCCAACACACTGGATTTTTCAACAGTAAGCATTCAACTCACTGAGAAATCTTAATGACTTCTTAACAAAACATATTTAGTGATGATTAATTGGAATGCAATAAATAGCTCTAGGAGAATGAGATCACACCTGGAAGGGTTGTTTTGCCTGGCAACAGTTCTATTGAGAAAAGAATAAAACTTATGTTTACAAAAAATCGGAAATGATATTAGTGTATACGTTAGGTGGATGCGGGATTTATGTATAGGAATAACCTAAACTGTGGAACAAAATGAAAGAAATGTATGGACTCAAAAATATCATTCATAAATTGAATAAAATACGATGTAAACTCACTAGTAAAAGTTCTACAACGGTAGACCACTATGATGCATGTTATAGATGCATTATCCCTTTGTCACCCTTATCCCTTATCTCATTATCCCAGAGCAGGGAACTAATAGTAATCAAGGTCAAAGACAAAATGCCAGAATTTGTTACATTTTAATAGTGCTCACATTTTCGCTGTCACAGACGGAGCTGATATACTGGCACCTATTGACTTCAAAAATAAATTTCTGATGTTGTGGAGAAAGAATTGGTGGGTAACAACACGCAAACCTGCAACAACATTTCTAAGATTGACAATGGATAAGCTTTAATCACTAGTATCACCGCCCATCTGTCTCACACGCTAACTATCTCTTTGCACTAGTGAAAGAATGTTTGAGATTGTGTTTGAAGTCTTGTTACTAAAGAACATAAAATGGGAAAGGAAATATTTCTGTAATCCCTAATACTACTCTGATCGTGTAAAGTTGTGACAACAGTCCATCACATTACTTTTTTTAAAATTGATTTTATTGGTTTTAAAAAAGAGAGTACCAAGATTGCAATCAGCATAAGGAAGAGAAATAGCATAGGAAAAACATACAACTAAAAGATATTACGATAAGAGATATGATACTGTCATAATGAAAAAAGACTGTAAAATGTAACCTTATGCTGTAAGATAAGTAAAACAGGAATAGAGTTCCTATTGAAAATTAGTTATTATAATAATTTAAGACAGAGAACAAGAAAAGAAAGAGAAGAAAGTTAAGAAGAGGAGAGGAGGAGGGAAAAGGAATCGCAAAAAAGAGATTAGTGTAGAGATGAGTGTGAAGATAAGAAAGTAGTGAAGGGTAACCAGAATAAATCAGACTTAATTTTTTGAGATAACATTGAAGTTGAAACAGTAGAAATCCTATGCTCATCACAAATAAGATTCCACGATGTTAACGTACATACTTCAGAACTGTCTTTCCAACAAGTAAGAATAACTTTAAGTGCAAGAGCAATAAAAAGGACAAATAATCTCAATATTGAGGAGGTGTCATGAAAATCAGCAGACGTGGATCCAAGGACAACATTTTGTATTGAAATTGGAACACAACATTGAAATATCCTAGAACATTTAGACCAAATGTATTTCCAAAATTTAAAAAACATTCGGCAGTAATTTATTAGATGAAGTAATGTGCCATTAGAGGAAAGACATGACCGGCAAAGAGGAGAAGTAGAGGATAAATATGAGTGTATGAACCACTCTATTGTATAAGAAAAATAGGGATTGAGTGATATTTGAAGCTTTGGAGGTGGTAGAAATTCTGGGCCATTATTTATCCCATCGTTGAATCAAAAGGGACATTGAAAGATCTTGTTCCCCAGCTATTTCAATTGAGGATTTTGGTCTATCAGAAATAGTAGCAGATAAAAGTTTATATTTGAAAAGAAGCTTTATGGTTAGAATCAGAATATATATTGTATGAAGAAGTCAAAGGAGTAAATGAAATAGAATCAACAGGAAATAATTTCGATAATAAGAATGAATGAAGTTCCTGTGATAATTGGGAGTATTGGGGTAAGGAAGAAGAAGGAAGATCGTAGCGGTTGTGTAATGTAGTAAAGGGTATAACAGGGTTATGGGATTCTAGTTGATAAACATACATAATATGCTTTAAATAGAATTATTTATGTCGAAACTGAATTCATTTATTATACCAGATAGAAGAGGCAAGAAAAGCGTGATAAAAATTGGAGCCGTCTGTGAACAGTGAATGAATTAGGTGTTGGGAATATTTTAAGATAGAATGTTTGAAAATAAAAGTGCAATTGGACATAAAACAAATATCATAAAAATAGAATTCATGTAATAGAGAGCATTCAAAATTGATACAACTAGGTATAGGTGAGACTTGATATTGTCTATTTAATGCATAAATGTGTCTAATTAAAAAGGCAGTGTTTTTTAGTTTAATTAATTTAGATAAGGCAATATGGGCAGGATTGTTATTCCAGAGAAATTTAGTACAGATAGAATTAATTTGGTTAAAATAGTAATTGTGGATTTTAAAAGATAACATAGAAAGCAAAAAAAGAATAAAAGGTGCAATCATCATTTTGATAGTATCCAACTTACCCCACATGGATAAATGGAGAGGAGACCAAGAAGAGAATGAATTTTTAATCTAAGTTTTACTGCACTAAAATTGTGAGCAAGAGTATGAGGGATGGTATTTGAGAACCACACCTAGGTATTTAATTTTCGATGGATACCACTTAAAATTGGTGTCAGAGAACATACTTTGGTAACATAAGGAATTTAAAGGTAAAACCTCAGTTTTAGAGAAATTCAATTTGTAACCAGATATTTTAGAATATAAATCAATCTCCTGCAGAAAGGGAGGTAGGGAAGTTGAGGGTTTTGAAAGGTAGACCAGAACATCATCTGCATAAGCACATAATTTAGTTTCATAGGAGTTGTGTTGGAAACCTGTTATAAGGGGATTACGATAAATGCGTTCAAGAAAGGGTTTGAGACAAAGGAGAAATAAAAGAGGAGAAAGGGGACAACCTTGCCTGGTACCTCTGTACAAATTAAAGTAAGGGGATAAAAAAACATTAACAAAAACACAAGCACGTGGTCCTGAATACAGCAGCTTAGTAAATGAAATTAATTTAGGGCCGAAACCAAACCAGTGAAGAGTTTTGAACACAAATCGCCAATTTACATGAACAAATGCTTTTTCAGCATCAAGAGATAATGCAGCCAGAGGATCAGGATATCCTCTCCCCAATGCAAGGATATTGGAGAACATCTCAGAATTATCTGAAGTAAGTTTACTCTTAATGAAACCAGATTGATAAGGTTTAATATGCAGGGGTATAACATCCTCTAGTCTACCGGTAAGGATTTTAGCGAAATCTTTGCAATCATAGTTAATTACTGAGATTGGATGGTAATTTTGACACAGGGTGTGATCTTTATCAGGTTTGGGGATAATTACAATGAAAGCATCTAAGAAGGAGCCTTCAGGCTTAGATTTCAATAGAAAAGAGGAGAAAAACTCAAGTAAATATGGTGCAAAATTAGATGAAAATGAAGGGATAAGTTCAATGCAGAAACCATCAGGACCAGGAGCTGTAGCTCTCTTCAGAGATTTAATGGCATCCAAAATCTCCTGAAGAGTTATATCTTTTTCAAGGATAGCCATAGTGTCTGGTATGGAGAGAGGAGAAGGGAGGCCGTCAAAAAATGATTGGGTGTCATATTCAAAGGGATGGGTATCTTCCGATTATAATGAATTATAGTAAGACTGGAAAGCATTAACAATGTCTGAATCAGAGTATAGTAAGGTATTAGCGAGGACATTTCGAATAGGTCCATTGGTTTTATTTTTCGATTTGACTTTTAGATAATTGGCCAATATTCTAGCTGCTTTATTCTGACCCCCTTGATATTTGGATTTTATTTTAAGCAGGATGTTACAAGCATTCATTGCAGCCAGCTTGTTTAAATCGGATTTAGCTTTAGTAAGGTCCTGAAGGTGGAAAACAGATTTGTAAATAAAATAAGAGTGCTCAAGAGTCTTAATATGTTTAAGGATGGATGGGTATTTGGAGTTTGACAACTTTATTCTTCTGGCCGTATAAGCAATGGTAAGGGCTTTAAAGGCATCATAATTATTATGGGCAGGGGTATCACTAGCTTTATTAAACTGAAACAATTCTCTTACAAAAAAGGTAGCTTCTGAAATATAAGTGTGATTGAGTCAACATCATTACTATGAGATTCTTGCAAAATAGCAATCTGACAATTAAGTTTTCGATAATTGTGAAAGTACCTTTCGGCACTTAACAGGAAGACCCAGACCACGGTCGCTCGATGATACAACATTAAAAATGTTGAAGAATAAAAACAGGGGTACAGGAACAATGATGACGAACTGCAAAGGCAATAATGGGAACAAAAAGACACTGTTTTTCAAAAATCGGATAACATGAAGGAATTACCAAAAACGTAAAGAAGTAAAAGAAGTAGATACTCGTGCTGATATAGAGAAAGTAAGAGAAAGATATACAAGCAACAAGAGTATGTAAAGGAGGGCATAAAGAAAGAGGGAATGAGAGAAAAATAAAGAAGATAGAAAAAAGAAGAAACAGATCAAGAACGTAAATCCAGATCTGAAGTAAAGAGAGGAAGAAATGAGAACCAGGCATGTCAACACCCAAAAGCAAGGACGACAACAGAGAGAAAGAAAACAAAAATGGAATAGAGAGATTCAGGACATATAATCCCATATATTAAAGAGAAAAATTAGGGATTACAACAAGAAACAAGAAGCTGTGAGAATATTAACAATTTGACGATTTAAGAGCATTGTGCATTTATGTTTATAAGTTATTTGGTGATGTTCTGCAAAAAACAGTTTTAATTTAGTCAGATATTCAAACGAGTGAGAGACACCCTTGCACTTGATTTTGCAAAGACAAGGATGTAGAATGCCTTAACGGATACTTAGAGATTGCAATTGAGGATGAAGTTCAAGGAATTCTTTATGTCTAGCATTGGTTGCATTGGAAAGATACTTTGAAATAAAGATGTTGTGACCAGACCAAACAAGACAACGTTTTTCTCTGGCAGTTTTCAAAACACGTATCAGGTCAGTGAATTCTAAGAAGAGCATTATAATACCACGTGATCTAGTAGATTGAGGCTGAGGCTGAGGGTGACCAAGACGATGTGCCAGCTGGATATAAAGAGGAGCAGAAGACAAAAAATTGAGAAGATCAGGGAAAAATTTCTTTAGGAAGGCGAGATGATCAGGGCCTTCAACGTTCTCTGGTAAACCCTAAAGGCAAACATTATTCCTTCTATTGCGATTTTCGAGGTCTTCGGTGTGTAGCTTGAGTTTTTGAATTTCGTGTTCCAGCAAGGGTATTTTAGCAATGTTGTCCTGAAGATGGCCCACGCGCTGTTCCATTTAGATGATTTTGCCTCTCATATTGATCAAGCGGTCTTCAATCTGTTGCACTTTGTCATTTGAGGTATTCAAGAATGGCTTAAGTGCACGTAGTTTGTCTAAAATTGTATCTAGGACCGGGTTAGGAGATGACTGGATCGGAGATAGAGGATCATTTTTGGCTCTTTTAGGTTTAGTGCCAGAGGAAGATGTTTTAGCAAGATTGAGGGAATCGCTAGCCATCTTGGTAATGCGCACCGGTCGATGAGTTGGTTTGTTAATGGTAGAGAGCCTGCCCATACAATAGGTAGCTTGTGAGAGTAAGTTCAATATAATTGAGCAATGATGCACACACTAAGGTAAGGAGAAGGTCAATTAATTATATACGGCAGGTATACAACCATATAGTAGGCTATGAAGAGAAGAACCATAGAAGATCCTACTGATCTGCAAGCATGCAGGGAGATAGGGAGCAAAAGATCCTCTGAAATACCTCCTCACAACTCATGTGATCTCATTCACATCCCCTCAGGCTCAGACTTATAAGGGAGCAAGTGTAACAAATCCACATTGTCACAATGCCACTTAAGCACAATAATAATGTATAAAAATATATATTAAGGACATTAGACTTAAAGGCTTGAAGCAGACTAGAAACATTGCATCATTTATAAAGGTCCTTGAGGGAGAAGGATATGCTGAATATCAGGCAGAAGAAACCAATGGTTCAGAATTGGACCAAAGCATATGAGTGCCAAAAATGCATTAGTAATGGTGAGGAGTAAAATGAAGTTCACCCAAATGTTATTTAGCCACACTAGAAATCGGAGAAAAAATAATGCGAGCGGTGCACTGACAAAATGGCAGCTGCTTGCGTGTTTAGAAAATCTTTGTCGCGGCTAAAGTAGATGAAGGACGGGTTTTTTAAATGTCCCGTCAGCTGACGCTGGCCATGGTCTCGGTGTGGTCAAAAATCCTTATGAAAACTCCGTGATGAAACAGAGCTTAGTGGTCCGCCGCCATCTTGTCTCTGGCATAAGCCATGCCTCTCTCCATCCATCATTTTACTGACTAGCTGTATGTTTTAATATTCTGCTCTCTACTGTTTAGAACACGTCTACAAGTGCTACCGCACCATGTTTCTAATTGATAAAGGCACACCCACAGTGCTCCTGTATGTGTAATGTGAAAAGTAATATTGTTAGACTCAGCATGTACTGCGATAAAAGATAACTTTCTGCGCTGACTGTGAGCATTGAACACATCACAAGACACAGCCGGAGTTGCTCTATAGTATTGATTGTAACTAAAGGAGGGAAAAGAGAGATTTAGAAACAGGATGTCAATAAATTGAAAGTAATACATTGTATGGCATTACTTCCCTTCATAGCACACATACACATGCCACATTTCTTTGCCTGCACCTGCAATGCATGGAGCTATTGACACAGGTTTGGCTGTGTAGCCCATATTTTCTAAATCCACGAAACTTGAATGAGTGGTCACCATTTGTCGTTGTAGGTGATTTAATGCACGGTATAGAAACATACTCATTAGAAAAACTAAACTATTTGGCCTGTTTGTGAAGTCTTCCAGTAAATCCAATACTCAAGAAGGCTATTCACTAACCTCTAGCTAGAGCTGTCTGCCTCTGCTGTCTCTCTGTGCAGAGAGCCGTGCCACAAATGCAGACAGAGTTCTTCCTATTAGTAGTACATTTGGAAGGGCCAAAGGATAATGGTAGGAAACTGGGAAATACTTACAGAAAATGGGAGGGACATACAAATGCTAAAGTACACAAACAAATGAGTAATTCTGCTGACATAACTGGCTCAAATATACACCAATCACGCCATGTTGCCCTGTCCAATGTTAAGCATCACATATGCCGATTCAACACAATCTTGTACAAATCAGTGGAGAAAAAGTACCATTTAACAAGCTTTGCCACAAATTAAAGCACAATTAACGGAACACTGAATTACCACATCTTAGAAGAAATTACTAGCAGAGACTACTCCCCAGCTAGGACCTTTTTTCTTCCCTAACAACCCTTGGCTTAAACCAAGAATGGAACTCAATAAGCAGTTATTCCCTAATTAAGACCACTGTCAACAGAACAATTAAGTGCTTCTCCTTACTGGCTGATAAAGGGTTTTCTTCAAATGGTAGCATGCCTGGTTTACAATTGCATTTTACGAAACCTTAGCACCACAACCATATTTGGGCGCTGGCATTAAAATACAGAGCAAAAGATACTTTCTGAAATATCGCCTGGGTATTTGTTGGATTATATGTTTATAGCATTACTATATGTTCCTCTCGTAACCTTAGGGAACTTCCACACCGGGGGGTTCCAGAACGGGAGGTGCGACAGAGAAACAGTTGGTCCTGTGGCTGGACGGACCTGTTGTTCGTTGCTCCTGTCTTGTTGGCAATAAAGGTATGAGAAGAGACTTACCTGGCTGTCTTCCTGTCACTGACGACGAGTTTCCAGTTGCCATCAAGACGACCAAGCGTGCGATCCTGTATTTTCAAATACGTGCGCCTTCCTTCTACTGATGATTCGGAGCAGCGAACTTGTTTGAATTGAAGTCGTTGGAGCGGTGAACGAAGCGCTGACTTGTGGGTAGCTTCCTCCTGCACTCAATGGACTTCTTGCCTCCTTAAAGGTACTTTGCTGTTTGTGGGAGACCCCCACCCCGCTATCACTGCTGGCCCTGGCGCGTGCTACGTGCTGCCTGGACATTGCCTGACATTCCTCCTCTACCGTTGGTCCAACGCACGTTTACCATGCATGTCAGGCACGTCTCCGGCAGCCATTTTGAGCCGCTCATATCCTATACAAACCAATACGTGCTCACACGTGTTAATTAAATCACTATTTTGTGCGCATTTTCGCACATAGTGTCAACGGCCAACATATTGTATTTATTCCTGACCTTGCCTGTCATGTACAAATTTAGCAGTTTATCTACATCGTGTGAAATTTCACACGCAGCATCAGCAGCCACTTTGTGTTTTGAATTGCACCAATTTTGCAATGTGCAAATTTCACGGTGATACACACACCCTTTGCCCTTGTGTATCATTTTTATCATCACATCAATACCATCATTTTGATCGCAAATACAACGGTGACACACACACCTTTGCTACAGTGTGTCATTTATTTACTTCAGTGACACACTCGCCATCTGTGATTTTCATTGAAAGAATACACTATTTTTCTCTTTTCCACTCTTTGAGTCATCCTCTTTGGACATGCAACAATCCTTATCACCTCCACCTGCATTCTCACCAAATCCCGCTTCTCCTGTATCTGATTGGGAGAAATAGAAAGAAAGCTTCGAGGCATACTTAGATGCCCTTGATGGCGACTCTTTTACGCACAAAAAGAAATTTGCAATTGTAAGGCATTGCCTAGGTTCAGAAGGTCGCAGTATACTTAAACACATTCCTAAAGTGTTAGTTCTGTTCATTAAAGGTGAAGGTGACAAAGTTGAAGACGAATATGCCACAGCCTTTAAATCTCTTGACACTAGGTTCAAAGCTTGAAAGAATGTCACATTAGAAAGTCACAAATTCTACAAAAGAGCACAACTACCTGGGGAGTCTGCATCTAGTTATGTAGGTGCTTTACGCATTCTAGCAGTTTTATGTGACTATAAAGCATTCGAGGGAGAAATGATTAGGGATCAGCTTGTAGAGAAAACCAATAATAAAGAAGTTCAAGAGGCCCTTTTGTCGAAACCTGAATTGACTCTAAAAAAGATGTTGGAGATAGCCGCAAGGATTGAGAGCACTACTTCTTATCTGGAACAAATGTCGATTTCCAGCACTAGTTCACCAGCACAAAATGTTTTAGCCATCAAAAGCAAATACAAAAACTTAAAGGAGAAGCCACGCCAAGAAAGAGCCGGAGGATATATGAGAACTGGCACCAGACCCACTAATAAACTCTGGGACTGTTACAGTTACGGCAGCACTTCTCACCTTGGGAATGCCAGATTCTGTCCTGATTTAGACAAAACCTGTACCAAATGTTTTAAAGAACATTTTGCCAAAGTTTGTAAGTCTAGCTGCAGACTATCTAATAATCCAGATTCTTCATCCAAGAGAGTTCTCAATGTTGAGCAGCTCACGGGAGAATCCTCTTCAAGTGAAGAGGACCAAATTTGTTTAATAACAGAGTCTCAGTGTACTAATGTTGTTTCTGCTATTTCGCAAGAAATAAAGCGACCCTTATGTACCCTGGCTGTAAACGGAAAGGATGTTAAGATGTTGGCTGACTCGGGATCCCCTTTTACACTTATAAGTGACAAAACATGGGAAGTTCTGTTTCAACCTCAAGGGTTTGTTTTAAAACATTAGTCAGTTTGTCCAGTTGGTTATGGTGGTAAAACCATGTGTATTGATCTTCGCGATTTGAATTGCAACATCTGGGTTGATCAACACCCATTGCCCAACATCACTGAAGTGACATCTGCTCTGAAGGATGGTAAGTGGTTTAGTTTACTTGACATGATATCCGCTTATCACCAAATTGGTTTGCATCCCAAATCCAGGCACTATACTGTGTTCATCACCCCAGAAGGTTTGTTCCAATATAAGCGCATGCCTTTGGGACTTGCTTCCGCCTCCGCGGTCTTTCAAAGGATTGTGGAGAGCATGTTTAAAGGCATTCCTGGGGTGACGGCGTTCCAAGATGATGTGTTAGTATTGCATACTGTTTTTTTCTATTTTACAGGAAAACGGTGTCACACTGAGCCTTGAAAAATGTAAACTGGATGTAACATTCGTGGATTATTTAGGATACAGGATATCTGCTAAGGGTGTTGAGCCTAAAGCCAGTTTAGTTAAGGCAATAGAGGATTTTTGTGCACCTAGTGACAAAGATCAGTTAAAATCCTTCATGGCTCTCATTGAGTTTTATGCTAGATTCGTTCCTATTTGTTCTACCAAGAGTTTTCACATGAGGAATCATCTTAAAATGAATGTCATTTTTAAATGGAGTACTGAGTGTGCTGAAGAATTCCAATTGATCAAAAAAGAAATTTCACATGCCATTCCTTTCAAGCCTTTTGACATCAATGACCACACTATAATCATGACTGATGCCAGTCAGAAAGGCCTTGGCGCTGTACTCACGCAACATAGGAATTGCAGGGATCAGGTAGTAGCTTTTGCTTCCAGAGGTGCCGAAGCCGCGTACTCAGTGATATAGCGTGAGGCGCTAGCCTGCTGGTGGGGTATTGTCCATTTTAAACAGTGTCTATGGGGCTCCAAGTTTATTGTAAGAGTGGATCACAAACCTTTGGTTCAGTTATTTACCACTAAGGGGGGAGACAAAGCAACTCCTCGGATTGCCAATTGACAATATAGACTTTTAGAGCATAACTTCAATGTTGAGTACATTCATGGAATAAAAAACATATTAGCAGATTGTTTGTCCAGGTTGTCCAGTGGCACGAATGATGTGGGTATTTATGAAGATAAGAATTTTGAATCTGAAATCTTTTGTTATGCTGTGTCTCATTCAGTTGGGTGTATTCTGGAGAGCGAATGGAGAGATGCGTATGATAATGACTTAGACATTAAGAAGCTTATGGATGTTGTTCACTCAGGTTGGACGAGGGAATGCTCACAGGATTATGTCATCAGTAAATTCAAGCACGTCTTTGATAATTCTCAGTTGTCAAAGGTCACCTGTATCGTTCTTCCTTACTTGTAGTTCTCATGAGCATGAGAGACAAAGTTCTTGCCCTGGTTCACAAATGCCACATTGGCATGCGTGCAAAGAAAAGAAGGATCAGAGAACACTTTTGGTGGCTTGGCCTTGACAAGCAAGTAGAACATTTTGTGAGAGATTGCTTGTACTGTGCCATAAGTGACAAGTCTCAGGTGACAGTTCCTAGTCCCATTGAAGCTGTTGATGTTCCTTCAAAGGTTTAGTCCAAACTGGCTATTGCTATATGGTCTGACAATGGTGTTCTCGAATATGATATTGTTTTGATGGATTACTACAGTTGCTGGCCAGAGTTAAAGTTTGTAAAAGTTCCCACCACCGCCTGTGTGATAGAATTCCTTGAGGTTTTGTTTGCAAGAGAAGGTGTGCCCGATGAGGTGGTTTTGGACAATGGTTGACAATTTACTTCTTCACAATTTGAGAAGTTTTTAGACTTCATGGGTATTAAACACATCCAAATCTCACTTTATCACCCTAGAAGCAATGGTCTCGTTGAGAGATTCAATAGAGTGATCAAGTATAATATACAATTATCTAAAGCCAGTAATTTAAATTGCAAGAATGAACTAAAAAACCTATTGTGGGCTGTGCGCACCGCCCCCCAATTCTGACACTGAGGTTTGTCCGTTCATTTTGCTGAGGGACTGTCTTTCATCTTTAAAGTTATTGAGGAAGTGGATGGATGTGTTTGAATAACCAGTTTCAAAGATGGATGAGGTAAGCAGGAAAAGAGTTGAAGCCAAGAATAAATACATTCAACCTAGATCCAGAGAACTGAGGGTGAAAGTTGGAGATCGAGTCAGCATCAAATATACCCTGATTTTGCCCAAGGGTAAATCCAAATTTTCTGATCTGAAATCTGTTGTGAGAATTAACAAGAATGCTGTACAGTTGGAGGATGGGAGATGGTGGAACAAGATTTCAGTTCCTAAGTCATCTCACAATTTGACACTCAATAATTTTTCGTCTCGTATCAGTCAAGGTGGGGTGTATCATGATTCCAATACCCGTGTCCCTTCCTCCAGGGCAACAAGATTATCTAACAAATTTCATGACTACGTTATGCATTAATATGTTACATACTTTGGTTATTTTTGCCATGCTGTTTTCTTATTGTTAACCTATGTATTATGTTTCCGCCTTATGTTTTCTTTATTTCAATTGTATAGGGGAAAGATGTGTTGGGTTGTATGTTTATAGCATTTCTCTATGTTCCTCTCATGACCTTAGGGAACTTCCACACTGACAGAAAAACAGATGGTTCAGTTTCTGGGCGGTCCGGTTGTTCGTTGCTCCTGTCTTGTTGGCAATAAAGATATGAGAAGAGACTTACCGGGCTGTCTTCTTTTCTACCATCACTTTTATACCTTATTCGCTATGGAAACGCCCTGTCATAATGGAGGTATGTTGACTATGCGGGCAATGCCCTGAAACGATAGCACATTAAATCTGCAAATGAGAATCGCCCTTGGTGGACCAGAAATCCATTTTAAAACCTGCATTTAATGTCTGGGGGCTATGCAGCTGCAGACAGGCAGTTTTGGCCTCCTTCAATGCTGTTGACATCCAGTTAAATTACAGACTGGTTAAATACTTGACAATACTTGAATGGAAAACAAGCCACATAACAGGCGGCAGTAGTTCTGGGCAAAACCAGGAACCGTGATTTCTCTTTGTACAAGAGTTAGAACTGGGGGTCTCTAGTTAGCGGAGGTAGGTACTTTTGACCAAATAGGGACCCTTGATTCTAGTCAGGGAAAGGGGATTATACTCCTGGATAACCCCTGCTCACCCCCTTGGTAGCTTGGCACGAGCAGACAGGCTTATCTCAGAGGCAGTGTGTAAAGCATTTGTGAACACATACAGTAATACAGTGAAAACACTACAGATGGACACCACACAATTTTATAAAAATAAGTATTCTTTATATAGACTTAACACAAGACCAAAACAACAAAAATCCACAATACTGTAATCAAAAATAATACTTCAAGATAGTAGAAATAGCTCAAAAATAGGTTATTCACTTAAAAGCAGTCTTTAGCAACAGATAACCCCAACTGGAGTTACCACGACATCGAGGTCAAAGAAATCCCAAAGAACGGCACCGACCGCGAGGTGCGCGGCATCGGGCCCGGAGTCAAGACAGACCCACAAAGAACAGTACCTTGGAAAAGCGAAAACAAAGACATCTCAAGGCGTCGGGGAGATGCGGCGTCGGTTCCTTGCTTCAGGGTGCAATGCGTCGGGTCCTCGATGCTTGCGCAAAGCAGGGGAGGCATTGGTTCCTTACCGGAGAGGAGGTGACATCACGATGGTGCCGAAACCACGGTCTTCCTTGGACTCAAGGCATGGAAGTTGACACCAAAGTCTCTCTATGTTTGGTTCTCTAGGGCTGTGCAGGTGGAGTGATGGTGAATCTGGTAGATGTCACGTTTTCACCAATCAGTCCTGGTTGTTGGGGCATCTTCACAAGCAGTGCTTCTAGCTACAGAATGGCGGAGTAGTTACAAACATCCCTCTCTCACCGGGATGCCCCTCACATTGGTGTTCCCCTCTCACAGGATGTTCCGAAGGCCCTCTTCACTAGGCTTCCACTGGACTGGGTGTTCTTTGCCGTGTCACTCCAACGCCACCCTCTAGGTTCGCGAAGGAAGCACTACGAGTACCACCTTCAAGTCCCTCGCTCCACCTGGAGGGTAGTTGTTTCTTAATAGGATTACTCCTGCCAGTTAGCACAGGATTTTTGTCTTCCTGGGACCTGCAGAGGAGAGCTGTATACTCATCTCTTGTGTCAAGACCCGTTCTCACCGGCATCCCTGAGGCCTTTGCCCCTGGGTCGCCATGGTCTGGAGTGATCGGATCCTCTTCTTCAGGACGTCCGCGCAGTCTCACCATCCAGTCTCCTGTGCGACCCCAAAGGTGGATGTCACAAATGGTCCAGCTTGCTCACCTCTGCCGTCATCAGGTTTGCTTGGCGTTCCAAAGTCTCCTAGATAGCTTGCTTCTCATGGTGCCACCGATGTTTCCAAGGTACTGTGCTCCATTCCAGATGTGTTGCACTCAGTCGTCTTCTTTACCTTCTTATGTGTGAGTTGGCAGATCACACACTCCTCTCCTTTTCTCTTCTTCTTGAAATTTCTTCTGCGGTGTTATCATGCCACACGACTTCCCCTTTCTGTTTTTTTCACTTCGCACGCTGTCTATCCCATCAGGTCTTGCACTTCTTCTCTGACCAGGCCTCTCCATGTGACGTGCACATCACACGGTTCTCCCTGGCCCTGTCCTACCCCTAGGACAATGCATTCTCTTTGTTTGGTGACCAGACCTGTCATCGCGACCTTCTTCCTTTCACGACTCGTCCTCGGTCTTTATTCTTTGATTTCAGGTCTTTCTTCTCTGACCTCTTTGATCCTCTTCACAGACCTCTCCTCGGTCATCTTGTCAGACCGCTCCTCGCCATCTTCTCCATGACCTTCTGGCAGGTCATCCTCTCCGTGACCTTCTGGCAGGTCATCTTCTCGCCGACCTCTGGCAGATCATCTTCTCTCTTTGATCTGCTGGTCATCCTCATTGACTTGCCGCTCTCGGGCTCCAGCCTGTACTGTCAGTGTCTAGGGTACGATCTTCGTGCACTTCTCTCCTTGCGTACTCCGTCCTTCATCTTATGGTGCTCCTACTTCTGTCACTTAGCGCTCTCACTTCCTCATTTTGCGGGAGCGCCCTTTCTCCAGTTGGCTCGCAGTCAGCACTATACACAACTGCGATGGCTGGTCGCAACTGCTGGGAGGTGGACACTGCTCCCCCTTCCAAATGATGAGCAGTTCACCTGAGGCATGTGGCTCAGTTTAGGTCAACCTCTTTCTGTAACACTTTGGGGACATATGCGTCCTTATTCCTGGACACCCTTGCTGTGGGTACTGCTCTTCTGTTCACTAGAGGCCTCTCTTATGTGCACTGTTCACTATAAGGGTGCAGCTACCGCCTATGGCCATTAGGTGGCACTGCATTTCCATCTAGAAACACACCTGCTCTTCTTCCACACAAGTCTATAGGGATTGCACTGTTATGGTGGAGAATCTTTCCATGGACACCAAAACGGGCAGTTGATGTTCCATGGGGATTTCGCTTGTGCTGCTAAGTGGGTCAGCCCCTTGTCTCCATGTATCCTTTCGCTTCCAGCTGCAGTGGCCAGTGGCACAGATGCTGTCCCTCGCCATGCCTTCTCTTTATTAGTATTGTCCCGGGCAGTGCCATCAAACATCCCCTAGGTGGCAGTGCCGTCAATTTCATGGGCCCTACAGCTTAGCTGATGCTTTGAACCTCTTTTATTCACTGCAATTGAGGCTCGGAGGCGGCTGGGCCCCCACCCTCCACTGTCTACGTGCAGGGTGAAAGGGTCTCTGTGGGGCTGCCGTGTATTCACGGCAGCTTTGACATTCCACCGCGGAGACGCTGCAGAGCCTGCTGCTCCCCTTGGCATTCAATTTCCGCACGTCCGTTGCAATTTTTCAAAATGGTCACTGGGTGGCACTTCCACCGCTTCCTCCACGCGCTTGCAGGCTGTGCCTGCCGAATGCTGCCACCGGTCCACACGCTCGGCGGTGGACCCTCGGCAGGACAACTACCCACCTCCCTTGCACGGTAAGTCTTATGTTATTTCTTTATTTTGCAGGGGACGCACACCATGCAGCAGGGCTCCTGCTCCAGCCTTTTTCCGTACTTGTTAGTGCTGGCGGTACCGCTCACCTCAACAAATCTTCACAGGCCATACTTCTCCAGTGATGCTTTTCTATGGGGCGGGCTTTCGTGCTGCACTGGGCTCTGCAGCTGCCCCCTCCGCTCATCTCTGCCACTTGGCTGCAGTGCTCCTTCTGGAGTGCTCCTTCACATGCCTTATGCGCACGGCAGCATTCCAACTCAGCCTTCCACCCAGGGAGCGCTGTTAACCTCTACTCCACTGCTGGCCCTTCCCTGCAGGGTCAGTCTGTGTCCCGGCTGTGGGCATCACTTCTCAGACACCATTGTCCTCGCACGTCAGATGGCTGCATACTAGCAGGGGTGCCCCAAGCACAGCCTACGCTCCCCCTTTTTGCCCCTCTACATGCCCACTGCACACTCACACGTGGGGCTCGTCCACTCGTCACTGTCCCGGGCTCACCTCATGCAGGGGTCTCTGCAGGCCATCGGTCGGGTTACCACTGTAGTCTCAGCAGGCCATAGGTCATGGACATGCCACAGGCTCTCTCATTCGCCCCTCAATTTCACTGGTGCTGCCGGGCACTTGTGGGCACTTCTGGTGCGGGGTGGGGTCCGGGTCACCTCATTCTCATCACAGTCTTTTCCATGGCCCACGGGCAGTCAGGTGCTTCCTACACCTGTTAGCAGGGGGTGCCCTCGACACGGTCTTCACTCTCCCCCTCAACCACCAACAAAAAGGCGGCTGCACACGCGGGCTCACCCGTTCATCGCCAATGTAATGGTGTGGTGCCCTAGGCCCCCAGGCATTATGAGTGACCACAGAGACACAGGTAGTTGGGGAGTAGAACTGGCCCAGGGCACTTGCACCCAGCCCCTTTTATTATCAGGGTCACATGTCCTGTGATGCCTGTGGTGGATGAGTGTGGGCTGGGGTGAAAGCCAGCCCTCGAGAAGTGGCTGGTAACATAACAACTAGAACAGTGACCAGCAGGTCACTACACACTGCAGTCTTTTCTATGCTGCACTAGCCGCTTGATAATATTAGCACTACTTTTACTTTTTTAAGAGGTTTCCTGATCAAAGATGCTATGAATGAAAATGATTAACAAACAACATACAGCAAAATTGTAATTAATTTCTGTATTTTACCGCTTCAACAAATGTATTTGTTTTATAATTTGGTGCAATGGTTTTAATTAACCAAGCACTTAAAATAAAGAAACTTGAAACAGTGGAGGCAAAGATTAATATTAACACGCGGACAATTATAAAATAATCTCATATATTTTAAATGAATGTCAATGCCAAAACAATTTTTGGTATATTATTATTTTTGATGGTGTTCTTCTAAATTAAATTATATATTTTGTTGAAATATTGCAAATGTAGAAAAATAAAGCTGGAATATACATTTATATTCTAAACATTTAATTTAATTTAATTTATTAATTTAATTTATTTTCAACAAATTGTATTCATTGTGTACAAGTATGTTATAACAGACTTCTTGTAACCAAGCTTAAAAGACACCCAACACAACTGATACTGCAGAGTAGAGGGTAAAAGAAATAACAATACTAAAGTAATAAGTAATACAAATATATTGAATTTTAAATGTTCAAAACAGAAAAATTAATTAATAAGAAAATTATATTGGAGAAGTAATGTAATAAACGTACTGCACCCAGATTTCACATGAATTCAACATCTGCGTAAGTCCACTCTGGGAAAGCGTATCTCTGGCAAGGCACTCTCGTCCTTCTCGACCGCCTCAGGCCTCCTTGGGCTTGTTCTTCTTCACTTACTTCTGATTCAGATGTCTCAGACACAGGGGCAAGATCTCTCTCAGGAGCCAATCTTGGATTCAGCCTTCTCTGTCTCTCAGGCCACGATTCTTCTGCTCGTTTAGCCCTCTTGCTTTTCTCTCGAACACTCTGCCCACCACTTCCTTCAGCTGAGTCTGACTCTATACCACTCGCAACGTTACCTTCTTCCTCATAGTCAATACCTGGGTTGTGTGTAGCGTAACCCTCCTCAGTCTGGTCTGGTGAGCAACCAGCTTCGTCAGCAACCCTCACAGCTTGGCTTGTCCTCTCTCGTGGCCCTGCCGCCACAGCTGTATTTTCATTCCTGAGAGGAGCTGTTTCTTCCAAGGGTTCAGAAACTCTGCGGGTGTGGGAGGCATGTATCCAGTTTGGCAACCCTCCGCACTTCACAACTGTGTTTGTTATCAGTATCACCTGGTAAGGGCCTCGCCACCAAGCATCCAGGCAGCTCTTCCTCTCCCTCACCAACGTCCCGCCACTGCCAGAACCAACCTACACGAAGGGATGAAAGACGTAGCCGAGCGGATGATGAACAGCCGCCTGAAACTGAACTCAGATAAGACGGAAGTCCTCATCCTGGGATCATCACCCTCCGCCTGGGATGACTCCTGGTGGCCTCCTGCCCTTGGCAGCGCACCCAAACCAACAGACCACGCACGCAACCTGGGCTTCATCCTGGACTCCTCCCTCTCCATGACCAGACAAGTCAACGCCGTCTCCGCATCATGCTTCAACATTCTACGCATGCTACGTAAGATCTTCCGGTGGATCCCCACCGAAACCAGGAAGACGGTCACCCAGGCCCTCGTCACCAGCCGACTGGACTATGGCAACTCCCTCTACGCCGGAACCACAGCCAAACTCCAGAAACGACTCCAGCGCATCCAGAACGCCTCAGCACGCCTCATCCTGGACATTCCCCGACACAGCCACATCTCCGTACACCTGAGAAACCTGCACTGGCTCCCCGTTAGCAAGAGAATCACGTTCCGACTCCTCACCCAGGCACACAAAGCTCTCCACAACCAAGGCCCAAGATACCTCAACGACCGCTTGACCTTCTACACTCCCACCCGCCAGCTTGGATCGACCTGCCACGCCCTCGCCGCCGTCCCCCGCATCCGAAGAGCCACAACGGGAGGAAGATCCTTCTCCTACCTGGCTGCCAAGACGTGGAACTCCCTCCCCATCCACCTCCGCCTGACCCAAGACCACCTCTCCTTCAGGAAGCAACTCAAGACCTGGCTGTTCGAGCAGTAGCAGACCCCCCTCCCCAAAGCGCCTTGAGACCCTCCGGGTGAGTAGCGCGCTATACAAATGTTTTGATTGTGTTTTTTGATTGATTGTTTCCTCACGTGCTTGCGGACAAGCACCCAGTCACCCGGGCACAGGTCGTGGCAGAGATCACTTTAAGCCAGAACAGCAACAGTTTCTACCTGCTGAGACACAGAACGGACCACATCAGCTAGTCCTTTGCAGTAATCAAGGATTAAGTCATCAGTGATGTTTATCAAAGCTGTGGATGGTACTGCTGGCAATCGCATTGTCCTCCCCATAAGGATCACATGCAGGGAAAGACCAGTCCTCCTATCTGGGACACTGCGAACACTTATCAACACCAAGGCAATGCATCAGGCCATTTCAGAGATGTAGACGAACACACTTTAGCCATCCGTGCTTTCAGAGTTCCATTAATCTGCTCCACTATCCCAGAAGCCTCTGGTCGATAGCTACAATGGAGTCTCTGATCAACATTTAAGCAGCGCAAATCAACTTCATGATTTCGCTGTGGAAATGTGTTCCTCTATCTGACTCCAACGAGGTTGGAAAACTGAACCTAGGGATCAGTTCCCTCAATAACAGCTTCGCTATTGTAAGGGTATCACACCTTCGCGTTGGGTAAGCTTCCACCCACTGTGAAAAAACACACACCACCACTAGAATGTATCTCAATCCATTGCACTTAGCATTTCGATAAAATCAATCTGTATCCTATTGAAAGGTCCTCCTGACCTCCCAATGTGACTCAAAGCAGCCACAGTTTTCTTCCCATTATTCATTTGTTGTCAGGTAACACACCTATGACACACTGCTTCAGCAAACGCATGAACTAGTGGATTGTACCACGTTTGTCTGAACACTCGCACCATTGCATCCCTTCCAAGATGCACAGCACCATGAATTTGCCTGGCCATCGGGCTCAATAGGTCATCTGGTAACACTGCTAGACCATCACTTGAAACCCAAATGCCAATATCCTCCATCTCACATCCTGATCTGATCCATACATTCCTTTCCTGTTCTGAAGCTTCTCCCTGCAAGCGCTTGAGTTCCTCCCAAGTGTCTGCCATGGCTAACATCATGCTGAGCTCAGTTCTCTCTTGGCTCTCTCCAGTGTAATCTCCAGTAAATATACACCCTTGTTCAGTGCAAAAACATGCAATTTCATCCGCATACTTATTTCGAAATGCGACAAAATCCATCCCCCTTTCCATGTGCTTTACCACTGCTATTTCCCTGGGACATTGCAATGCCTCCAACAATTGTCTCACACATTCTCCATTCCTGATGGGAGAGCCAGATGATGTCAGGAAACACCTCTGCGAGCATAGCTGTCCGAAATAATGAACCACACCGAACCCATACTGGCTGTCGGTGTAGATGGTGATTCGGATCTGATCAGCTGCCAAACAGGTGCGAGTCAAGGCAATAATTGCAGCCACTTGTGCAGAATATCCTCCTTCTAAGCAAGCAGCTTCAACCACTCCAGTAGTGGTACATACAGCAAACGCAGCTCTCAATTTACCCACATTGTCTCTTAAACATGAACCATCGACAAAGAAAACTTCATCAGGGTCAGTCAGAGGTTCATCAACAATGTCAGGTATCGGTTTGGTGCAAAGTTCAGTCACATCAAGACAGTTATGGTCTTCTTTGTCATCTACATTTGGTAATGGCATCAGTGTGACAGGATTTAAAACAGAACACCTTTTCAGAGTCACATTCTCCGAGGCAGGTATGAGTTGCTCATAGCGTGTGAGCCTATTGTTTGTCAGTGCTGTGTTTTAGTCCTTGTCATCAAAAGTTCAACAGAATGTGGAACATACACCGTTAATGGGTGATCCATGACAATGCTTTCACACCTCTCAATGCTGACACCTGTTGCAGCAACGGATTTGAGACATCCGGGCAACGCTGAAGTTACTGGATCTAAAGTAGCTGAAAAATAGGTAACCGGTCTACGGACACCCCCATGACTCTGAGTCAGAACTGACAATGCAACACCTTCTCGATCAAAACAGAACAATGAAAAGGACTTGTTGTAGTCAGGCATTCCTTGAACCGAGCCGGAGCACGACACAGGCCCTCTGTCAACCCCAAGAATGCAATCAGACAGTCGTGGTCCCATGGTACCGGATCACTCACATCCTTGCACATCAGCCTCTGCAAAGGCTTCGCCTTCAGTGAGAAATTGGGAATCCATTGGCAACAGTAGCCAACCATCCCCAAGAACATTCTGACTTTCTTCTGAGTGGTAGGCACAGTCATATTCATGATCGCCTCAATTCGGTCTGGTGACAACTTTCTCTTGCCTTTCCCAATTCGATGACCCAAGTACTGAACCTCACTCAGACAGTACTGCAACTTGTTTGGGGACACCTTGTGTCCATTCTCCGCTAAATGATTCAGTAAGGCAATTGTGTTGATCCTGCAAGCGTCCTCTGTTTCGGACGCAATAAGGAGATCATCAATGTATTGCACAAGAATGGAATTCTGTGGCAGTACGAGACTCTCAAGATTCTTTTTCAAGATCTGATTAAAGATTGATGGACTCTCTGTATACCCTTGAGGTATACGACACTACGTTAACACATGATCTTCCAGCCAGAAAACAAACAAAAATGGGCTCTCCTCGTGTAAAGGTTTCGAAAAGAATGCTTGACACAAGTCAATCACAGTGAACCACTCGGCTTCACGTGGAATATGGAATAGTATCACTGATGGATTTGGTACCACTGGACAGCATGGAACCAGTCATTTTCTTATTTGCCACTCCTACTACTTGGATTGATTGTCCCGAGAGTGGTAGGTTGGGAACTACTGCAGATCCTACAGTAGAACGGGTAGCACCAGTATCAACCAAAAAGGTGGTGTGGTGACCGTCAACATCCGCCTGTACAAACGGTACCCTCTGGTCTACCTCTAAAACTGCTCCAAGAGTGCAGTCTTCCCCCCCCTCAGGCACCATCATTGCAACGGGTCTGAGCTGTACTCAATGAAAAGGGGCATTTGCTGATACGTTCAATGCCTGCACCCTCTCTTCCTCTTGTTGCACCTGGTTTGCTGGATTCAACCTACACTCGCACTTCCAATACCTGATCTTATGACAAAGGTGACATGCAGTGGTCTTTTTCAGTTTTTGCCACTTCCATCCCTGTCTTGGGGTCTACAGGTTTCCCTTGACCCTGCACATTCTGGGTCCGTCCTTGATTGTTTCCCTGTATTCTTCCTAGCGTCCCTCCACCTGGACTACCTTGTCAGCGTTTTGCATTTGGACAAGCATTAGCTTATCCTTAAGCTTCCTGTGTTTAGAGTCCACTTCGTCGCTGCAGTACCTGGATTATTGCAGTATTTCATCCCCTGACTTGTTCTGCCAGCAGATCAAGTGCTGCTAAATCATGAAGCTAATTTCCGATCTCAGACCCAAAACGAACTTGGAAACAAACTGTCCCATGTCCTTGGGGTCTAATGTATCTAGCCCACTGTACTGCTTAAAGGCTTGTAAAAGCCTCTCGTAATATTCATGTACAGACTCTTTCAGTTCCTGAACAGTTTGATCTATTTTAACCCAATCAATATCTTGTGGTGAGATTTTGGATTTCAGCCATGTAATTACCTGTTCAAACTTTTTCATCACAACAGGTGAAGGACCATTGGTAACAGATTCCCTGTTTGGTTCGGAAGTTGGCCAATCAACTGCAACTTTACAAGCTGCCCACAAATCACTTGGTATTACGATATCAAACAATGTGTTCAGGTCAACCCACAACACTTTCGAGATTTTAACAAAACGGTCGACCTGCTTGTACCACTCGATAGGCTTCGCTCTCAGCCGAGGAAATTCGTTTGTAAATGCTGCCAAATCACCTCTACTCCAAGGCACATGCACATATCCTCCGTTTTGTATCTCTCGCAAAAGGTAATTCTTCACTCCTATTATCCCCCCTCCTGGAGGCGGTGTCTCTCCTACGCTCTTTTTGGTGCTCTTCTTTTTGGACCATCTTTCCTCCCACTTATCAAGCATGCTCCATGCACGTATCCCTACAATCAATTCTCGAATGTGAGTTTTCAACCCTATGACTCTCTTCTCTTCCAGTTCCTGATCACTGTACTGCAATCTGTGACTTCCCTGCAACATCTTTGTATTGGACAGATCCACCTCATATCTTCTTGCCAAGTCTGTCAGTTTCTCATGTGCTGTCCTTGCCTTGCGAGTTACATCTTTTGCTACAAACAGCACCTCGTCTGGTTCATAAAGCTCTTTCCAAAGGCAGGTTCCCGCTAATTATCTCATCTACCTCAGCTTTTAACCTCACCACGTCCAACATCTTTGCTCTTATAGCACCTTTAAGGGTCCCTCGACTAGATGCACCACTCGATTCTCCATTCTCACTGCTCTGATCTCCACATCGGTTCCCTTCCGCTATATTCCCAAGGACTGGTGGGCTTCCCGAATTTCAGTGATCCCAATATCCTGTCATCCTATCATTATGGCCTCTCACTTGTGGTTCCCACATCCTCATGTCAGATCTGAAATCGGCCAAAGACCTTGGTCTCGCCTCTCTTACATCCACCTGTCCTCTAGAGGAGTCTGCAGTGGCTGGCAATGGCGTACTTGATTCCATGGGTCTCCGAAGGTGAGCTATTCCACTCACTATACCATTCCCTCCAGAACCAGCCGCCTCTCCTGCTACTGATTGTGCTAGACTTGCCATTTCTTGCCTGATCTGGGTTACATACTGACACTTTGGGGCCAACAGTCACCGGCACTGTAAGAGCATCCGGTAGCCTTGTAACAACTGTAAATCATTAGCTTCGGTGCCTGCTGGTGACTGTGTTCCCATCCCTTCTGTTCCTGTTGAGATTCTTCCGAATACTCTCGCACTAGGTTGAGTCTGCGGTGCTCCAATCCCCTCTGTTGGTACTGCCTTTCCCTCTTCTGAATCTGGATTATATGGAGGTGGTCTTTCTGATAGTAATCTATCTAACAAGCTGTCATCTGTGTCACTATCATCTTCCTCACCACACTTCTTCTGGGTACCTTCTACTTTCACCATCAACGGGAATAGCCTATCCCCCTCAATAGCTTCCATCCTCCATTTCTTCTCCAATGTGTCCCATCGCGCATCTTGAAACGCCCTGATTGACTTTTTCACCCTTTCCTGACTTTGGTCTCTTTTCCTGTCATGTGCTGCTCTCATCTATGTGTGTAGCACCTCAAACTGTTTCAGTCTGGGTAAAAGTCGCAATTAAGACTTCACTGTTTTCAATTGGTACAACACCTCCAACCTGAAAGCACCATATCAATGAAAAGCCAATTCTCCCTAGTTTTCTGTCATTTTATGCCAATTTTTTAACCAGATTATGGTATGCAATCCCACATTCGTAGCCATGTAATGGGCTGGGGTATCCTCAGGTGGAACTTCTTCTCCTCCTCGAGTAACCACCTTTCTATCTCCTCTACACATATCCCGTAAAACTTTAATTCATGATGAAATCAACTTTCTTTTACACACAGTGTTTTCGTTTTAATTCCTGATGTCAATATACCAATAGCAGCGCGGCTTCACACCAACCGACCTATTGCAGCGCAGCACTCTTTCTTCTCATGCAGCAATTCCCCTCCTATACAATATGTCTCTCGCACACTCGCGCGTCTCTCTCATACAATGAAATAACTGTTTGTCTACCAAACAACCAAACAGTCACTTCTCTGACTGTCTGTCCACCAAACGACCAGACAGTCTCACGCAATTGTCAACCTCAATTCTGGCAACCGTCTGTCCATGAAACGACCAGACAGCTGCCCCAGACTATCCGCCCACGAACAACCGGACAGTCATGTACCTAATCGATAGGATCCAATCACTCAATGTTCCACATGCAGTAACCCACGACCTGCGTCGGTTACTCACGCACTCACACACACGTTTCCCTATCACCGGTGGGTCAGTCAACGATGTCTAATGACTCCCACAATCACTGGTATGACAATTTCAACTCTGGGTGTCTTCTACACCACAATCTATTATCCAGGGATATCAATAAATCAAATCTCATGGACCGCACCCATTTGGCCCGAAACCACAATCACTCAACTCTCAATCCAACTCTGCAAGACATCACCCAATCAAAACAACACCGCAATCTAACAGATGCACACCCCTGTTCATACTCACTCTACCACGAACTGCTGTTTGCGCCGCACCATCACTCTCCGTCGATTTCCATCAAACACTGTGGGGAACAACCTTTACAATGCAACTTTTACAACACACTACCATTACAACGAAACTGTTACAACGCAAATGCATTGACAACGCATGCCATTACAACGCAAGTCTTTACATCGACTTGCACTAGATGGCGTGCTAACATTAAAAATAGTGTAGTTTACTATCCAAACACCTTCCCTACTGTTACGTGGACTGGAGTTAGAATAGTAAATTACACTTTTTTAATGTTAGCACGCCATCTAGTGCAAGTCGATGTAAAGACTTGTGTTGTAAAGACTTGCGTTGTCACTGCATTTGCGGTGTAAAAATTTTGTTGTAACAGCATGCGTTGTAAAAGCATGCGTTGTAACATCATACATCCAACACTGTCATCCTCCACTCACAATCCACTGGATAACCATCACTTGGGCTCTATGGGGACTTAATGACTACCCTTCTCTACGTCTCTTCTTACTACAGAGGTAACCATCCTCTTGCTACCAACTGATTACGCCTGATTCCACTATAAAATGTTCACTAAGAATCCTTGGTCGACTGGATCTTTATTACCTCCTGAGAAGTGTAAAGGGGAGAAACCATACATTCATGACTAACTAGCATGGACCAATCAAGAATGGCTCGGAAAGGATCACTGACTACAAATTCCAATTTAGGGGATTTATTACAAAGCCAAAAATAACTGAACATACAAGCACCTCATGACGAGGTTGAAAAAATACATAGGCACTAATATAAAATTCATCCTACGAATCAGTCTAATTCGGTGCAGCATAAAAAGAATGAGCAACTCCAAAAATACTAAACAGGCATTAACTCCCCCAACATCTATATTAGTCTTCATTAGTGGCTGTAAGAGAAATCCATTAATCTACCCCTACACTATCACTAAAGTGGCATCCCTACTGAACATTTCCCAGGCAAAATCAAGAAAAAGGTGTCAGCTCGTGAAGACTTCCTAAGAAGTACACTCACATTGTACGGGTCAGTAGCCAAAGCTACAGAGTTGGCTCTAAGACCTCCTTCTGCTAGAATCAATCCCCTTCTTCAGCCCTTCTAACTACTTCTGCCCACTCAACCCTCGGGGCTCTGTCCCTAATACAAAATGCACAATTGATAGAACACGCCCCTGAAACACCTCCTCTGGCCAGGCACTTCTCGTAGGTAATTTTCCACCAAAACTTGTACTCGGTCCAGCAACGGTTGATGTGTTCTTGGGTGTCAGGCTTCTTCAGCAAGAAAGAATATAGGCTCCCAATTATCGGCATTCCTGAATACTTTGTAACAGGTCTCCTCCATACCTAACTCCTAAAACAAAATGCGTTAGTCTAACTAACGAGGACGGTGTCCTTGCACCTGCAACAGAAGCATGAGAATGGAACAACCTTGCACGCACATGAATTTCGCTAACTGCCTCCAAATGAGAGCGTTACAAGTGGAAAATGCACTTCAGGCCTACACAAACCAGCTAACATAAGGAAAACGAATAGGCCTTTCATAGTATGAAAGAGTAAATACTCCAGCTAGGCCTTTGACATCAATTAAACACGCATTTATAAATGTTGCATCTGCAAGCACTACATTTCATCACATTTCTAAACACAATTGAATCATCTTTAAGTGTGCAGACTTTAATATGATGCACATTTAAATCTAATACATAGCATTATTTGTGAGCTACCATGTTAAGCATTTACAATGAACACCAAGAATCACATGATTCCATCTAAATGCCATTTTACTTTTCTTGAATGGCACGACTCATTCTAATGCTTCATTTACCATCGATTATTACAACACAATTTACTAACTAATATTAACACACATAAGAATATATGCGGGTACGGACTATTCATGAATAAAATGTACCCCTACAATTTTCAGAATATCACGACGCTCTATCATAACATTTGTGATGTATTTAGAAGTATCTGGCTCTACAGACTGTGACCCATGGATCAGGGAGATGATTAAGTGAAGTTGAGGCATCAGGCTTGCATCAGGGATGTTGTCACCACCACTATTTGCTGCTACATCACAGGGGGCTTTGGCACCATCAATTGTGTTACCCCCAGCCTCCTGTGTATTATTTCAATGGTCTATCACGGGGGAATTGAAAACATTGTAGCAATGGAAGGCTGTAAAAACCCACCTTCCAAAAGTGTTGTGCCGCGTGCATAGCTGCCAAGGTTTCAGATTGCATATGTGTGACAATTTCATAATTTGAGTGTAAATATGAGTGGCATTAACTCCTATGAGGGACGCTTTTATGCAGAGCAAAAATCAAGCAATGAAGATGAGGTAAACATATAAATATAAGAAATTACATCTATTCGAGAAACGAGAAACTCCTAAGATCTACTGGAAAGTACCAGAAATGGAAGAGCACTAGTGCCCTTGTAACCTAATAGTAGTTAAACAGATGTGTAACCTCTACAGTAACAGCCTTCAGGATTGGTGATATGAGCATCAGCTAACAAGCACAATATCTTCTAAAATTGCTAATAAGAACTGTAGCATAAAGACCAATATAGCAGCATTGCTGAATTTTACATAGGTTCCATTACGTTCAGGAGACGGGTGCACACATGTAAAGGTCAAGGAGTGTGACTGCTCTCTGATCCATAATCCAGTTAGTGTTGGGGTGGCACCCGCCTCCAGTCTCAGTGCTCTAACCAGGAACAGACTCCGGCTGCCGGTCCCAGTCACTGACACTCACTGCTACAGTTAGCTGAGCGGAGTGCTGCCCAGCACACCAAGGGGGCCTGATGAGCGCAGTGACATACACGCTCAGGCTGACCCTGGAAAGTTAAATATATTTACAATGCAAGAAGGTCAGTTATTACAGAACTGTAAGTGTGAACTCTGTGGCGATAACATGTTTCCAGCAGGCCTGTCCGGTCGAGGGCGGTATGGTAATGGGAAGTACGGGTAGAGGGTGGCATCATGACGAGAGGCAGTGGTGACGCAGGCTGCAAAACTAAATAAACTTCAGAATCATAACTGCCGCCTTACTCCGCAGCTCGCGCCGTGGTCGGTGTGGCCATGCCAACTAAGTCAAGTCTCCATGTAAATGAACAAGATTGCTGTCCTGCGACGCCATGAATTGACGTAACTGCTGCCGCAGTGATGCAGCAGACTATAGCTGCTTAGCCCAGCCTGAGCAAATTTATTAAATTCAACACCAGGGCAGAGCAGCAGTGCACTGCATGCTGTAGAGCATCCCTGTCACATGCACTGCAGCTGCCAGAGCAGCTCGTGTCCCTTCTTTGCTAAATTGTGTACCAATAGTGCGGTCAGCTTTTCCTGCTTGCCACCAACTTCAGGAAGCACTATAAATGCATGACTTTGCATTTTAGTGTGGTGATGCGGACCACTGCACTAAAATGCGTTAGTCTAATGCCAGATGCGTGGTACATGGCAGGGCTGTGTGAGTATTCCTCTTGACCTTGCTGTTGCCTTTTTCCTCACATTGAGGTTCAGTCTTCCTCTTTTGATACCCTGGGACTCAGGGCCGGATTGGGAACCAAAACCGGCCCTGGCAAAGTGCTCAGCCGGCCCCACCCCATCTTTGCCAGGGCCGGTTTTCGGACGATTTTGTTATAGGGCCGAATTTGCAGCTATGCTGCAAAAACAGCCCTGTAAAAAAACGCCCCCCAGCGACCCAAACAGGCCCCCACCCATGCGGCCCACCAGGGGATTGCCCGGTGCCCGCTATGGCCAGTCCCGCTATGGCCAGTCCGGCCCTGCTCGGACTGCTTATTTTCCTTCCCGGGGTCGGATGCTTTCAATGGCGGGTTCTCTGCCGTTCCCCCTGCTGTTGCACCGATACCACCAAGAGAGGAGCCGGTGGGTGGTGTAGTATCCAGCTGGATACAGTCTAGTGTTCCTGATGCTATGAGCCCACACTAAACACCCACCCACCACAGGCGTCACCAGTCAGGTGACCCTGATAATAAAAGGGGCCGAGTGCACGTGCTCGTGGCCAGTTATCTACCATTCATCTGGTGTCCGTGTAGTCCTTCATAAAGTATGTGGGCCTAGCGCCCCCACCACTTTACAATGGCAACTGTGTGCAAAGGCTTTGCTTCCCCGGGTCCTGGTGGGGGAAGTGTGAGCCGATGAAGACGGTGACCGGGAGCCCACCCCGCACCGCCGCGAAGACCTGCGGGCGTGCAACATGCCCCAGGGTGACGGCGAGGAAGTCGGGTGCCCACCCCAACCCCGTTGAGCCTGCTGCTGTGCGCCCCCTGTGGGGAAGTGCCCCAGAGAAGTGCAAGCCGATCGGAGCCCACCCGCATCGGCTGCGACCCCGCAAAAGTGAGAGAACCACGCGGAGCCCACCCGCGTGGATGAAAGGACCCCCGCCGGCCAAAGGTGAGGAGCTGCGGGTGTGGTACGTGAAGCCAGGGAGCCGTGGCATGCATCTGCCACTGACTATATGCCCCAAGGGCTATGAGGCCAGCGGGAGCCCACCCCACCTATATGGCCGAAAATGAACGCTGACCGGTCAGAGCAGCGGCTCCGACCCCCACCCTGCGCAGCGAAGTGAACTGTGTGCGGCTGCTGCGGTGGGGGTGAAGCCGTGTGAGATGAAAGAAGAATGCATGCCGCCAGCAGATGACCAGGGAGGCGCCAACATCCCCGCAGCGCAGCCCAAGAAGGAAGAGGTCTGTTGTGAGGGGCGAACATTAGGACAATGAATGGCCGACGGCCAAGCAGGTTCTGGCAGCGGCGCCAACCCTCCCCTGCCCCGGGCAGCGTGTGAACTGAGGAGCTGCTGCGGGGAGGGAGAGTAAAGTAAAGACAGCGGCGCCAACCCCCCCCGCCCCGGGCAGCGTGTGAACGGAGGAGCTGCTGCGGGCAGGGAGAGTAAGGTAAAGTCAGCTGGTGGCTGGCGGCGCATCTGAGGCACATTGAAGCGGCCAGGAAGAGGAGAGTGCATGCATGCGGCCAAAGACAGCAGCACCAGCCCCCCCCTACATGGCCCGTGAAGAGAAAAGGCCTGCTACGGGGGGCGGGAAGGATTTAAATAATAAATTAATGTAAAGCAACTCACCGCTGAGGAGGGAAGGTCCTGCTGCGAGGCAGGAGTCCAGCGAAGGGATTTGGAGGCTGCCGGTGTGCTTTGTGCACGAGTCACATGGAGAGGCTGCGTCTGAGCGTGGGCTGGCAGCTACTCTGGTCTTCCCCAGCACCCAAGCCAAGCTGAGGGGATCAGGAGGCTCATGGCAGGCCTGCAAGAGACTAGCGCATGGTCTGAGCAAGAGCACCAGCCTCGCAGCGTTGGGAAAGCTGCCAAGGCTGCCTAGGAGACAAAGCACCACTGCCACCGTGTGGCTGATCAGCGGTACTACACCCGCTAACTAACAGTACCGTGCAAGCTGTAAGGGACTGGTCAATAGACTGCCAAGGCATAACGAAAATGCCCAGGATGAAGTAGATCGGGGAGGCAAGAGTAACCAAAACACCAATCCACTACACAGCTGGCAAGAGCAAGTGACAAAGCGCAGGGACGCACCAGGAGAACAAGACCACAGCACAGGGGCAACTGTGGCTAGCCAAAGCAGATGAGGACAGCGAACTGAGACCCCAAGAAGAAAATAAGGGCGCAGTTGACTAGCACGCACAAGTAGTGACCAGGAGCAGGTCGACGGAGCGGTGGCGGAGACCACCAGAAGCACTGAACTGAGGTGAGGCCGAGAGAGAGCGCAGCAGTACCTAGTGGCCACAGGTGGTTGCTGCAGCAGAATGAAGAGACCGGAGCACCACCACCCGAACAAACGGTGGTTCAGGAACTCACCACCAGGCAAGTGCGAAGACGTGCAAGAACAGCAGACACTGCTCCAGGAACGAAGGAAGTAGAGGAACGCGCAGCGAGTACACCCAGTGAGGTAACGGAAGAGCGCCATCAGAAGCGCGTCACAGCAACGTGAGTGCGGAGAAGAAGAGGTGGTTGCGCGAACCACCAGAAGCACAAAGACCCGGGAAAGGGAGAAGAAGCCGACCAGCCAGATGGTCGCCAGTGAAGAGAAGAAGCCGACCAGCCAGATGGTCGCCATTGGAAAGAAGAAGCCGACCAGCCAGATGGTCGCCAGTGGAAAGAAGAAGCCGACCAGCCAGATGGTCGCCAGCGAAAAGAAGAAGCCGACCAGCCAGATGGTCGCCAAAGAAAAGAAGCAGACCAGCCAGATGGTCATTAGAGAGGAGAGGCCGGACAAGAGGCCTGATCAGAAGAATGGAGAAGAATTCCGTGATGTGAATGACGAAGAGGTTGTCCGAGAAGAGGACCCCAGGAAAGGTCCGCGAAGAGGACCAGAAAGAGACAGATTAGTAACTAGAATGTGGAAAGTATCAAAGGAAGAAAGTTGCGACGACCGGTCCAGTCACGGAGCGAAAAGAAGACAGTGTCCTATTGCTGGCACAAGAACAGAGGGACACGTGTAGAGTGCACACTACACGGAGAAGCCTGGTTAGGATGAGAAAGAATGCGAGACGACCATACCACGTCGCAAAGGAAGGAAAGAAAAGAAGGAGAGTGAGTGGCAAGACGCCATGAAGAAAGAAGAGGATGACAGGATGTCAGCCTACAGAGGAGGAAGGTACAGTGCCACCACGCTACGGGCAGACAACCAACACAGGCGTGCAAGGGACAATGAGGCGAAGTGACCGGGCAGAGTACTCGCATCATCACAGAACAGAACACCCGAGACATCGGACCGCCGCCTACTGCCCCATCAAAAAATAATGGTGAAGTCATCAACCCCACCAAGGAGCAGCACAACACCGAAGGGAATCCACACACTCCAGGCAACCGGAGTCCAAGAAGGCAGGCCACCCAGGACCCGTCTGTGCACCCCTGTCAGCCTGCGGCATAGGGAAGTAGAGCACAACCGGACATTAGAAGATCCACCCCTTGGCATAAAGCAAGACTAGGCCGTGGCCCTGTTGGGAGTTCTGAAGCGACCCCTACGCGCAGCTGACAGGAAGGCCCGCACAGCCCACACGGTCAAGTGGAAATCCAGGGGCAAGGGGCCTCGGCGGAATTCCAGTGAAATTGGAGTCCGAATGGGAGAGATGTTTGGCAGCAGCTCCTCGACATGCGCAGGATGCACGGAGGCCGCAGCTGGAGACTGGTTGCCCTGTGTGAGAGGAAAACACAGAACCAGATTCCTGATGGTGAAGACACTGATGGAAACATCATCACCCTTGGCGGACACATGAGCGACTAGGCTGTGAGTCCCGTTGGCAGTTCGGAAGCGACGCCTTAGCGCGGCCCACGCAGAGCCCGCACGGTCCACACGGTCCCATGACCGCCCAGCAGGAAAACCCACCAGGAGGCACCGGTGAGAGAGGGGCCCAAGCGAGAGAGGCAAGTCGGAAGCATCTTGGCCGTCAAGATACTGGAACAACAGCTAACACGTCACCTCCAGGCAGTAACCTTGTGACAAGAAACATCACAGAGTGGACCTTCGTCACAGCTCCAAGTATCCTGATGAAGGACTCGTGTACATAGACATTGTTACTGATAGACCAGGTCGGTCTCAGGTAGTTTGCCAAGACGAACCCGAACGTCACGAACAATGGTGGTCCAAGAAATCCAACACCGCCGTACTGCTGCCTGAAGATAAGGCTACTTGTGATTTATTTTGGGGTGTCTGTTTTTCTTTACAGGTTGGACTTCATATATTTCCCTTTATCCAAAGTTGGGAGGGATGTAGTATCCGGCTGGACACAGTCTAGTGTTCCTGATGCTATGAGCCCACACTACACACTACACACCCACCCACCACAGGCGTCACCAGTCAGGTGACCCTGATAATAAAAGGGGCAGAGCGCAGGTGCTCGTGGCCAGTTATCTACCATTGGTGGTAATCTGCCGGAGCAACACAGAACGCCAAAACTAGCAGAGCGATGCAGCACAGCCCAGGCCAGCCAGGTAATCGAAAGCCGGTTGGCTGCGTCATAGGGAGCACGGTGGGAGATGCGGCTGGCTAGTGAAACGCTATGTTGCCCCGGATGAAGGATCGTCTTATGGAGCAAGGGCAAATGTCAACAAGGGACTAGGCTTTCTGGAAGGAGGGGTATTTAGGAGCAAATGTTTCCTTAAACGATTCCATCCAATTACCTCCTTCCTCCTGCCCTTTGCATCGCGTGAAAGCTTCTAGAGAATAAAGCAAATACGAAGTGCGAAGAGAAAATGCTTCACAACAAAAATAGCTTTTGTCATTTTAATACATAAGAGTGGAATGCAGGCAGGCTGTTTGTCAGATTTCATAACTGCTTTTTAATATACTTAGTAGTTCTCTGATGCCCTCAGGCAGCATTTGAGTTGAAAAGGTTAGACATACCTAACATGACTAACCTCCTCCTCCAAATGTGAGTCTGAGACTGAGCTCATCAAAGCGTGACCTTTCTATCAAGCTTCTATTTTACAGTATCGGATCGGTGAACATTAAGTATGCGCATCTATATGCAAAAAATAAAAAATAACAAGACAAGGCATATGCCTTCTATTCAGTGAGATGCTGAACCAAAACTTCGTATCTCATTTGACGACTAGGCATGTAACCGCCCTGAAAACACCAGAATGGCAAAGGATCATCTCACCATCCCTAGCCAAGGGAGCACAGCTGATGGGGGGCATGGAAAAACAGCCACCTCATTAACCCGTGCTCACCTTTCCAGGAGTCAACCGCAAGACTTCTGTTAAGAAGTGATAGAAACTCAAAATTAAAAAATAAAGCAAATCTCAACAGATTCAAGAAAGGTTACAACTGACAAATGTGCAACTGATAAAATATAAAAAGTCAAAGAGGTGAATCTGGAACACAGTAAACGTAAACAACCATCCCATAATATTAGGTGCAAGAGAAATAAAAACAAAGATGAGCATGCCTTCCAGGTTCCAGAGAACGTAGAAGGATGACTAACAGCCACATTTTGGCAGCAGTCAGTCTTGGTTGCCTAAGCACAATGGATTCACCATACTGGAGAGCTCGATATGGAGATTGCAGGCCAATACTTAATTGTGTTATTGGAATTTCATCTGTCGTTGGCAGATCTGCACCTTCTATGCATTTGAAAGTCATTCACACTGGGACCTCTCTGCCATCGAGGTAAAAGTTTCTCCACCAAAGTGGGTGTCTTTATTGTTGAAGAAACCACTTTTAGGGTAAAACCACTTTGTAAATTCCATAACTACGTGTGATAGATGTTCGGATTTGCACGACTAAATGTTGACAATATAAATGTACATCCAAGTAGGGGTATATTTTAGCAACCCATATCTCCTGCCCTCCTAACAATATTCAGGGCATTTCGAAGCATATGCTTTAAAACGTAAGGGGTCATTTAGAGCTGGGCACCCCTGTAGCATCAATAAAACATCTTCTATTGAGAGTCGGAGAAAGTGCTGGGATTCTCATGGCAGAGCTTCAGCTGGTACTGCTGAGGAAAACCTCTGACTTACTGGCATCTCGAACAATGAATAGTCAGGCCTAAGTGATGATTGTCCTGCCCTACGACCAAGACTGCCATAAGGGGCCTGGCAGTCCCGGCAGGCAGATAATTCAATGTGGCCACATGTGCTTTATTTCGATAATAAACTCCCACTTTGGGAGATAATTCATGGCAAACGAAAACATTTCTTATGGGCCACATGCAACATTTCTGACTCCCATACTGCAGAGCTTCTCTGCCTTCCATAGACCCGGCACAACGGTGGGGCCACATAAGATAGCCAGATTCCCTCATGCTTGGTGTTGATCCCTTGATATATCGGGTGGTCCTCCACTGACTCTAGGGCCGCCCGTTGCATTATATATAAACGTTTAGGGGCAGATTTATGTTGGACTTGCGCCACTTTTACGCCGCAGTTGCGTCACTTTTGTGACGCAGCGGCGCCGTAAACCCTGCGCCACGTTGCGCCCTATTTACATCGGTGACGCATCTATGGAGATGCGTCACGGTGTAAAGCCCTGCGCCACATGAAACCTGCGTTAGGTTTCATGTGGGCGTTTCTACGCAGGGGGGGCGTTCTGTCGCAGGAACGCCCCTGAAAAGTGACTCAGTGAAATCTACAAGATTTCACTGAGTCACTTTTCCAACGCTGATGCGTCAAAACCTTGCGCCTGCTTGAAGCAGGCGTAAGGCTTGACGCACCACGTTACAGATAGGGCAAGTTGGAAGAGTGCTGGAGTTGCGTGTCGCACGCAACACTACTCCAGCACAGCGCCAACTTTACGCCCCAGATGCGACACGCATCTGTTTATTCCTGCACCATGATGCGCCGCATTGTAAATGCAGCACATCATGGGTGGCGCAAGGGTAAACTTGCGCGTCGCATCTTTCCTGTCGCATCCCTGCTGATTTGCAGAGATGCGCCAGGCAACATAAATCTGCCCCTTATTCTTTGAGAGGGTTTCTTTTTCACAGGGATTTATTGAGCAGAATTGTGATTGCAGGAAAGGACAATAGACTGACTTGAGTGATCTAATTTAACTTACATTCTCAAATGTTTTCTTACCTTACTGCCCAGCATTTGTGTTATTTGACTGCTAATATCATCAATCTGTGGCATATGGTTTGTATATGACAACCTTAAGTGGGCAAATCTGTAACCACGCTGTTAGAAATGGGGGTCTCTAGTTGGCAGAAGTAGGTACCTTTGACCAAATAGGGACCCTTGCTTCTAGTCAGGGTAATGGGGATACACACTTTAGATAACCCCTGCTTACCCCCTTGGTAGCTTGGCACGAGCAGACAGGCTTATCCCAAAGGGAATGTGTAAAGTATTTGTACCAACACTCACAGTAACACAGTGAAAACACCACAAATGGGCACCACCCCAGTTTAGGAAAATAAAGTATCTTTATCTGAAATAAACAAGACCAAAACAACAAAAATCCAACTTACAGAAACTCAGTAGAATGTCTTTAAAAAGGTTGTTGCAAAAATAAACTTGTAGATGATCAAATATGATACACAGTCTCAAAGTACATGAGATGCGCCATGCAAAACAACCAAAAGGGGCGCAGAGAAGGCGATGCATCGGATCTTCCTGCGCTCCAGTTCTGTCACAACAAGATGGCGCCTCGATGCATTGCGACGATCCGGTGTGATGCAACAAAATGGTATCTTTGTTGCGATGCGACAGCGTAGAGGTGATGCGTGCACGCCCGACGGCCGTGCGGCTAACTCAGTGATTTCTGAGCCGCGACAGGCCCTGCAACACGCTTCCCCGGTGATGCAACAACACCCTCGGTGACGGCCACACGCTTCTCCAGTGTTGCAGTGGCGATCAGCGGCAGCGCGCTTCCTCAGCGATGCGACGGCCCTGCGATGGCACCCTCTGTGCGGCGACATGCTGCTCCGGTGATGCAACAGCAAACAGCGGTGACACGCTTCCTTAATGATGTGACAGTGGCTGCTGCGGGGGCGTCACGCTTCTCTCTCATTGCTTCTCGCTTCCAGCTCCCAACAGCAAAAAGGCCTCACACACAGTTACAGGCCCTCCTGGCAGACTGTAACACCCAGCAAGGAAGTTCAGGGAGTTGGGGATGAAGTCCTTTTGTGCGTGGGACTTCAGAAACAGGAGGCCAGCTCTTCTCAGGCCCTTGGAGACTTCAATTCAGAGGGACACAGCACACAGCAAAGTCCTTCTTCAAGCAGGGGACACAGCACACAGCAGTCCTTTAGATCTCTCCTTCGTAGAAAAAGCAAACTGCAGGCCAACCCCAGACACACAGCAAGGGCAGTACTTCTCCTCAGTCTCTTCAGCTGATCTTCTTTGGCAGGGATTCCTCTTGATCACAAAGTAGTCGTCTAAAGTTCAGGGGTTTCAGCTCTTATATTTATACCCCAAAAGTCTTTGTTCTTCATGTGTGAGGGGTCTTGGACCCAGTCCAAACCAGTTCTGGGTGCACTCTGCCAGTGCACATCTTCTTCCTTTGTGAGTGTGGGCCAGGGCCATCAGACACACCGCTGGGAGTGGAGCCAGCATTGTGGAAGGTAGGCACAGCCCTATTCAGGCCCAGGTGCTACGCCTCCCACCACTCCAAATGCAGATAGGTCTATTCAGCCTAGTGCTGACTCACACAGCCTCCTGGAGCCAGCCCAGCCCCTGTCACTCACAAACCAGACAGTCAATTCACAAACAGGCAGAGGCACACAGAAAGGTTGACCAAGAAAATAGACACTTTCTAAAAGTGCTATTTCCAAACACTGAATTTACAAACCAAATTGGCAGTATTTCACTATCAGGACATGTTACCCACACTAGTACATGTCCTACCTTTCACATACACTGCACCCTGCCCAGGGGGGTACCTTGGGCCTACCATAGGGGGACCCTCTGTGTAAGAAAAAGGGAAGGGTCAGGCCTGGCAAGTGTGGACTCTGGCCAGATCAACATGGCAGTTAACAAACTGCACACTGGCACTGCGGTGGCAGGCCTGAGACACCATCTTAGGGCTACTCCTGTGGGTGGCAAAATCAGTGCTGCAGGCTCACTAGTAGCATTTGAATCACCAGCCTTGGCATACTCGGTGCACTTTACTAGGGACCTACTGATGAAAGAAATATGCCAATCATGGATAACCAATCACAATTACAATTTAACCAGGGAGCACTTGCACTTTGGCACTGATCAGCAGTGGCAAAGTGCCCAAAGCATCTAAACCAGCAAAAACGAATTCCAGCACAGTGTCAAGAATACAGGAGGTAGAGACAAAAAGTCAGGGGAAACCACGCCAAGGATGCCAGGTCTAACACACACAAACCACTCTTTGATAACCATGCCCTAAAGCATACCAATGGCTTGGACCAGGAGCGGTGTAGTCCCTTTTCCTGCCTTTGGTGCTTCCCGATTAGACTTGCATGTGAAATCACTTTCAACAATTAGAGCTGTGACATTCTCGGTAAGAATGACAGACATGGATCAACATTTCAAAAGTTTATATATAAGGATTCATTGGCAAATTACAGAAAATGTGGCATCAATAAGTTCAGCAAAAAGAACAGATGATGAATGGAATGCTGAACAATGCAAACATTCGCCCCCAGGTCACAGATGTGGGTTTAATCCATAGTTTTTTTCTCACCACACCACCCCAGTTTGGATACAGCCATATGCAAATCAGTCTGAACCAGGCCTGGGCATAGTTTGTGGAGTTTTGCTACGCAGAACTCTGCAAAGTTACAAAAAAACTCAGCAAAGTTTTGCAAGCGAGTCTTAACCCTGCTCCTCATGGAAACAGTCCAGCCTGAACTGTCAAGCCTGGGCCTCCCTGGAACAGAAACAAGTATCCTGGGACTAGTTTTGGGGTATCAGCAGTTATCAGCTAGGCTAGCATGAATCCAGTGTCACAGTAAGCACGGGTCCCGCGTCTTGGCCTACCCTTCCCACTTAGGGCCACAAAAGCAGAAAGAACATATGATGGACGGAATGCTGAACAATGCAAACATTCACCCCCAGTCGGATGGGTTTAATCCATTGGCAGTCAGGCTGGACTATTTAAATGGGGAGCAGACTCAAAGCTGATGTGCATCTGGCTGGGTCCAAACTAAAATGGCGTGGTCAGACTCAAGGTTAATTTTGGCAAGGTGTGTACAATCCAGGCTAGAATACTTTTGATTGACCTTTCTCTCTCTGTTGGGTCATTTGTGGATAGTCAAGTTTAAGCTCTCGTCCACAATGTCAGGGTGATCAACAGGCTCTGGTTCTACTACCTCACAAACGTCCCTAATTGTGTCTCTGGTCTTTTCCTAGCTGTCATTAGTCCCTTCTGGGCTGTTGTAGTCTTTTGCCAGTATTCTTTAGTCAAAGAAAGATGCTTACAGGTGATTGAGTTTTCCAGCTCTGATTAAGTAAATTCACTCTCATAGGTGAAACTTCCCTGAACGGCACTGTCTTCTGTTTCCTACAATACCCTCTGTTTCCTGCAGTCCTGTGGTCGGCATCACAAAGATTGCTGGGATAACAACACCTTCATCTGGTTCTCCTTCTTATGGATGCTCAACTGATGAAGACTATGACCCTTCAGACTGGTCTTCTTTGTCTTCAGAAGCCTCAGAAACTTCAAATCTATGGTGAGTCGAGGAATTAGTAGATGTTGGCTCCAACTCTTCCTCTTCACACCAAACTCACTTGGTATGAGAGGCGTGTATCTAATTCATATGACCTGCGCACTTGACTGTAGTGTTAGTGACCAGGATCACCTGATAGGTACCTTTTCAGAGCTCCTCCTGACAGGGCTTGTGAATGTGTCTATGAGAACTCAATCACTGGGTTTCAAACCATGCCCTGGAGTAGCAACATCAAATAGATGGGAGATAGAACATACCACATCAGCCAGTCCCTTGCAGCACTCGATTACCAGGTCATCTGTGATATTCACAAGAGCAGCGGCAGTAATAGAATGAATTCACATGGCATTTCCCATCAACACCTAATGAGGAGACAATCCTGTTAGTTTACAAGCAGTACTCTGAAAGCTCATCAGCACCAAAGGAAGTGCATTAGTCCATTTAAGAGATGTGTAGGCACAGGCATTTTTAGGTTTTATCATCCCATTCCGTCTCTCTACAATGCCTTAAGCCTCAGGTCTATAACTACAAAGGAATCTCTGGTCAATCACTAGTGCTGTACAAAGTAACTTGTTCTCTCATTTTTCAAGTGGGTTCCTTGATCCAATTCAAGGTGAACTGGCATTCTAAATAATGGTATTGACTCCCACAGCAATAGTTTAGCGGCTGCCAGACTGTCACATGTTCTGATATTGACATATCTCAATCAGATACATCGGGCATCTTCACAAAATCAACCTAGAGATGGTTGAAGGGCTCATTAGACCTTCCAACATGGTTCATAGCCACCACAACCTCTTTGCCACATTTTACTTCTGACAAGTAGTACAAGACTGACATATACCTTCTGCCACTGTCCGGAAGGGGGGATTGTACCAATATAACTTAAAGGTGGACACCATCCCATCTCTTCCTACCTGCGTGGGGCCATGCATATGCCGTACCATAGCACCCAACATGGAATCAAGAAGAACTGGCTTCCCATCACTAGACACCCCAATGCCACTAGCATCTCTCACACATCCCAGCTTCTCCCAGTCAGCCTTCTCTACTTCTGAGGCAGTATGTTGTAAATCTCTCTGTTCGTTGAAAGTGTGCATAGTATTTAGCATCATGTTTGAAACAGCATCTCCTTCTACATTACATGGCTCATCCATGTGAAAGGTGCTAGACTCTAGAGCACAGTATCTGGCAGTTTCATCTGCATAGCAATTGCTTCTGGTGATTAAATAACTGTCACACTTGTGTGCAGCACACTTCATATATGTAATTTCCTTTTGCAATTGCAAAGCTTCCAATAATTTTAGCGATTCAATTCATTCCAATCGGGAAAACCAGTGGATGTCATGAAACCTCACTGCGACCACCCCCACAACTGACCAAACTTGTGCAGAACTCTGCACCCATACTGGCTGTCAATATAAATGATAACTTGTGAGCCTTATGGTGTACAACAGGCTCTGGTAGGTGCAATCAATTTGTGCAGATTTTATATGGCACGGATAGGATGCTTCCACAACCCCACTTAATGTGGAGATAGCATAGGTGGGTCTTGAATACCGCATCAGTCTCTCAAACAAGACCAATCGACAAAAAGGGTATGGTCAGATAACTGGAAGGGTTACATCCATTATGTCGGGCCTTGGTTTTGTGCACAATTCGCTAACGCTAACACTAACACAGCCATGGTCAAAATCATCCTCACCCCTCTGGGGTTGGCAAAAGAGAAGCTGGGTATAGCATGTTACATCTCCTGAAGTTGTCACTTTCAGCTGCCAGGATGATTTTCTCAGAGAAGGTTAATCAGCTGTTTGTCAAATGCTGTGTGCAGATATGGGTCATGAAGATTTCAATTGAGTGAGGATCCATTACAATTAGGGGTTAACCCATCACTATCATTTCAGTTTGCTGAATGCTAAGGCTCACCCCTGCTGCCGCTTTGAGACAGCCAGGCAATGCTGCTGCTACAGGATCAAGAGTCGCTGAGAAATTCCCTATGGGACATGAGAGAAATGACTGCATATTTAGAAATTTACATATTTTAGCACATTTGAAATGCAATTTAGAACATATTAATACAAGTAAAATGCATATTTTAGAAATGACTTACAAAATATGTGGATGTATTTTAGTAGATAAGTAAATAAAACCAAAACATTTTGTAGAGTGACAAATGTATATGGGAAAGATGCTATTAGAAAAGCTTCATTGCAATTGCATGTATTTAAAAAAATGGCACCACGCAACCTTGCTTTAGCCTGTGCAGTGATTAGGTCTGAAGCTTTCCTTTCGACCTTTGCTCATTGTAAAATGTTCTGTGCAACAGCCTAACATTAATGTCATCTGAGAAATGCACTGACTTAAGTATTATGTTCATTTAGTTCCTCTCACTTTATGTTAGATCATTTCCATTAAGAATAATAAACGTATTGCAACTGAATAGTATAAATGGTGCTGTTGAATTAAAATGTTGCTTCATTATTCTCTCCAAGTCTTTTCACATTTGCTGACTAGATTTTGTTTCTGTGCTGACACTCATAATGCATCTTTAGCCTAGGTAAGAGGATTCTCATGAGAACATTCCTTCATGTAATAATTATTACCAATGGACTGTATCAATTCAGATGACAAAAGTGCAGACTGTGGGAATTGGAAAAAGATTTATTGTATGACTGACAACACCAACTTACGAACTGTTCTGATTGGGCATAGAGGTAAGGCACCATTAAGAATCAATGCAAGTATTAAAAGGTTATAATAATGAGTGTTCCTAGCTAGTAAGAACAACACACCTCTACTTTCCCTCTTACCCGTCCGGTAGTCTTGTTGCCAGAGTTCTCCTTTGCCAGAGACTCTTCTTCATGGAGAGCAGATTTCCTTTAGATCTTTTAAGGTGACTTCTTTATTAAATTTCATGATCAATGCTACTGCATAGATCAATATTCTGAAAGTTGCTACTGCAGCTGATGGGGACTCGGCAGAGTTTCCAGAACTACTCTTCAAGAGAAGTTTGTCTTTTTATTTACTACTCTTTCCAGCAGAACTCTTTCTGGGTTCTTATTTAGAGTAAGTCCTTTAGTTAGCTTATTGGGTTTCTTTATGGAAAACATCTTGTTTGCTAATTTCTAACGTTATTTTTATATTTCTGTAAATAATAAAAACTGAATAAATATATTTGAGATTTCAACCATACAGATAAATAAAGTCTTTAAAATTAAACTTAACCTCTCATCATTGACTCAACAAAATCCTAAATGCCCATGTTATTTGATGACTCTTTTTGGTGGTGGCTCTAATTCTGAGCACAGTGGCAAAGGTCCGATGGAGCCTGGAGGATTCCCCATGGTGCTATTGGTAAGTGGGTGTATCTTAAGATCTGAACCATAGGGGAGAGTCCTTCTGGACTCTAGCAGACCCTTAGACTGGCCATGGGTTTGTGTTAGAATGGACAGTGCACACCCCACTACTGCATTGCAAAAGAGCACAAACTCTTTAGTATAGTCTGCCATTCCAAGAGCCGGTGCACTGCAAAGTAAATTTTTGAGCACCCAGAAGGCATCCGTGCTTTCATTCTCCTTTGGTACTGGGTCATTGATGTCAGCATGCATCAGCCTCAATAAATTAATAGATTGACGGCTCCTGGACACACTTTTATCCATGTTTCCCCCATTTGGTCATGAATTATATGGCTGACATTGGACGCATAAATATTTGATGCTGATGGGTTCTTTAGTGAGAGAATTTCCCAAGGAAGGGGAACAGTCTCCTGGGCCTCCACTTTTAAGTTGGAGAATACCAGATTCCTCCCAAGTAACACAGAGTCCTGATGCTACTCCAAATTTGTTTAATATTTGTTCTAGATGGAGTAGAGCATGTTCTGGGTCTCTGACAAAGCGTTGTCTGCGTATCATGCCATGTCATGGTGTCTTCCTCCAATTTCAATTCCCCATAGGAGACCCCTGGTTCTTAGAAGGCTCATCAGTGGTTTGAGGATGAGTACAAAGAGAATGAGTGGCAGGGGGTACCCCTGACAGGTGCACCTGCATAGCCTCCACCTGGCAAAGACAATTCTCGCCCGTACTCACCCTGGCCAATTGGTCCATAGATAGTAGTAGCTGTATCCATTTCAGGAGCTTGCCTTTGATTCCCATCATAGTAAGCACTTTGTGCAAGTAGGGCCAAAGAAGGGTGTCAAAGGCCTTTTCTATGTCTAGTGAGACCACTTCTGGTTCCCCTGGATGTCTATCTACGAGAGCCATAATTTGTAGTAGTCGTTTAATATTTATGTATGTATTGTGGCCCCGTAAAAACACAAATTGGTCTGGGTGTATCAGCCTCGGTAAGTGGAACTATGATCTTCGCTCAAATTTTACATTCAGTATTTAGGAGGGATAGTGGGTGGCATGATCGGACATCGAGTGGGTCCCATTCTTTTTAAGAAGGATCACAACGGAGGCCTCCTTGGTAGAGTTTGGGAGTACACCAATGTTAAACACTTCAGTGTACATCTTGTGCCGGTGGGTGGCTAGTCAGTATGAATAAGAAGCATTAAATTCCTGGGGGAGAACTAACTATCCCTGTCAATTTTCCTTTTGCTAGTTGGTCTATCAACACTTTAATCTTGTGTACCTTTAAGGACACATTTAAAGATTCTGGCTCCAGTTCACAAAGGTAAACTGAGAGGAAAGTCAAACTCGTAAATGCCCTTTGTGAATACCAAAAGTTGTAAAGTTTGTCTTCCAGTATTCACAAAGGACATTTACTTTCATTATTCACACAGGGTATTTACTACTCACAAATGCCATTTGTGAATATCAAAAGTCGTAAAGTTTGACTTTCAGTATTAGCAAAGGACATTTACGAGCAGTAAATTCCCTTTGTGAATAACAAAAGTCATAAGGTTCGACTTTCCTCTCAGTTTACCTTTGTGAATCAGGTCCTCTGTTTGTGCAGCTGTGAAGCCCTGGAGTTATGTCTCAGCTAGGAACTGAGCTATTGAGGTATTATTCCTTAAATGCCCTATTTATATCACCCTGTGATATGACAACCTGGCCCATAGGAAGTCGCATAGCTCCAACAGGCTTCTGTAAGTTGTCAGTCTTCACCATCCAGAAGGCTTTCCAGTCACTCTCCTTCACCATGTTGTCTTGCTATGTATTTTTGGTAACGTATGGAGCAAAGGCATTCCATCAATTCATGGTGTGGTTATGTCAGTTCCCACAGATATGGTCTCTCTGCAGACGTTAAGACCACAGTGGTTTCAAATCCGAAAAGGCAAGCCTTCATGTCCAGAATTTCCATTATAGGTGTTTTCTTTACACCATAGGACGTTTTATATATAGTCCCCTAATAACTATATTGAATGCGTCCCATTGTAAGTTCAGGTGAGACGCCATTCTCTCACTGTGTTTAAAATAATCATCAATCCTCTCACCTATTACCGTTCAGAAGGGGATGGTCTAGGAGTGCATCTGGCTGTCTATGGCATTGGAAACTCCTCATTCTGTACTAGGACTAAAGACTGCACTTACCAAGAGACCTTTGGTTATATATAGAAGGGGTACGACTATCAAAGAGATGGTTAGTCCTAGCTGTATTGCTCGTTGTAACAAAGAGAATCAACTTTGATACCATACAACCATTGGGTTTCTACACGTGTACAACGTGTTTTGTGTACAAGTTGGGTATGAACAAGATAACCTCTTTCAAGTACAACACTAACCAAAACCATGAAATAAGCAAGTTCATAAACTGTTGGACTAGATATGTAGCTTATATAATTATTTGTGGCTGTGATAAAATAGGTTTTGGTAGCACTATCACAGAGTTGAGGTTTCGGATTGCAGAGCATGTGACAGCCTGGCAGAATAAGGACAATTCTTTCCCATTAATATCCCATATTAGACCAGGCAAAGCTCACACATTCATTCAATTTTCCGAGTTTTGAAAGAGAGTGCTTGCATAAAATTATCTGCCGACTTGGGGTGATGAGAGGGCCCATCTTCGGGGAAATGCATCCATTGGAAAATGTGTTTTTCAAGTCTTGCTCACTTAATTCTCTTTGCTTGATCCTGTCATGGTGTTTGGCTTCCGTCTTGTACAGATATCCGAGATCAGGGAAGCCCGTTCAGCCACTACTCGTTCCTTTGTGGGTGCCCAGGTTTTTTGTCGTGGATTGCACATCTGAGGTCTTCTCCTTCAGGTGGGTTAAACTTGTTGTTGTGTATCTGGGAGACATTGTGGCCTTCATTTTCTAACCATCCCTAGACTTCTTCTGATGTGAAGAAAAAGAACTACTCATTATGAGAAGTAAATGTCAGCCTCGCCAGATAGATCAGGCCACATTCGAACTCCAGGGTCTTGAGCGTGCTTGACCTTCAGAAAGGTATGCCTCCTTTGCTGCTAGAGACATGTAATCTGTGCAGATATTGATCTTGGGGTCTTCCACCTCCCATTGTCCATATTTCCTGGCTCTTTGAATAATAGCATCTCTGCCATGATAATTGAGTGATCTGTCACTCAGTGGTCTTGGAGAAGCTCCCAGAAGAAACAGTTTATTGGGTACCCTGTGTGCATGTTCCACAGTAAAATATTTTGATTGAGACTTTGCGAGTACTGTTTTGAGTAGTCATTCTTTCAAAAAGAACTCCATGGAGTGGCCTTCTATGTGCTTCGTTAAGCCTACCAGTTTGATGTCATTGCATTAGGATCGTTCTTTTGTGACCTATTACCGTTCAGAAGGGGATGGTCTAGGAGTGCATCTGGCTGTCTATGGCATTGGAAACTCCTCATTCTGTAGTAGGACTAAAGACTGCACTTACCAAGAGACCTTTGGTTATATATAGAAGGGGTACTACTATCAAAGAGATGGTTAGTCCCAGCTGTATTGCTCGTTGTAACAAAGAGAATCAACTTTGATACCATACAACCATTGGGTTTCTACACGTGTACAACGTGTTTTGTGTACAAGTTGGGTATGAACAAGATAACCTCTTTCAAGTACAACACTAACCAAAACCATGAAATAATCAAGTTCATAAACTGTTGGACTAGATATGTAGCTTATATAATTATTTGTGGCTGTGATAAAATAGGTTTTGGTAGCACTATCACAGAGTTGAGGTTTCGGATTGCAGAACATGTGACAGCCTGGCAGAATAAGGACAATTCTTTCCCATTAATATCCCATATTAGCCCAGGCAAAGCTCACACATTCATTCAATTTTCCGAGTTTTGAAAGAGAGTGCTTGCATAAAATTATCTGCCGACTTGGGGTGATGAGAGGGCCCATCTTCGGGGAAATGCATCCATTGGAAAATGTGTTTTTCAAGTCTTGCTCACTTAATTCTCTGTGCTTGATCCTGTCATGGTGTTTGGCTTCCGTCTTGTACAGATATCCGAGATCAGGGAAGCCCGTTCAGCCACTACTCGTTCCTTTGTGGGTGCCCAGGTTTTTTGTCGTGGATTGCACATCTGAGGTCGTCTCCTTCAGGTGGGTTAAACTTGTTGTTTTGTATCTGGGAGACATTGTGGCCTTCATTTTCTAACCATCCCTAGACTTCTTCTGATGTGAAGAAAAAGAACTACTCATTCTGAGAAGTAATTGGCAGCCTCGCCAGATAGATCAGGCCACATTCGAACTCCAGGGTCTTGAGCGTGCTTGACCTTCAGAAAGGTATGCCTCCTTTGCTGCTAGAGGCATGTAATCTGTGCAGATATTGATCTTGTGGTCTTCCACCTCCCATTGTCCATATTTCCTGGCTCTTTGAATAATAGCATCTCTGCCATGATAATTGAGTGATCTGTCAATCAGTGGTCTTGGAGAAGCTCCCAGAAGGAACAGTTTATTGGGTACCCTGTGTGCATGTTCCACAGTAAAATATTTTGATTGAGACTTTGCGAGTACTGTTTTGAGTAGTCATTCTATCAAAAAGAACTCCATGGAGTGGCCTTCTATGTGCTTCGTTAAGCCTACCAGTTTGATGTCATTGCATTAGGATCGTTCTTTTGTGTCCTCCGTTCTGTTCTGTAGGAGCCGCATTGTGGTGGTGTGTATTGTACATGTACTCTTGGTCACCAGTAGAGGGGAGTGAGGGCCCTCAATCAATGTCCGGTAGCCTCACTGTGTTTCCGGGCTGGGTGTCAGACGCATAGATCTCGAGTTGTTGTTATTGTTGGAGTTCCTGTTAATCAATGCTTCAGCATTAAGATGGGAAGAGGGGGATTACTGTAATGAGTTCAAGGCCCCTGCTGTAGGGTATGAATTGGGGCTATTATCAGCAGTATTTCCTCCCAACAGAGCAGCTTCTTTCTCCCTCCCCTGCTTGGTGAATTGTTTAGCACCGTTGTTGTTGGTAGGTATCCCTGTTATTTCAGGGCAGTTCAGGTGTAAGGGCAGCAAGCATCCGAGGGCCCCGTCACTGCATTGGCGTGCTGTATGCACATCTGTAATGACCAACATACACAATTAATTCACATAGACACCCTTTGCTGTAACATCTTAGCAATGTGCATTACTTAATCACATCCACTCTCTTAATTCATCCAACTACAAGATCAACATATATAAGTGTAGTAATTGTTCCTTACCCTTAACATGGCCTAGGACATAAAAGAGTAAAACCATCAATCTAGGACAATTTCTTAAGATGACATGTAAAAAAAATTATGATTTTTAAAAATCTTTTTTCTATAGTAGGATGGACATTCATTCATCTTTTAGAATTCAAAAACCTATACTTAGTTAAACAAAAATATAATTATTCATTCTGTAGTCCTAATCAGTGTTACCACAACATGTGTCCTAACTGATCTGACCAACAGTAGTCTGTTGAAATGGAAATCAGACAAATCCACCTGGATACCAGACCAACCATTAGTTTTGTGTGCAGCATGTCTTGTGTACAAGTTGAGTATGAATAAGAGAACGTCTTTCAAATATAACACTAACCAAAAGCATGACAGAAGCAAGTTCATAAACTGTGTAGTTTACGTAATTATTTGAAGCTGTGATAAAATGTATGTTGGTGGTACTATCAAAGAGCTGAGGTTTTGGATTGCAGAACGTGCGAGAGCCAGTTGGAATAAGGACTCTTCTTACCCATTAATATACTATGATTGTACAATAGAGACAGGGACTTATTTTATTTTCATGGAATCTATACCATTCCTAGTGATGTGTGGGGTGTATAGAGAACATCTGCTCAAACAATGTAAGGCTACATGGATCTGCCGCTCAACATTGGTGGAATTTGGATTGAATAAGGAACATGAATTCCATCACTTTCTATACCATGTGGAGGTGTTTCTCATGCCTGATCACTGAGATGATGATGCATTTTGTGGGTGTAGCTGTGACATAGGCAGATCTTTCCTTTATATAACACAACTTTTGCCATCATTAATGCACATCTGAGAAGTATGGACCATGTGGCTTCTTTAACTGAATCTAAATTGGTTTAAATGAACAAGACTGTCTCTCTTTCAGGAGGGCTGCCATTATTTCAAATCAGGGCTTTTGTTTGGAATGCGTTTCTGATTCAATTTTAATTTATGATTGATTATGTTGAAATTTGTGAAACAGATTTGATGTAGTTGTGGAATGTTTTTTCTTGAATTAGAAGAAACTCCCTTTTTATGGTTGGGTTTGTCCTACATAAATGTGACTGTTTCATTTGTTAACTTGTATATAGTGCAATTACCTCTAGACGTATGAGATCATTTCCTAGTATGAGATGGATGCCAAGTTATTGAGAATAGAATACATTCCATATTGGCTACCAACATATCACAATCAGGAATTATCCTAAAAATGTGCACCTGTCATAACATTTTTCCAATGGATGATATAGCAATGGATGTGGCACATATATCTGATAGCTGTGGCTATACACTTTCCGTAAAACTGAGGAAAACATTGTTCTTTGAAGTTGCAGTCTGCAATTGATTGAGTGTGAGTGGTTTACCTTTATAAGACGGCCATCGGCATATTAAGTGAATGTGCATTTGCTATTCACTATCGTTAAACAACAACAAATTACTGCCTACGAACTTATTGGAAACACAATATCGCACCCATTTGAAATGTGACAATGACCACAGGTCTCAACTAAGGATGCAGATATGGTATTTAGCAAGAAAGTAGTATATCTGATAACCTTTGTTGTTTATCTTCTTTTAGGTTTGTTGAGTCTGCCATGTAATACCTGAGGAGTAAAGAGTACCACAATAGTATCAATGATTGAGATACAATTAACTGTGGCGGTAAGTATATTCAATTGGCAATTTTATGGAATGTCCCAAGAGGGAGAACATTTCTTGCTATATGGTTAATGTTTGCTCAATGCTGTGTTATATTATGGGCCACCAATAATTGTTGCCCCGTTGGATATACTGCTGACGTTTGATCAGTACAGTGTCCATTGCATTCTGGACAGTAACTTATAATGAATTTTTATTTTATATACGGGTATGAGTGCCAAAGACCTGATTAGGAGGCATTAGAATGTTGATATGAATCTGTTACTAGGGATGGGATTGTTTTTGTGACCTACTTCAAAATGGTTGAATGTTTTTGGGGGCCAGTTCATCATCTAGAAATGCTTGTAGATTGTTTTGTCAACAACTTCATGGGCTGTGACTACAGAAATGTGGTTAGGTGTCAAGTTGTGTTAAGTTCATGAAGGTTTGTGCTACATATCATTTCCAGTTTGGGTCGAGTTCAGTCATGTATATCACAGTTCTTCTGCAACATTAGAATAGGAATGATTATGAATAATTGCCATTTGGGATCTCATAGTGATGTCACTTTGTCTCACGGTATTTGATGCTGTGGTTAAGAGAATTCTAGTGCATTATGTCTAGCGTAAAAGGTCTTTTAAAAACATTTTATAGGGGAGTTCCAAAGCAAATTAAGGTCAAGAATGAAAGGTAATGAACTATAGGAATACTTAAATGGATCATAGTAATGTGGTAAGTTTTATTTGTTTGATTTCTATTTCAACTGACTATTTCAACTGACTACTGTTGGGTAGATCAGTTAGGACAAATATAATTGTGGTGGTAACTTTGATAAGGACTAAAGAATACATACTGATTTTTTTGTTGGACTGAATATAGATTTTGAATTCCGAAAGATAAATTATGTCCACCCCACTATAGAAAAAGATGAATATTTCAAACACAGTTTAAAAAAATGGTCTGTACATCTCATCCCAAGAAATTGTCCAAGATTAATGGGTTTACTCTCTAATGTTCTAGGCCATGTTAAGGGTAAGGAACAATTACTACACTTATATAGGTTAATCTTGTAGTTGGATGAATTAAGAGAGTGGATGTGAAGTAATGCACATTGCATAGATATCACAGCAACGGGGGTATCTATGTTAATTAATTGGATATTGTGTATGTTGGTCAATACAGATGTCCATATGTCATGTGCTTCATTTCCAACTAGGGCTAAACAGATTTGTGGCAACGTGCCCTAAAATAGATTCATTATTTGTGTACTGTGAAATAGTATACTTTAGGTACCATTTTTTTTAACAATGTATGTTTTTTAAGAATCTTTTTGAGATGTGTTTTTCTATACTATTGTATTATATGTAATTTTTATATTTGTGTATTGTTTTGCATGACTTTTTTATCATCACTGAAGAAGTCGCAATGTCTCCAGGATGAAATGCATTGGCTGTGTTTGTCATTCACCTTTACATTATAAGGCAGAATATCACCCTGACTACGCATGAGTACCTGTTTATTTGGAATATAGACTAATTGTCATGTATGAAATATTTGACCTCCTCTTGAACAATTTGAGTGTTGAGTTAATATATGCCGAGTGCCTATCCCATTTTTTGTAATGTTCTTGGGATATATATATTTTTTTGGGATTGGTCAACCCAAGGACTGTGGCGCCTGCATTGTGGAACAACTTGCGGTGCACTGACATGTACCGTAACCGTCCTTTTTGAATTAGGCTGTCTTATAGTCTGTGGACTAGTTCCCTGCACTGTGTATTACCTATTTGTGCTAGGCGAGGAACAAATGTTTCCATAGCACTCAACTTCAAAACATACTGTCAAAGTAATCTTAAAATGGGCACTATCTGGTTGTGTCTTATTTCTGCAATTGCCAGATTTCCTATGTCAGTGTATGGTGTATAACTGGCTAAGCCTCTTCGTTACTCAAGGGACCCATTCTAATATTTTGAACTATATGAGCTAACTGGCCACCATACCCTGCTTGATGTTCTTGGTATCCTAATGTGACTTTTGAGTCATGATACGGTTCATAAATAGCCATGATCAAAGCACCTCGTAAGTGTGAAAGTTTCCTGTATTGGGATCTACAGCATCAAACTCCACCCATGAGTAAAATATTTCAAAGGGATATGCAGCATGTGCATTTACAATGGACGTTACCTGATCCCAAGTATTAGGAACAACCATAGGAAAGAGATATTTTGTAACTGGTGCCCTCAAATTTACCCCTATGGGTATAGCATACGTCATTATAAAACAGATTAAAATTTGAGACCAAAATCAAAATGGAGTATAAGCTCTTATAAAACAAGCACCTCAAAAACCTTCAGCAGAGAGGGAGTACCTATATGTACTGAATGAGGTGACAATATCACTATGAAAGTCTCTGCTAATACTAATAATTTAGTATCCTGAGTGTGTCACCTAGAATTAATCAAAGGCCTAAAAGAACATGCCCTGCATCTGTGAGCCAGATGACACGTGTTCTGGATTTTCTTTAAGAACATGGTCCGAAAATAGGCTTTTTGGTCCCCTGGCACTAAGGATTCAGTCAATGTGCCAATCTAAGACAGAAAGTCAGCTGACTGCAACCACCCCACAACTCAATAAGCAATATCTGAGTGAAATATGTTTCAGTTAAGGATTGATCCTATGAGATGTGACAAGGATAATTAGTGGAATTCAAACCCTTTCTTATTATGGAAAGACACACTCAAGAACACTTGGAAACCAAGGGTAAATTTTAAAAATCAAAACCTATCATATTGCACACAATATGAATAGTAACTATAATGAATATAAACAAAATAGCAGCAACAAAAGTCACCAAAGTGTGAAAAACGAATAATATTGTAACATATCAGTAAAATCGTAAAGCTTTCTTTATGTCAATATTTACAGTCCCACCCTCACCTCTTTGGTAAACTTGACACCAAAAGGGCCTAATTCTAGTTTTAAAGATGGTCCACACCAAAATACCTTTTCTGAACAAAGTACCATGGGTCAATAAAATGGCAGTGTCTGCTATTCTCGTCTACGTTGGTAGGCAAGCAGCTGAGCTTTCAAATTAAAGGATGAATGTGCGTCTAGTAGCCTTCCGCAAAGGAAGCAGATACAGTTCTGCATGGCCTAGGTCCTGAATTTCTAGTACAAAGTTCCTCTCTCTCTTGCTCACACTGTGCTCTTAACTTATATAACACAGCTGATCATTGCTGAACCTTTTAAAATAATCAGTTAGCAGAAAGGGCCTTGCCACCATTATCATGGTTACATTCTAATGAACCATGCCTTTGTTTAAAAACAATAACCAAGAAGTGAAGTTATCAGCTTTCATGACACTTTGTTGAATATTTAAACAATTACAAGACCAGAGTATTTGCTTCATACAACATAACATGAATATATTCAAGCAGATTTGATTATCACAACACAATGAATAATAGCATGAATAAATGTGTATTATATATATATTTATGCTTAATAACCAAAATGTATAATTAAAAAATGATGATACCTAAAAGAGAAAAACACACAGGTATATATACATAGGTAAATTACACTTGTAAGCAACTTTACTCCTTCCTGCTATTCACAAAATCCAAGTGTAAAGTTACTAACAATTGTAAACTTACATGTCTTCATCCCCTGAAAGAGGGGGTGCTGCCAATTTTATGAGACTAACATACTACTACTGCCTCACCCCTGCACCAAGTGACAGTGCTTCTGTGATATAACGTGAAAGATTAATATGGAAATTAGCATAAAACTTTAAAGGTGGAATGTACCAAGTAGGATGATAGGAGCCCTCAAAGGGTGTGTTAAAGGAACAACCAAGCCTGAGTTGCAAAGGAATATGTATAATAAGCCTGCCCCCAAAAAGAGAGTTTTATTGATCAGACCTTTCAAGGGACCCTCGGCGTCCAGAAGGATGGACAAATTCACTTCTTAGGAGCAGTTTTCATCATTGTTACCTTCTTTGTCACATGGGTTTTCCATCCCTCCAGGGCTTATCCTAACAGTGCCCTGAGGTCAAACTCTAGTTACAGGCCGTCTCCTTTCTTTACCTGTGGAAAGAGTTTTTTTTTCACAGCACAAAATTGTCGACCCAAAGTTGATACATTTTCAAGATGATGAATGCAAAATTCATTAGAGGCCTTCGCCAGCCAAATGGGAGTGACAGGAGCTGCAAATCACTGAATTACAACATTAAACTGCAATAATATATACAAACCTTCCATGCTCACTCAGCACCTTTTCCACTTGCCTATTTAACTAAAGAGATTTTAACCAAAAGTTTTAGACAATGTTTTAATTTCATGCAAAGTTTGATGTAAATCTGTTAAGCAGGTTTTGCTTTAGGCGTGAGCAACACATGCCTTTAAATTAATCCAAATGGAAACATTGTTCTTTAATATTATGTGGGGCTGAAAGCAGATAACCAAAAATGTGTATGCCCATAATGAAACTATCACGGTTGCAAAATCACATCAATTTTTGGGTTTTTTGCATTTATCATCATCTGTACATATTTTATTAAAGTGTTTTGTATACCACCCGCCTGCCTGTACCTCCTTGCTTTTGTGAGGAGACAGACCCATAGGAAAGATTATTTTACTTTTTAAAAAGCATACTGACAACAGATATTTTATCCTTAAAATGTAAATGCTTAAGGTAAAACCTCAACCTCATGGCATGCAACACCATCTGTCTTAAAATTATGTTGCTCATTAGAAACTTATTGTGTATGCTTTGACACACTTTGCGGCACCCTCGCCTACAGACCCTCTGGGCCTCGGGCTTCATTCACTACTACCATCGCCGACCTCATTGCACCCCACGCCATCGCCTCCATGGACTACATACTCATCGGAGGCCTGAACTTCCACCATGACAACCTCAGTGACTTCAACTTGCCCTGCTGGACAACCTCGCCGACATCAGACTGAAACAGCTCATCATTAACACTACCCACAAGGCAGGACACACCCTCTACCCCATCTTTGCAGGAGAGAACAACATCTGCTTCAAACACAACATGCAGCCCCTCTGGATGGACCACCACTGCGTACACTTCTCTTTCAACACTGCCATCTCTCACAAACCCACTCCATGCCCACCACAAAGGAACTGGAACAAGGTCACAGAGGAGCACCTCAACTCCACCCTCACCCACTAACTCCCCTCGCCTCGACCAACGCCAACTCTGCAACCAAGAAACTACACTGCTGGATCATCAACTGCACAGACAAGCTCGCACCCCTCCACAACCCCACCAGACAACACCCCTTGAAGGCCACCTGGTTCACCACCGACCTCCAAGAAGCCAGAAGCACCTGCAGATGACTCGAAAAACAATGGAGAAACAGACCTCCTACAAGAATGCCATGACAGAATCCCACCAACTCAGAAGATCCATCAAAAGAACCTTCATCCGGAACAAAATCCTCACCAACTCCAGCAACTTGAAGGAACTCTTCAGCATCATCCAGCAATTCACCAAATCCCCCAGTGAAGGAACAGACTTCACACCCTCCCAGGACCTCTGCAACAAGCCCGGCTCCTAATTCCACCTGAAAATCAAGGCCGTCTATGACATCTTCAGCGAACAGACTCCTGAAACCACCCTTCCCTCCAGTGATGACAGCCAGCCCACCGAAGATACAATCACGACCATGAAGAGCACTCACTCAGGAGACCCACGAACCCTTGCCTGCTGCACATCTTCCACAGAGCCGATGCTGCCATAGCGCCTGAGCTACGACGCACTATCAACGCCACCTTCGAATCCGGCACTTTCCCAAATGACTGGTAACATGCAGAAGTCAAGCCCCTCATCCAGAAACCCTCTGCAGACCTGACGGACGTGAAAAACTACCGGCAAATCTCTCTCCTTCCCTTTGCAGCCAAAGATTCCAAGAAGATCATCAACGCCCAGCTGACAAACTTCATCGAAGAGAACGCAATCCTCGACTCTTCTCAATCCGGATTCTGCAGTAACCACAGAACCGAAACCGCCCTTCTTGCTGCCACAGATGACATCCGCATCCTTCTAGACCACTCCGCAGCCATCAACACCGTTTCCCACCGCACTCTCGCAGCCAGACTACACGACGCCGGCATACAGGGAACCTCCCTCGACTGGATCCGCTCCTTCTTCGCCAGCAGAACCCAAAATATCAGACTCCCGTCTTTCCTCTCCGAACCCATAGAGATCAGCTGCAGAGTACACCAAGGATCATCGCTCAGTCCCACGCTCTTCAACATCTACATGCCCCTCCTCGCCACTATTCTCAGGCAGCATGGACTCAGCATAGTATCCTATGCCGACAACACCCAGCTCATTCTCTCCCTCACAAAGGACGCCAAAGCCACCAGACACAGCTTCCATGAATTACGTCGCTACTTGGATGAGCAGCAGCTGCCTGAAGCTCAACTTGGAGAAGATAGAAGTGCTCGTCCTCTGACCCACTCCCTTAGCCTGGGACAACACCTGGTGGCCCACCACCCTCGGCAACCCGCCCACCCCCTCGGACCACACTTGGAATATCAGCATCATACTCGAATCCTCCCTCACCATGACCCATCAGATCAACGCCGTCAACTCCACCTGCTTTAACACCCTCAGCATCATTCGCAAGACCTTCAATTGGATCCCCAATTAAGCCAGAAGGACCGTCACCCACACACTTATAACAAGCAGACCGGACTTCGGAAACGCCCGCTATACTGCAATCACCAAATCCCTGCTACACAAACTCCAGACCATCCAGAACACCGTGGGCAGATTCGTCCTCTTCATCCCATGACATGAGCACATCACCCAAAACTTGCAAGACCTCCACTGGCTCCCCGTCAAGAAGAGAGAAACCTTCAAGCTGCTCACCCATGCCCACAAATCTCTCCACAACACCAGACCCAAATACCTCAATGAAAGAGTTTCCTTCCATGTACTTAAAAGAAACCTCCGCTCCACTGACCTTGATCTAGCAGAAACCCCACTCATCCGCAGAACTAGAGCGGGTGGAAGAGCTTTCTGCTACATTGCGGCTAAGGCCTGGAACGAGCTCTAGGTCAACATCAGATGCTCCCCTACCCTGCACACCTTCAGGAAAAGCCTCAAGACCTGTTTTTTTGATGAACTCGGAGCTACACCCCCCAGCTCCTTGAGACCCTTACAAGTGAGTAGCACACTTTAAAATTCCCTGATTGATTGACACTTGCCAAGTATCTTTGGGGCTTATTTATGTGATTTTGGCATAGGGCAGAAAAGCAAAGCATATTGCTGCACTACGCTGCACCTAAGTGAATAGGCAGGAATGCACCATGTTTAAGCAATATGGTGCATTTCTTCCTTTCTCCCTGCACTGGTATCGTTTTGGCAGCTTAGTGCCAACGTAGGCCTCCGTTGCATGCAGGACTGTTTTTGTGCAGGAAGGCACAACTTCCTGCACAAAACAATCCTAATTTCCGTTTTCCTCTTTCCTCTTTCCATGTGTGCTGCAAAATGCAGCACACATGGAAAGAGGAAAAAATGAGGAGAACTAAGCATATTTGTCCTCATTACGCCTAACCTCGGGAGGCATATAGATGGGGCAGCATCACATTCCATGGGTGTTGTTAGAAATGGGATTTCTGGTTGGCTAGGGCTAGCGCCAGAGCGAGGCAGAAACTAGCACTCTAGTCAGGGCAAGGGAGTTACATGCTGAAGATAACCCCTGCTCACCCCCTTGGTAGCTTGGCACGAGCAGTCAGGCTTATTCCAGAGGCAATGTGTAAAGCGTTTGCGCAACACACTCACACAGCAGCAACACACTAGGCACACTACAAAAGAAACTCCCCACAAGGTTAGATAAAAAATAGCCTTTGTATTATCATAAACCCATTAGAACCATAATCACACATATATATATACTGTGCCAACTGGCACAAGGCAATATTCACAGGGGATTTTATACACAACAGGGCCAATTGGGCCACTGTTAGAACCATCACAAAGTACAAGTAGCAAGTAGTGAATAACGCACAACAAGTAACTACTTGTCTAAAAATGACCTCAGAAAACACAACCAGTTACTTACTTGTAAAATACTGTGCGCAGCATTATATCACCTTAGCAACATAAACACATGATGCATAAATCCCATTAGATCAGGATTAATCAGCAGCACAAATGCAGTATGCAATAAATCACATTATGCACCAGGCACCACAAGCATAAACACATTATGCAATAGGTATCACAAGCATAAACACCTTATGCAATAATCATGGGGCCAAACAAACTGAAACTGACCCCAGGCCAACTGGCCTTTCACTGGGGCTAAAATACCCTATGTCAAAAATGTCAGGGCATAGCTGCAAATGCAGCGAAGCAAAGTGCGCAAAGCGCTGGGGCAGGGCAGGAGTGTAACTCACCCCTTTCTTCTCAGTATAAACGGAATGCCACCAAAGAAATAATGCCACTGGCACTAACTGTGCCTCCGAGATCCCCACTGGGACTCTTCCAAGCAAATGGCCCCCACGTTGCAGCTGCCCGCTACGGCGGCGCAACTGAAGAACAAATCAGGCACTGGTGCTCCTGTGCCCTGAGTCCCCCACTGGGACTCTAAAAAAACAAATGTGCCCAATGTTTGAGCGGCCCGCTCTCCTGCGAGACCGCTCAGGAAAACCTGGCACCGACAATGTGCCTCGAAAGGGGATCAGGTGCAGGGAGGGACTCAAAGCAGCTGCCCACTACCATCCGGGGCAGCTGCTACTGTGGGGGAACTAAGCTGCTCCTCCCCCTACCTCTCCCACAGCTCCTCACCTGGGACAGGCATGGGCAATGTGCCTCGGCCGGTCCCGGTTCTGGCATCTCTACCCTCCGCTCTTCACAGGCGGCAGATACGGCCCAATGGGAGCCCCGCTCACCGGGGCTCTCCTTTGCTGCACACGGCCTTCTCCGGTCTCTTTCCTTCACCCGGTCCCTCTCCCTGGACACAGGACTTCAGAGTGGAGCCTGCAAGGCTCTCGACGGCCCTCTGCGGTGGGGGCCGGATTTCTTTTTTCCCGACTGGTCACGCCCCCAACCAGGCAGCTTTGCCTGATTTCCGGGTCACGCTGGCAGTGGCCCGGCAGCAGTGTCACTCGGCTGTGCAGTGCAGGGCGGGCACCCTCTTTAAAGTAAAGCTCAAAAGCGGGGTGGCCACCCTCCTTCTGAAATATGCATAAATGCAGGTTGGGCACCCGATATCGGCACCACAATGCGGGGTGGGCACCCGCTGTTAAAATCGGCATAAAGCGGGGTAGGCTTCTGCTCTGTTTGGCAAAAATGCGGGCAATCCCCACGTCGGGATTCCCTCTAAATGGGATGCAACTCCGCGCTGCGAAGCCCCAGCACTCTCCCCGTCCTGGGAGAGTTATTTGAGCGCATACAGGGCACTCTAGTCCCAAAGTTCCAGGGGGCAAAGGTGGGCACAGGCAGGCCAGCACACAGGGCCCTCCAGCAGGGAGGCAGTCCCTCGTGGCGGTTTCTCCTGGGGCCCAGTAGCAGCAGTCCTCTGGAAGTACAAAAGCACCACCTTTTCATGGGGTCACAGCCCCTATATTTATATTACATTTCTCCTTTGTCTGCGCTGGCACAGGGCTTGGGGTAACCCGTCCCAACTGATTCTGGAGATTTTTGGAGCACTCTGTTTACAGGGCTCCTCTTCCCCTTTGTCAGGTGGGGGCTCGGTGATCAGACACACCATAGGGGGCGGTGCTAGCATTGTACAGGCGAGGCACAGACCTCTTCAGGGACCAGGGACTTCTCCTCCCACTACTCCAAATGCAGATGTCCCATTCTGCCTAGCGCTGACTCACCCTGCCCCTCCGTGAGCCACACACACCTCACCAGCCCCTGTCACTCAAAAGCCAGACATGCAATCCACATCAGGCAGGCAAATACATAGCACACAGAAATGCCAACTTCTAAAAGTGGCATTTCTAAAATAGTTATAATAAATCTGCACACACCATTGCGTAGCATTTATTATCACTATTCCAAATATGCCAAACTTGACCACGCTGCTCCTCTCATATCAGGAATTACAACTGAAACACTTATCAGGGAATCCCCAATGCATTCCTATGGGAAGGAAGCCTCAGCGTAGTGAGAAACCAAAATGGCTGTTTGTCACTACCAGGACATGTCACTCACTTAAGGTACCTGTCCTACCTTTTACCTACAATGCACCCTGCCCATAGGGCTAGCTAGGGCCTACCTTAGGGGTGACTGACATGCAGCAAAAGGGGGGGTCACAGACATGGCACACACTTTAGGTGCCACGTCACAGCGGCAGTAACACTGCACACCCAGGCCCTGCATTGGCAGAGGCCTGGGATAGGTTTGAACGGCTGCTTTGGCGGGTGGCGCAATCAACGCTGCAAGCCCACCAGTAGCATATTATTTACCAGCCCTGGGTATATGAGATACCACTTTACAAGGGACTGACAGGTAAATTAAATAGGTCAAACAGGTGTAGACCAATCCTACCATGTTTATCACAAGGAGCACACGCACTTTACACTGGACAGCAGTGCCAAAGTGCCCAGAGTCCTAAAACCACCAACATGTCAGAAAAAAGGCTTGGAGAAAGGCAAAAAGTTTAGGGATGACCCTACAAAAAGGGCCAGGTCCAACAGGTGTTGTATGTGAAAACCCACCTCAACGCCCATGGAATGCCTCCCAGGCACAGAGTGAGGCAACATGCGTTGCCTCACTCATGATTTATGAGGCCACTCAAAGCCAAAGCAGGCTGGTTTTGAATGGCTTCATGAATCAAAATGAGAGCACTGCGTCATGCATGTACTACTTTACGTGGTGCAAAATTGATGTAGGGCTCTCATAAATAAGTCCCTTAGTTGTTAGTGTCCCATTACTGTTAATCACTCTGTACTCATGAGCTTACTTATGAGAGGCCTGCATCATTCTTGCACCACCTAAAGTAGTACATGCATGACACTACTGTGCTTTCAATCTGATTTATGAAGCCACAAAAAGCCATTCTGCATGGATTTGTGTGGCCTAATAAATCATGAGTAAGGCAACGCAGCGCAAATCACTGCATTGCCTTACTCTGCACCTGGTACGGGTTCCATGGGCGTTGCAGTGGGTTTTCCAATTCAAAACCCATGGAATTTGACGCTGCCCCAGATTTACAAAGACATGTAGACTTGTGGAACAGCCAAATAGTTATGCCTCCCAAGGTGAGACGTAACGAGGAAAAATGTGTTTATTTCTCCTTGTTTTTCTTCTTGCTATGTGTGCTACATTATGCAGCACACATAGAAAGAAGGTGCCCCTTCCTTCACAAAAACAATCCTGCATGCAATGGAGGCACGATGGTGCAAGGGTGCCTATGTTGTCTTAAGGCTGCCAAAACTGCGCCAGAGCAGGGAGAAAGGACAGGAATGCACCGTAATGCTTAAGTGCGGTGCATTTCTGCCCTTTCACTTTGTCTCAGGGCAGTGCAGAAAGGTGCCTTGCTGTGCTGCCCTATGCCAAAAACCCATAAATTAACCCCTTAGTGTTAACACAGCATTTGCTTATTAGGGCTGTTTCTAAACTTTATGATGATTTATTCCTTTAATGTGCGACTTTCCTTAGAGTATTTGTAACACTCTAGACTAAATCAATAGCACGCATACCATAATATAAACAATGGCACACAAGAAGATCAATGTGTTTATTTGGGATCTTTATTTCAATTATTAATAACACGATTCTCACTCCACTTTATTTATGACCCAGAACCCTGGGCATTACTAAGTTGCAATGCTGGATTCCCCTTTTGCTGAATATCCTCTTGGTAGAACGGTATCCTCGCCCATGGTCAGCCCTGGGTATTGATTGCTTACACCTGAAAGAGCAGCCTAACCTTTTACATCTCTCTGCAATGCAAACCGCGCCGCAGCATCTGTGGGTTTGCGTTACTGCCGTGAAGGGATGTTAGCAGGTGTTTTATTTAACCTCAGCAAGTAAAATACAAATAGTTCTCAGCATTATGCCCTCTCACTAAGGAAAGTACTGCGCTGCGCCTTCATTGTCTTATGAAGGTTTGACTCAAAATAGCATGCATTCTGCTTAATTATCTCAACAGTGACACATCTGGGCTGGGTTTAATAGCCAGACGGGCATATCTACTGACGTTTTACGCAAAGCAGTGCGGCAAGTGAAGTTGCTGTGCTGCGTTCTGTGAAAGAGACAGATCAGAACACCGCACAATATTGTCAGAGATATGGTGCAGTTCTGCTCTCTCCGTGTGCTGGCGCGCCTGTACCTGCCGAGCGCTAACACAGGCACCCTGGTTTCATGGTGCCAGGGTCAATGCATTGCAGTCAGGATGTTTTTTGCTCTGGGAGGGATACGTTCCTGCACAAAAACTATCATTTGAGGCTATCTCCTCTTTGTAATTGTGATGCAGAATGCAACACACATGCACAGAGTAAATAATAATGAGGAGAAATAAAGATATTTCTCCTCGTGATGCCAGCCTCAGGCTTCATTTTGACGCAAACCCCTATTTACAAGTCTTTGTAAACCTGGGTTTGCATCAAAATACATGGCTGGATGCACAGGATTGCCCATACATCACCCATGTAATACCTACCTGATGCAAGATAATTCATAGCAGCACCGTGCGCTCTGTTGCCTTAATTATTTTATTACAATGCAATGGAAATTCTGATTTGTGTGGCCTTGTAAATCCCAAAATGGATTTTCCCGTGGGGCTGTGGCCAATAACTAGCACAATCTGACAAAAAATCTTAGTAAATCTGGGCCACAATTCTTAGGTCCCTATTTCTGAGAGTTTTGCACTGTTTTACACTACAAAACGCAACACAATAGATAGCATCAATTTACTTCCCATTGCAAGGCTCACATGCGCAGCGATAAAATGTGTTGCGAAACTAGAGCACCCGCTCAAACAATGTCTCACATGTGTTTGGTTTGATTGTAAGTTTACGTACAGTGCAAGAAGAATTTAATTAAGTACTATTGTTGTTTGCAGAAACAGTGCACTCTAGTATAGTCCTCAGTTGGTGCGGACACGGCTGGCTCTAGGGCGGTGCGAGCGGTGCCACGGCACGGGGTGCTGACTTGGGGTGGGGGCGTCATTTTTACAAGTAATATTCTCATTTTGAAAACACAAACCTGCTAATGTGTTCCTGGCTTCCAGCAATTTCCAGGCATCAATTAAAACGTCAAGATAACTCCGGTGATTTATCGCGTTCCTGGAAAGAGACCGGAGGTTTGTCTAGTGGAAGTTTTGACTCATCCAACAGTAGCGCAGAGGGATAAAATGCCTGCTGCTAAGAACTTGCACCTTGCAGATAACAAAGTGAATGTAGTGTAAATAGGCTACTCCCGCCAGAGAGCTCCTTTTGTTACTTGTCCTTTTTTAAGTCAAAATCGTAATATAGAACATTGAGCTATTAACTGTCATCAAAGAGCTGCGTGTAAACTGCAAGGTATATGTTAGAGGTATATGGTTTTTGCAGTCTTTCATTATCCTAATCTTGCCAAAAGGGTTCACTTGGGTGGAAAACAATTCTTGTTATGTAAAGAGAAACCCTAACAATGGTGTTGCATTTTAAATACTGAATTTGTGCTTTTCCAGAATAAGGAATCTTAAACTATATTGCCTACCAGTATCGATGACATGTTACTCCTACACTACACCTTGTAGTCCTGTCGGTCGTAACATTTCCTATACACTGATTAACACACCTTTGATTGTCTCTGTGCAATGTGTGTGTGATGTAAAATGCTCGGACACCTTACACTGGTTTGAGTGGTGCTATAAAACTAAATGACTCCAAGAGACAGTGGTTCCGGAGACTTGAGGGCACTGGCGTAACAAAACTCGAGGGGGCCTCTCTGCAAGACACGTGGGGGGGCCCTCTCCGGGCTCAAACAGGAGCTCTGCAGCCCGAGTGCTGTGCTGATGGGGCCCCCTGGAGTTTGGGCCCCCCCCGCACCGCGGGGGCTGCGGGGGCCTGTGTTATGCCCCTGCTTGAGGGGCACTGTTAAAGGGTGGCTGTGAGGGAATCCGTGGCAGAGGTGGTCATGGGGGGGCGCCAAAAAACATTGTCGCACAGGGAGCCACCAGCACTAAAGCCGGCCCTGGGGGCGGACAAGATTTGAAACTTTCTCCAGCCTTCTCTCTGGACGAGCTCATTTTCCTACAACAAAAACAAGAGTTAGAGTTTCTTATGATCCGACTCTACAGTAGCTTTAAACACACTGGATTCTCTGCAGGGTGTATCCGTTATTTCAGTGATGCTGTATCGCTTGGGTCAACCGCACTCATGCTTGAATGAACACCCCACCTTCACCTATTTCTTAAATTGTTGTTAATGCCAAGTATGGCATCTAGTTCAGTTTAGCCACCTTCGTATCGTCTGCTTTGTAGTTCCCATTGTTAATTCACGTTTGTATTTCAGGTTGCATTTTTTACTTGGAAGGTAGCCCCCATTTGGCTTTCATATGTTTTAATATCATTTTAGTTGATTTGAGTAGCTTGTTTGTCTCTAGAGCCTGAATTGTGCTACTACAGCTTCCAAAATATTAATTAAGCTGATTAAATGAATCGATGCATCATTAAATCTAAAAAGATGTGATTATGTGCGCAATATATTATGTTTCATATACTTATATTTCTTGCAGGTAGCACTAAAAAGTGCCTGTGCACCCAGAGGTAAAAAATCTGATATGAGGAACAAACATTGATACAGCTTGACAACATTGGCTTTAATTTCACCCATAATACTTTTTACAGCTTGGTCGTGTGTGTCCTATTTATAGACCTACTATCTCAGGTATTTGTTGAAGTGCACGGCTTGTTCAGAGAAGTGCTGGAATTAGCTGTCAAATTTATTTTTTTTCTTCTACATTTGCAGTGGAAATATGGATGATAACTCCTCTTTTTTGATGGAGGCAAGTCGTCTCGGGGCTTGTGTTTCATTGGCAGTCATTTTGGAGATATACTACAGTACAATAATATGTTGTTACTGTAGATCAATGGCACAGAGGGTTACTAATATATCACCGCTGACAGCCACTATTATTCTAGAAACCGAATCTTCAATGGATTTTCTGGAAAAGAACATGTCATCTTTTGATTTTTAGTCAATAGATGCCAAGATTGCGAGGCGCGAGGGACTAGCGTCTTGAGAATTAACTTCCTGTGTTTCCACGTTTTTTCCCAAAGTTGCACAAATTCTCATACTACAGGCCCATTGATGAGTTTGTTTTTATGAAGGACGAACCAATCTGTGTTAGCAAAGATTAATCTTTGAGGATATTAGCATGGAGCTCCAAGTGTTTGCCCACCAGGCATTTAATGACTCGCTTTTACTGGAAACATCTGCATTCAACAACAAGCATTTGCAATGCAATAGGTCTCGCATTTACACGAGTTTAAGCTATTGGCATTGGTCCCCCCCCCCCGCAGATTTTTAAATCTCCCAAATTAGTTCGCTATAAGATTCTTTTATGGTTTCTTAAAAAACGTACTGCTATGTTCAATAGATATTCACTCCCACTATTTAATGTAACAACTCCACTGTCCAGTATTTTTCCACTGATGGGTATTAAAGGTGGATCTGATATAGCGGACAATTGGGCCAGAGTAGGATTTAGTAAAGTAACTGATTTTTTAAAAAATGGAGGCTGGATAACTCCCAGAGAGATGGCAAGTCTTGTTCAGACAAATTTTTTGTTGGTTTTGTCATATAATACTATTTTTAAATTTTTGGGACAACTTGATATTGAACAGCTTAATCAACCAACGCAATTGGTTAAAGATCTCCTTATAAATGAGTGTATAAAGAGACCAGGGGAATGGAAACGTTGTTTAGCATATAGTAGGGAAACGGATTTAAGTCAAAAAGTAATTAAAAAATGGAAGGAACAAGAAAACCATGTACTATCTATGAATACTTGGAAGACTATTAACCATTTTAACTTTAATATACTTCAGGGAGCTAATTGGCGTAGAATGTTATTTTTGGGGAAATGGTTATTATATCGTACTCCTGCTGCTATTTCCAAAATGTATTCAAATTATCCTTCAAACTGTTTTAGATGTATACAACACACTTCCGCCAACTGGTCTCATGTAATGGCTCATTGTACCAATATAAGGGAATTTTGGGACGATATTTTTGTGTTTTGCCAGATTTATTTTAAAATTACGCTCCCTTTTAATGAAAAACTGATACTATATGGTTTTGATTCAGATCTTAAAATATCCGCCCAATTGGCTAAACTACTGTATATAGCAACGGCAGTTGCAAGATCTTTACTACTGCAAAACTGGCGGTCAAAACAGATTCCAAGTAAATTAGAGTGGATGCAGAAAATGAGGAGAGTAAGAAAGAGTGAACAAATTTATGCTCTGCGGGTGGGAGGAGGGAGAAAATTTGATAAAATTTGGGGTTCTTTTTTTGATTCGGACTGATGGTTATTTAGTGGATGATGTTAAACTTTATCATTTGAGAATCCTTTATGCTGAATCTGTTTTCTATGGTGTTTGATCCTGTGTATGTTTGACCAGCAGTCTTTATTGTCACTAAAGTACTTCAATAAAAAAAAAAAAAATTAAAAAAAAAAAAAAAAAAAAAAGCTATTGGCATTGGAAATACCAATGCATTTAATTCATGTTTTAAAAACCAAAACAAAATTAAAAGGCATTATTATTTGCAATGCAAATAGCTCAAACTCGCGTAAATGCGTGACCTATTGCATTGCAAATGCTTGTTTGTTGTATGCCATAGAATCAGAAATTATTGCTAATACAGATGAGGTCAACAATTCGTGGGGATAAACAGGGAACACGTTTAACTGTGTCTCTTGATAGGCACTTTGTGTCGTGCAGAGCTATGAAACAGTTATAGCTGTTCGGGGCGCTGTACAAATATTGAAGCACGGGACAACACGCATAGGAAAGTATGTAATAACTTTTTTTTCTAACTTTTGAAATAACTTGTGGCATCCTACTGACTTTAGCAACACAACAAGATAACGGACGGAATGCTGAACATTGTCAAGCATTCACCATTAACCGTAGATCTGGGATAAATCCATCGTTTTTTGCTTACTGTTCCAACCCAGTTTGGACCCAGCCTTTCACGTCCTACTTATCGAGCACCTAGTGAACAAACATGGTGTATGAATGCAAGCAGACGTTAATATCAATGTGTAATCTGAAATGTACAATTTCTAATTCAGAAGGGGTTGTTTCTGTCCTATATCTACATATGGGTAATAACATCCGTATTATTCAAGTAAGTAATTATAAGACCTGTCATTCAGAAAGGGGCGAACTTGGGCTGTCAGCAATCTCTAGCACAAACTTTGAAAAAAACGTAGATCACCGATTGGAAAATATTATTCATACGACCGACTACAAGAAGGAGATTAACGATAATTGCATACATTTCTCTACATAAAGTATATCTGGTAGCTAAATGTTGACACTGGGACCCGGGTTCTAATCCCGGCTTGCCTACTTACGTACTCCTGTGGTCCTCTGCAAAGTAATCAACCTGTGCTTAGTTCCTTCATTTGCCAAGCCCGAGAGAGATTAGAAACTGAACAAGCGTTGATGTTATGTCCTATTTATAAATAGAATATAAATATATATTTTAATAAAAAAGTTTGACTTTTGACCTTTTCGCTCAGGTGGATGGCAGACTGGCTCCCGGGAGTTTTTGCCAACCTCCCATTGCCAGCGCTTCTTGTCTGCACCGGGGGATTCTTTATCCGGTTTTAGCAGTCACCCTGTCTCTGGGGGGCTTAAATCTTCTCTGACCAGGGCAGAGAGCCATTAGGGGCACTGGTTGTACCCTTGGCTGCCAGAGAGCTCACTCACCACTTGGTGTCAGCTACTCAGCCCCTCCTTGGAGGGAGAATCCGTCCCGCTCTACCCACCCCTCCCGTCTATGCTCCCAAAAGCACAACAAGCCCCGCATTCTCCTGGGCAGTTGCGCTTCGTAGGGGGCGGTCTCCGGCGTGCTGTCTCTCTGTGTGGGGGTCAGAGCTGCAGCGCCAATACACAGGCTCTGATAGGGACCCAGACGATGGCGTCCAGACATAGTCTCGCCGGTCCGCTCACAGCGGGTGTCTTATTGGCGCGATATCCCCTGCTGTCAGCTATGGGGTCTCTTGGATGTCTGGGCTGCAGGAGAGAGCGCCTTGCCGCAGGCCAGTACAGAGGCCGCAGGGCCCAATGATCACCTTGTTATCAGGCCTGGCCTGTCGGTGCCCACTCCTCCCCAGTCCGTAACGTTGAGCAGGGACTCTGTGCGGCGGGGGAGAGTTCTGTGCCAAATCCTGTGTCGGGAAGTCGGGTAGTGCAGCAGGACCAGGGCAGGGCAGTGTGCCACTCAATGATGCGGGCGTCGTCGACATGCTGGGGTTTCAGCAGCAGTCTCTGCAGCCCCCACCAGACTCCAATCTGTCTCACCACGGGCCGAACCTTCTCAAGGCCGATGGCGCCGTAATGCAGCCTGGCTATCTCCAACCTCCGCAGGCCGGAGTCACGCTGTGGTTGCTCTTCCTATTACAGAACCAGACACGCTACTCTGCATGAGGTAATGGATCAGGGCACAGGTAGGCACCTGAGGTGCGATGTGCTCCAGCAATTAGGAAACACGGAGAAGCAGCCTTTGGTTACCCGTTAGCAGCCTCCCATAGACGTGTCTGGAAGAGACGCCATACGTGAGCAAAATCTCCAGTCCGGGTGGGCTGGTCCTAATTCCGACAGGGCGGACACCAACCTCGCTTCCAGAGAAGCCGGACACAAAAGCAACGACAATAGAGCTCGCCAAGGCGAAGCAGCGCATGCGCTGCAATGCAGACGAGACCTAAAAAAGCACCGTCACCCAATGTTTGAATCCCCCCACCCTCTTGTTACACGCTCCACCTCGTCTCTGCCTGCCTTAAAAAAGAAACAAAAACATTTCTTCTCAATCTCTTGTTTGTGCCTTACACCTCATAGGTACTTGATTGATTTACAGAGGTGTGACGCAGGCACCTGCAATCCCGTTGCACGGGGGAAGGGAAGGGGGAAAACCCTTCAGGGGGCCCCAAGCACATCAGGGCCCTCGTTCAACCTAAGGTCAATGAATATCTGAAAGATATTGCCCCGATTACTTACCGGTAATCTTCATTACTCCGAGTCCTAGTCTTCCTCGCCACAGTATTCACATATGAGCCTCAGCCTCCACACAGAACTCCAAGTAAAATTAAAAGAGCAGCGCTCTAGTCTCCCCTCCCTCCTCCAATATGGCCCCCAGTGTCTTCATCCAATCCCATAAAGGGATACAGAACCAACATCACGACCTGATACACAAAGCCGCAGACATGAAGCCACCACCAGGGCCGGGAGGGAAGGGAAACTATACTGTGGCGAGGAAGACTAGGACTCGGAGTAATGAAGATTACCGGTAAGTAATCGGGGCATTACCTCCTCGTCCAGTCTTCCTCGCCACAGTATTCACATATGAGCCGATACCAAAGCAATCAGCTTCATGTAAGGAAAATACCACAACAAAGTGCAGTGAAAAACAATATTTAATATACAGAGGTACAGCAATTAAAGGCAACCTCTCAAGGCATCCCCGCAGTCAACACAGAAGATGCAAACAAAACAGAACCCCCACCCCCAACCTGGAGGTGGTAATGGGACATGAATGTATGAGGTGAAGACCAAGTAGCAGCCCGGCAAACATCCTCCATGGACACCCCTTTGAAGGAGGCCCAAGACACAGCAACAGAGCGGGTGGAACGCCCCTGAACAGGAAGGGAGGGAACTTCAGAAACCGAAGCATACGCCAACAAAATGGCCTCCTTAATCCAGCGACTGATCGTCGAGAGGGAGGGTTTCAGTCCCTGACGTGACAAACCATAATTGACAAACAAGTTGTCCACTTTGCAAAATGAAGACGTGCGCGACAAATATATCAATAAAGCACGCCGAACATCCAAGAGGTGCAACAGGGATTCCTCATCCGAGGAAGGATCAGGACAAAGACATGGAAGCACCACCTCAGAAGACCTGTGAAAATAAGAATCCACTTTCGGAATGAACGTAGGATGAGGGCGCAACACCACCCTGTCCGATAAAACCAACAAAAAGGGAGCAGAACGAAGGAATGCACCCAACTCACCCATACGTCTGGCAGAAGCAATCGCCACAAGAAACACCACCTTGAGTGTTAAAAACTTCAACTCCACCGACTCCAAAGGCTCGAATGGAGCCAACTGCAAGGAGCGCAAAACCAAAGGCAGGTCCCAAGGTGGAGGACACATAATAGGACGGGGGCGTTGGAAAGAGAGAGACTTAAAAAGTCTAGCAACCAATGGGGAAACAGAAATCAAAGGTAGGACATGGAACGCCTGAATCGCAGCCCACTGAGCCCGAAGAGTCGAAATGGCCAAGCCCAGCACAAAACCATCATTCAAAAAATCCAAAATGCGAGCCGGATCCAAAGAAGCACAAAGGAACCCTCCCTCTTGATCTTCTGCAAGACCGCCGGAATCAGGGGAACAGGAGGAAAGGCATACAATAGACCCTGCGGCCAAGGGAACGACAGGGCATCCACCCTCCATGCATCCCGGCAAGGCATAATTGTGCAATAGCAACGGATCTTGAAATTGTCCCGGGAAGCAAAGAGGTCGACAATCGGACAACCAAACATCCGCCGCAACCTCCTGAAAATCACATGTGTCAGGGACAAAGAGCCCATGGAGGGAAACACCCGGCTCAGACAATCCGCCACAGTGTTCTCCGCGCCAGGAAGATAAATGGCAGATAGGGACTCCAGATTCAACTCCGCCCAACAACAAATCCGACGGTAGAGGCAACTGAGGGATTGAACTCTGCACCCTCCCTGATGGTTTATATATGACATCACAACTTGATTGTCCGTTCGAACTTGCACATGGTGACCCTGAACCAGATTCGAGAAATCCAACAAACCCAGAAGGACGGCTTTCAGCTCCTTGTAGTTGGAGGAACATGACAACACCGACTGAGGCCAAACCCCCTGAGTCGTTGAATCCCCCAGAGTAGCACCCCACCCCAGCAGGCTGGCATCGGTATTGACCACGCGGGTGGGAACAATCAGAAATGGGCGGCCCCTGGACAGATGACCTTCGTCCAACCACCAACTCAAGACCACCCGAACATCTTCCGACATAGGAATCAAAACAGTCATATCTAGGGAACAGGGGTCCCAATGCGACAAAACGTGCGATACCACCGGGTACATGTGTAGTCGAGCCCAAGGCACCGTCAACAATGACGCCGACATCAGACCCTGAACCCTCAGCCATAGGCTCACAGGATGAGAATGTCCCACCAACAGGGCACGAACAGCAGATATCAGGGACAGAATCCTGGGAGGAGGAAGGAACACCATACCCAACTGAGTCCTGAACAGAGCCCCAATGAAAGTCAATTCCTGTGCAGGAACCAGGGAGGACTTCGGTACATTCACTAGGAACCCATGATGTTCCAGGACATGGCACACCCTCTTGACATGCAACTCCGCCTTGGGAAGAGAAGAAGCAGAAATTAAAATGTCGTCCAGATAAGGAAACACACTAATGCCCTCCCCATGCAAAAGGCCAATAAGAGGAGCCAGAACCTTAGTAAAGACCCTGGGAGCAGAGCAGAGTCCAAACGGCATTACCTGGAATTGGTAATGTTGACCCATCACGCAAAACCGGAGAAACTTCTGAGAATCCGGATGAACAGGGACATGTAGATAAGCATCCCTCAAGTCTATCGATGCAAGGAAGTCGCCCTGAGATATCAGAGGAAGGATCAACTGAAGGGAAACCATCTTGAACTTTTGGTGAGGGATGTAAGTATTCACCCACTTCAGGTCCATCACAGGGCGAAGATCCCCAGTGCGCTTCGACACCAGGAATAGGATGGAATACACACCCAACCCCAACTGATCGATGGGAACAGGAATCACCGCACCCTTTACCACCAGGGAGTCGATGCCTTCCAAAAGCGCCAATCTCCTTACAGGATCTCTGGGACAAGGAGTAGCCCTGAAATAGTCTGGGGGAGTTAGGATAAATCCAATACGCAAACCCTCTGAAACCACCTGCAGCACCCATTTGTCCGACACAGACAGTCTCCAAGACTCCAGGAAGAAACTGAGGCGACCCCCAACCGGACCCGTACCAGGAGCGATCCAGTCACGACTTTGGTGCAGGAGTGGAGGAGGAAGAGGAACCGGAGAACCGGGTTTTTCCAAAGGAAGGAGCACCCCGGCCACGCCCCCTCCCACGAAAGGGCTGACCAGCTCAACCCCTCCGAGAAGGGCCAAAAGCCCTCTGAGAACCAAAGGAACGGAAGTGACCCGCCCTCTCAGGAGCCAGGAGCTTACGGTCCTCCGCCGTCTTCTTAACCATGTCATCCATCAGCGACCCAAAAAGTTTAACCCCAGAAAAAGGAATCTTCATCAGGAGATTTTTCTGCGCAGCATCAGCCTTCCATGAACGAAGCCACAACTGTCGCCTCGCAGCCACTGAAGACCCAGCTGCGGAAGCCGCAGCACCTAAAGAGTCAAAGGAGACATCCGAAATCAACCGAACTTGTTGCTCCATCATCGCCAGGGTAGAAGAAACATCCTCCCCCTGGTCCATCAATTCAGACAGAGACTGAAAATCCTTAAGCAAGGATTGTATAGTGTAAGACGCATAGGCAGCCGCCCTGATAGAGAAATTTGCAGCCGCAAAAGTGCGTTTCACCGCACCATCCACTTTACGGTCAACCGGGTCAGCAGGAGAAGAATCCTCAGACACTACAGTTCCATGAGACACCATGCTGGCCAACAATGAATCAACCTTCACCGAAGAAGGGAATTTCACATCAAAGTCCTGTAGCGGGTACCTTTTACTCAAAAAGCGTGGAAAGGAACCTTTGACCACATCATTCCATTCATTCTCCAGGACCTTCAAGACTGAAGAGTGTAAAGGCAAAGAATCAGGCTCAGGACGCTGGTATTGTGCAAAGAGAACGTCTTCCAGAGGAACAACAGAAGCAGGAAACACCAAGTTCTCTCTAATGTGACCCAGCACCTCCTTCAGGTCGGCACCCTGCACAAAACGACCTCTGACATCAACATCCTCCTCAATGTCAGAATCAGCAGCCGCAGCATCATCCACCTTAGCCCGCTTCGCAGGAGGAACAGGCGTCTGACTTTGCATAGCAGTAGCTACAGCAGAATTGATCATCTGCTGTAACACTTCCATAGATGGGACCTAGATACCAGAACCAGAAGCCCCAGGAGCAGAATCAGGAACAGAACCACTCTCCATAATATCAACACACCAGTGAACGCATGAAGAGAAACACAGGCATGGGAGAAGACAACACGCCTGGCATAAAAGGCCCCGGGGTTGCTAGGCAACCAATCAAGCCAGAACCTGTAATTCAGACAATCCAGCATAAATGCCGGAAGAAAAACAGTCGCGCGCATGCCCAAAGACATTCAGCGAGGACCGATACAGAGTGGAACCTCAAGGAACGCACAATGACCCAGCAACCAAAGAAACGTGGACGGGATACACCCGCCCCCACAGCACGCACACGAGGCATCCTCAGGAGGTAAGAATGAGAGCGGGAGCCTCGGGCCCCCATATCAAACGCATCCGGCCGCGCTATGCCCGCTTAGCAGGACGCGCGGCCGGGAAACTAAACAAACCACGTGTAGCGGGTACCTTCGTTAGAGCGTTATAGTACCTCGCTAGGCAACCAAACATGTGTAGCAACACATTTGTATTAAAAAACAAAACGAACGCCACTGAAAGTCCGCTAAAGCAGGACCAGAGGCGCAAAGGCAGAAGCAGGAGGTAAAAACAATACATACAATTCATCGTGAAAAAACAACTCACTACTACCCCCATACTAGATACCCCAGGGCATAACGGGTCTGCTCAAGCAGGAACCCAGCCCCACTCACCTGATCAACAGGCAACACAGCACTCGGAGAAGTGCAGAAAAAAAGAACAGATCGTGATGTTGGTTCTGTATCCCTTTATGGGATTGGCTGAAGACACTGGGGGCCATATTGGAGGAGGGAGGGGAGACTAGAGCGCTGCTCTTTTAATTTTACTTGGAGTTCTGTGTGGAGCCTGAGGCTCATATGTGAATACTATGGCGAGGAAGACTGGACGAGGAGGTAATGCAGACTCCGGGTCCTCACTTTCTATTCTGCACGGGGGGCCTATCACTCTGTGTTAGCCACTGGTGATCTGCTCCTCTGCCACAGACTTTTTAGATACTTACTTAACTGAGTGAACTACCGAAATGCCTTCAACTCTCCCACTCCTTATTTCTGATCCTTTTACTAGATGAGCGCATAGGGAAGTATGTCAGCACGAAACTCGGTTTAGCTGCCGAGTTTTTTCTGTTTATCGTCAATTTGCCTGTTATATGTGTTCTAGAGTCCTAACCATATCCATTCACTAACAGTCGCTTAACATTAAGGGGCCTGTCCCTAATATCATTCACTTCTTTTTCATTTATTTATACCCCCTGTTATGTAAGGCGAGTGTCATCTATACCTACTGAATGAGAAGCATGCTAATGTGCTCGGGCCTTATTCATTCTATACAAAAATACCTATAAATAAATGTAAGCAAAAAAGAAAGGACATTTTCCAATTCTAGAACTAAATATGGGAGCGTGAGGTATTGTCTCTACACTTTCAAATAGAAATCCTACAGTATTGTTAAAAATGTTATGTATGAAAACATGCACAGTGTCTGCGGAGAAAAGTGGTCATTTTAGCACGAAGCAAAGCTTTATTAAAATTTCAGGTAAACCTAAACCTCCAAGGGGCAGATTTACAAGCCCCTTGCGACACATTTGCCCTGCCGTTGCGTCACTTCTGTGATGCAGTGGCGACGTAAACCATGCGCCACGTTGTGCCTTATTTACAACGTGATGCATCTAGGCAGATGCGTCACGTTGTAAAGCACTGCACCACATGAATCTTACGTCACGTTTCATGTGGGCGTTCCATCGCAGGGTGGGCATTCCGGCGCAGGAAAGCCTTGTAAAACTGACTTAGTGAAATCTACAAGATTTGACTGAGTCAGTTTTACGACGCTGCTGCGTCGAACCCTTACGCCTGCTTGAAGGAGGCTTAGGGAGTGACGCACCACGTTAAGTATGGGTGACCCTTGTGCATTGCTGGAGTTGCGTCGCGCTTGCGACACTACTCCAGCAATGTGCCACCTTTTATTTATTTATTTATTTATTTATGGGTTTGTAACGCGCCGGCATCACACCCGAAGGTGTATCTCCGCGCGGAGCTGTAAGGAACAGTCAGGGCAGCGCTCCAACTAGAACAGAGTGGTTTTAAGGAGTTTCCTAAAGGCCAGGTGGCTAGAGCAATCTCTGAGAGAAAGAGGAAGATTGTTCCACAGACGGGGGCCCCTGATGGAAAGGGAGCGACCCCCCTGTCTGGTCTTGTTGTGTCTAGGAACCTGAAGTAGCAGCTGATTGCTGGACCTTAGAGTGCGGGAAGGGCGGTGGTATACAAATTTCTCCGCAAGATGAGGTGGACCGAGGTTGTGAAGACCCTTGTGCACCACACAGCAAATCTTGAATTCCACCCTTTTCCGGATGGGGAGCCAATGGAGGGCCTTGAGGAGGGGCAAGGATGGGGTTCTAGGGGGGGCACTGGTTACCAGGCGGGCCGCAGTGTTTTGAACCACCTGAAGTCTGTTAAGCACTCCTTCGTTGGCTGCTAAGAATAGGCCATTGCAATAGTCCAGGCGGCTCAAAACGAGGGCCTGGACCAAGGTCTTTCTGGTGTGGTCTGGTAGAAGGGGGAACACCTTCCGAAGGAGGCTAATAATGTGAAAGCAGGAACCTGCCGTGATGTTGGCATGATGAGCAAAGGTGAGATCATGATCAAGACGGACCCCCAGGTTTTTCACCACCTGTTTAGGGAGTGGGGCCTGACCCAGACTGGAGGGCCACCAGTCAGGGGTCCACAGGATTTTAGCCCCTCCGAATAGCATGACCTCTGACTTTCCCACATTACACTGGAGAAAGTTCCGGGCCATCCAGCTGGCGATCGCAGTCATGCCGTTGGAGAAAGCTAGTCTTATCTCCGGGGTAAAGTTTTTAAAAGTAAACAGCAGCTGCGTATCGTCAGCGTAGGAGATGGGCATGAACCCGAAAGACCTCACAATGTTAGCCAGAGAGGAGACATATACGTTAAACAACGTAGGGCTAAGACAGGAGCCCTGTGGGACTCCTCTGGTAATACTGGCCGAGGGGGAACTGAAGGAACCCATATTCACCTTCTGGGTGCGTTCAGAGAGAAAGCTGGTAAACCACGCCAAGGCGGCTTTCTCAATGCCGATCTCCTTTAATCTGGTCAGGAGAATTGCGTGGGATATGGTGTCGAAAGCTGCGGACAAGTCCAGCAGCACCAACACCACAGACATCCCTCTGTCCAAGGACAGGCGTATAGCATCCGTGATGGAAAGGAGCGCCGTCTCGGTGCTGTACCTGGGCCTGAAACCCGACTGAGAGTGGTCCAGACAGCCGGCCTGCTCAATGAAGCTGGAAAGATGGTGATTAACATGCTTCTCCGTCAGTTTGCTGATGAACGGCAAGAGGGAGATAGGCCTCAGATTAGTCATGTCAGACCAAGGGATGGAGGTGTTTTTCCTAATAGGCTTGACCATGGCCTCCTTCCACTCCCGGGGGACCAGTCCCTCAGAGAGGGAGCAGTTGATCACCGTCTGAATGGAAGGGCTGAGGACACTCCCAATGTGGTGCATGATACGGGCAGGAACAGGGTCCACTGGGCTGCCTGACTTAATTGTCCCGATCAGGGAGTTGACTTGGTCCAAGCTGATCTCGGGAATAGAAGACAGCGCAGCGGAGACAGCACCGATTGTGCCGGGCTGGGGGCTGAAAGAGGGGACCGTCTCCTCAATTGGTGGACTAATTTGGGAGATGTTATGATAGATGGAATCGATTTTATTTGCAAAAAACTCAGCGGTATCCTCACACAGTTTTTGGGTCAGCATTTCAGGACTGTCACAGGCGACGGGCTTGGTAAATGTGCAGAGAACCTGGTAAAGTAGTTTAGGATCATTGCCAGCCTCAGACAGTTGGGAGACAATGTAGGATTTACGGGCAGCTCTGATGTTTTTGTGGTAAAGTCTCATCGCTGAGCTATAGCGTTCTTTATCGGTCATACTGCGTGAGGTTCTCCAGGCTTTCTCCAACTTCCTGCAGGCCTTTTTCTCCTCACGCAGTAGGTCCGAGTACCATGGTTCCTGCCTGCGGTCAGAGCGCCGATTACAGCGCCTTAAAGGAGCAATTAGATTGACAGCCGTGATCAAGGCCTCGTTGTATTTGGACAAAGCCGAACTGGTGGAGTCAGAAGGGAGAAAATCGGGAGGTACAAAAGTAGCTCTAAAAGTGTCAGCAGACATTTTATACCACTGCCTGCGCCATAACGGAAGAGGAGCAGGTAGGGGGCGTTCTGTAAAAAGAGCGGGGAGGGAAAAATTAATTACAAAATGATCAGTCCATTCCACCTGCGTAGGAGGATAACACGACAGGAGGTGCGAATTGGACATGATTAGGTCGAGGGTATGACCGGCCCGATGAGTCGGACCTTGGTTGCACTGTTTAAGACCAAGGGTAGATAGATCAGCCAGCAAGTTGCGTGCATCTGCATTATCAGCCACTTCGCTGTGGACATTGAAGTCTCCAAGGAGTACAAAATTAGTTCCTATAGTAATATAAGGAGCCAATGTCTCCAGAAGGAGAGTCGAAGCCTCCCCACAAGGACCCTTTACGCCACATGATGCGATACGCATGTGCCTATCCTTGCGCCACGGTGCGCCGTATTGTAAATGAGATGCATCCGTGGTGGCGCAAGGGGGAATTGCATGTCACATCTATTCTGGCGCATCCCTGCTGATTTGCAGAGATGTGCCAGACATTGTAAATATGCCCCATACCTTGTGAACAGCACTGTTTATTCAGTTACTTGGATCTTTGCAGTGTGCACAGTGTTACTACCTAAAGCACCAACCTTTAGCTACAGTGCCCCAACAGATTTGCAGGCACACACTCTTTGAGAGTGTGATGCACAGGTTTGTACCTTATGCACTCTAGACCATCAATGGTCTTCCCTGCATCTCTCTTATGATGTTCAGTATCTTGTGAGTATCAAAGATCATTAATATAGCTCCCCGTCTTCCTCAATGGAAAGGCTCAAGGCTACCTAGGGAAAATTCAAGGTGCCGGATTCCAGCTGATCTTAATGAATGGATGTGCTCCGGAGATGTACTAGCAGTCACGGTCAGTGCAGGTAAGCGCAGTGGGACGGTGAGGCGGGAAAGGGCGGGGGGGAGTCGATAGACGACGGAATAGGTTTTATTTATTTATTTCATTTTGCCTATTCCGTTGTCTGTCGACTTAACCCCATTCCACCCTGCCCCAGCCCCACCCCACCACGCTTACCTGTGCCTGTTGCCACTGTGTACTAGTTGGTCTTTGAGGAGGCAGTGCGCACCCCCATTAGGGGTTGAAGATCTTGAGTAATGGTTAGCACTTAGAAGCCTTCTTCGGACCATACATATCTGACTCAAAAGGGTTCTTAACTTTCATTAAATATGGAAATGATTCTGGTGCAAGTGGTATCTGCACTTTGTGAGTTACAGGCAGTTAATACCTCTGTGCGAGGGGGTTGCAGGTTTCAATTCAGAAAGTTAGGAGACTTTCAGCCACGGCAAGGCAATACATGACAACAAACCAGTGCTTTCAAGAAGATAAAGAATGTAAAAGGTACTGACCAAGTTAGTGAAACAAATGTAAAAATAAGAAGAGAATTACCACAAAATGAGAGGGTTATCTATTGTATATATCAGCAGTTATAAAACAAATCGAAGTGCAATTTTTTTGGGGCAAACATCAGTTATTGGCAGCAGAATAAAACAAAGAAATGCGCCACTATGGGGCAGAGGGTGTATTATTTTTGGCACTGAAATATAATCCCCTTAGAGAATATGCTCAGGAAACTAGGATTTTAGAATTGTTCTGTCCTTCAAAAGTACAGTTCTATTCCGTTGTAGCAACAAATGGTACTATTTAAGAAGTAGCGGATGGAAAAATGCCCAGATCTGGTTCGGCAGACTCCAGTCCATGGTTTCCAGTTCCAGCCGCCCACATTGTTACATCCACTGACAATTCTTCAATAGCATCTGCATCATGAATTCTCTTTGCATCAACTTCAGCTCCCACAGTGCGTAGGGTTCTTCCTCTCTCCAGAAGTTATTTCACATGGTTTGGCTGATAAAATGTCAACTTACTACTGGTCTACCTGTTCAGTCCCCCTGTCTCATCATCATTCACGCACTTGCACTTTAGGAAATATGCTGTAAGAGTCTGGTAGGAACCACTGAAGAGGACCCATACTTCTTTGTCCTTGTACAACAGCAAGAGGCCATAATATTTAATTCTTGGAGCAAGCATCCAGGTCCAGACATTCAGGATAAACCTGGCGAGAGTATATCTATGCACAGCCCATTGGCAGGCAGAGGGATATTCCTAAAGCAGGCAGTTTTCTTCAGTTTGTCGGTTTTCAGCTCTCTCCTATTAGACTACTTTGCAGCAGTTTCTAAAAGGAAAACTTAACTGCAATTGGTGACAACGGATAAGCCAATAATACTAACATTCTCACATTAAATCAATCAATCAATCAATATTTTTTGTAAAGCGCACTGTACACCTGTGAGGGTCTCACAGCGCTGGGGGTGGGGGGGAGCGCTGCTACTGCTTGAACAACCAGGTCTTGAGGAGTCTCCTGAAGGTCAGCAGGTCCTGGGTCTGCCGTAGGTCAATGGGGAGGATGCTCCAGTTCTTGGTGGCGAGGTGGGAGAATGATCTGCTGCTGCCCGTCGTTATTTGGATACGTAGGACAGTGGTGAGGGTGAGGTCAGCAGAGCAGAGCTTGCGGTTCGGGGTGTAGAAGGTGAGTCATATGTTGAGGTATGCTGGTCCGGTGTTGTGGAGAGCCTTGTGAGCGTGGGTGAGGAGCTTGAAGGTTATCCTCTTGTTGACGGGGAGCCAGTGCAGGTGTCTCAGGTGTTCTGTGATGTGGCTCTGTTGAGGGATATCGAAGATGAGGCGTGCAGAGGTGTTCTGTACGCGCTGGAGTCGTTTGGAGTTTGGCTGTGGTTCCCACGTAGAGGGCGTTGCTGTAGTCCAATCTGCTGCTGACAAGGGCCTGGGTGACCGTCCTTCTGGTTTCAGTGGGGATCCATCTTTAGATCTTAGGGAGCATGCAGAGGGTGTTTAGCAGGAGGATGAGACGGCGTTGACTTGCTGGGTCATTGATAGCAATGAGTCTAGGATAAATCCCAGGGTGCGTGCGTGGTCAGTGGGTGTCTGTGCAGCTCCCAGTGTGACTGGCCGCCAGGAGTCGCCCCAGGTGGAGGGGGTGGGTCCGAGGATGAGGACCTCCGTCTTGTCTGAGTTCAGCTTCAGGCGGCTGTTCTTCATCCATTCGGCGACGGCCTTCATTCCTTCGTGGAGGTTGGTTATGGCGGTGGTGGGGTCCTTAGTGATGGAGAGGATCAGCTGGGTGTCATTGGCGTATGATATGATGTTCAGGTCATGTGATCGGACGATGTTGGCGAGCGGTGCCATGTAGACGTTGAAGAGTGTTGGGCTGAGTGATGATCCTTGGGGTACGCCGCAGGTGATCTTGGTGGCTTCCGAACGGAAGGGGGGAAGTCGGACACTCTGTCTTCTCCCGGTGAGAAAGGAGATGGTCTAGTCCAGGGATTTGTCACGGATCCCTGCGTTGTGGAGTTGTGTGCGTAGGGTGTGGTGGCAGACGGTGTCAAAGGCGGCCGATAGGTCCAGGAGGATGAGGGCCACGGTTTAGCTTTTGTCTAGCAGGGTCCTGATGACGTTGGTAGCGGCGATGAGGGCGGTTTCAGTGCTGTGGTTGCTGCGGAATCCTGATTAGGACGAGTCCAGAGCATTGTTCTCTTCAAGGAAGTGTGTCAGTTGCCTGTTGACAGTCTTCTTGATGACTTTCGCCAGGAACGGGAGCAGGGATATGGGTCTGAAGTTCTTGAGGTCCTTAGGGTCTGCTCTGGGTTTCTTGAGTAAGGCGCTGATCTCGGCGTGCTTCCAGCTCTCTGGGAAGGTGGCAGTCTCAAAAGAGGTGTTGATGATTTTCCGGAGGGGGGGGGTGCGATGATGGTGCTTGCTTTGTTGAAGATGTGGTGCGGGCAGGGGTCGGAAGGTGAGCCTGAGTGGATGGTGCTCATGGTTTTGATGGTGTCGTCGTCATTGACGTGGGTCCAGGAGAGCAGGAGGTCGGTGTGGCTGGGGGGCAGTGCTTCTGAGGTGACGGTGGCTGTCAGGGGGGTCTGGTTGTTGAAGCTGTCATGGATGTCTGCGATCTTGCGGTGGAAGAAGGTGGCTAGGAAGTTGTGAAGCTCACTTTACACAAGATAAAACAATAAATGAATATAGGTGCAAAATTAGTAAATTGATAGGACCCTGAATGAACTGTAGGCCTGGGCAGAGTTCGCAGAGTTCCAAATAGTCACAAAAAACTCTGTTGTGCTGCGGGGAGTTCCGCAAGCGGCGGAGTGCTTTACATCGTACGGTTCACGCTAATTTTTAGCGGCTGGTGTTTATGCAGCATGAATAGCACCACACCCAGCACAAGAGGGTGCTGCTTCTTTCTGCTGCTCATGTAGAAGTTCTATTCGAGCAGCAGCTTCCTCAACCCAAACAGAAGGTTTCTCATTGAGAGAGGTGGTGACCATCCGCGCCTGCTCGCATTGATAAATCTTGGTGCGAGTTGGTGTAGCATTGGATTTTCCTGGCTCGCACTTGCCAACTTAATGTTGGCAAGCGCAAGCAACGTAAAAACTGTGCTCTGTCGGAACTCCGCGTGCTCTGTGGAGGGTGGAGTGCGGAAAACTCAGTGACCAGAGCAGACTTCACCGCCCTGGCCTATTGAATTGAAAGTGTGATAGGACTAGGATAACATTTCTCACCAGAGTTATTGTTCTTACAGACTAAGGTCCTCATTTACAAGAAATTGATCCATCAGCATCGATGCGTCAGTGTCCTTGCGCCTGCGTGGTATGCCCTTGAGAAACTATGTATGCGGTGTATTTATAATACAGGGCTCCATGGTGCAAGAATAAATAGATGCAATGATTAACAGATGCATCAGAAATTCTGACGCATTTGTTGGCGTAAAAGTCACGCATTGCTGGAGTTGGTAGTAAAACTGACGCAACTCCAGCAATCTATCAGAGCACATTGATGAGTCCCATGTTAAAAGTCCTGCGTCAACCTAATGCCTGATCTGAGCAGGCATAAGGATTTGATGCAGGTAAGAAGTAGAGTGATGCAATGAAATATTGTAAATTTCACTGTGCCTCTTCTACGTGGCTTTTATGTGGGAATGCCTACCCACTATACATTATACCTGGTGCAGGTATAATGTGATGCAGGGCTCTACAAATTAATGCATTGGACCCAATGCATCAGTTTGTAAATAAGGAGCAGTGTGGCGCACTGATTGCACCACTGCTGGGTCAAAACTAAGTCATGCAGTGGTGGCGCAAGGGGCTTGTACATGAGATCCTAAGGGTGAAGATTCTGTTAGAGATCTAGTTAACGAAAGGCAAAAACACAAAGCATAATCACTGAAATTATAAGATAGTGGCTGTTTGTCACATGGATAAAGCGGTTTTGCAATTGACATCAATGAGGTAGAAATCAGCTGTAGCTTATATCTGAAGATAAGTGAATCTTTAATAGCTTCAGGAGGAAAGCATGTAATGTTTTATTCTTTGGTCAGGTGATAGAGACGTCTAGATTGAGGCTGCTGCTTCAGAAAACAACTGAACTAGTGTTTGTAAGCATAAGAATTTGAGATTTTGAGTTTCAACACATTTTACCCTCCTCATATAAAGAGCATTTTAGTGAATTACATAGGAAGGTGAATTGCTTCATATGACAACCATCCAATCTTTCCAAGCATTTTGATAAAAACAGTAATTTTATTGACTTCTTCAATTCTGTACAAAATTCTTTATAAAACTCAAATGGGAGCCCATTACTATCTCATGCTTTGCCATTTCCGAATCTTCAAGCGATATCAGTATCTCTCTTTCAGATTTAGAGCTAAAAAACGTTTGCACCTGTTCATTAGTTATTTTGGCAGTTTTAATTTGTTGCAAGATGTTTTCTATATGGCTCTTCTGTATTTAGCTATCGATGCATCATATTTCTTTATAATGTTAAAACAAACCCTCTATGTTTGCTCAGGATCACTTGTGGTTTGATTTGTATTTGGGTCCTTCACGCTAATAACGGCATGTGTATGCTCAAAGTTTATATCTGCGTTTGCCTTTTTTCATGACTCATTTGGCCGATTGTTTTATTAATTAATAGCTCGTCTTTTAAAAGAAGTCGTTCGGAGTTTGCCTTGATTTTCCCATTTTTTTCCTGTTCTTGTCTGAGTTACTATTGACCAACGTCTTTGTGGCAGTCTTGATTTCCTTTTCATGTTGTTATTTAAAGCCTTCCCAAGCAGTTTCTGTGTAGTGTTTTAAGCAATTATTCAACCTCCAAAAGTGGCTTTAAAGGATTCCCAAATGGAGGCCAGATTGACAGTGCATTAACATTTTTTCTTTTTAAATATTTGATAGACTTAGATATTTATACTGAAGCACAATCTCATTAAATTACTATCTTCAAGCCAATGATCAATATCTAATATCAGGAAATTACAAATGTACAGCAGAATGATCTGAAAACTCATTGGTCAATATTTCTATTTGCCTTGTCATAATTGTGTGTGATACAGAAAAAAGTCTATAAGCTGCTGAGCTAAATGTCCCGGGCAAGCAAGTACATCGCTTAAAGATGGGTTTTCATCTCTCCAGGGATCAATGCATATATACTCTTCAAAAATATAGCAATTTTATTGAAGGTTCTGGGTGTATTCTAACTTTTGTCTGACTTTTACGTTTGTTTAAATAATCTACTTTAGTAGATTGGTAGATTACAAACAATTGAAACCCCTCCAAATATTATTTGACCTTTAGCACCTATTACAGTGGCCCAGGGATCTTGTAATGGCTGGCTATCACCTTCTGTAGGGCTGAATTAACTAACAAATGTGAAAATAGAATTGTCAATCTAAGTCATGACCCAGTCCCATAGGCCTAATGAGCCAGAAGCCTTTTGTGATCTTTCCAGATTGAGTATTAGCCTAAAAATAATTGCAACACCATTGGTCACGGTTTGAGCAAGTGACACAAAGATTTAATCACCCAATTAGCATCCCAGTAACACTTTGTTGACTTATAGTGAGTTTCTTGCAAAATAATTATAGTAGGTTGATGTTCCCTGAGCCATCTCATTATGATCACATTTTGTTGCCTGTATTTAAGAGATCTACATTTGAGCACTGATTTTACCTCATTTTGATTGTTTCACTAAAAGTAGACCACCAATGCATATTTTGCTGCAAATTACCACGGCATCCTTTTGACCGATATCTCAACAAAGCTTTTCCCATTATCATATTTTCTTTGCTCTTGGTGCTCCACCTAGTTGATCCTGCACCTTCCATAGATCCCCTCAAACTACCCTTACGCTCCTCCCTAGGAAACAGAGACCCTGCCTGGTTGAGCCTACCACAATCCTCCCATTAACAGTTGTCCATGTTGTTGCCCCTGTGTAGATCTGCCGTCCCCGTGGTTCCACCATCACCTGTTGATTGAAACTAAAGTCATTCATGTAATATAGCTGGAACGACTACAATGATTATCCTGCAAAAAGTGTTATGCCTCATCAAGCTTATTTTCATTTTGCTGCTATTTAACACTTTCATTTTAATTGTTGGAACAAGGATGCTTGGGCACCGACTACTTGAAATTGAGTGAACAACTGCTTACATTTCTTTTGTTTGTTTACAGATTCATACATAATGTCTGAAAATATTTGAAAGTCAATCGTATTATTAACTTTCAGACATTGGTATCCATTGATTTAGGCAGAATTATTTCCTTGGTTTGACAGAGGGTTAGATTTTCAATTATCTTGAGGAGGTATTTGAACTGTATATTTAGCTGTGGGGGAATGTGATAGGCATGCATTATTTTTATATTTCTCTCAAAATATGGTAGAATGCAATTTTTTGATCAAGTTCTTAATTAATTAAATTACCTTGAGGTTATTTTCCAAGGAGCCAGTAGTGGCCCACCATGCTTCTGTCAGACGACAGGAAGCACCACAGCCCCTGAACTCGATAAGGAGTCAAGTTCTGGTCCTGCTCTCCTGGAGCTTTGCTAACCCATAATGTATTCGAGCAGCACAACACACTAGGAGGAGAACGTGCATAAGGTGGTAGGAGTAGTGGTATGGGCAGCCACAGTGCTTCATGGCAACCAAGGAAGGGAACAGCAATGGAACTAGGCATCATGACAAACAATCTCTTTGTCTCTGCCTTAGCTAGAAAGGCTTGATGGAAATGACCTGAGCGGCATTCACGTCAAAGGCACCGTGGCAAGTTCACAACGTGTGTCTGTAATGCCTCAATCAGGGAGCTGGTGAGGGGTTGCGTTCTACACCTTTTTATCACTGATGATCCCTCCAGGTGGCTCCCACATGCAGTAAGTTGGGGGAAATTGCCTTGAATTTCTGTCTAAAAATTCAAATTTGAAGAGTCTTTATTCGGAGGAAGCTTGACTACCTGCATAATCCAATATAAACTTGAAGCTCAATTAAATGCAGTACCGGCTGAGAGCGGCAACCCTAAAGAATGAAAAATACTTCACATCTTATTATTGAAAGAGGCCCTCAGCCATGCACGCTAGTTTTGAATAACAACGGTGTCTCGATGATATACTTCAAATCTCGATTCCAGGTTGCAAAATATTAATACACACTTGTTAAGTTCAGGCACATCAGTTTCCATGCAGGAGACTGAAATAAATGCAACCAATGCTTCGTTGGAATCACCTTCTCATAAATTCTGAGATAAGCCAGTGAGAGGATACCAGAGAAACACAGATGCTAATAATGAAAGACTAACTCATGAGGTTGAAACTAGCCACAGAGGCACAAGTGCTATACAATCAAATCCCACTTCATTTGTCCCCTGGTGAGGTAACGAAAAAAACATCCATTCCTTTTCAGAAAAATCACGGCAGTTAAATCTCATAAACTTCAAAGAAGTTTATGACTGCAGAGACTCTGCAGTCGGAGAACACCACACATAAAAAGTCAGGCTTTCCCGGTTCCACAGTCATAAAATTACTATTAACTTGTAGTTTGGGAATACCAAAATGACGTAAACTTACACAAAAGTGTAAGTATATCTTTGTGCTCAGGCTCTTTGGTCTCTTAATTATGCACCTACATTGCAATTAATATACAGCATTACAGTTGTAGTGTGACAGTAGTGTAACAGTCTATTTTTCACTTATTAAATAACATTTCAAAACCAGAAAAACTGTCAATGGGGCCTATTCACAAACTACATCTTGTAGTACTGTGATCAAAATAATAATAACATACGAATGATGTTAGTCAATAACCTCTATGCAAAAAGTCTATGGGCTAGAATACAAGTTTGGCGGTCCGCCGCACCAGAGGTCCGACTGCCCAATTACAACTTCAGCAGTCGAACCACAATGGGACCGATCCCTGGCACAGTGGTATGAGGCCATCATGTACTTTCCAGGGCCACTTCAGCCCCGTCAAGCATATTACAAGTTTCCTCACTTTCAGTGGTCTCATGGTGGTGCTCACACCAAGAAACTACTGGCAGTGAGGAAACTGAGGGGGACCCCTGTGTACATGCACATCTAATTCCTGCATGGCATGGACTTAATAGTCCATGCCGTGCAAGAACTTGCTTTGGTGTTCCCATTTCAGTGCCTTTAAGGCACCGCCGTGGGAATGCCAAAGGACTGCCCGCTAGATAATGAGAAAACCTGCAATCTGGCGGACAACTGGCAGCCAAGTTTAGCAGTGCAGGAAGGGGGCGGTGGCATGCCTCCCTGCTCCTGCACCGTGAAACTCACAATCAGGCCCTATGTCTCCGCCGCTCCTATCTTTTATGCACAGATATCTCCACCCCAACTGCTGAGATCTCCGCATACATGGGTATACATTTTAGTAGTAAATGTGGTAAAAACCGAAAAAGTGGCTAGAAAATAGAAAATATTTATGTATAAATGGCAGGAGTTTAAGGAGGCGTAATAAGGGGTTTAAGGAAGGGCCAGAAGAGTTTAGTGAGGAATATAAACCCATCAACAAAAGAAAAAGCCTATTGCTATTCATAAACTGCACATCTATAGTTACTACAAACAACCAAAATACAAAATAGTAGCAAATGTACTCCAGCTCAGGCCTGGAGTACGTCCAGCTCCATCATGGGCACTCACATGTACTGTAACACCGTCCTGTAGACAACAATGGAGGTAGGGACTAAAAACTAGGCCTGGGTGAAATTTTAATCACACCGCCATAATTAGTGTAATTTTGGTACTTTCTTGTAATGAAATTTGTTTTAAATTTGAAATCGAGATGTACCGTTCAGGTAATTTTTCAACCCGAACAGCATTCTAGGTAGATTATTTTACTCAAGTGCACCATTCGGGTAATTTTGAGCAGGAAACTACAAATCTGAATGTAGGTGATAGTATTTTGAATGTGAGCTGGAGTTCCTTTAAAGGGGGCAGTTAACAAACATTTCAGGTACAGTTTTTACCCAAAAGGACCGTTTGGGTAACTTTTGAGTGCACAACTATAAATCTGAGTGAGAGTGGCAGTGTGTTCAATACGAGCAACCAGAAATCAACTTGAAATTGCATTTTCAAGATGAAATTGTACTCAAATGGACCTAAAATGTAATTTTTTTGAGTGTGAGCTGCTTTTCACATAATTATGCGTAACAAAGTGTAATTTTGGGGTAATTTCAGAACAGCAAATGTAATGAGTTTTTCACACCTCTAAAAACCCCACAGGAAATAATGGTAATATAAATTGATTTATTTAGACTTTTTAAAAAATATATACAAATGCATTTTAATGTTAGAATGTTTGAATATACTTCATAGATTAATACTATTTTATTCTAAAATATGTTTTAATTTTTTCAAGTAAAGAAACATGTAACTATTTTTTTAAATAATTACTAAATACAGCTAAATTAAGCCTATGCATAACTCTTGATACATAATTAATAAATATAAACATTTTACTTTAGGTGTTTTGTCCCTAGTTTAATATATATTTTAATTAATCAAATATTTAAATTAAATGTAACCAATTAGTGATGTTGCATTTCTAATATGTAGGTGGATATCTCATCTTAAGTGCGAAATGTTACAAGTAGTAACTTTACACTCATAATTTAGGTTCTATCCACTGGTTTAAGGCAGTGGAGATGTAGAAGAAGGAGCAGCCATTGGTGCGATGGACGCAAGGGGTGTGTGCGAGAGTGAGTGAGGCAGAGTGTAGGTTCCTTGCGGGAAGGTGAAAGCTTAGTTGATGTTTGATGAATGATGGTCCTTGGTTGTGTAGCGCATTGTCTGCGTGCATGAGAATTTTGAACTGCCATCTCTTCTGGATGGGTAGTAGTGGAGGTTTCTGAGGGGACGGGTGATGCTGGTCCATTTGAGGAGGTTCATGAAGAGTCTGGCTGCGGTGTGCTGTATGGTCTGAAGTCCTTTGAGGAGCTGGGTGGAACTTCCGGCGTAGAGAGCAATGCAACAGCGGAGGTGGCTGGTGATTAGGGTGGCATGATGGTCTTTCTGGTGTTGGTTGGACCTATCTGAAGATCTGGCAGGGTATGTGGAGTGTGTAGAAGCAGGAGGAGGTGACTGAGTTAACTTGGTCAGGTGGCTGTCGAGGATGATGACAAGGTTGCGTGCGTGGTCTGTCAGAGTGAGTGTTGGTCCAAGTTCTGTTGGTCACCCACTATGGTTGCATGCGGAGGTGTTCTTCCCAAAGATCAGTACATCTGTTTTGTTCGTGTTTAGTTTGAGGCAGCTGCCTCTCATCTATTTGGCTATGTCCGCCACGGCGTTGCAGAAGTTGGTTTGGCATTGTGGGGGTCCTCAGTGAGTGAAAGTATCAGTTGAGAGTCGTAGGCGTAGGAGATTATGTTGAGTCCGTAGGATCTGACTATGTCTGTGATGGGGTCATGTAGGTGTTGAACAGGGTGGGGATGAGGGATGACCCTTGAGGTACGCCAAATGTGATGTCCTTGGGTATGGAGGTGAATGAAGGCAGATGGATGCTCTGCGCACGTCCTGAGAGGAAAGAGGCGATCCACTTGAGGCCGGTTTGTTGTTTGTTGATGTTGTGGAGCCTGTCGAGGAGGGTGTGGTGGGAGTCTGTATCAAACACAGCAGAGAGGTCAAGGAGGATCTGGGCTACCATTTCTCTGTGGTCGCGGATGGTTCTGATGTCGTCTGTGGGGCAACCAGTGTGGTCTCCGCGCTGTGGTTGGCACAGAATCCTGATTGTGAGGCGTTGAGAAGGTGGTTTAGTTCTAGGTATTCAGTAAGCTGTTAGTTGATGGCTTTCTCAAGTACTTTGGCTGGGTAGGGGAGCAGGGAGATTGGTCTGTCATTTTTGAGGTCACAGTGATGTCATACTCGCTATTGCCTTCCAACAAATCTCTACAAATTGGAAACACGGAGCAAACATATCCATTAAAGTGTGGTGCTGTCTGCTATCATCATTGCCTTGATAAAGCATATACAATTTCCTCACTTGGACTCCAGAACAGAGAATTTATATGACAATCTCCCACAACATATTTAAATACAGTTAGTGCTCCGTCGATCACTCATCCTGCTCCAGATCCTGCTACTTGTAAACCTCCTTAAATTTCTAACATCCCTGACGTTTTTCTGCCATACCTTAAGTAACAAACCACACAGTCTCCTATATTAACCAATCACATATATATGCCCCAAGAAACAAAATTCAATTCAAAATAGCTCATTCTTATTTTAGATCTAGTTGCTTCTTTTTTTATCAATACAATTTATTATAATTTTCATGTGTAATTCCTTTGTTCAAGCCTATGTTTATATTTGTTCTACATATCAATTGTTCATATTGTTTCCTATTCTGTATTTACCCAATTTTGTAATGGAGCTCTTAAAACTCAAAAAAATAACAAGAATTCTAAATGCATTGATTATTTCAGACACTGTGATTTATCCACTCAGTGTTTTCTAATTAGCTTATTTGTGAAGCACAACATACCGTCAAGCACTAGATCTTAGAATGCCAATGTAAGCCCTCCAACCTGTACCAAAAATGGTTATTTCTGTTGTATTTGGGTGTGAATATTTTCCTTACATAAGGTCTAATATTATTTTTTTTAAAGTGAATTTCTTTCTAAATGTTCAGAATAATGTCCTTTCCTGACGGAGCGGTTTCAGCTACGGTGTTGGCCCCCTCCACCATTGCTTTACCTTTCGAGAATTAGTTCTGCTTTATTAAGCATATTATTTTTTTTTAATGTTTGAATGTTCTCCCTACTCTTTTCCAATTCCTCATTTACAGTGATGCTATAGTTCATCAATTATATTGTTTTATCAGCCATCTATTCTGCATAAGTTTTCAGCAATATCTTCTAAAAACTGTGGATATGGACTACATTGATCGAAGACATTTGATTATTTTCTGCTAGATTTTAGGTTGTATCAGTACTTTAAGGAGGATCGCATTATCAAATTACCCACAGGGGGGCGTGGTCGAGTTTCCAATGGAGTCAGATGTATAGGCTGAAGCGCAGCATGGAGCCCTCCTCGCCTGCGGAGCCCCTGCTGGAGTAATTGCTGATACCATGGGATTTTGACAGGTTAATCAGCCAGTAAAAGCAAAAGTAATCAATAAGTAAGATGGCGACTGCTCCATACCCTTAGAGCAGCTGCTGCTTAAAGAACTGGCTCGATGAGCCACGTGGCAGCTGTGTTTAGCTATGGTCAAGGCTTCGAGGCCTGAGACCGGTGTTATCGGGGAGAAGCAGCATTGGAGTCCGACTGCTGAAGATCGTGCTCCTGCGGTGGCATCTGGAGACGCAGGGCGGCAGAGGCCGAGTGACCGTGAGTGCAGCGACGGCCGTGCGGCACAGCTGCACCAGTACCTGATGCCTGGGATAAGGCTGCTTCAACTGCTGGGACAGCGGTGTTAGGACTCCCCCCGATTGTCCTACTATGGCGCTAGCAATGGGCGGATCAGCCTGCAGTAAGAACAATAGTAGGAGGGCAAGATGGTGGTCACTTGAAGTATAGCAACGGCCGCCGCAGCTGAAGATGCGGACTGTGCGGCTGCTCATTCCTGCCGTGAATTAACATCAGAACCATGATGGACTTTAAATATTGGCAGGAGGTGAGTGAGGTGGATTACTGCTGTGGCCCTTAGACTTATCTGTGGGCCCAGCACATATATGGCCATAGATCCAGGCTTCCCATGGACACAGTGATACTGGACTCGGGCAGGATTCCCCCGGTTTAATGTCCGGTGGGCCGAGGGATTGATTTCCACTGGAATCATGCTCCTCCCTCTTTCTGTTTTGGGCCTAAGAGTTTTGACTTCCAAAAAGGGAGGACAACGATTGTACTGTGGCCCAGAGCTCTCCAATGGTGCTTCCCAGGATACTGTATTGTTCCCCGGGCCCCTCATGTAGAGTAGTTGGCCTGAGGGGCGTTCACCAACAGATGTTGATGGCAGTATGGTATTACCAGTACTGGTTGGCAGGAACTGAGACTGGCTACCTGCTGGACCTGGAGTGACCACGATCTCAGGGGACGATGGTTACAGGACAGCCCAATTAAGGAGGATAGACGCTGAAGGTCTGTTGTGTAGTTGGGGCCCCATTTGCCTTACTTTTATCCTGAGTCCATGGGGTTTGTCCTTAGTTCCGGACTGCACCTGACTGGGACTTTGAGGGAACCTTTCCCCCACCTCTCCTCTTCAATTTTCCTATTACCTAATCTGCACCCTGACTCTACAAACTATGTCTCTTGGTCTCCTTTCTGCTGTTTTCCATTCTCCATTCTCCTTCACCTACAATCTGACCTATAGACATGGGAATCTTAGGTGTCTGCAGATTAAATACTGAAGGAGAGCAACTGCGGGGTATCTGGTGAGCGATGTCTCTTGTGCCAGAGTATTTGGCATTGTTGTATTTAGGAGGGACCACTGAACACTCGCCAGTTTGAGATAGCTGCCAAGCTGCATCTGCTGCATGACATCTTCACCCTCTTTTGGACCTATGAAGACACAACTTGTGGGTCAGTGCAGGACCCTGAGATAAGCGCTCTCTCTGTGCTGAGACGGTGATAGTGATCATGGTCAAGCCACTAGCCCTTAAGGTGGGTCTGCCGATGTAGTGGCTAGCAGGGGTCCCCAAGACAATGAGGAGGTATTGGTGACCTTGGCAGTACACACAGCCATGATTCAGGAGGCCTTAAAGGAACTTCCTGCGAAGAGAGCATTGCAATAGTGGAGATGGCTGGTGATATTGTCGTAAATAAAGTATTACGCACTCATAATTTCTATAGGTATCAATAGGATCATGCATAAAGCAAGAGGCTGAGTCCGTGGTATCAGGTTCAAAAGGGCTTTATTCCAATAACTCGAGTTATAGGGAGAATGGTTCCATCACCACAAGGAATCAGGAAGGGTCTTCTGAAACTTTATTCACAGAGTACAGTATATATACATTCAATATTATACGTAAGCAGGAGCGCTTCAGGCAGAGCAAGAGAAAATGAGATAAGAGCATGTGGGCGTGTAAGTAGGCGTGAAGGTGGGTGTCCATGTGGGCGTCCACTTGATGAGTCATAGGTGAGTGTCATAGGTGGGTGGGTACCTGGAGGGGGTTGCGTGATCAGCTGGAACTTTACTGGAACTTTGCCTTACTTGTGCTCAACTCGAGCATGACGTGTAACTGACGTGTAACTGGGGGAAGGTTGCTGTGCAGTCGGGGAGTCTGGAAGAGAGGCCTTCAGTGTCAGGACGACCAGCACATCTTGTATTATCTGATATCTAAAGTCCGGAGCAGGAACTGATCTGTGACATAGGTTGCCCATCACCAAGAGCCGATGTGGCTTCTATTTCTTTATTCACTGCGTGGGCCTTACATGGGGGCTATGGGTTTTTCACTGACGTGAGCTTTGCAATCACTGAAAGGGAGACAGAAAGGCTAGGCTCTATCCTTTGCAGGCGGGTTTTGTTTATTCCTCCTTTTCCAGGCAGGCATGTGATTCAGTAGGAGTAAGCAGATAACCGTGCTCAATACTATCTCGGCACCCCGGACTGGGCCCTTTTGGCTGAGGCCCAAGTGTGCGAGGCCAAGGATACGCAGCTGCAGCTCTCAGAGCGTCTGAGGCCTGAAACCTCTTTTCGGGCTCCGGCTGAGCCACAAAATGGGCTTTCATGAAAATGGCACGAGTGCAGGAAAACATGATGCAAAACGTGTAGGCCTCAGTGCAGATTTGTCGTTTCTCTCATGGGAGACTTGATGGCAGGCCACGTTATAGCATAGGCATCATGGTTGACAGGCCATGGAGGGAAAATGCATGGCGTACATGCATGTACACGAAACGTTGGGGAACACATAGGGGACACATAGGCCTTGTCATAATCTTTATTTTCTCATTCCCTCCTTGTCCCCTAGTGGACCCTTCATGTCACATCTATTCTCATGAGACAGTCGATCTGTTCTTGCAGCATTATTTTTCCATTTTCAATGCTTTGTATATGGGGACGTGGAACACATGCAGTAGCACACAGGCCGCAAATGGCCGGGCCACACTGCAGACATAGACAACAACTGAATACCATTAGTAGTATTAACCCACAGACGGTCAACACTTTCCATTCCCATGCCGATATTACTCCCCAGAGCCAACTGGACCAAGTCCACGTGCCTGGGTCTTGATGTATGCTTTGGGCAATCTTGTGGAGCCTTGTTATTGCTTTGTATATAGATGGTGCGTTATTAGGAATAAAAACGCAACAGCTGGAGCCGATGATTCTACAAGCCCCGCCCCTATCCGCCAGGATGACGTCAAGAACAAGGCGGTTCTGAAGAACGACCATTCTCATAGCAGACTGTTCCTGGGTCAAGTTCCCCAGGGCTGATGCAGTCTCATTTACAACTGTTTCTAGAATCCTTGTTAGCCTGCGGATAAGTTTACTATTCTGGACGGGACCTATGAAGAAAAAGAATCCTTTGTTGAAATCTGTATATTGCTCCCAAGCTGTCTCGGTCTGGTCAATGCCGGAGGCATCGAGCCCTCGTCTGTGTCTGATAAGTGCTAGTTGGGGATCTTGATGATAGTTCGATGGGGCCAAGAAAACGGGTGGTAAAAGAAATGATATGTAGCACGTCCCACCCCAGTCTAAGGGCAGCTGTACATAGGCTGTCTGGCCACAAATAAAGTAGGTGTGTCGTGATGCTCTGAAATAGGACTTTCCTTTGTCTTTAAACTCTATTATAGTATTACACTCGCTGTGCCCCAAATGTACTGAGCCTTCTTTTCTGACACACAAGTCCCCTTTTACTGGCAGGATTGTAATTGAGGATGGACCTACATTGTGTATGGGCTTGACATTCAACATTATAAAGTCGAGGGTCGCATTTCCTTGCTGATACTCTTCATTTTCTAGATCTGTACCTTTTCTTTGGGGAAGACCTTCTTCGTCTGGGAAACATGCTTTATTCATGTTACCCCATACCAAGTCACCCCTACACTCCTTGTCGTGACATTCTTTGGCATCACCGTTGATGGATGTCATTAAGGCAAACCATGCTTCGCAAGAACCATTATGGGAGAACGGAAAAGGGAAAAGAGGCAACACTCCCTTCACCTTCTGATACGGGGGAAGTCGGCCACAGACCCAGCAGTCTGTAGCATTGCTAGTCTGATGTGAATGGTGCAGCATCTGAATAAAGGTATTGTTGCGCAGGGCAAGTCGATAGGATAGCTCATAGGATGGCAGATCACTAAATGTGTGCTTTATGGTATCATTAGTGGAGGAGTGTAAGAGTGAGGCAATAGGAGGAAAAATAGCATGTAGTATTAAGCTGATACATATTATCGTGATGCACAGAAGAGATAGAAAAATAAAAGTCACTATACATCTACCACGTAATATTTTACAGTATTTGCTTTTCATCTTGCTCTTTTTATGATTATCATTGTCCGAGATCTTATGCAAGTCAGAATACATGTTCAACCGATTCACCACCTAGTGGACTTAATTGATCAAACGGGGTCTGGCTTTCTAGATCTAAGTTTAGCTTTGTACTCCTGCTGAGGAGTCTCCTCTAGTAAAGGGGGCTCAAAGTCTGAAAAGTTTGTTTCCTTTTTAAAAGAGTCGTTATTCCCGAAGTAGCGCTTGCAGTGATGTATATGCAGCCATCCTTTCCATCCTTCGACTTTAACGGCTGTCCTTGTGGTCAATAGCACTAACTTCGGCGCCTTCCACCTCGGCTCAAGAGGGCTCGTCCTGTCAAAGTTCCTTATTAAAATATAATCCCCAGCAGCGATGGAGTGTTCCTTGACCTGGGTGTTGTCAGGGAAGGCGGCGGCAACCTGCGAACGACAAGAGAGTAGTGCAGACATCAAGGAAGCCAGGTAATCTGTCAGCATGTTACTATCAACATCAGTAATCTTTTTAGGCATCGGAGTGCCCCACATATTCGGTGGCCTACCAAAGACCACTTCGTAAGGAGATAAGCCAGTTCTAGAATGGGCTATCATTCTCATGTAAAAGAGGGCAACCGGCAGGGCTACCATCCAATCTACACCTTTTTCTGCACAAATCTTTGCTAGTTTTGTCTTTAAGGTCTGATTGTGCCTTTCTACAAGGCCTGCTGCTTCAGGATGTCGCACACAATGAAACTTCCAGGTATACCCTAACAGAAGGGACACCTGCTTCATGAGTTCAGAGGAGAAAGGCTGACCGTTGTCGGAATATACGACACGCGGTAATCCATAACGTGGGAAAAACTCTCGCACCAATTGTCTGGCGGTAGTTACAGCAGTATAATCAGGGACTGGATAGGCTTCTGTCCATCTTGTGAGTGCACATACAACTACCAGGACATATTTGTAACCTCTACATCTGTTCATTTGGATATAATCCATTTGGAGGACTTCAAAAGGATGGTCAGGTGGAGAGAATCCACCTTGTTCCACCGGAATGCCTTTACCTGGATTGAATTGGCAACAGATCATACATGTTCTGACCTTTTGTTTCGCTGCTGCACGCAGGTGCTTGTTGAACCAGATATTCTGTAAGCTGTCTAGCATTGCTTTCTCTCCTAAGTGTGCAGGACTATGTGCGGTATTTATGATCACTTGTACCATCGAATCAGGAAAAAACCATGTTGCCTTGCCCTTAGTCATCCAACCCTGATCAGTCAGTACCCCTCCTTGTTCCGACCATTTCTTTAATTCGTCTAGAGTAGCATGTGTATGTATATCTTGTACATCCCTGGAAGGATCCCTGACTGTCATGGCTTTGGTCATTGATGGTATCTGTGAGTTCGTCATGTCTAGTGGGGTCTGAGCTGTCTGTTTAGCAGTTCGGTCTGCCAGATCATTGCCTTGAGAAATGGTATCTGTGGCTTTAGTATGTGCTTTGTATTTCAGGATAGCTATGGCTGTTGGTAAATGTATCGCTTCCAGAAGGGCTTGTATAAGGGGGCCATGCTGTATCTTGGCCCCGTGAGAGGTCAAGAAACCTCTTTCTTTCCATAGTACTCCAAAATCGTGAACTACCCCGAATGCATATTGTGAATCGGTGTAAATGTTTACTCTCAAGTGCTTAGCTCTTATGCATGCTTGTGTCAGAGCGATGAGCTCTGCTGCTTGTGCTGACAGTATGTCTATTCTTTTAGTCTCTAGGATTTCAGTAGCAGTGGTCACTGCATACGCTGCCACTAATTCTCCCGCCCCCGTCCTCATGCATGAGCCGTCAACATAGAGTGTTAGGTCAGGGTCTGGGAGTGCAACATCTGTCAAGTCTTGTCTTGGTTTAGTCACGGTATGTATTACTTCAACACAGTCATGTGGTGGAACGTTTTCTGTACTAGAGGGCAAAAGAGTAGCAGGATTCAGTATGTTGCATCGTCTGATCTCTTTGTGTGGTTGAAATAACGTCAGCTCATAACCTGTCAGTCTCTCTACAGTCAGGTGTTGGGTTTGTGTCCGGTTCAAGAGAACCTCCACTGCGTGCGGTACTTGTACTGTCAGGGGGTGGCCCAGCACTATCGAGTCACTTTGTCTTATGGCTAAGGCTGTTGCTGCAACAGATTTTAGGCACGCAGGCAAAGCCTGGGCTACTGGGTCCAATGTACTAGAAAAATAAGCACAGGGCTTGTGTTTTCCTGCATGATCTTGTGTGAGGACAGATAGTGCTGTTCCATCTTGCTCTGTCACAAAAAGCATAAAATATTTGTTGTAATCAGGGGTCACTAAAACTGGTGCTTGACATAAAGCTCTTTTTAATTCTTCAAATGCCACAGTGTGTTCTTGTGTCCAAGGGAGGACATTAGTAGAAGCTGCCTCCTGTGTCGTCAACTGTATTAGGGGCTTGGCTATGTAAGCATACTGGGGAATCCACTGCCTGCAATATGAAGTGAGGCCAATGAATGCACGTACCTCCTTTTGTGTCTTGGGCTGTGAAAGGCCAGAAATCAGTTGAATACGTTCCGGTGTCAGTCGCCTACCGTCCTTGACCAGCAAGTGCCCAAGGTACGCCACTTGCTGTTCACAGAATTGTAACTTCGAAGGGGACACTTTGTGCCCCTTGTCAGCCAGAAAGTGTAAAACCGTGAGTGATGCATCTTCGCAGTCAGTTTCTGATCTTGCTGTGATGAGAATGTCATCTACGTACTGTATCAGCGCTGTAGTGGTAGGCATATGAATACTGTCTAGTTGTCGTTTGAGTGCCTGACTGTAGATGCTAGGACTCTCTGTGAAGCCCTGTGGTGCTCTTGTGAATCTGAAGCTGCGGCCTTTTAAACTGAAGCCAAAAAGATATTGGCTGTCTGGATGTATTGGGATACTGAAAAATGCGTTCTTCAGATCGATAACTGTAAAGAACGTAGCCTCTGCGTCAATAGCAGTCAATAATGAAGAAATGTCCGGGACCACCGGGTACTGTGGGACTACACATTTGTTCAATTCTCGCAGGTCCACAACTAATCTATAGACAGGTGGTGCTTTGGGATCAGTTTGCTTAAGAATAGGAAGAACAGGTGAGTTGCATACGTTTGAATCAGTCTCCACCACCACCCCTTGTGCAATGAGTTCGTCGATTAATTTCAGTAACCCTACTTCAGCCTCAGGTGGGATCTTGTATTGTCGTATCCGTGGCAGCACTACTCCTGCTTTGAGGGTGACCTGGTGTGGTGTAATGTTCATGAAACCTACGTCAGTCGGACCTTGTGCCCATAGGTGCTGTGGTACATTTTGGAGCCTGATGTCAAAATCTTTTATTACAAAATGTCCCTTGAAATCACGTAAATACAGTCGCACTCCTTCTGGCGAGCAACAGATAATTGCTCCCAGTTCCTTTAATGTCTTTATACCAAGTAAGTTTTCTGGACATGATTTAGTAAGAAGTAAGTCTGTTGTATGTATCAGTGGACCAACTCCTAAAGAGACTGGTTCCGAAACTTCATTAATAATTGGCTTTCCTGAAAAACCCAGGGATATGCTCTTTGAGCCCGAGAGGGGTGCCCCTGGAACCTCGGAATGACTGATGGTAGTTCTACTCGCCCCAGTGTCAATCAAAAACTTTTTATCCTGTCCCAGTAAACGTGCATGTACATAGGGACCCTCTTGGTCCACAGGAACTGGAATAAGGGGCAAGTCGAATTCCCTCTCTAGGCTGCTTCATGAATATGCTTGGTATTCTGGATAGTTAGGTTGAGCGTGCTGATACATTTGTGCTGTAGCGTGGGTGGGTGCAGGTGCATGGGCTGGCGGTGGCGGCGGTGGAAACGTATCTGATGTCTGATGTGTGTTATTTTCCTTGGGAGGATATGGACGTGGCTTTGTTTTACCTGTAGCTATATTGTGTTTCAGGACTGCACATTCATTTACGTAGTGGCCTGGCTTCTTGCAATAATTACAGTTCCCTTTAACTGGTGTCGCGCTACTTTTGTTCGTGTTTGTGTTTGCCGGTGCCGATTGGGCCACCAGCATCTTCATCTTTGTGTCTTTCATGCGTCTCTTTTCCTGCTCGTGTTCTTCTCTAATTCTGTTCTGGTGATATTGTAACATTTGTAACATTTGTGAAGGGCTGTTTGCTTGCCAAGTACTCTCAACCTTCAGTACCCTATACTTAATCTCGGGTAGGGAATTTTCTACTAGTTTGCTCACGAAAAGATGGGGATATGATTCGCTACCGGGCTTAAGGCCACTATTGATAGTAAAACATTTCTCAAACCTAGAGTAAAAATCGCTTGTGTCCTCGTCTGGTTTCTGCTTACAGGCTGAAATAGCATCCCAGTCTTCCTTTTTAGTAACTAATAATCTAGGCAAAACTTTTACAAGGAGTTCAGGTAATTCTTCAGCTCGGGGACCCAGACCAACCCCCGGGGGTCTGGCTGCATCCTCTCTTTCCAACACATCCCAGCATATCTTTTTCTCTCCCACCTCCCAGTCCTTTTCTTTAAGCTTCTCGTAAATACCAGCAGGCAATAGTACTCAATAATTTTAGAATGTCAGCATATGTATACTCTCCTAAGCGGAGAATGTCTTTTAGTTCTCGGTGAAAACCCCCCGGGTCTTTATCATGGGAGGGCAACATCTTTTTCATTTCCAGTATCTCTAATTTCGACAAGGGGGTGTAGACATACACCCGTTGTAGCACATTGTTTGTATCTTTTACAGGATGAACCTCTCGTAGGGGGTTCAGCTTGTCGTATAACTGTCGCCTATCATGGGGTGGAGCGGGAAGCAGGGACCTAGTCACGAATTCTATATATTTGTGTCGCTGATCTAGGATGACATTAATTAATTCAGTACCCATGTTCGTCCACCTGTCTAGTACTATGTCGTCCAGCAACTTATACAATAGACCGGGATCAGAATATTGACTCTCATACAATGTAATCAAATGTTGGACCATGTAAACACCAGCTATGCGCTGTTCGTTTGGTGGGAGGCTCAAGAACGTTTTGGCTACTATATCATTATTATATGTATCATATTGGGACACCCACAGGGTGGCTGACCGCGCTAGTTCTTTTTCGGTCGGGGTGAGGTGCTGGTCGTTACCTATCCATCTATTCAGGGCCTTTTCGGTAGTTTGGAATAAACTCTCAAGGGAATATCTTTCTTTTATAGCCGTTCCCTGTTTACGGTAATTGAGGCCCTTGGGCCTCTCGAACCGTCGGGCATGGCCCACGTATAGTACTTTGTCTTTGTCCCCGGCTTCGTCATCAGAGCCTTTCCGTCCGGTCCTGCTTCGTGTGAGGCTATTATTGCCTTTCGGATTTTGGTCAACATGCTGTCTGTCTGTCCTGATTTATCATGCTGACCGGCATCTATGTGATCACTCCAACCTATATAACAAGGGTGTACGTCCCCGTCACCTTCGTCTTTTTCCCTGATCAGACAGTTAATTAGGAAACGAAGGATATAGTTCTTAATAATTACTTTTCTGTTTTGTGTGGCCTCTGCTATGCACTCAAGACCTTCCCCTGTTCTTATGAAATTGTACATTTTCTTTAGGTTTTTATCCATATCTGGTAATTTTTCCAAATATGCGACTGCTTGTCTAAGTCTTAGTGAAATCACGAGCATATTGCCCTTTCCTGGATCGTATATACATTCGGAGATGTCTACTTTTACAGTCGGCCCCCCTCCTGATGCTGTCCCGGATCCCTCCCCGCCGTCCTCGAGCTCCTGGAGCTGGGCCTGTGTTGGGGGTGCAGGGAAAGATCCGTCTAGGTATGCTGGTGGGGATTCCTCTAGGTAGGCGGTAAAAAACGCTTCGGATGCTGTTGGTCTTATTTTTCGGGGTACTTGTGGTGGCACTCTAACGGGTCTTTCTACTGGGGCCACTCTTGCTAGTTCCTCTGAAAGGACGGAATAAATACCAGCAACGACAGTATTTCTTTCTCTTTCAGCCTGTTCTCTTTTTACCCGCTCCCCTTCCTCCTGTAACTTCTTTTCTTTGGCTTTTTCAGACTCCTGTCTACTTCTCTCTGCTTTGTGGAACTCTTTCTTTGTTCTTCTATGTGACTCCTTGCGCCAAAACTCAATGGCATCCTTCTGAGCAGGTCTACATTTTCTCTTCCATAGCTCTTCCTCTACCTTTATAATGCATTCCGCATCCCACGTTCCCGTGATAGGCCATCTATACTGTGTCTCTAAATCCTTCGTGTAATCCACCCATAGCTCTAAAAACAACACGGCCTCTAAACCATGTTTACAGTACATGAAATGTCCAGGTGTGTCTCTAGGCGGAATGTTAACTGATTCCTCTAATACACCTTTCCTAGTACCTATTTTACGCAGTTTCGAAAACAACGGCATGTTGAAATGTAACCTAAAACAAAATCACAATGAAACAATCTTACATACAAACCTGACACATTCAAACCTAACTGAACCTGACTAAGACAATAACATTCATACAGTTGAATCGGTGCACCTGAATACTTGAATACTTGAATGACTCTATGCATGCACTTGTTTACTTGAATACTTGAAAACTCTGTGCACTGGAATACAGCACAACCATAACGGTCTCACGAGTGAGACACGTCTTTACCGTGTTCATTAAATGAACCCGTCTTTATGCAACCCCCATGAAACTCACCGGGAAGCAGAACTTGAAGGCCTCGGACACTCGACGCTGCGCATGCGCGGGAATGGCGTATCTTTGGCGGATCTCTAGAAACCTCGGACACAGCTCTCTCGCAGGGTGGGCTCTGGGTCGGGACGATCCGCAATCCTCACCGCCTCGTATGGATGCCTGGTCGCAGTCCGTCTCCTCCGTTGGCCTGAGGGAGTTGGCGGGAAAACCCGCGACGTGTACACTTGAAGTCCGTCACGGCTGTAGAAGGGGGCAAAACTGGACCTTCATCTCCGGCGCGTGGGGAAGGGGATTCGTCCCTATTCGGGCGCCATATAAATGTCGTAAATAAAGTATTACGCACTCATAATTTCTATAGGTATCAATAGGATCATGCATAAAGCAAGAGGCTGAGTCCGTGGTATCAGGTTCAAAAGGGCTTTATTCCAATAACTCGAGTTATAGGGAGAATGGTTCCATCACCACAAGGAATCAGGAAGGGTCTTCTGAAACTTTATTCACAGAGTACAGTATATATACATTCAATATTATACGTAAGCAGGAGCGCTTCAGGCAGAGCAAGAGAAAATGAGATAAGAGCATGTGGGCGTGTAAGTAGGCGTGAAGGTGGGTGTCCATGGGGGCGTCCACTTGATGAGTCATAGGTGAGTGTCATAGGTGGGTGGGTACCTGGAGGGGGTTGCGTGATCAGCTGGAACTTTACTGGAACTTTGCCTTACTTGTGCTCAACTCGAGCATGACGTGTAACTGACGTGTAACTGGGGGAAGGTTGCTGTGCAGTCGGGGAGTCTGGAAGAGAGGCCTTCAGTGTCAGGACGACCAGCACATCTTGTATTATCTGATATCTAAAGTCCGGAGCAGGAACTGATCTGTGACATAGGTTGCCCATCACCAAGAGCCGATGTGGCTTCTATTTCTTTATTCACTGCGTGGGCCTTACATGGGGGCTATGGGTTTTTCACTGACGTGAGCTTTGCAATCACTGAAAGGGAGACAGAAAGGCTAGGCTCTATCCTTTGCAGGCGGGTTTTGTTTATTCCTCCTTTTCCAGGCAGGCATGTGATTCAGTAGGAGTAAGCAGATAACCGTGCTCAATACTATCTCGGCACCCCGGACTGGGCCCTTTTGGCTGAGGCCCAAGTGTGCGAGGCTAAGGATACGCAGCTGCAGCTCTCAGAGCGTCTGAGGCCTGAAACCTCTTTTCGGGCTCCGGCTGAGCCACAAAATGGGCTTTCATGAAAATGGTATGAGTGCAGGAAAACATGATGCAAAACGTGTAGGCCTCAGTGCAGATTTGTCGTTTCTCTCATGGGAGACTTGATGGCAGGCCACGTTATAGCATAGGCATCATGGTTGACAGGCCATGGAGGGAAAATGCATGGCGTACATGCATGTACACGAAACGTTGGGGAACACATAGGGGACACATAGGCCTTGTCATAATCTTTATTTTCTCAATATGACCTGAAATATGCACTCCTCTACCCAGTGAAACTGTGGGTAGAATATGACGGAAAAGCACACTTCATGGCTACTTCTCAGGAAGCCTGGGATTGGCTAGAAACACAAGGTCTGCGCCGTGGTCAAATGCTGGATGCCGAGGCGGGAACTGGTAAATATACATAGGAACAACAGGAGAAGAAACAAGGCCTCTTTGACACAGGAAAGGCGTGGCAAGCAAAATAATGATGGACCCAGATCTGTGACTGTTTGGCAATGTTCAGCATTCCATCAATCATCTTATTGTTTTGCATTTTCAGCCTCAGTGGGAAGGTTATGCCCAGACGCAGGTCCCGTGCTGGCTACACCACCGGTTTCAAGTTAGCCTGCCAGATGAGAGGTGAAACCAGTCCCATGATGTTTTTTGTTCTGGTCCAGGGGAACCTAGCCTGGCAGTTAGAGCTAGACTGTTCCCATGGGTTGCACGGTCAAGGCTGATTTGCATATGTCTGGGTCCAAACTGAAATGACGCGGCAAGAAAAATAATGGTAAATTAAACACAGGTTCGTGACTGTGGTGAATGTTTGACAATATTCAACATTCCATCGATTATCTTTTTGTGTTGCATTTTCACCATGAGTGGGAAGGGTGCTCGCTACGCCACTGTAGCTAGCCTGGCTGATGAGGAGTGATACCCCGAAACCTGTCCCAAGATGCTTGTTTTCCGGTCCAGGGAGGATCTGGCCTGGCAGTTCGAGCTCGACTGTTCCCATGAGGAGAAGGGTCAAGGCAAGGCTGATTTGCATATGGCTGGATCCAAACTGGAATGGTGTTGTGAGCAAATTGATTAAACCCAGAGCTGGGGGTGAATATTTGACAATGTTCAGCATTCCATCTATCATCTTTTGTGTTGCTCTTTGGCTCTTTGACTTAGGAAGAGATGAAAGCTGAACAGGTCAACACAGTGCTAAAAATCAAACACAACAGAGATTTCTTGAGCAGTAATAAGTGGCGCTCCATGGTATTGATCCAACGCAAGACTGGGAAAATGGGGAACAACATATACCGATATCCTCCCTGTGTCGCAGACCCGTTGTCACGCACACTCATTCATACACGCATTCATTGGTGGGGCCCATAACACCAACTCACACACGTCACCATTCTTGAGTCGACACACACAGGAAGGATGAGTAATTCAAGCGCTGGACATGTGGGGGGAACACTTTATAAACTATAGGGAGAGAAAAGCTATTTTACAAATATACATTAACATCTGTCGCCTATAGATCCCTAATCCTAAACATCAAGGCACTCCTCCCACTTGGTCGACCGACCAATTAGTTGGATTGGTTGATGGTGATTTAGCACCTGCTAAAACACATTTTAAGACTCAGAATCCTTATTTCCCTTAAATGAAAAATCACAAACTCATATTTCTTGTTAATCAATATTCGTTTATCTAAAATTTCATAATGATTTATATTTGCATTTGTCTCGTCAAAGTTTAGAGTTTCTAGATCAATTCAAGTAAATCGCAGAACATCATATTTACCTAATCTGGCTATTTGGGATCCTCTAATTCATTGGCTCTGCGTAACCGAGTCTGTCGCAAATTGTCCGAATAAAGCAGGCCAAAGCACAAAGTCCTCTGCTCAGCACGTTACAGTCCCCAATTTTAATAAAAGGAGCAGAAATCGTGCAAGCATCTATCATAGCCCGTGGATTTGGAAAAAGTTGGCAGTTCTCAAACGGTCGGGCAGCATCTCGACCATCAGGAAAGGCGTCACGAACATAGCTATATCTCTCTATTCTACCACCCTTTTTTATAATGATTTCATGTTAAAGAAGATACAATTTTAAGCTTAGGACAGTCTTGATTGGCTGGTTGGGATCGTCCGATCCTTATTCCCAGATTCTCAGTACAGTTCGAGGGGTGAGGTCAATTGTTAGCCAAAGTGTCGGCTTGTTCCGGTTTACTGTAAGGTTGATTGTTCCCCTATCTTGGCGAACCACCAATTTCATATCCTTGAACGGGAACATGATGAGCAAAGGTCGCTAATAGGTTCAGGATACTTGTTCGCACTTGCACAGTTCACTCTGCGCCTCACGAGACAGTGGCCACTTCTGCATGCAATGTCAGCTGCCATATTGGATTTAGACCCAGATGTCAACTTAAGCGAAACAAACACAAAAGAATAATTAATACATAAAAATGGTGACTCTAATGTTAACTCCTTACTAATCCCTCTATGTGCTTGTATTTATTTAGCATATAGCGACATTCAAAGCCATTATATTCAGCTGTTTTCAGTCCTCCTCGAAGGTGCAACATTACAAAAGCAACATATATCATGCAATATTCTATTATCACATATACTACTGTTAATATGCGTACAGATTTTAGTTACATGAGTTATTAAGCCATGCAATTAGCAGTCTCCCACGTATAATTTGTTTTTAATATTGTTGAAATAATATACATGCAACACTCGTTTAGTAATATTATAATTAATAGATGATCTAATTAGTATTTTCATGCAAAATAGAGGAGGTATACAAAATGTTGCACTACCTGCTCCATCAATTCCCCCTTTGGTGATTATAACACCACAATACCTACAATTTTGAAAATTTATTATAGAAGAAAATGAATTCATTTATTATTAGTTCACACTTCTGTGTCACCAATTTCTTCTCCTCTTGCTTTTCTATACATACTATCTTTCATTTCTTCTAATTCAACTTCTTCAAATTCTCTTACTCGTCTTTTACTTTCTCCCTTTTTCAAAGTTTCTCTTTTTAAATTTTTCTGTATTTTCTTTCTTTTACAACATAAACATCCTAGTCTTAAAAATAATACTAGAAAAATCACACAGTTTAATGGAAATAGGATTTTACCTATAAATGTACTACCTAATTTTAATAGGAAATCTTTAATAAAGGATAATTTCTTTCCAATCTTTTCCAAACACCTTCAACCTCCAGTGGTGCAATTTCCTCATGCAAATCAGTTATATTTTTAATGTATGTCTTTAGATCTTGACTTTCGTCAGGAATATAAGTACAACAATGTTGAACTTTCAGCATTCCACAGACTCCACCCTCTTTTGCCAAATTTATATAAAGGGCAAGTCGATTTTGCATTACCATGGCACGCATGGCAACCATCTCAGTATTTACCAATAAAAATCCTCCAGCGGTGGTTGTTGACAAGCGATCCACTACTGTTGATAATTTTCTAATTTTGTGTGCATTCAGAGATATTCCCACTGCTGGTATCAATGCTCCAAAAATGTCTCCCACAATTTCTGACCAAGATTCTCTTTTTCTATGTGTTAATTGTCTACCTATCTCATGTACACCATCTCTTCCTCTTCCCACATGGAATATCTTTGGAAAAACTAGGCCTACATAACATGTGCCATACCAATGATCTGGCAAACGATAATATGCTTTGTTCCCGCAGATAAAATATAATCCAGGAAAAACTGGATCATTTCCTCCTTTAAATCCCCATCCACCCATGATTCGATATGTATCATGGCAATCACTTTTACCTACAAAATAATTATCATATGCAGTTTGATTCCTTCTAATGCACAACTTTCCTTTCTAATGCCAATCTAAAGCCATTGTTGGACTACATTCTCGTTTCAATTTTTTTTCTTTTTCAACATCCCAGACTGTCTTTTCCACTTTTTCCTCAGGTACTTTCTTTTGCATTTTCAATCTCCTTTCTTCAACCATATCCAAGAACACTTTCTCCTCTTTCTTTAAGCTGCAGATTAAATTATTTCTAAATATGGACTCTAATGTTAGTTCTTTGGTTTCTAAGAAAAATTCACCTAACACCTTTGCATGTTTCACTTTATTTAATTTGTTAATTACAGGTACTTGTGAAAATATGTTATCTACATCTGAAAAGTAATATTCTAATTTCTCTATTTTGTAAAACAGACTTGCTATTACACTACATGTTATTCCATACGTTACTGGGAGGTGATGATAGGTCACTCCCTCAGACACAGATGCAGGTAACTGCATGCAGACGTAGCAGTCCATTACGTCCATCGTCTTTACATATTCAAAGAGTAATTTTGAAAATACATTGTTAAAAAAATCAGTTATAGACCTGTCTTTATGTAAATAATTTCTATCTATTTTAGTCGGGTATACTTTCTGAATCTTTTCTACTTTAGTTTTATTTTCACTATATCCTTCTATTGTTTCTAATGTAACTTTAAATGAAATCAATAAAGCCAACACACTCCGTAGAAGCATTAGTAGTCCTGTACAACAACAACACATTTTAAACCATCTGCTAAGAAATACACATTTAGCTTTCCTACTTTCGGTGTTTGCCATTTCGATAAAAGGACAGTGTCTTTTGACTTAGCCTCCACTACTTCACAACTAATTTTGTCTAACCCAAGGCTCTAAGCACCTACTTTGTTCTATCAGTTATGTCTCTTTCAGTAATTTATTGTCTTCCCACTTGGGTCACTTTGGTCTTCTCAGTTTGGCATTTGATGTTCTTTCACTTTCCTTTCATAATCTTGGTACAGAACTTCCTGAACATCCGTCTCTTCAACAATATCGGACAAGATAACTCTCAGGATTTCCGATTCTTCGTCTTCCTCAACCACTTCTGGTACAGTCACCTCTGGATTTTCTTGGCTATCCGCCTCTTCTTTTATTTCAGGCAGCGCCACCTATGACCATTCTGGTGACTTATACTTCTGGTTAGGTTTTCTCGTTCTCTTATTTTCCCCTGCTGTCGTTTTTCCCTCGTCTTTCAATTTTTCTTGACTAGATACTTCATTCACTTGTTCAGCTCTAGATGAATTAACTTGTGTCAATCGGTATCTCAATCTCTTTATTTTGTTTGGCCAAATTTCATTGCTGATCTTTTCAATGTATTTCCTTTATAATTTTTCTCAGCTCTCCATGCTCTCTTTCTCAGGACTCCACCTTCTGGTACTTCTTCATCACTGCTCTCCGATTCTGTTGCAACTTGACTTTTACTTTCAACTGTTTTTATTTCCACCTCTTTTTGTATTTTCCCTACTTCTGTCCCTCCTCGTGTTTCTTCCACACAATCTTCCTGCTGACTATCCGTCCCTTCCTCTAACTGGATGTTTGAATTCCCTACAACTCCTCGGGGGTCTTCCGCAAAAATCTTTCCCTCACTTTCTGTATCTGTCACCTGACCATCTGCTTTTGTTACTTCAGGTGGAATTTCTCTCAACTTTCCATCAGGAACTTCTTTATCGAAAACTTCTTTAATTGGCTCTTCACTGCTTTTCTCTTTTCCTGTATGTACCTGTGCTTGTTCAGTCTCTGAGTCTGAGCTGGTGTCAGAAATCTGTAACTTCCTCCTCAATGGAATGTTCTCCGGGGCAACGGTCAAATTTGGTTCTGACTCCCCCCATTCAGGATTTTGTCCTGTTCTGGTGTCCTCAATATCAGATTCAGAGCTAGTTTCTGATTCTTCAAAATACTCTCCTTCCTTGTTATCCACTGGGTTTGGAATTCGCAAGGTATGACTAGCATGGATCCAGTTCTTTACTTCTGCACACTTCACAGCTGTTGTCGTAATTAAAATCACTTGTTGTGGTTTTTCCCAACGTGGGACCAAACAGTTCCTTCTTCTGTGTACTTTAATTCTCACCCAGTCACCTGGGCTTAGATCATGTGCTGGCTTCTTTTCAAGGGTGGTGGCATCCAATCCAACTTGATGAAACACAGAATGTACGGAGTCAGCCAACCCCTTACAGTAATCCAACACCAAGTCATCAGAGATAGGCAATAACTTGGTGACTGGTATGAATACATGCCTCATTGCTCTTCCCATCACTATCTCGTGGGGACTCAAACCTGTGTTCCAATCTGGAATTGATCTAATAGTCATGAGTACCAGAGGCAAGACATCAGGCCATTTCAGTCCTGTGGCTGAACAAATCTTTCCTAATCTATTTTTAATAGTGCCATTTACTTGTTCCACCACACCAGAAGCCTCTGGACGATAGTCACAGTGCAGTTTTTGTTGTACATTCAATGCCTCGCAAATTAGCTTCATGATTTCATTATGGAAATGTTTTCCTCTATCTGACTCAATTGTGACTGGAAACCCAAATCTAGGGATGAACTCACTCAAAAGCTTTGCTACTGTAATTCCATCACTTCTTCTTGTGGGATATGCTTCTACCCATCTAGAAAACAGGCAGACCATCACTAAAACATACCTCAACCTGTTACAGGGGGGCATCTCAATGAAGTCGATTTGCATTCTGGTAAAAGACCCTCCTTCTCGACCTATCGTTCCTATACTTACCACTGTTTTCCTTCCAGGATTGAACTGTTGACATATAAGGAATCTTTGACAAAGGCTCTCAGCTACAAGTCTGCCTAAATAATCTAAGCATTGCATCTCTCCCTACGTGTGCTTGTTCATGATACATCTGTGCCATGGCTGACACCATGCTATCAGGCATAACTGGTCTTCCATCCCGATAAACCCACACATGATCTGTTTCCCTTGGTGCACATCCTGCTTTTACCCACTGTCTCATTTCCTCATCTCCTGCTTCTTCCTGTAACTGCCTCACTTCTTCCCATGTATTCACAATGTTAGTAAACAACAAGGGACATGAATTAATTTCCTTTTCTTTTGCCCGATTCACTGAATTCAAATTTCACGCACAATATTGAGCCATATCGTTTGCATATTGATTCTCTGCTGCAATGTAATCTCCAGTCTTCGAATGTGCAGCACACTTCACAACAGCCAATTGTTTAGGCAGCTGTATCGCCTCAAGCAATTTCCCAACCACTTCAGCATTCCTTATAGGGGTTCCACTTGAAGTCAAAAACCCTCTCTGTGACCATATTTGGCCAAAATCATGCACTACACCGAAGCCATATTGACTATCGGTTATCACAGTCACTCTTACATTCTTTCCCAACTTACATGCTCTGGTTAATGCAAAAAGTTCAGCAACCTGGGCTGATTTTACTCCCTTTAGGTAAGATGCTTCCATTACCGCTGCTACTGTGCATCCTGCATATGCTGCACTCAGAATTCCTTCGTCTGTTCTCAAGCATGATCCGTCCACAAACATCACAGAGTCACTTTCTGTCAAAGGTACATCTTTTATATCAGGTCGTGGTTTGGTACAGAAATCAAGCACATCCAAACAGTCATGATCCACATCATCTCTGACTTCCACATTCTCAGCATCTGGCAATAACGTTGAAGGATTCACATTCAGACATCTTACAAGGCTCACATTTGTTGCACCTAATATGACTTTCTTATATTTAGTCAGCCGACTATGCGTCATGAATTGAGTGCGGCTCCTTGTTAAAAAGATTGCCACATCATGAGGTACAAACACTTACACAGGATATCCCATCACAATTCCTTCGCTCTGTTCCAGACTCTTACAAGTGGCTGCTACAGCTTTCAAACAACCAGGCAATGCTACAGTTACAGGATCGAGTATAGCTGAAAAATATCCAATTGGTCTTCTCAGTTTTCCTTTTTTCTGTATTAATACAGAGAGTGCACATCCATTCCTTTCGCTGCAGTATAGTTTGAATTCCTTCTCATAATCAGGCATACCAAGTGCTGTTGCCTCACACAAACTGTCTCTCAATGGTTTAAAGGCTGTTAATTCTTCCCTATTTAACTCAATGGGGTCTTTTACATCACTTCTCGTCAGGCGTACCAAAGGTTTTGCAATCAGGGAAAAGTTACTTATCCATTGACGACAATATCCAACCATTCCAAGAAACATTCTCACTTCTCTTTGGGTCATTGGGGCTCTCATTCCTTTTATTATCTTGATTCTCTCTGCAGTTATTTTTCTCAGTCCTTTTTCAATTTTGTGGCCTAAATATTGTACTTCTTTCTGACAGAATTGTAATTTCGATGGGGATACTTTAAGTCCTCCATCTGCTAGATGATTTAGCAATGCTATGGCATCCACTACACAAGCTTCTCGTGTTTTTGACGCCACAAGCAGGTCATCAATGTACTGTACCAGTACTGGGCTCTCGGACATCTCTATATCTTCTAAGGACTTTTTCAATATCTGGTTAAATATTGAGGGGCTCTCTGTATACCCCTGTGGGATTCGGCACCATGCCAAAATACGTTCGCCAAACCGGAACGCAAAAATTTGCTGAATGTCTTGATGCAATGGGATGGAAAAGAAAGCATGACACAAGTCAATTACTGTGTACCATTCTGCATCATGTGGAATCTGATACAAAATGACAGATGGATTTGGTACAATAGGACAACATTACACAACAATTTTGTTTATTTTTCTCAAGTCTTTCATTATTCTAAATGTTCCATTAGGCTTTTTCAGGCCCATAATTGGTGAATTACATGGACTACTCATTATTTCTCTCAAAATACCTTGTTTTGTCATTTTCTCTATTATAGGAGTAACTCCTTCAATTATTTCGGGTGTCAATTTATACTGAGGAATATTTGGGTAACTTATTCCTTCCTTTACAGTCACTTTTACAGAATCTACGTTTTTCATTAATCCCACATCTTCTCCTGTGAAATCCCAGACTTCTGCTTTTACTGTCTTTTTCAGTTCTTTTGGTAGTTCTTCAGGGTTAAATACAGCAAATGCCTCAGTAACTCAGGTTCCATATTAGCCATAGTCATTTTATACAGTACATCTTCATCAGAGGTCTCAAATGCTATACCATCAGGAGTGCAAAATATGGTGCAATTCATTTTGAACAGTAAATCTCTTCCTAACAAATTTACAGGGCTTGAATCACACACAACAAATCGGTGCATTTCAGAAAATTACCCTCTGTTAACTTTTACTGGTTCAGTGAGATACGTTTTAATCTGTCTGTTGGATACTCCAACTACTTGGATTGTTTCATCCGAGAGAGGAAGGTTTTTAACATCAGCTGACCTGACAGTTGAATGAGTAGCACCAGTATCTACCAGGAAAGTAATATTTTCATCATTTACCTTTCCATCCACAAAAGGACCTGTCTGGTCTACTTCTAGAGTTGCGCCAAGTAAGCTCTCTTCTTCCTCCCCTCGGCACCGTCAATAGCTTTCTTCTGACTAACTCTCATCGCGTTGTAGCCAATAGTGCGAAACAGCACTAGCGCCCGGCAGCTTAGTTACCTGTTCTTCATTGTAGAATCCTGTCTCATTACTGTATTTCTGAGGATTTACGCTCTGTGGAAAATGTGGTTTTGGCGCCTGATTCTGTTGGGCAACAACCTGCTGCTGTCGCTGTGGTTGACAACTCACCTCTTTCTGCACCTGCGAATTCAATGATGCATTATCACCATTAGTACTCGGGGGAAATTTACACTCAGATTTCCAGTGCCCTATTCTTCCTCAATTATGACATGGCCACTTCTTTTTGGCTTCTTCTATATTAAAGTGTCCCTTTCCTTTTCCAACATTACATTTAGGTTTCATACCTGCACCATTTGCCTGTTCAATCAATTGAGCTTCCTGTCTTTCTGCCACTTTCACCTGTACCCACATAGCCTTTTCTTTTAATTTACGCTGTTTAGCTTCCATTTCATCACTAAAATATTTTGCATGTCTCAGTACTTCATCTATTTTCTTATTTTGCCAGTACACTGTATGCTGTTTAATCATTTCACTTATTTCTGGACACAGCCCATATACAAATCGGTATACAAAGTGACTTAAATCTTTTTCACTCAAATTTTCATCACCACTAAACTGCTTAAAGGCGAGAATTAACCTCTCATAATAAGCGTGTACCGATTCCTTAGCTTCCTGATGAGTTCTGTCAATTTTTACCCAATCAGTCTCCTTGGGAGGTACATTGTTTTTCAGAAAAGTAATTACCTCATATGTTTTCATAACTTCAGGATCAGGGGCACCCGTTTTTGGGTCTCTGGGGTACTCTTGTGTAGGCCAGTTTATCATGACCTTACATTCTGTCCATAAATCTGCTCGTACTATTATGCCAGATAAACTATTTAAATCAATCCATAAAACTTTGGATAATTTTACGAACCTATCTACCTGCCTATACCACTCAACAGGCTTTTCGCGTAGTCGAGGGAAATCATTGGTAAATGACAAAATATCTTGTCTAGTCTAAGGGACATGTACATATCCTCCTCCTGGAATTTCTCTCATGGGACATTCTGTTACTACCTTTTCCTTTTCTCTTACGGGGAAAGCTGCAAACGTTTTGTCTGAGACATCATTTCGTTTTCGAAACCACCTACTCTTCCATTTATCTACATCTCCCCATTTTCTTAACAAAATGATTATATCTATAATCTGAGTTGTTCTTCCTGGGGTGTTCAGATTTTCAATATCCTTTTCAGAAAAATCTACTCGGTATGGTTTTTGTAAAGCTTTTTACTCTTTCGAAGTCTATACCCATCTCATTTGCCACTTCTTCTAGTCTTTCGTGTAGATTCCTTGCTCTCCAGGTTATACTTTTACTTAAAAATAGTAATTCTTCATTCTGATAGGTTTTTAACTTCTCCATGGGGATAGTTCCTATTATTAATTCTTCCAAAACAATCTTAAGCTTGGCCACATCTATAGATTGGGATTCTGTATTTTTCTGCTGTAAACTCCTCAGCCATTCACTTAATTCTTCGGAAGTAGGCCCTACACTATTTTTCTCAGTATTTTGTTGTGCTAAACTCTTCGGTGATCCTGGGACTGATTCTGTCATCATTATTATTCTATCCACTAAACTTTGATGTACTGTCAAATTTGTAGGCGTACTTTGTTCTGAAATACCTGCTGTTTGTCTCCATGGGTTCTCATCTGCAATTGTTTCTGGTCTTTCGGTCTGTTTATTACTGTTATAAGGAATCGTCAGACAATGCTCACTATCCTTCTGTTTATCAAAAATAGGCATTACAGGTCCCATAGTTACTGGAACGGTTACGGCTTCCAAATTTTTCTTCAATTCCCTAATCTTTTCAGTTAATTCTAAAGTGGTTTTTGGTAGTTCAGCTGAATTTTCATTACCCGTTTTACCATGTTGTGTTTTCTCTATTTCTCTAAAAGGATTGTTTCTCCCTACTTCTTGTAGTACTGATTCAAATTTTATATTTTGTGGAATCTCTCTTATTGGGGCACTTGGTGTTAATAATGTGGAATCTGATTGATATGGGGTGGATTTTTTATGAAACATGTCGTCAAGAACATCATCCTCTGATTCATGCACACCATACCCTCTTGACTCGATATTATTTCTCTTTTCCATACATTTTCTATTGCTAATTTCTTCAGCATCTCTCACAGGAAACAAACCCTCAGTCGTATTTGCGCTTCTCCATCTCCTCACTCTATCATCATGATTCTCCTGTCCATATGATCTACCAAACATATATTTGTACCTTCCGCCACTCCTCTGTCGTTCTCTGTCATGCATCTCATCTTCCCATTCTGTCAATGCTTCAAAGTGTGTTGGTCTAGGTCTCGGTTCTAGATTCATCATTCTCTCTCTCAAATTTCTCAAACCGCTAAATTAAATGAACCATGTTCCGGAAATGCTAAGACTCCATCATCTTTTGTATATTTTGCCCAATTGTCCAACCAAATTCAAGTATGATATCCGTATTTTGCAACCATATAGGATGCAGGCGATTTTGGTGGGGGAAGCAACTGTCCCTCTCTAGTCACAATCGGTTTGTCCTTTTTAAATAAGCTCTTTATTTTTCCAAACCAGGACTTTTTCTCCTTTTCTGGTGGATCGTAATACATCATTTTTTCTCTCGCGTATCGCTAGATTTTCCCTACGACTATTCTGTTGTTATTCTCCAATCGTAGCCCGACTCACACTAACGCACCAATCAGGAGCGTCTATGTCACTTCTGTAATTCTCCAATCCCAGTGCGATCTACACTAACGCACCAATCCGGAGCGTCTACGTCACCCTGCAATTCTCTACTCTCAGACCTTTCTCACAAGAATTCCGTCTTTCCCGAGAGCAGCGCTTACCTCTGCCCTACTACGGAATCGTTACTTCCGTTGATAAAGCAGCACATCCCTCTACCTTACCCTTCTAACAAGCATTAGCTAACTGTTTCTCTAGAATTAAGACACCCAGTTGGAGACGCTCTGCTCCTGAGAAATAAAACCAGAGTTTCACAATTAACCTGAATGCTATTTCATTCACGCACTTTCATACAGAAAATGTAGTTCATTCACACAGAATTCTGACTTTCCCGAGAGCAGAGCCTACCTCTGCCCTTCTACAGAACTATGACACTCGTTAACAAAGTAGCACTTCCCTCTACTTTATCCTTCTAACAAGCTTAGGGAACACCTATTACCTTTCCAGTGATAAGCTTAAACAGAGTACCTTTTGGACTCCTGGTACTTAAGACCAAAATTTTACAGGTGGCCTTCGCTACCATACATTTCTCTCATACAGAAAATGTCTCTAACGGCAACACACGACGATGTTACCATATCAAACCCAGACAATGCGTTGTGCAACTTCAATCGTCACACGTTTTTCCCCATGTACCTACAGGGCAACAACAATTCCGTCTTTCCCGAGAGCAGCACTTATCTCTGCTCTACTACGGAACCGTTACAAACTTCTGACTTCCTACATCCCAGAAGCCGTCAAACAACATAGAACTCGACGCAACTCAACATAGAGTGTTAATACATAAACCAATACTTATCCACAATCAATAATCAATAAGCAATTTACAAGCAATAATCACCAAACCAAAACAATAAAACCATAACTCTGCTACCAGAAAAACTGATCCAGCGAAAGACTGGGAAAATGGGGAACAACATATACCGATATCCTCCCTGTGTCGCAGACCCGTCGTCACGCACACTCATTCATACATGCATTCATTGGTGGGGCCCATAACACCAACTCACACACGTCACCATTCACAAGTCTACACACACAGGAGGGATGAGTAATTCAAGCGCTGGACATGTGGAGGGAACACCTTATGAACTATAGGGAGAGAAAAGTTATTTTACAAAATATACATTAACATCCGTCGCCTATAGATCCCTAATCCTAAACATCAAGGCACTCCTCCCACTTGGTCGACCGACCAATTAGTTGGATTGGTTGATGGTGATTTAGAACCTGCTAAAACATATTTTAAGACTCAGAATCCTGATTTCCCTTAAATGAAAAATCACAAATACATATTTCTTGTTAATCAATATTCGTTTATCTAAAATTTCATAATGATTTGTATTTGCATTTGTCTCGTCAAAGTTTAGAGTTTCTAGATCAATTCAAGTAAATCACAGAACATCATATTTACCTAATCTGGCTATTTGGGATCCTCTAATTCATTGGCTCTGCGTAACCGAGCCTGTCGCAAATTGTCCGAATAAAGCAGGCCAAAGCACAAAGTCCTCTGCTCAGCACGTTACAGTCCACAATTTTATCAAAGGACCAGAAATCGTGCAAGCATCTATCATAGCCCGTGGATTTGGAAAAAGTTTGCAGTCATCAAACGGTCGGACAGCATCTGCACCATCAGGAAAGGCGTCACGAACATAGCTATATCTCTCTATTCTACCACCCTTTTTTATAATGATTTCATGTTAAAGAAGATACAATTTTAAGCTTAGGACAGTCTTGATTGGCTGGTTGGGATCGTCTGATCCTTATTCCCAGATTCTCAGTACAGTTCGAGGGGTGAGGTCACTTGTTATCCAAAGTGTCGGCTTGTTCCGGTTTACTGTAAGGTTGATTGTTCCCCTATCTTGGCGAACCACCAATTTCATATCCTTGAACGGGAACATGATGAGCAAAGGTCGCTAAGAGGTTCAGGATACTTGTTCGCACTTGCGCAGTTCACACTGCGCCTCACGAGACAGTAGCCACTTCTGCATGCGATGTCAGCGGCCATATTGGATTTAGGCACAGATGTCAACTTAAGCGAAACTAACACAAAAGAATAATTAATACATAAAAATGGTGACTCTAATGTTAACCCCTTACTAATCCCTCTATGTGCTTGTATTTATTTAGCATATAGCGCCATTCAAACCCATTATATTCACCTGTTTTCGGTCCTCCTCGAAGGTGCAACGTTACAAAAGCAACATATATCATGCAATATTCTATGATCACATATACTATTGTTAATATGCGTACAGATTTTAGTTACATGAGTTATTAAGCCATGCAATTAGCAGTCTCCCATGTATAATTTGTTTTTAATAATGTTGAACTAATATACATGCAACACTCGTTTAATAATAGTATAATTAATAGATTATCTAATTAGTATTTTCATGCAAAATAGAGGAGATATACAAAATTTTGCACTACCTGCTCCATCAGTATCAAAGGGAGGCAGTAATGGATCGGATCATACAGGGACATATTAAGGCTCTGTCGATGAGCAGTTGCCAGTCGTGACACTTAGGCTAGATGGAGCCTCACAGATGAATAAGCCCAATACAAGGATAGGATAGGATAGTATTTATAGAGCGCACTGATACCTAAAGGTTTCAAGGCGCTAGGTGAACAGAAAGGAATGAGACCACCAACAGGCAGCTAAGAGGCAAAGAGCCAGGCCTTCAGAAGTTTCCTAAAGACCGGAAGCGAGTCCGCTTCGGAAATGGGAGGGGGAAGAGAGTTCCAAAATTTGGCAGCCGCCAAAGAGAATGAGCAGCCACCCCAATTGGACCTGCAAAATCTGGGAGAAACATGTTTTTTTAGAGTGGAGGATCTCAAGGCTCTCCCTGGAGTATACCACTGAAACATGGTTTTAAGATGTGGTGAGCCTTTGCTATGCATAGCTTTGTACACAAAGTTCAGAACCTTGAAGGAGATGCACTTCCTGATGGGAAGCCAGTGCAAGGCTCGGATTCCGTCCCTGGCTGACTGATACTTCGGGATGTTAAGAATCAGCCTTGCTGCAGCATTCTGTACCAACTGTAGCTTGTTCAGGGAAACTGCGCTGATATTAGGGTACAGAGCGTTGCACTAGTCTAGCCGGGAGGTGACTAGTGCAATGATGGTGGGCTGATGCAGATCCAAACGGATATACAGCAAAACTTTCCCCAAGATTTTGAGGATGTAAAAGCAGGTGCTGACTGTTCGGTTCACCTGGGCGTCAAAAGACAAGTCTTCATCAAAGAGGACCCCCAGATTTTTAGCAGTTTTGACCGGAACAGGAAGGGAACGGCAGTCTCTGGGCCACCAGGCAGTAGACCAGATGGGAGTCTGAGGGCCAAAGGCCAGCGCCTCGTTTTTGTCCATATTGATTTTGAATGAGTTGTCCTTCATCCAACATATAATGCTGGACATACACTGATTGAACTTTTGGGCAACCGATTGCAAATCATTAGATGTGGAATCAATGATTTGTGTGTCATCTGCATATGAGAGCACCTAGGACTCCTAACTTTAGGACTCCTAAATGACTTCTGTGAATACCGAAATGAGTAAGTGCCTTCTGTGAATACCAAAATGGTAGTAAGTTTAGGATTTTGTCTTGTTAGTTCTGTGAATCGGACTCAAAGCCTTCGACTCAGTGGAATGGCTGTATCTCTTCGGAGTCTTGGAAAAAGTAGGTTTTGTCCATAAATACTGGAGTTTTGTCCGGCTGCTTTATGATAAACCCTGCGCACGTGTGAAGGTTAATGGATGCACCTCCCAATAGTTTCATTAATATAGAGGCGTGAGACAGGGCTTCTCTTGGTGGATAAACAGTAGATTGAGTTTGGGGGAACATGGCAGCCGCAGATTAACTCCGGTCGCGAGCTCTCCTAAGGCTGGTGGTAACTGAGAAAATATAGCCACTTACTTGTGCCGCTTCTTGATGGTTTTTTCGGCGTGAGTTCCACGGCCTGCACGGAGCGAGGTAGGGCCGGGACTCGGGGGTGAATTCCTTCGTTCTTATAGCCTTTTTGCTTCTGTGGTGTTCCTGAAGCGCTTGCTGGATAATCAGCATTTTCCCGGCTGCATAGCCTAGGGAGGCGCTGCAGAGGAACACTGGGAGGAGGAGTATGGGCAGAGGCTGCAGTGCGGCTTAGCTGGAGCCGCCGTGCTGCCACTAGGATCGGCTTCCCGCTAAGAGCCATTGTTAGGCTTCAATTCTACGCCGATACGAGCAACAGGGGCCCATTTTGGATTTTGCTATTTCAGGTCGACAAAAGAAAGGAGATGCTTTTGGAGACTCCCTGATGACCCCGGTAAGGAGGAGGGAGTGGGTCTCCTCAGATGACTGTTGTGACATTGAAAACACCACAGAAAGAGTCAGGCAGAAAATAATTCCCCGGATACATAGGGAGAAAAGTGGGCATTCAAGCTCGTTAGTGGGAGCAACAAGGGCAGTGAACGGGTACACAATAAGGAGTAGAGACGTTTGGGCAAAGGGGGATCTGTCTTCATTCATTCCTAAGAGTATAACCCCAAAGGTCCAAGTGGTTTCACCACCTATCCAGGGTGAGCAACTTGAGAGTATTCTGCCTTCAGCAAATTCAAAAAAAAGTGCCCACAGGAAAAACAGGTTATAAACTAGACACAAAGAAGCAAAAAAAAAGCCTGAAAAAATCTAAATCACCCCCTTGTTACGCTCCTACTTTAAAATACAAGGAGCTCCTGACATAACAGTCTCGCTGTTTGGCTCATTGCAGTCCAAAAACAATATATTACCTAATTCAGGGAGAGAAAGACTGGCAACTGACACTAGCAAATCAAATGCAAACCAGATATTACTTGAAAATAGATGCAATCCTGTAGCAGAAGCGGACGAAAGCCTAATTTCTATTCCGGCCAATACCGGTGTCAGCCCTAACCAAAGCTCTAGTTCTACCTCTCCTCCCACTGATTCTCAGGCTCAGGTCGAATCAGGAGACCCCTCTAGTGATATGGCTCTAACTAACCCTCCTGGTTTGGAAAACATAATGTCCACTTTGTTGGCTGAAGTCAGGGAGAAATTCACTACCTCTGAACTGAACCAACAGAAAATTCAAGGTTACTGTGAAGCTCTGGAGGAGAAAATTAACAGTTTGGTAGAGAGAGTAGGGGTTATGGAAACAGCATACAAGGACATTTCTGTGAAAGTGGACGCCAATCAGGAAGAGATTCAGAAGCTGAGGAACAGTGAACGGGACCTTAGAGACAAGCTAGAATCTCTTGAAAACAACGCAAGAAGGAATAATGTTAGGATTTTAAATGTTCCTGAAGGTCTCGAAGGAGGGAATATTAAGGCCAATGTAATTACGCTTCTAAAGGAGTTTAACATGGATATTGATCAATCCATATTGGAAGAAGACATACAAAGAGTCCATTGTGACCCTTATGTGTCCCGCCCAGGCAGGAAAACAGCAAGAAGGATTTTAGTGAACTTTAAAACCGACTCTTTAAAAGAAAGAATCCTGTATGCAGCCCTAAAGGCTGGATCATACAAGAAAAACAATTGGTCCTTTCGTATAAGGTTGGATATCTCCCGTACTACCTTGGATAGGCAGTGGGAGCTTGGCCGATTTATTCAGGAACTGAGAGATCTAGGCGCTATTGCAAGTATAAGATTTCCAGCATCTCTGTGGGTCATGAGAAACAACAAGATACATAACTTCAGGGACCCAAACGAGGAGAAGGTCTTTATAGAGCAGATCAAGGCACAATCATTATAACAATCTCTTAATCCGACCACCAGGCCATAGGAGATCTCATATGAGGTATTCATTGTATACCTCTAGTTTGTAGGGAGGATTCTCCAGGGTGGGTGGGGAGGGTCACTGACAAAAAATATAATCCTGGGAAAAAACAATAAATAGAGTCACATTGGGTGGGGGAGCATGTCGGAGAATGTGGGAGAATTTATTTTTAAAAAAGTCCTCTTTTGACATTATTAGTAATTTATTTTGATACGTTGAGGTTGTCCGTTATTTATGACTGTCGGAGTTATCCAGGTCTTTTCTGGTATATAAATGCCTTTTAAGACTGGCTTGGGTAATCCCAGACCACTAAAAATCTTATCCTGGAATGTCAATGGACTTAGGGTGGCTTCAAGAAGGAGGAGGATTTTAGAGTACCTGAAGTTGAGCGATGTGTAAGTTCATTCAGGAAACCCATCTTCTGAAAGAAGAATGGGTGGAAATCATAAAAAGTCAACAATGGATTGAGCATTGTATTTGCACTACACAATCTGTCACAGTAAAAGGGGTGGCTATTCTATTCAAAAACTCTTCTCAAATTACCATAGGTGGAACCCTGGTAGATCCATTAGGTAGATGGGTAATTGTTAAGGCAAGAACATATGGATTTCATTAGGTGGATACTATGGTCCAAATCTGTATGACCCTACACCTTTATGCTCTTTATTTTTGCATTTAGTTGAATTAAATTAACCTATCATTATGGATGGAGACTTTAATGTCTTCCTAAATTTGGATCAGGACACAACCTCTAGGAGGGCGACTGTAGCCGTACCAAAAATGAGAAAAGCCTTGAAACACCTAACCCAGGATATTGGCCTTGTCGATATTTGGAAGCTTATGGGCTCAAAGAAGGGGACAGAGGGGGGAAAATTCACCTTTCACCACAAAAAACATGGACGTCGGTCTAGGATAGGTTTCTTTCTGGTAAGCTCTGCCATCAGTAATAGCATCAAGAGAGTTACTAATATCCCGGAACATCTATCTGACCACTCTGCAGTCTCTCTTGAGGTTCTATTTACAGATAACGCACCTGAACGACGCTGGACTTTGAACCGCTCTTTACTCTTAGAAATCTTACTAGTTGATAGCCTGAAAAAATCAACGAAGGAGTTCTTCTCCTTTAATTTTGACTCTGCTCCCTTAAATAAGGTATAGGACACTTACAAAGCTTATCTTAGAGGCATTATAGACTGCCTAAGTATATCACAAAATAAAAAGGTCAGGGAAGAAATTAAATCTTTAGAAGAGCCGATTAAGATATTACAATGTAATATAGGACAGACCTCAAACATAACTACTAAGGCACGTTTGGAAGCTGAGCTGATAAAGGCAAATACCAAATTAGCTGACTATTTGGAAGTTAGGGTGAAAAGAAAATGGGAAGCCAGCAGACTTGCCAATCATGAATATGGGGAAGGGTGTGGCAAACTTTTGGCCAGGAAGACTAAAGCTAATCAGGCCAGAAATGTCATTAAAGAAGTAAAATGCCAAGTTACTGGGAACATTATCTCTGATGATAGAGTGATTGAACTTGCTTTCATTCAATTCTTTCATGATCTATACACAGAAGATATAGACCTGAGTAAGGAACAGCTAGATGCGTTTTTTTAGGGACATAGATCTCTCTTCCTTGAGTGAAGAAACTAGAGGTGAATTACCTGCCCCTATTACACTAGCAGAAGTCCACAACACAATAAATAGCCTAAAAAAGGGCAAGGCTGCAGGTCCGGACGCTCTTCCCAATGAAATCTACTATTTATTGAAAGAAGAGCTGGCTCCAATTCTGCTTACTGTTTTAACTCAGTCTATATGTTAAATCAGGATCTTCCTCCTTCTTGGGATGTAGCCACCATAATTATTTTGCTTAAACCTAATAAGAACCCAAGGGTCTGCGAACCGTATAGACCGATCTCCCTTCTTAACAGCGATTACAAGCTATACACGCAGATTCTTACAAAAAGGTTAGATCGAATGGTAGGTACATTGATTCACAATGACCAGAAGGACTTCATGAAGGGGAGGCAGTTACATGATTTGACACACGAGTTACTAGGTACAATAGATCTGGCAACAGAATATAGAAAACTTCTGACGGTGATGACATGTGACGTCGCTAAGGCCTTTGATAGGGTCAGCCGGCCCTTTCTCCAAGAGGTAATTCTATGTTTTGATTTGGGGCAAACTTTTCTATCAGCAATCAAGGCTCTTTACATAAATCCGACGGCCAGAGTCCTGGTTAACGGGCACCTTTCTAAGCAGGTTAATATTGGTAGAGGTTCTAGACAGGGTTGCCCTCTTTCTCCATTGTTATTCAATTTGTATATTGAACCACTGGCTATAAAACTAAGAGCATATACAAACATTTTACCATTCTCATGTAACGGATGGGAAAAGAAAATTGGGCTTTATGCCGACTACTTGATGATTTTTACTGGCCACTTGTATCTGTTTTTATCAGCCATATGAGAAACAGAGTATTTTGGCAAGATATCTGGTTATGCTGTTAATCAACAGAAAACTGAGATCATGCAATGGGATACAAACCACCAGGGCGATCTAATCAGACAAAAAATCAGATACCTAGGGATTCAAGTGGTCCAAAATTTGGAATCATTAGCAAAAGTCAATTTTGACCTGGTAACTTCCAAAGTCAAGAAACAACTACAGCATTGGGACTCCTTACCCTTATCTTTTCTAGTCAAGTCAAACCTTTTAAAAATGTCCATTCTACCCAAATATACCTTCCTATTCAAGACTATTCCCTTGGAATTTAAAAAGAAGTAGATAATGAAAGTACAAGGTCTTTTTTCTAGCTTTATATGGGGGAATAAAAGTCCCAGAATTGCCTGGAAGAAATTTAGGGAGAAAAAGGAAAATGGCGGCATAGCAAGCCCAGACATCCTTCAATATCAGAGGGCTTTTCACTTAAACATTTTCAGGCAACTGTTGAAAGACACTCTGGACCTTTCACCACTGTTTTGTGCACTTACATTTGGGCCATTGGACCTATCAAGTTTTTTTCTTTTTAAATTTGGTGACCCCAAATATTTTTAAAAAGTGAGACTCAAGATTCTCCAGGCAGCATGTAAAATATGGCATCAAATAAGTTATTCTGCAGATTCCGTTTTATAGCCACTATGCCCCAATTTAGAAATATCCTGGCACACCAGCATGCTTACAAGACTCTCTTGCACAACCCATGAAAGAAAAGGGAATTCTTAGATGGGGCCAATTATTGGAAGGAACAGAACTAATCCCTTGGCAAAAAATGCAGGAGATCTCAGACGGGTCAGTCTCCAAATGTACGTACTATCAATTACTAAGTTGGGCCAAAATGCCAAGAAAAGGGGGAAAGGGTAATTTGTTTTGGGAATCCAAAATTGATTTGCGCCCTTATCAGTGAAAGGAGGTATCAGTATGGTATTGGATGCTGATACAAGCCCTAGGAGACCCACAAACCTGGCTAAACGATACATGGAGTAAGGAACTGCCAGCCAATGATCTTGATTCCTTATGGCAAGTATCCCTATCTTTATTATGGTCTTGTGTGAAGTCTGCACTGCTAAGAAAAAATAACCTTTTTAGAATTCATAAGGCTTATTGGACACCTCAAAGTTTGGCAAAAATTGGCCCTCAAGCTGTGAAGAAATGTTCAAAATGCGGAGAAATAAATGCAGATGAAGCACATATGTTCTGGCGGTGTCCTTCCATCCAAGAATTCTGGCAAAAAGTGGGTGCGACGCTATCGAGAATTGTGGGCCAAGAAATTAAGGTGAGCCTGGCATTAGTTATTTTTGGGGTAATTCCGGCCGCGAAGTATAATAATATTTTGTCCAAATCATATAAAGCGCTTATTTTCACTTTAATCCTTTTGGTGAGAGTTGGGTATCAAATAGATTTTACCTATCTCCCCGCTAGAATGTGAGTGGGTAAACTCGGTACAGCGAATAGCTAAAATGGACAGGGCAACCCAAATCTCGAAAAGAACAACATTTTGGAGTTTGTGGGATACTTCGTTTAAGGCAATCTATTCCTAGTTAGATGAATTCTCTGAGATGTATTCTTTTTCCCATTTTTATTTGCTTATTACTAGTTTTTTCTTTCTCTTTTCTTTTTTGGCTTCTCTTTTGGTTTATATTAAGTCCAATGATTATTAATCAGAAATACAGGTTGTTTGAGATTACATGGGAGTGATCGAGATTGATGGACATTCCTGTTGGGGTAAATCTGTAAGTACCTGTATAACTGGAGTAAAAGGATAGGTGGCAAAGTGTCTGGGTACCCGAGATGTGAAACATCCCCTTCTTCACAGGAGTGATCGGTTAACCCCATTTATAGAACTGAGAGAGCCCGAATCCTTCTTTATCTCCAAATATATACTGATTTGACAAATGAGGACAAAAAAAAAGGAGAGGGATGCCCTTTGGGGCTAGTGCAACTGGCAATAGAGGGGCTGGTAGAATGGGTAAGGGTGAATGCACAGGTCTGGGGCTTGCCGTGTGGATCTGGTTGGGAGGAGAGAATATCCCTGTATGCAGATAATATTTTACTATACTTGGCCCACATACCCCTGACCTTTTGTAGGCTGAAGAACATCTTTCAGGTCTTTGGGGAGGTTTCTGGGTTAGCCATAAACTGTGATAAATCCTAGTTGTTTCCAATAGGCAGCTGGGACTGGGACCAAGCACTGGCCCCACCACTTACAGTGGACATGGATATATTTAAATATTTGGGATCACCAAGCGCTCAGAACTGTGTTATGAAATGAACCTGGCCACCCGCCTAGTGCGCCTTGACAAGGATGTTGAGCACTGGCAGTCAGTGCCAATATCACTATTTGGGAAAGCAGCAATGTTTAAAATGTTGGATCTCCCCAGTTTCCTATACATACTTCAGAATTCGCTGTACAGATTCCCTGATGCGTTCTTTGCACGGGTCGACTCATTTGGCACACCTTGCTGTGGGCAGGTGGGCAGCCTAGAGTGGCCCTGTGCACCCTCTGGTGGTCTAAGTATGAATGGGGCATAGCTCTATCTAATAATCGGAAATACTATGAGGCTGCACAGGTCTGTGTGGTTAACCACTAGGCATATGCCCAATGGGGGGACACAGTGTTCTGATTCGATCAACAGATTATGGGAGGCCGAAGATATTTAAACTGATTGTACAGTGAAAACTGAACTTGACATTGTGTCCAGCTACCGAAACAGTGGTTTGAACTAGGAGGAAGTTAACCAAGGGAATGGGATGGGAAACTAGGCTAACCCCGGGAATGTCACAGTAGGTCAGATTCATGCTTCCAAGAATGGCAGCCTTGAAGGGTGTTCAGTGTAGGACTAAATTGGTATTTCAACCCTAACAGAGGTCTGGGATGCTAATGGGGTGGTCCCTTTGCTCATTTGCAAACAGAATAGCAGATGCCTGATACGCAGTGGTTGAAATTTGCCCAATTTAGGGTGGCCTTCATGCACAGTGTTCTCCCTGATGAGGAGAAGCAGGAGGACTCCCCGTTGGAAATGAGATTACTGGATGGGCCAGTGAGGGAAAAAATGATTTCCCTAACATATGGGACGTTGATGAGAAATACACAGCCATCCTTGTCCATCTTGCTGGATAGATGGTTGGGGGACTGTCGGGACCTGGATGAGGACAATTGGCAAGACGCACTCATGTTTCTGGCGAAGGTGGCTATTCCTGCATCCCTCCTCCTTATTCAAATTAAAGTTTTCTGGAGAGTTTATTACACTTGTACACTGCTCCACAGGTTGGGCATATTGGCAAATGCTGTTTGTCTTAGGGGATGTGATCAAGAGTGAATTTTTTATCATAGGCTCTGGAGTTGCCCTAGAATTGGGAATTTTCGGGAGGTAATGCGGGGAACATTGGAAGATGCAACAAGGATATCCCTGGAGCTTCAGCTTGGTCTGGCACTGCTGGGTATATGGGGGCAGATGGCTCACACATGTTATCAGAAGCTTTTGTTCAATTTAGGATCCATGGTGGCGAAAAGGGATGTATCTGAGAAATAGAGCATGGATCACTGTAGAATAATGGGAAAGGAAATTTATCCTGGCAGGGGTGGGGACAGAAATATGAGAACATTTGGGGTGGTTGGATCTTTGGGCTCAATTGAATGGGAAGTCTACTTGGGTGGGAACCAGCTGCCTTTTTCTCCTGGGTGAAGTACATGGTACGGACATCAGGGGATGCCATGGACTGGAAATGTGGCTGTGTTGAGTGCTTGCAGATGATACTGTGCTGCGACAAACTGGATTTGATTTGTCTTATGAATGCAGGATACAATGCACCATGGTGGGGGAGGAGTTTGGATTATGTTATAGGTGTTTTGTTAATTGTGCCTTGAACTACCCTCTATATTCTTCTTAGTCACCTTCAGTTTTCTATTTTCATAGATATCGAGAAAGAATCAAGTTTGGGCCCAGATTTACTTAGATGTTTTGGGGTACAACTCTGCATCCAAATTTCTTGTGCTGCGTTGTGCAAAGTAGCAAACAGCGCTGAACCGCATCTACTGAAGGGAAGACTAATGGCGAAGAATGCTGCTGGTGCCATGTCCAGCGCAAGCGCAGAAACAGGGGGCCTCATTTATAAAAAGTGACGCATCGCTGCGTGAAAGCAGCGACGCATCACGTTTCACTACGCCCTCCTTGCGACATGATGGATGCATGACATATACTGTATGATGCATCATGTCGCAAGGAATGACAGATACGTCAGATTTACTGACGTCTCTATCGGCGCAAAAATTTAACATTGCTGGAGTTGTGTCAGAAGCGTGACGCAACTCCCGCAATGCTTAGGGAGGGCTATGGATATAGCACTGCATCGCCCTTACGCCTGCCATGAGGCAGACATAAGGTTTTGACGCATTTGCGTCCTAGAAGTGGCACAGAGAACTCTCATAGACTTCACTGCTTCACTTCTATGAGGCTTACTTGGATGGGAATGCCCCTTTGCATACATTATACCTGACGCAGGTATGATGTAGCTCAGGGGTTTACAAAGTGACGCATCTGCTTAGATGCGTCACTTTGTAAATAGGGTGCAACATGGAGCATGTTTTATGTTGCCGATGCGTCACAAAAAGTGATGCAACAGCAGCGCAAAACTGTCACAAGGCCACATAAATAAGGCACTGGCTGTCTTGCATGACGCATTAAAGGTGGCCTTCCTGGTGCAGGATTTGTACTGGAAGCATACTCTTCCAGAACAAACTTCTATAAATAGACAATGGTAGAAGAGTTGTCTGCATGTGTTGTGTGCTGTGTACTGCAGCAAACATGCACTCTGTAGGTGTCTTGGGAAAATTTTTCCTTGTTTGTTCTTGCTTCCACAGGCAGTTAGTTTTTGCTGCTGCTAAAAAGCCTTCCTTTAAAGATCACGGAATAAGTCATAAAGGTATATGCATCTGTTTGTCCCGCAGTCACACCCTGGAATCACATCAGCACTAAGTGAGTTGGGCGCAGTGAAAATGCGATCTTTTCAGCATATATCACCATTTGTGCTGGAAAGTAAATGCTGCTGCTTTGATGTGTTGCGCTAGTGCGAAACATTAGTAAATATTAGCCACAATGTTGCAATAAAGTATAACAAAAGTCACTCCTCCGATAAATTATACACAGCATCTGGTGCATACATAAGTGAATTCCTCCGAATATCACATCGTTATAATCTTAATTCTCTGTGTTTGACATGTATGAGTTTGACCAGCAATGTAGATTGCGTCCATCTTCTACTGTCTGTAGGTAGTAATGCTGCTTTAGTCCCTGCCACGATAGAAAGCAGGGTAGGAGGCTAGCATCCCAAATTCCTCTAAAAGTAGTGAGGGGTCATCCTCTAAAAGATCATGAAAACATGTCAAGTTAAAAAAATCGCCCTTTTATTTTAATTTATATAAATACCATCTCCGACTTATAGCATAACCTCTCCCTATCATCTAACTTTCTCAAATAAACCAATTCCAAATAGCAACACAAAAAATCAATACCAAATCATCAGGTTTAAGTGCATTTATTTCAAGAGTGTTCTTTAAGCAGTACTTTTCTAAAGCATCCTGTGCGCAATGTTTACATTACCCCTTATAAGTAGGTCATTTATAGAAACTGACAGCTTATTTTGCATGCCTCACTTATAGATCTGACTGACAGTACAGCTGTCTGCATACCTGTTGTTACCTCTTCTTTAAAGTATGGCTTGAGTGGGCTTTGGCTTCGTCCAGAGGAGTTTTTCACTTCTCTACTGCCAGTAATTGCCCAGTGTATTCCGCCTCCCTCCTGCTGCGCATGAGTGACTATGCATCTCAAAAATGCACTTGCCGTCGCACATTAAATGACTTATCTCATACATGCATTGTATGGAAAAAGAAAACTTGTTTTGGACTGCGTTTTCACTGCAGCAAGCAGTTTTAATGTTTAGTAAGTCCTACGTGCTTATTTTGCCTGTCGGTCTTCAAAATTGTTTTTCCATCTGTGTCTCTCTTATCAACTTTCCTTGTAGGTCCTTTTCTCGTTATTGGCTCTGTATGAATTTCCTCTTGTTTTCTCCATCTATTTCCTTACCTGTTCTTTCCTTGTCTGTTTTTAGATGAAAACAATATTTTCTAAAGCCAATAAGGATGGATTCAATGAGCCAACAAAATCAAGTACCGGAATGCGCAAATGTTGTTTCCATATAGTTAATGTGAGACCTATTGGCATTTCTGATGCTTGTTTTTGACTTGTTCCGCTATCCATATGCTCAGCACTGAGATAAACAGTGCTGTTTATTGATCACTTCTGCTTTCTGATGCGGTCTCTGCCCTCTCTTGACAATAGCCCCACACCTGCACCACTTTCACCACTTTATGAGCCATCTAAGCGAATCCTGTATTTGTGAAGCACAAACTAATCAGGCAGTGGGGGCTGTCGGGGAGACTAAGCGAGCTATTGCCCAGAGTCACATGATGCTGAGCTGATCTGTCTCCAGCACTGGGGATCGAACCGCGGGCCCGGCGCTCCTGCGTCAGCCCCCCTGGCCGCTGCACCACACCTCTCTCCCAGTGAGCCCTCCACACACCAAATTCCTCCATGACTATTCTTGTTGGCAAAAATATGTATTCCGCTTTGATGCAGATAGGTGCAATGACATGTTATGATTTTTGAATCACAGCTTTAAAATTAATCAAGTTGCAATTTTTACTCAGGTCTTCATTAACCGCTAACTGCCATGCATGGACAGCAGAGAAGAAGTTGCTCCAGGTTTGTCGTGCTATTATTTGTAGACTGAGGATTCTTTGTGGAGATGGTCCAGGTGAGCTCTGTTAACCTGTAGCTTGCATGGAGTCCACACTTTAGTCCTTTTAAAGCAAGTTTGATCGACAGGTCTGTAGTTTCAGATGGTGCAAGAGGTGTAATCTTCAGAGTGCAGGGCCTGGTCAATGCACATCAAACTCCTCAGGGTGGACCCTTCTTGTTCTCTTAGGTTTCAAAAAGCAGATCTGAGAGGCACTGCCCCTCTCAGATACTTATTCAGTGTTCTCTGGGGTCATGCAGGAAGGCACTCCTGTCCAATGAGGTGCAGGGCAACAGCCCAGAGCATGACCACTTCCTCCAAAGTGTGGCACAATGATTTCCCAAAAAACTACTATTCCTCCAAAATTCAATATGTCAGAGTTTTCATAGAGAGGAAAGAGCTGGCTAAACACCCGCCCTAGGATGGCTAATCTCCATAGTCGCTCCCCCTTGTATCTGCTCATTCCTTCCTTAAGAATAGCATATGGTTGGGTTCAAAGAGGAGAGTTGTAAATGAAAACTGTTTTTTCTAGCTTGACTCCTCCCTCGTAGATTATTATTTACAACCCTCTCCCTGGCCCTGGCATTCATTTGCCAGCAACCTCTCCTCCCAGAAAGGCTTCCTAACCCCAGGGGTCATTTATCACCTCTTCAAAGCAGCTAGGCTAATGCACTTATGTCTGGCCAATCAAGGCAGAGCACTAGAGGGCTGAATTTCGGCTTACAGACAAAAAAATCTTATAACTTCTTGTCTGTACATTTTCGAATAAATTCAAAAATACCATATTGTTAGATTTATCATTACCATTCTACTGAGTCCTTTCATCCTAGTTATGTGGCTTTTCTTTCTCCAGTTAGTAACAAATAACCTCTTCCAATGTTAACCTCTGGGATGGGGATCTTCAATGGAAACATGAATTGGGCAATTTCTCCAATACCTGGGCCTATAAAACGGGTTTTATAAGGACCCTGCTTATTCCTACAGGACCCCACACCCAAGAACACCTAGGAAAGACTTCATGGGTTCTGAATATATCACAATTTTGCAAATCCTCATCTCCCAGCACTCCTAGCACAAAAGTCGATTTTGGGAAGCACTTTACCACAATGTGGGGAATGAAATGTGCAATTTCATGAACCCCAGGGCATATAAAAACCTTTTTATAAGGTTTCTCCTTATAAGTACCTGACCCTCAACCAGTGGCATAACAAAAGTTGAAGGAGCCGCCCTGCAAGGTTCACAGAGGGGCCCCCACTCCGGATTTAATCCGGAGCTCTCGGGTGTGAGTACAGTGCTAAGGGGGACTCCTGCAGCTTGTGGGCCCCCGCGCTGCGGGGGATGCGGGGGCCTGTGTTAAGTCCCTGCCCTCAACCCCTGGGACACCTAGTGGAGACCCAGGGCTAACTACCATGCCCAAACATTGTAGTCTATCAACTTGTAAATGCCCGAAGCACCAAAGTCAAGTTTGGGCACAATTATCATTTTAAAAGCAGTCCTGCAACACAGGGCTGCTTTTAAACTGACCTCAGTCTCCAGCAGTGCACACATGCAAGTGCAGAAAAGGCTGCTGGCCTCTAAACCGCCCTGCCCTATTCTATACTAGGGACTTAAAGGTAGTTTCAATCATCCTGCTCTATTATGTACTAGGGCCTTATAGGAGAGGTCATGCTAATCACAGGGGTTCCGTAACCCATAGTGTACCCTAGTGTATGTAGGTGTTTTCACTGTATTCTAAGTGTCTCTTTTAGCATAGCAGTGGCCCTGGGCCTGATTAGGTAGAGCCCAGGGTCATTCAGAGTCAGTTACCACCAGTACCCATCAGCAAAAAGTTGAGGGGTGTCCAGGGCACAGGAAGACTTTGCAACATAAAGTGACTGCAACGTTGGATGGAAGAGGTCTACACTGACATATTGAGCAAGGAGGATTTCTAGCAGGCCTTGAGACTATGTACCTGTGATTTTCTTTACTGTGTTTGGCAAGAAATTGATAAATACTACTGTAAAGTTTTTTTACTAATTTTGTTGACTTTAAGACAGGATGTAATTCAATTGCCCAGGAAGAACTATCAAAATGCAGATGAGTTCTCTGTCACACCCACCCTTCCTGTGTCTGTGGCTGTATAGAGCTGTCACCCACCCCAGACGCGTATCATAAATAAGCTGCAAGGATCACAGACCAGTAAGATCAGAGAAAGGTCCACTTCATAACAGGGGCATTTCCAAAATAGTAATGTTAAATCCAACTGTACCAGTAAAGAGCATTTATCATTAACATTTTAAAGATATGAACTATGATCCTGTGAGAGGAGTAGGCCTCACAGTAGTGAAACAAGAGTTTAAGGCTTCGCAAGGAGTTTTAAATGCCAATTTGAAGTAGCAGTAAACTGCAAACACAGGTCCTGCATTGGCAGGCCTGAGACAGGTTTGAAAGGCTACTTGTGTGTGGGGCACAATCAGTGCTGCAAACCCACTAGTAGCATTTAGGTTACCGGTCCTGGGTATGTGGTATGTGGTATGCCACTGTACAAGTATGCCAATTGGGTATACACCACTGTCACCATGTTTAGGGGAGAAGAACATGCACTTTCGCACTGGTCAGCAGTGGTAAGGTGCTCAGAGTCCTAAGGCCAACAAAAAATACAGCAAAAAGAGGATGTAAGCAGTCAAACGTTTTCGGGGAAGATCAACCTAAGGATGACCGGTGCTAAAGAAATATCATAGCCACATTATTGACTATTGAAAATTGTGATGGAATTTATAGGTAAGTGTAGATTTAGTATTCTTTACTCAGCTTCTACCCACCTTGAAGCTGTAAGCTCATCTTGATACTGGGAAACGTCTTGTTCATGTTGTTTTCATCGACCAGATTAACTATTAATGGATTTACTATGAAATAAGGTGGTTGATCAGTTGGTCCCATGGTGGTAGCATAGTTTGTGAAAACTGTGCCCATAATAAAATATGAAACATAGATTGCTTCATTAGAGAGTAGTGTGTGCTTGAATAAAGTGTAAGGCTGATGCTTGATTCGCTTACTAAAGCTCTCTAAATGTTTTAGTTACTCAGACAAATCACCTCAAAATAGTGCCTGTAGATTTGGCTATGTCAACAAAGGCGCTTAGAATGAAACATCTAGGAAATTAAAAAAAAATGAGTATGACATATGTATTGTTAGACTGAGCTCTGTCAAAACATAAGGTAGAAAGGTAAGTAGCTTATTCTGTATAAGAACTGCATTGCTAACTTTTACTTCCTGTTTGAGATTAATGATATATGTTTCACAATACCCCTTTAGCCCACGAGACCAAAATCTACTTGAATAACATAAGCAAATTAGCTACTTAGCCAAACTGGAGAATATTATACTGAAGGAATTGTTGAATCATTTTATTGTAGATAGATCTCAGGTTAGTAAAGGGGATTTATGTGCAACTGCAGCATGATCGTCCAATTAGAACAGTATTTGTACTTGTTCAGTAACTTCGAAATAGCCAGCCTCCGTCAATCTGTAGGGAATGCTCATGTCCCCATTCCTGATTCAGACTTTAGTACTGGAGATACTGTGAGATACCTGGGCCCTTATTCTTAATAAATTAGTAAATATACATTCAGAAACAGTGACAGGTTTTCAGATGGAGTTCTGAGTACACTCTAACCAATTTTAAGGGTTTTCCCGTCTGCTTCTAACCATGCAATGGAATTTACTCCTGCACTTGGCAGGAGCGGTGCTCCCACTTTTTCAAGTGTTGTAATGGATTATAGGGAGGTTTTTGAATTTGAGTGTGCACAAACTCTCGGGGCATTCTCTTCTTGAAATGCTCACCCCACACTCTGGGCACAGATTTACCTCCACAAAAATCTTTGAGCAAGTAAATCATTGGATAAGCCTTAAACCAACTTTGTGGACTCCAAAAGTGTTTTACACTTGCAAAAAAGGGTATTTGCACATATTAGCTTTGTGAATTATATTCTTGAAGATTTTCTACAGTGGAAAGTTCTATGTGCAAACTTATGACTGCTGACCCTTGGAATAGACTCATAAAAATGTGTACATTTACAGCCTGAAATGTGCATTTTGTGATTTCACAAAGATTTACCAGAGCAGTTGCAAAATTCCAGGTGGACTCCTACAAAAAGTCTGTTCATTTCCTATTGATCCTGTGCCGAGTTATTCCTGTTATTGTACACAACACAAATGTTCTTCGAGAAATGCCACCACATTTCTGCAACTGCCCTTCTTTCTCCACGGGAAAGATATATTTCTCTGCAGAGAAACTCCTACCGATTTTCGAAATGTTCCCTTCCCATTCCGACGCTGAAAAGGGATGTCACCTTCAACAGACTAGTGGTAGTCTCTGACCTTTTTCTGGGTCATAAAAGGTCAGAGAGAAGGTTGTGAATAGCCAAGATGGAAGTTTGAGAACAGCCAGAAATGTATATGTTTGATGGCGTGCATTAACGTTTTAGGTCATTGCAGCCCAGCAAGACTCACAACCTGCCTGCTCCCTGCCACTAGAAGTACATTTACTAACACAAATAACTTCTTTGAGTAAATCCATCACTGAAGGTAAAACCAACATTTGTAAGTTCCAAAAATGTTTACACTCGTGGAAGAGTATTTGTACATATTATTGAGCTAGATGACTAAACTTAACCAAACATTACGCGCATCCTTCCTTTAAGATTTACTTTATCCAAGAGCAGTTTCATATGTAAATACTACCCTCGCCTCTCCACCATAAAATAATCTGTTTGGATATTCGGTCTGAAAAACTTTGAAGGATACAGGGACATTTTTTTTAAGAACCGGCGATAACATTATCACCGCTTTAGCAGCAGGAAACTGCCGCTAAAGCGGCAATAAGGGGCTTGATAATATGCCCTTGAGAATTCCAATAAAAGCCCAGGTTTGATGTCCTTCACACCAGAACCTGGGCTTCTATTGGAATTCTATTGGTCATATTATCAAGCCCCTTATCGCCGCTTTAGCGGCAGGAAACTACCGCTAAAGCGACGATGATAATACGTCCCACAGAGACTTCAAAAGTCTGAACAATTCAATCCGGGATATATACGTGGAAGGGAGCGAATAGTATTCACAATTATGTCCTCTTGAGTAGTGGATTAGCTCGTGCTTTTGATCTTGCAGAAGACATGTTTGATTATACGTTTGCAGCGTTGTGTTACAAAATGAGATTTTTATTTATTTACCGATGATGGTGGGGATCAAGTTGTCATCTAAAGATTTTATTTGGGCGAGATCCCCGAAAGGGCATACTTGGCCCAGAGGTTCAGTTCCAAACACAACTATATCTAGTCCCTTAGAGGATAAACACAATTAGACAGCACGAGCATACGTTTGTTAAGACAATGCATCTTCATGTAATTGATTGTTAAATAACATTTGAGCCTCTTAACAAAGCTAACGTTAGAGAAATAGGAAGCAATATTATTTTTGTTGGTTGTCCAGTCATTATTTTCATTTAATTTTGCAATATTTCATTACAATGATCTAAAGTGGATACTTGTCTCTGAAAAAGTTTTTAAAAGTTAGCTAGTTGCTTAAGAAAATGTGATTGGGTTTCTATGGCGATGGAATGCAGCATAAAATAATTATCATAATTATAGATTTTAAAACTACAATAAAGGTATTGTAAGCCTCCCACTGAAGTTTAATTGCAGCACAGAAGATGGGGAGGATATTAATATAATTGTCTTTCACGTTTTCTAGATAAGCTTTCCTATTAAAATTGAAGTTGCCTATTTTTAGCATTCACCTTTATTAGTGAATATTGAAGTAATGGCAGTCTTGTATTGTTACAAGCCCACTATTTATGTGCAATATACAGCATTGTCCAAAATAAAGGACATTGATGAGTTCTAGTAGCAACATAAAACACAATTCTTTGTAAAGTTGGGACGCTTGTCACCAGAAACAATATAGCACACATAAGACATAATTCTAACTACAACTATTTTAGGGTATTTTTTCTAAAACTCATGCAACTCAGTACACTGCTTTTTTAGAGTTTGAGAGAGCAGGAAAGCACCATCTCCACTAAGATGTAGTGCTATCTTGCTCTCTCTTTAGCGCTGGCGCACAATCAAGCTGCCTAACACCTCACACACACACACACACACACTCTGTGATAGTCTAACAAAACACAGCTTTTTATTACTTTTTGGGAGCTTTCCAGAGCAAAACAAGTTTTGTGCTGCAAAGTTAATTCAAAATACATATTTGGTGATAGTTTGCATCACTTCTGTAAAGTAAACCCTGTGCAAAATGTTATAAAAAATGCCTCTTAAAAGCCCACATTTCTGCTCAGCAAGAGATACCCTGCTGTTTTACATTTGCTGATTAGACACTAGTAAATTTGCTCACTTGTCTCCTCTAACACTTTCCTCAGTTGAAACTAGATAACAGACACATATTCCCACAATTGTATAATGTTTTTGAGATTGATTTGAAAATATAAACTATAATTAACAATAAAGTGAGTTTTACCGTCTAATGTGGTATAGGTGCATACAGAGAAACATTGCTGATGTTAAGATGCAAAAAATTGCCATGCTCGTGCAAATGTAACTATCTACTAGTGATGGGCATGGAAAAGAACAAAATGTTAGATTGCGGTAGATTATTCAAATGTGTAAAGCACTAGTGCTTATTTCCCTGGCATGGTAATACATTCTTTTACTGCGTGCCCTTTGGTGCAGGTCTGGGAAATCCATCAATAGACCTGGAGGAACAACCGAATAATAGTGTCTGCTGTTTACTTTTGTATTTGGTCAGTAGACAGTTAGGGTATTATTTACCAACCCATTTTGCTATTACAAACCCTTTGAATTGCAAAATGACATGGTTTGTGTCTGCAAAATAACTTTTTTGCTATGCATTAAACTCATTTTGCTTGTTGGAAAACATCTCCAACTCACACAATATTTTTACTGACCCATACTGAACCTCATTTAGGAAGTGAGTGGAGTAACCTCTTATTTGAGATGCTGTATGATATGTATTGAAGCTTTGTATCTGCAGTTGTGGTTGCCAACCATTGATCAGTCAATGGCTCCTCAAGGAGGTGGTAACAGATTTACAAAGGAGAAGATTTACCTCTTGGATGGCTTCCCCATAGGGAATTGTGGCGAGCGAGTGTTCTTTTCAAATTCTTTTTTTACAAGCGGCACGAGTTATTTTATGGTACACAGGCAGCTTAGAAGAAAAAGAAACATTTCGAAATGTAAATACAGGGATTTTGGTCAATTGTTTTGTGCTGGCCACCATCCCTGTCTTTTTAGCCAATCACAGTAGGCTGTACATAGCGACCTACCCAGTTAACATTCATTAGGCAGGTAATTCTGTGAACCCCTGGGACTGGAGATTTTGAGATGCAACATAGTAGTACATAAGTTGCATTGAAAACCTAGACTGATTTCAAAAAGTTGGAGCACTATATGCAACCTCTTTTTGAAACCGGTTTTGAGTCATCATTATTTCCGTATCCAATTTATATATATTTGTGTCTCTATGAGTGTGGATGCTGGAGGTCTTTGCTACTGAACTAGGGGGATTGGTTGTCAATTGCTCAGCCAGAGTATAGGTCTTATTATATATACATCACAACAAAGTTTGGTGTCATAGGATGAAATGTGCTAGTGAGGGTGTATTGTTTTATTTAAGTCAGTTCTATTCATGTGTTTGTAGGGTGTGTTTTGTTGTAGTGTTCCACAGTTTCACAGATTTAGTAATTCCTTGCCAACTATATCACAATAGTTCTGTGTTTTGTGACTGGTAGTGAGAGGGCACTAGATAGTCAGAGCTGCCTTTGTGTAGCTATTTATAGTCAAGGCTGCAATAATGGTCAGAAATATGTTGGTTGTGCATAATATGAGCTGTCTTCTATGTGTTGATTGATGGATTGTGCTTTGTTTTAGGTTTTGAAGATGACAGTATTAAGATCTAACCTAGTTATTCTCCACAACCAGACTTATTTCTATAAGTTTGATGATTGGTCGAGCCTTCTGAGAATGGGTAGTCAGCACTGGATGACCTTTGGGACCTATACATTTTCGTACTACGATACAAGAACAGAAAAATAAAACTCATAATCAATTGCATAGGATAATCTATATTTCTATAAATGAGAAAAAAGGAAATTAATCACTCAAAGTCATGCATGTGATGTTTGATACTCACCCCACCCTGCCTCCACCTTTCTTACATAGGCAAGAATCACAGTAAGACAAATAACTATCCGGCTTAATAGATGTTGCAGCAGTTTGGTTCTTTTTCGTTGACCTAGTTTAAGTAGTTTTGTTTTGCTTGGCCCACGTGAGTGTCAGTCTCCCTCACCCTAAAGGACCCTTATAGCAACAGCATGTGTGGCACCTCTAGTGAAAATACTCACACTAACTGCATTAGGCTAGTGAATGGAATCGGGAAAATGAGAGAATGGTCCATGAGGTGCCTGACTGTTTAGATACAAGTAGAGCTAGGTGTTTCTTTCTCTAAATTGTCACTTTACACTCAAGGACATTTAATCACCAGAAGACCAAAAGTCCTGATCTGAGCTAATGTGCATAGTACAGGGTTTTGAGAACTACCAATTGCGGTGGTCAGTTCACTTTTATCACAACTTCCTTCCATCTTGCTGGCATGCAGTGAGCATGCCAACCACTGCACACCCAAAGGAACCCTAGCTGAATACCACAAAGGTATTTATACTGTCACTAGTGTCCTAACAGATAGAACTGACAGTGAAGAATAAATTAATATTTTGTTAGAAATGCATGTTGTACTTATGAGCTGCAGGTGGCTGGCTGAAGTCATGGGAAATAGGCAGAATTATGCTAAATTGCAGGTTAATACAACTACAGCTATGGAACAAATATGCAAGCCAGAATAATCAGGAAGATTGCTTAGGCTGTAGGAGATAGCCATGAATGACAATGATTGGCAGATCTGCCAAGACAAGTCAGCAAGCAAGACATACAGACATGGGCTTGTAGCTTGCAGAAGCTTCAACACATGGTGATCATGAGCTACTTCATACATTCCTCCATTACTACACCCAAATCTCTAATCCTCCAGCCATAATTCTCACTCCCGCTCAAACTAAGGGTGGGTGGTAAACTCTGCTCTGCCTACGTAGTTTGTGGAGTTTTGTCACTTGGAGCGTGGATTTTAGCAAAAATCTCCACCAACCACTGGTGCAGCGGAGACTAATGGCTCGCCTACCATATTGATCAATGCATTCAGGGAAAGAGTTAGTGAGATTTTGGTTTTACGATCTGTTGCTTTTACGGACTCACAGTGAGCATGCACAGCGAGCCCACACTGTGGTTCTACACTGAGCATACACCTGTACCACCTCAGAACACTTGCTCAAGTCAGAACACACTAGCAGCTCATGCAATTGTCAGACCATGTGGGCCTGAGCCAGCTCAACCAGGAACCTGGGAGCATGTGGTGCTTGGAGGGACTGGTGATCACACGGATGGTACTATCTCCCACCACACACATTTCCACTGAGGGAACACATTTCTGGTCATCAAAGGGAGCCCTTCATTGTTGCTTGTAAGTCCATCATCGTCTGAATCTGCCCGCAAAAACTAAAAGTAAGATTCTAAAATGATTCATGTTTGCAGAACCTTTTTAATTTACTAGCTTTACAGCCTGTCCTTGTTTTAAAAGAACACTTTTTTATTTGTTTATTTTTATTTTGGGAAGGGGCAGAGAATGACTTACAGAGCTTTCTAAACTGGCTAAATCTGGGAGACCAGAATGTAAATTTACATCCCATCAGAGTAGGGAGATAGTTGATTTTTTGGACATCTCTATAAAAGAAAATATGGGCAGATTAGAAATGGAATTATATACGAAACAAACAGCCCAAAAAAACATTCTCCATTACTCTAGATTTCACCCTAAATCATAGAGGGATAACATCAGTTTTGGCCAATGTTTTTGCTTACTAAGAAATTGTTCCAATTTGGATGATTTTTATAGACAAGCAGACGTCTTAAAACAGAAATTAAGAGACAGAGGTTACCCCAAATGACTGATCACACATTCATTCAAAAGAGCGCGATTTTACAATAGGGAAACAATGTTTGAAAGAACTAAGAATAAAAAAGAGATGACCAAAATAGTGTTTGTGGCTCAGTTCTCTGAGATTAGTAATTGAATGTTGAATGATGAAGAATGTGTACAGTTAGAGAAGCCTATTTTTCTTTTAAAATGCAAGAAAAGTATCAGAAATCATTTAGTACAAACCTAAAGAGATAAAAAGCCTAACCTTCAACTGACTTTGGATAATCAGATGACAAGAGGAACCCATAGGTGTCGGAATTGTAATGTCTGTGAACAATGTTTAGTTAGTAAAGAAATTGCACACAACAGAATAAGACTAAAAGCGACCACTCTAAATAACTGTCAGTGTAAAAATATACTTTCTGAGCTGCCCCTCTGGATTAGGGTATGTAGGTGAAATGAGTAGGGAACTAAGAACCTGAATTCAAGAACATAAGTCCACTATCAGAACCTCAAAACAGAATGCCCCACTGGTGGACCACTTTTTGAAACAAGGACATAGTCATATGGACTTTGAGTGGGTCATTCTGGAAAAGATAATTGGAAGTAGGAGAGGTGGAAGTATAGAAGATTAACGCAATCTGAGAGAACAGTGGTGTATCTCAAGATTAAACACAATAAGGAATTTGACGAATTCGAGAGAAAAATTGGAGAGAATTATTAGATGAAGACAGTTTGAGAAACAGAAAGGGGAACATGATAGCAGTGATGGTAAAGTAGAGAGAATATGGAAAAAATATATATGTGTAACATCTGAAATGGCGAGAACCTGACTATTAGGTGGAGAAATGTAAAAACAGAAATAAAAATATTTATCTTTGGGATACCATAATATTTAAACAGGAACCTCCTATTCACTCAATCCACTCTGAAGGATCAGAAGATCAACATTACCGTTATGTACAATAATGTTATATAAGGAACGAAGATATATTCGAATAGGAAGGGGTGAGTTCCAATTTAAAACACCATGAGGTTACCCATTAACGTGTGGATATACGGAACAGGATATCATCTTCATAAACATAGAAGAAATAGTGGATAGATATTTGGAGTACAATAGCAATAACTATGTAGTATTTTCCCGTTTTTATAAAACAACATCAGGAATGAGGGTTTGTTTATAAACATATGAATAGACAAATGAGATAGTAATAATGCACCTGTCTAAATAAGATACTTTAAGAAAAAGGTCTGATATAAATATTAAATATTAAATGCAAGAATAAACTGTTAGAGGATGAAGTATATGTGAGCATCTACTGACCAAACAAACTAGTCCAACATACTTTCAGTAAAAGGTCTGATATAAATATTAAATGCAAGAATAAACTGGTAGAGGATGAAGTATGTGTGAGCATCTTCTGACAAAAACAAACTTGTCCAAGATGGCCGATCCCGCATGGGAACCATTCTGAGAATATGTGTATAACCTCTGACCTAGGAAATGGAAGTATTTAATGTTGTGGCATAATGGGGGCCATGACCCATATACAAGGGTTGGAGAGAGGACGATACATGGGCCCGGAAAACCGCAAGGTAGGAGAAGGATGGGAGGGGAGAGCAACCCTTAATAAACTCCTGTATTGCTTTGATATGATAAAAATACCTAAAATAGAATAAAAGAAACATTTTCCTCTTTGCCCATTAGGTTATACAAAAGAAGCCTGCATCCTGTTAATATTATTAAAACAGGACATAAATTGTCCAAATAATAAATACAGTGTGAATCAACCTGTATCCTAGAACAAACTCGCCTATTCCTCAGCAGAGTAAACGGAAAGGAAAAAGGAGGGACGGGGTCACTATGCGAATGAGGGGGAGATAAATAGAAATGTAACACGTTACACACAAACTCTCTCTGTTCCAGATATTCCGCTCGGGCTAACATTAACCTGTTTGAATTGAGTCCATACGGGAGTGCAAAAATGCTAAAATATGTGACCGCACGGCATGTACATCGGTAGGTTGGAAAAGTGAGTTTTTATTTTTATTTGTATTAATTTTTGACAATGATAGGGACGTCCTATCAGGAACATTCGGTTTGAGATTATCGAATAACGACGCCCCTCCCTCCCCTTTAGCACTTATGATCTATTTAGAAGGGGCCACATTTAAACGTTCTAGCACACTAACATAGAATATGTAAAGGATTACGTTTTGGTAACGAAAACGTTGTGCCGATGATTGGTCCAACGTCATTTCCTTTTCCATGCCTGATTGACTAAGGGGCTTTGGTTGAGTGCAGAAGCGCGCAATTGTATAACATATGTGTGAGCTCATTTAACCAGTGAACACAGAGTATAAGTAGCCCATAAAACATAGGGCAGTTGGAATACGGCTTGCTTGTTTGTCTAAATGCACAAGCATATGGTAGCGCCTTAACCAGTGAAACTATAGTTTGTATAACAGGCCCATAAAGTAAAGGGCAGTTTAGGGGACCACTGGAATAAGATCTAGAATAGAATGCCATTTGGTCTTGGAGAGTATATAGTATCAACACTATTTAATTTTTGATGGAAGCATCTGTTACCACAGAAATTAATTTAAACATAATATGAGTGCATAAGGAACGGGATGTAAGAGGAAGGAAGTATGAATGATATGACAAACCCAATATATGGAGGTGGGAACTTTGAGCACAGTTCTATTAGGTATCTGATTGGAATGAAATACAAACCTAATGAACAGATTGGGACAGTCCAGGGTTAATTTGCAGATACAAGATAATGTGATACATAGCAAGATATGTGATAAAAATGGGGTTACCTTTTGCTTCCTCTGCATAAATGATTTGTTCAAAATTAATAATGGAAATGTATATGTTGAAGTAAATTAGACTCATATTGTTTTTATTGTTTTTATGTTCTTTGTTTAAGCACATTTGTTTTTATTAAAAAATGTGGGAGAAAATGTACTTATCCTGAAGAAGATGGCCTAAATCTGGGTATCCCCTGAAACACGTCAATGCAGAATTTGATACCAAATATAGAGGGCATTGAAAGAACATTGTATATATTAATTATTTGGTGATACTTTGTGATGCAAACAATGACCCAAGAAGATTGGTGACAGAAGAAACATATGTTGTTGTCCATTGTATTATCCCAGCCTATGTTTATGTGTTTTTTAATGTACTGTTTCTTACTGTAGAATAGGGTCCCTACCTCCTTTTTTGAAGGGGCTTACAAATATGGAGTTTTAACTTGTGTTTTTATACATTTTATGAATGTGCAATGGCATGCGATTTGCCTATTGGGTTTTAGAATGAAATTTGGTATATGAATAAAAGAATAGGAGAACATTCTCTTTTTTACACGAAAAAATATAGGTGTGGTGTTTGCACCTTAATGGTATTGGGGATGTACATGAAATATGGAATAAAATTGGAATGGGAGTGTTGTATGTGCTTGACATTGTAGATATAAACACAATGGGGGTTTCTCTTTGACTGAATAGTCTTAATCGGTGCCCCGTCCCTTTGGTTAAGTAGGCCCCCTCTCTGCTTTTTCTGATCTATTTTGATTTTTAAGCCTACTTAGCAAGACATTAATTTAAGTGAACATAAACGATGATTTTTGCAAATGCGTGTTCACAAATTCTGATGGGGGATTTAAAGGCCTATTTGTTTATGTGTTTGCAAGTGCTGGAAAGTTTGAAGGATTTATTTAATGAAAGATAAAGCCAGATCGGAGACCACAGAGAACTCACACTAATATTCCACTTGTTGCGTCCATCAACGTAGCTGACAGCAGGCAAGTGATTGACTGGCAAACACACTCTGTCAAACTGCGTTTATTTCAAAATGAAAATGTTTTCAGAAGTGACAGGGCAGGCTGACTCTCGAAACGGTGAACACTTTCTAATCATCAGAGCTATTCTTGCTCTCGCCCCGTATGGATTAATTACCTGCGCCCCAACAGTGATTTCCTCTCCCTCCTGTGGCCCGGCCACCTCGCCAGGTTTAATGACTGTAAGTCACATTAATTTTCAAAGACTGTGGGAAAGGAAGGGGTGGGTGTGAGAATGACACATGCACGAATTAGCAACTGAAGGAGGAGTGGCAATTCTAAGTGATCCTGACGTGCAGCTCAGTGGTTTTTACTCAACCCACGGCTTCAAAGAAAGCACTAGTGGCAGCGAAGCCTTTTTCGGTTTTCTTTCTTCCACGAATGCAGTATGGGCTGCTGCTACCACCTTGCCAGAAGACTATTGCCTCTGTCGCCAAGATTCCATAGGTGGTAAGCAGCACTGCTGAGTGTCTTTCCTAACTATGTGTCTGTAAGTACTCTCACTTGTAGAATGTCTCTCTAGCGAGTGCATAATTGGATGCTGCAATACACCCCGTGATTATGTGATATACTTTGAAATGAGGGTTTAAAGGGGTGGCGGAGCAACACTCCTTCCACTCGCTAAACTCTGTGGAATTTGGCAGAGTTTTCTGGCAACCCCACGAAATCCGAGCTCCGCCCAGCATTAGTTCAAACTCGATGTTCCAAAACACTCCCTACGTATCCCGTGCCCAAAAGTTCCTGGAGAGTGCAAGGCAAAACCAGAGGATTGCTACACTCACTTATTTCATGATGAGGGAGAGCTACTAATCAGGGTGAATTTGGGACTGTTAAGATTGCAGAGACCAACCATGATATTCTCACCTGTTCCCAATCAAACATTAGCCATTATTAAATGTAATAAGGTACCATAATGTTATGCTGTGGGAGCGGTATGTCTCAAAGTAATGAAAATTAAAAATTAAAAAATCACTATCGAGACTTATACAACTTAAAAATACAGGCCCCTTTTGAATATAATGCACTCTGCCCTATGGGCTGTTTAGGGCTCACCATAGGAGTGACATATGTATTACAAAAGCAGGTGTAGGAAGTTGTGTTATTAGTTGTGTGGGCTGCACAAGTAATAGGCCCACGATTGTCCTTACTGGGATCGAACCATCCCATTGTAGCGCTTGACTCCCTCAGGGTAGTGAAGCAGAGCAGTCTAAGGTCTAGTCAGGGAAGGTGGTGTGTTTAGTAATCACCATTCACTGGCAAACAATAATAATACTCAATAAATGATTGCCCAGTCAGTACTTTTTCTTTAGAAAGGAGAAGTACATTTATCACACAAACGCTAATAAATACTATGCAATAATTTACAAATATGTACATTGGCAGGTTGTGACTTGTGGCAAGCTAAAGGGGTTACACAACCATGTCAAGTGAGTCTATTGGTTTTAGTGAAGGTTTAGAGCAACAAACCTTATGTTAAATTCATCATTGTGTATTTAAATGCGATTGTCAAAAGTAATACTCCAGCATGAACGCACTTATTTATACTGATGAAACATATACTGTGAGCAGAAATCATAGATATCACTATGGTGAACCAATAAAACACTTAGAATGAGTAAAGCCTGTGTCTGTTATACATTTTCCACCATCAAACTACCCTTCTAAAAGCATTCCCTTGATACTACATTGCAACTATTCAATTGGCCCCTAGGGAGCGCTTCAGTACATGTACTGTCTTTAAACACCTTCAGGCCTTCCAGGCCATAATGCATGTGACCATACACATAGCCCCTGGAGAGTGCAACAATCTCGGCTGTAGATCAAAATCTCCAACCTTGGGAGAGCTTCAAAATATGAGAAAAACCCTGGGTAGTTATCATTTTAGAGTACCACCCAACTTAGGGTGGGGACTCTGGAAATACTTTTTCGGGTAAGGCTGCACCCGCCAACCTTGGGCCAACACATGGAGAGAAACAACTCAGAATGAAGGCCAACCAGATGAGCCATGCAAAGCAATGTAAGGCACTTCTCGCGAGTGCAAGGAATATTTTAGAATCAGTTCTCCTACAGAGCTGGGAGAGTGGTGATGCTTTTTCTCTTGTTTCCTGTGTTTTTCTTTATGGCCTTGTGCCATGCTCTTTATCTCAGGGTGCAGAATCCCCACATTGGGGGGCAGCTTGGTGAGCCCACCCCTGACTGTCCCCGTCAGCTCTTCATGCCGGCAGCACAGCTCTCTTCTGGTCTACCCGCTCTAGTGGCCAGGCGTGTATGGCGGTGGCTGGCCTCCTACTTTCCCCAGTCATGGGCAAGGAGAGTGGAGTGGGCCGGCCATGCAGGAGAGTGTGGGGGCACTCACTCATCACTCCTTACACCATCGGGGCCCTAAGATGGGGTCCTGGGCCCCTTCCTGCCATCACGGGGAGCGCGATGGCGCTCCCTCACCATTATTTAAGAGTTTCTTCCTTTGGTGGCATCTGGGGTCATTGGATAGTGTCCCAGCCCCCATCGAGCAGAAACATGCCTGGAGGATGAGGTCCCCAGACAAAGGGATGAAACGGAGGAAGGGTCCCATGCACACCCCCTTCCCAGCTATATACTTTTTTATAAATGTCTTCCTTGTTCCAACCCCGGGCCCTTGCCTGACCCGGGGGGGATTTGCCTGACGATACAATGGAGTCCCACGCACTCAGTGGCAGAAAAGGTCAAAGGTCGGCAAACTTTAAAGTTCCATATTTCGGGCCCCGTTGGGCCAGTTTGGACAATCCTGGGCTCATTTTCCTCATGGTGGGGAGCGTTAGCCATCATTGGCAGATTCAGCAACCCTTCTCCCCTCTGAAGTGATTCAGTCTTCACAGAGATGGTTCTCCTGGTTTCCTGTGCTAGCTTTCCTCTTGACCTTGGTTTCTGGGTGCAGAAACGTTCAGGGCTTTCTCCAAACTAGTCCTCAGGGGGTCTAAGGGGTCCAGCCTCACTTGCCCTTGCGAAGACCCACTGGTCCTGGGGTCAACATAGCTGAGACCTTGATCCCGAGTAGGGGGTCAAGGGGCTCCTCCTTCCAGTTCTCCATAGCGATCCCAGAAGCCAGCAGCGAAGTGTAGAAAAATCCACAGGCAAGAGAGAGTCTCACCCTTGTGCAAGAGTTTTTAAAGCAGAGAGGAAGGTTAAAGAGGTGAGGTATTCTTGGCCAATCCTCGGGTGCCACAGCACCTCTCCACCCTGTCCCAACCCTACTGCACAGCATGCTGGGACAGTACAAAATGGCATCATCCAGTAGTCACTGGTCACATCTTCTCCTGAGGTCTCAGCTCCGCCCCCTCGCTGACATCACTGCCAGGGACTGGCACAGTAAAAATTCAAAGAGAGCCCTCCTCTGGGCTGGATCTAGCGGTGTGTGCTCTCTTCTTTGTTCAGTGGGCTTGGCAGGCCGTATAGGCCAATTTCAGTAGGACTTTATCACCATCTGTGTAGAATTTCCTGATTGTCTCTCAAGTTTTCTGCACTTTGATTTTAAGTCTTTTAGGGTTTCTGTGAACCATGGTGTTGAATTTATAGGTTTGTGTCTGATTGCTTTTATTTGGGTTACCTTATCTAAGGTGCTTACAATGGACTATTGGTAATTTGCGTAGGTTACCTGTCCGGTGTTGGAGTCCAGAAAATAGATGGCAGTGTCAAATATTATTTTCTTATCAATTTTCTTTAGTTTAGCCCATGGTCGTTTCAGTGATGGGTTACTAATAGATTTGTTATCCTTGTTTCCTTTAGTGGGCATTGTGAAAATAAAGGTGACCAGGTAGTGGTCTGACCAACTAATAGGTAGAGGGTTTTTAACTATTACCATATATGAGGAGGCTAAAATTAGGTCCAGAGTGTGTCCACCTATGTGAGTAGGCCCTTTAACCTGTTGTGTGAGTCCCATACCTTTGCTGGATTTGAGAAAATCCATAGTTTGAATTTGATGGATGTCTTCGGCCCAGATGTTAAATTCACCCAGCATTAGGCAGTTAGAATGGGACATTACAAAACTAGCTGTTGCCTCCAGGAAAGGTAGGGCAAATTTTATTAACGGACCTGGGGTTTGTAGCATAATAATCATGATAGAATAGCACCTTCCTTTTCTTTAAGTGAGAAGTCCTGTATTTCTGTCCTTGACTTTGCTCCATCTCCAGTTTTGTTAAAGCCCATTTTATCTTTAAAGAGGATTGCGACACCGCCCTCTCGCTTTTTGGTTCTAGATTGAAATAGGACTTTATAGCCTGGTGGCAAACACTTTCCAAAGTAACATCAGGTTCCTGGAAAAGACAGGTTTCTGTGACAAGCCCTGGTCTGTGTTCCACCCTAAAGTCCATACCCTGTAAGGAAATGGACCACCTTAAGGTTTTGGATTCTCACCCATCATTTTCATGAGCTACCTGAGGGGCCTGTGTTTCATCTGAATCAGGAAGTGGGTGCCAAGTAGGCATTGCCTCAACTTCTTCAGTGTCCAGACCACTGCTAAAGCATCCCTTTCTATAACACTCCATTTCTGTTCTCTGGGGAGTAACCTCCTGGAGATAAAGGTGTTGCTCAAATATGAGGCGGTTGGCAAAACAGGAACAGTTGGTTAAATTAAACACTTCGGCCAGGAGCACAATTACAGAAGCGGGTCTGAGGACTGCATCAAAGTATAAACAATCTGAGCAAGCCTTTATAAAAATATTTCCAGCCATCCTTGTTTAGAAAAAGTATGCAGGTCTTGTCTGTGGAGTCATAAATAGGGCCCCAGATAACAAATACAGGTGGGGTTTGACCTTGCGTGGACACAATGGGGCCCAGTGGGTAAAGTGTCCAGATGGTCGGCTTGAGGGGCATGTAATTACTGTGTCTACTGTTTGTGCTGTGTTCTGATGGGCTATGCCTTCCTAACATCATGTGGCATCTGACTTTATGATGTTATGGGAATGCTCGCACCCCTCTGGCCATGTGTGCTTTATTGGGGCCAATCTCCCTGGACCATTGAGGTGTCGCTGCACTTTTCTCTGGGATGGACCTGGCTTTCATGATCGTGCATTTGTCTGCAGGCTACTGCCACCCCACCTGTGATGTGTCAATCAGTAACCTCAGGCCTATGTCACAGAGCCTGCCTAATCACGTATTTTTGAGTCAGGTTGATGGAGAGTTCATGACGGGCGAGTTTATTAATAGTGATGTGATTTTTCTCATCTGTGCCCATGTATCATTAACATTGTAATTGATGTTATCAATATTTACTAAGGCTACAGGTTGGCCCAGGCCCTCTTCATTTAGCTGTGATAATAGTGCCCCTATGCCATGTTCTGAGGCATCTCTCTGAATGATAAACTTATAGGAAATGTTAGAGGCTCTGAGCACAGGGGCTGTGCACATGACAAGCTTCAGGGGTCAAATGCAACTTTTTTTTATATATAACTTTATTTATCATTTTATATCATACGGCAGCAGAAAATAAAACCATTATCATTAACTAAATTGTCTAGCGTTGATGTAATACCAACACCCAGGTATGTGGCTCTATCTACTACACGATTATCCCTCATCTCACTTTTTTGATTGAGTACTATCTGCGTTTTACCTGAGTTTATTTATTTATTTATTTTAAATTTATTTTATTGGTTTTCTTAATACAAACAGCAACAAGACACAGCAATGCATCATGACAATACGCTCAGTTTTCAATGTGAACAGTTGCCACTTTAACATCAGCGCGCTTCTAGATGGTCATTGTGAAACACAGGTAACGACACAAGAGCACCCATATGCTCTTGGGTATAGGCAATATCAATAAATATACAAGACCCCTGAGGTGAAAGCCACCAAAATGCATGATTAACGGTAGGACTGTCCTGTAAAGAACCGCCGGTGGGCTCAATGCAACCCTGGTCTTGGGACTCGTTGTCAGCAGCAGTAGCATTTAGCAGGTAAGTAGTGTATAATTCCCAAAAATTCTTTGGCCTGTTACACGGAGGGAGTAGTTCACTATAAGGTTCAGTCTGCGTGCTACAGTATGTCATGTCCTCTTTCCACCTCAAGATTGTCGGTAAAGAACCCCTAAACCAATTAATCGCAACCCTGCGTTTAGCCACCAGTAGCCCCATGTCTATCAAACGCCTCCCCCCCTTGGGTAGTGGTTTGGAATAACCCAACAGTGCTAGTGCTGGGTCAGATTCAAGGACTAACTTTGTGATATGACTCAATTCTTTAAACACCTCCACCCAAAACGACGAAATGCCTGGGCATCCCCAAGCCAGATGAAGGAAGTCAGCTACCTGCGCCCTACAGCGGTCACATGCGCCACTATCCTGTAACCCATATCTGTGCAGCCTTTCCCGGGTGTAGTATACCCTATTCAAGTATTTAAAGTGCACCCGACGGTGTCGGCCATTGAGAGAAATTCGTTTGGTGCTTGTACAGCAATAGGTCCACATGTCATCATCTATTGCTATCTCTGAATCACACTGCCACGCAAGACGGGCCTTCGTAAACTGGTGCACCCTGTTTGGTTATGCTGTATAGTATGGCAACCACACATTTTGGGGATGTAGTATCAATAATGTACGTAAAGGCGGACACATCCGGGGGGGCTCAAGATATTCATCCCCTAGCAAATCCCTCAGCCGTAAACGGGTTCTGTGAAATTGGAATCTGGTCAGGGCGGTGGGGTGGTGGTCAACGTTACTAAAGTCGTCCCATACCTTGCAGACCCCCCCTTTAAACAAGTCCCCGACTGAGTGGGCTCCCAACGTACCCAGTGCCCTTGTGACTCCCCTTTCATTACAAGGGGCTATCCAGGTGCGCCAGTCCAGAGGAGTTTTTGGGGAGTATAATATAGCACCCGCCTGCAACTGTAGTAGCTGGTACCAGGCATTTGCAGTGGAGTTAATTGAGTCTAGGATACATGTCCTATGATCTACATTCTAGAACAGCATCACAGGCAGTGGTGCTGCCACCTCTGTTTCTATCCTAAGATGCAGTATATCAGGGGAGCCATGTATCCAGTAGTGAGCATGTGCACATTGTGCAGTTCTATAATACAATTCAAAGTCTGGGGCTCCCAGCCCACCCATAGAGTAAGGGAAAACTAGGATTTGCCACCTGACTCGCGGTTGCTTGCCTGCCCACGCTAACCGGATCTTCAAAGTCGTAAGACGAGGAAAAAAGGCCTTCGGGAGCACCATGGGGATATTCGTAAATAAGAACAGCAATCTCGGTAACACCACCATTTTCATGATAGATATTCTACCCAGCAACGACAGGGGTAGCTTAATCCATCTCTCCACCTCATCTTCTAATTTACTGAAGGTCGTACCATAATTTTCCCGGAAGACTGTTTCGGAGTCCGTGTGGATCCGAATGCCCAAATAGCTCACCGCATCCGTGGTCCATACGAGGGGGTAGTCTAATTCAAATTGAGAAGTATTCGGCATAAGAGGAAAGATAATTGACTTGGACCAGTTAACATGGAGTCCCAACAGGCCGCCAAAGCGCACTACCTCCCGGAGTACGGCTGAGAGGTTAGTTTCCGGGTGTCTAACATACAGTAGATTATAATTTTATAGTGTGGAAAGCTTATACCCCTGTGTTGGTAATATTCCCTTAGCGCACATGCCAAAGGTTCCGCCTCCAAGGCATACAATAATGGCGACAGGGGGCAACCTTGCCACGTGCCCCTGGTAATGTGTATTGGGTCTGTTACTATGTGGCCTATTTTTATTCGGGCCGTAGGTTTACTGTACAAGGCATCCAACAACTGGAGAAAGACGGGGCCCACTCCCATCCTGGATAAGACATGTGTCATGAATGGCCATTCAAGGGAGTCGAACGCTTTTTCTATGTCTAAAAAGACCGCCGCTGCCGGTGTGTCCAGTTTATTATGTTGCAGGGAACCAAACACAGTGCGTAGGTTATAGGTGAGATTCCTACCAGGGACAAATCCTGCCTGCTCCGGGGCTACAAAGAGTGGGACCAGCGGAACTAACCTGTTAGCAAGGATTTAGCAAACAATTTAGTGTCCACATTTAGCAGGGACAGTGGACGGTACGAGGCACAGTCGTCCGAGTCCTTGCCGGGTTTGAGAAGCGCAATTATCACAGCCTCTGACATGGTAGGTGGCATAGTACCTGCAACACATATGTCATCGAAAAGCGTAGCAAGCTGCGGGAGTAGCAGATCGATAAAAGTTCTATAGAACGTCACTGTGAGGCCATCAGATCCCAGTGCACTGCCTGCATGCATGGAAGATCAAGCCAGTAATATATCGGCCCTCTCTATAGGTTTCATAAGAAATTACCTGTGCATGTCAGACAGCCAGGGCGGTTTGATATGCTCTAAATAGTCAATTATATCCGCATCCTCAGCAGCAGCGTGGGTGGGGTACAGTGCTGTGTAGTATTGACGAAATCTATACCCTACCTCTTTGGTGTCTGACAGTATTGCGCCCTCCGCAGACTTAATCTCTACAGTCTGCTTCACTTCCTGCCGATTCTTAAGCAGCTGTGCCAAAACCCCTCCCGGCCTTTCCCTCTCTCCATACGTCCTAGCTGCGGCATATTTGCCCAGATGTTTAATCTCATCATCTGCCATCTTACTGTAGTCACCCAGTGCCTTTGCAAGTTCCCCTTCCACCTCCTCATCTGTACATTGCACAGTCGGCTCTCTAGACCTTTGATCTTCTCCTCCAGGCCATGTAGCCGGTTGCGTATGGACCGGAGAACCCCGAGTGTTTTGCTATAGTGATCCCCCGGATATATACCTTAAAGGTTTCCCAGACGAATTGGTAGTCTTCTACCGAGTCCACATTCTTTTCGAAGAAGAGCTCTATAGCCTCGGAGAGCTCTTCCTTAAACACCGCATCTAACAGAGAGTAAGGAGGGAACCGTCAAGTAAATGGGGGTATGCGCCTGCTGGATGTCTCTAACACTAGGAGAACCGGAGAGTGGTTGGAAAGCGTGCATGGTTGTACCTGACAAGTGCAGATTTTATTGCATAGCGAGTTAGAGGTGAGCCAATAATCTATACGAGTATGGATGTAATGATATGCAGAATAGTGCATGTAACCCCCTGTGTACGGGTGCTTCCAATGCCAAACATCGCATAGGTCAAACCTAACCAGAATACTATCCAACTCTCTGGCTGCCGCAGTAGTGCGCCGTGTAGGGCCCCCCGATCTGTTAAAGCGGGGATCACGGACCAGGTTGAGATCTCCTCCCCACAGTTGGGAAATACCACCATGACAGCCTACCACATGTGCCATCTCTGAGAAAAATTCCGGATTGTCAAAATTAGTGCCATATATGTTGACCAACAACAGATCCATGTTCTTCCCTCTACATCTAGTAAGTGCATATCTCCCGACAGTGTCGGTCACTAGGGGTGTGATGGTGAGGGCTGACTTAGGATTGACCCATGTAAGGACACCACGCGCATGTGTGGTAAATCCCGCTGCATGAACTCTCCCCAGTAGGCCCTTACAGCGTAACATAGGGTAAGTAAGCGGGAGTTGCGTGTCTTGCAAAAATGCTGCATCTATGTAGTGCCTCTTCAAGTAGGCAAGGACTTTGCATACTTTTCTATAGTCGTTCAGTCCACGGACATTCCATGTTAGCGTTTTAAGTGTGTCCACCCCCGGGACCTGGCCTTCTTCAGTCACCTGTGTCATAATTTCGTACTAAGTCACCATCGCTGAAAATCATGCAACTGAATAGAACTGTGCTGTAGGCGAAATCAATTAAAGCGAGCATACAACATTGCTTGTGGCCTGTACCCCAACCTCCCACCACCCACATCAAGGCCCCCCGAACCAAGACCTGAAGGAAAGAAGACCCGAAGTGCCCCAGGAACAAAACATACATATTATACTACAAAACTTTTAAACAAAATGATCCCCCCCACTCCCCTCTGCTTCCCTCTCTAAGGTGCAGCAACAACAAACTCCCCTGTGTGTGATTCACTCGTGGGCGGAGGTTACCACCTATGCGTTAGTAAACCAACCGTTGGGAAGGTGCAGGCTAGTCCGCATATCAACTTAATAATGTTACCCATTGGCGTGCGAAGTGATGAACTTACTTACAGTCCAAATAAAGACTCCAATCATTTGCCCACCCCTGCACTTCAAAACTGCACAAAAAAGATCAGCCCGAAGAGCTAACAAATAGTTCTGAAATGTCCATACCCCATCGTAGTTAATACAAGTTTCAATTAGTCCCACAGCCCACACCCTGGCCCAGAAGACTCATTAACTCTATATAGCAATACCCAGTCCCATAAACACAAGTTCCTTATCTGAGTGGTGTTCAATCTCGTGGTCAGTCCTGCTCATCAAGCATTCCCCCTGCGGCCTCAGCTCCTGCGGACTTTTCCGGGCTGCCCCTTTGCTCCCTAGACCAGTCTTTGATCGCTTTCTGCAGTGCCTTTGGGTCCGTGAAAAATAGTGGTCTACCTTGCCGGTTGACCCGGAGTCGGCTGGGTACAGCATCGCGTAGTCGACGTTCTTTCTCTCAGCAGTTTTTTGAGTGGGGCGGACTGGCGGTGCGCCACCTGTACCTTCGCTGTAAAATCGGGATACAGGGCAAGCACTGATCCCTCATAGTGCAATGTCTGCTTCTCCCTGGCGACTCTCAGCGTTGCGGCCCAATTGCGATAATTAAGCAATTTAGCAATGATTGACCCAGGTGGTGTGCCTGCTACCGGCCGTGGACCTAAGGATCGATGTGCCCGCTCGACCACGAACATGGGCGAGAAAGTGTCGCTGCCCAGCAGCTGTGTCAGCAATGCCTCCACGAATCTTTCCATGTTTCCGGTGGGTGTTGATTCCAGCAGGCCTGTGATTTGTAGGTTGCTCCTCCGTGACCTTGCTTCTAAGTCTTTGGCCTTGTCCTGTAGTGATTGTTTCCATGTGCCTACGGCTTATCTCCACATCCGTCTGTGCTTCCTCCACTTCGGTGATCCGACGTTCAGCCATGTCGAGATTTTCCGAATGTTTGTCCACACTTTCGGACATCCTGTCCATGCGGTAGGAGAGGGAGTCGATCTTTGTGCCCAGCACAGTTATCGAGTTTTGTAGCCCGTTTTCCATCTAGGGCAGCATGGCCTTAATGTCGCTGTGTGGTATTTCCAAGGACCGCTCCTCACTTGCGTCTCGATCGCCTGCCGAGAGCGCACGATCCCTTGGCCGGTGCTGATCAAAGGATAGTTTCTGCTGTGTTGTGTCTGTCCGGCCCATAGTAGCTGTCAGCTGTAGCAAGCTTCCAGGCAGTGATGGCACTCTGCAGACCAGTCAATGTTGCCACAAGAGACCACAGGACAAGGCTTGCACAGAGGGAACCGTCAGGAACCCTAGCCCGTCGATAGGCCTCCGACATCTGCAGAACAGCACAGGGCGTCACCACACATAGCGCCAAGACCGCCACTCAAATCGTTGTAATGGAGCCTACTACTCAGCACTTACCAATCAACGACGCAGTCCAAATGTGGGCTTTGCACCACGTTGCACCCAAGCGTGATGGCAGGCAGGCAGGCCTGGCGATACTGGCCTACTTGCCCGCGATGTACAAGGAAGGAGCTTGTAGTAGCCGGGTCTCTGCCCAGAGCTTCCGAGCAAATACTGTCTTCGCCAATCCACTAGTGATCAAGAATAGCATGGGGTGCCGGGAGCCACAGAGGCATCAGGGGCACCCAGCGCACAAGGGCTATGGCGGGACTCCCTCCGCGCAGCAAGGATCGTGCGCCAGGTAGCACTGTCCACGGGCCCCTGCAGTGTATCACCTGTGGGGGGAGGGCCAACAGGGGAGGTCAACAGCACGTGTGGGAGAGTGCGCCAGACTGGAGCACCCTGCCGGACCCCGTCCCTACTCAGTTCCCACCTCCTTCATTCAGGCACAGCGAGGAGCGGGACGCAGCGGTCGTACCTGGATACCACTCGCTGTCCCGCTTATCACGCTATCCGGTGAGATACTTCCCCTTCCAGGGCTGGGGACACGCAGTCTCCCGGCCCCCTGGAATGCCGGCGGGGTATGCTCTTCCCAGTGCTCCGGCCGCCTCTTTCAGGCTCGCTCGCCCAGCCAGCTTCAACTTCTGGTCGGCCTGATAAATACAAGAGGCTGGAGATGCGCAGCCTTGTGCACACGTCGCAGCATCTCCGCCAGCACGGCCCTCACGCTACACCAAGGCAGGTGATGAAGGACTTCACAGGTACCGGGTGCTTCCTCCTATTCGGGGCTGCTCATTTCGGGGTAAAAAGCGTACGCCAATGTCGGATAATTGCCGAATCGTTAATGTTAGCGTCGAGCTCTTCTTTTAGGCGGCCATCATCGGCCCCGGCAAAATCCGCCCCCTGTTTTACCTGAGTTTAGCTTGTATCCTGATATGGCTCTGAATATTTCAGCCTCTTCTTCTTCCGCCTTTATAGCAGAACAAGGATCGGGTGTTACTACGGCTATATCGTCCGCGTAGGCCAGTGTTTTTGTGGCCCTGGTCCGCGACTGTATAGTTGGAATTAATACGTTGTTTTCAAACCTACGAATAAAGGGATCAATGAAGATTGCGAATAATAGAGGCGAACATGGACATCCCTGTCTAGTCCGCCTCGTGATTGATATCTTTTCTGACAATGTACCATTAAACATTAATACAGCCAATGGTTCCGAGTATAACATTTGGATCACCCTGATAAAGTGTATTCTGATACCAGTTTTCACCATATCTGCCCATAAATATTTCCAGTAGACCCTATCAACCACTTTATCAGCATCCAGTAGGATAAGCACCATAGAGTCTCCTGAAACATCGGTAAAATCAAATAGAGAAATCACTCTTTGAACATGATCGGTGGTAGATCTTGTCGGTATAAAACCATGCTGTCGCTCCGACACAATTTTATCTAAGCCTTGGCAAAGCACTATGCTATGCTCGCGTAGTTTGCGAAGTTTGCGCTACTTCGCACTACGCGAATTGCATGTAGCACAGTTGCTTGCTCGCGGTCCTCAACGTCAAGTTGGCGACCGCGAGCAAGCAAAATGACATCCCGGCGAGACTTTTTCCTCGTTCGCGATCAGCAACATCAAGTTGCCGATCGCGAGCGTGGAAAATAAACCTCCCAGTGAGCTTCTCAACGCGGGGAGGTCAGGCTTCTCATTGCGAGTGGTCGCGTATGCTCGCGACTGCTCGCGATGAGAAACTACCAGTCCGCGTTGAGAAAGCTGCCACTCGAGTAGAAATCTACTCGAGCGGCAGAAAACGACCGCTTACACTGTGCAAGATGCAGTTTGCACTGATTGCACAATACGGACAAGCATCCGACACTGTGCAATCAGTGCGAACAGCATCTTGCACAGTGCACTATGCAGTTTGTGAAGCTACACGTTGCTCGCGTAGTGCGAAGTGCACTTTGCGTAGCTACACGTAGTGCTAATTCGCAAACTACGCCCAGGGTTAATTTTATGGACAACTGATGCTAACCGGCTGCCTAAAAGTTTAGAATAGATTCTGGAGTCACAGGTTATCAGGGTTATAGGCCGATAAGACCCAAGTTTGGCAGTGTCTTTGTTTTTTCGGGAAGACCACAATTTTGTCGAACGACCATGATCTTGAGGGACATCCCCCATTAAAAATAGGTAAAAATAAGTTACACATTATTCCGCTCAGCTGTTGAGAGAATTTAACATAGAACTCTACAGGTATGCCATCTGTACCAGCGGCTTTCCCCTTGGCTAGACTGCTTATAGATACCAAAATTTCCTCCCATTGCGGTATTTGATCCAATCTCTCTTGTTCTTCCTCCTCTAATCTGGGGGAAAGAATTTGATTTAAATAGTCCTCAATCTTATCTTGTTCAACACCAGGCTCTTCATGCAATTTCTGATAATACCGCTGAAAAGCTAGACAAGTTAGTTAATGATAATCTAGAACCACTAGTGCAATGTACTAAAAAGGACATCACAAGTCTAAACAATTTGCATTTATCCATTGGGGGCCGATGTAATGTTATAAAAATGCTTTTTTTGCCTAAATTTTTATATTTTTTTCAGGAAAATTTGCTTGGAATTTACACCCCAGTGGTTTAAGATAATAGAGAGTATGTTTTCTTGATTTATATGGGGCTATATGAAACCACGAAGAGCCTTAAGATTCATTATGTTGCCAAAGGACAGAGGGGGTATGGCTCTTCCTAATTTAAAATTATATTATTGGGCAACTACATTAAGATACAGCCAGGAGCTCCTATTATTAGATATTGATATTGATAGTGCTTGGAATATCAAAATCCCAACACCACAAGAACTTATATTGGGTGAAAATACAAGAGGGCTTCTCTGGCGACAACTCCATGGTAGTTACTTCAAGAAAGTTTGATTCCAATCTATCATGGCGGTTTACAAAGTTTGGAAAAATACTCATAACAATGCTGGGAATTTGTAGACTTTCTTATTATACACCTATAAGGGAAAATTATAATCTACCCGAAATTTTCACCGCTACATGTATGAATAGATGAATACGAGCAGGGATCAATCAGATTGAGTGTTTCTACTCTATGCTTCGGCTAAAAACCTTTGATATACTTAAAAGTGAATATGTCTTAGAGAATAAAGATTTCTTTAAATTTCTCCAGACTAGAGATTATCTGTGGTGGAAGGTGGGAGGAGAAGCAATATTTCAAAAAGTCACAACGGTAGAAATGTTAACTAAGAATAGACTACCGGCTATTGGAGAAATTTATGAAGACATGAATGCATTTTTGCCAGATGACATGGAAAATCTTCTGTGAAATGCCAGACGAAATTAGGGATTTCTACAGAACTTTTTTTTAGCTCATTTGATCTATATCAGTCTCTCTTAATGTCCACTAGACTACAGGCGCCCTATTATAAGAAGTGCTTTTTCTTATACTACACGCCTAGTAAGATAGCTAAGTGGGGGTCCGGTAAAGGAACTGTGTGTCCTAGGTGTTCGTTGTATGAGGCCGATACAGTACACATCTTCGTGTCATGTAATGTATTACAAGAATTAATTTATGAGATTTCAGACTTTTTATCGGGGGTATTAAAAAATATAATAGAAATTTCAGTGGTAGATATAATTTTAGGTATTTCGGATGAAAGTCGACCAAGGAATACACTAGGATTGATTTTTGTGGCCATGGCAGTTCTAAGGATATGCATTGCATCAGCCTGGTTGGACCCAAATCCACCAACATTTCAACAATGGCGTGCTCGACTATTGGCGACATGTAGTCTAGAAACAGCCATATGTAAAAGAAAAGGCCATCGAAAACGCAAAAAGGGGATGAAAATATGGGACCCCCTGGTGGAGTAGATGCGAAACCATAGTGGAAGTGGGTAGGCAAGTATTCCATTTATTATTTTTTATCTTCTTCTCTGATGTTTTCACTTCTCCGATATTCTGCTTCCTAGCTGGTCTATATCACTTGGAATTAAACTTATAGCTCTATTTAAATAATGATGTGATATAAAAGTCATGAAGATACATGCGACCCAAGTTACTTATCTGCTATCAATAATTTTTTCTTTGGTGTTGTATGTTATTGTTTCCCTTGTTATTTGTTTTTCTTTCTGCTTATGTACTTGTCTGAGGAGGGTGGGGCGTGGGGAGGTGAGGAGGGTTTTATAACTGGAAAATTTCAATAATAATGTATAAATATAGAAAATTAAACCATGGCGCTCACTGTAACAATTCAACAGCATAAAAAGAATGGCACATACAATCATCACAAAAGAGTAACAAACACAGTCCCAGAAGGCTCCTTGCAATCGACTCAGCATTCCTCCAGTCTCTACAATGTCGTGCAGCGTATCCCTCATGGCCCCTGAGTATAGCTATATAATTCCATGTCTAGTGGAGTAAAAAAGGATTTCCCATCCAGCCTAACAATGGCATTAACCCACCCCGGCTGGGTCTCTGCTCTGTTCAAGTGGTGTAGATGGGGGTACCCTCTCTGTGGCCCCATAGTTCTTGAGTGGACCCCAAATGTCTTTAGGCCGGGAGGTGCGTGGCAAGGTAGTGGTATATAAGTCACTATTTGCGGTGCAATATGTTAGGCTGCTCAGCCAATTCTTAAATGTAGGAGCGGCTTTACGCCCCCAGTGTAAGGCAATCTCTCTTTTCGCCAACAATAGGCTGAGGGCCACAAATTTCCGGATTGGTTTTGGAAAGTTGGCCACATAGCCCAGTAGTGCCACCTCTGGTATGGGCACCACATCTAATTACTGCCATGTCCCCAAGCGCCTTATGCACATCTCCCCAATAGGGTCGTATTTTGGTGCATGTCCAAGTGAGGTGAACAAAGTCTGCCTGCGGTGCCCCGCATTTTAAACATGTGGCCGGTCTGGTCGGGTCCAATCTGTGGGTTGTCGCAGGAGTCACATATGTCCTGCGTAGGAATTGAAAATGAATGAGCTTGTGGCAGCTATTTAAGATATCGTTTTTGTCATGGAGCAGCATTTGACCCACTGGTCATCGAGAATGGGGTGGCCCAGGTCCTTCTCCCAGGCCCTAAGGATTTTCTCATCTGCGACAGGGATTGTGGACGAGCATACGCGATATAATTTAGAAATTAAGTGCGCGCCTTTGTCAGTGTCTCTTGTCATCGTGAGGGGGTGAACGAGTCTGGTTCAAGAGGGAAATTGGGTAAAGTCGCCTTAAGAGCAGAGCGCACCTGGTCTATGACAAATCTGTCTATGGATGTGGCGAAGTGAAAACGCTCCTCTTCCGTCATCTGGAAGACATGCCCTCCTGGGAACAAGTCCCAAAATTTAGAAATGTCGAATTTGGCTAGTGAGCGCTGCACCAATTTCTCCCCCATGATCGGTATACAGCGATTATTGGGGATGGGCAGTGCTGAGGAGTACAAGAGGGGGGGCGACGGCCATGCTTCATAGTTTATCCCAAGCCCAACTAGTGGTGGAAACAGTTTGGATGTCCTTGGAGTCTCTGGCCAGGCCCTTGGGAAATACAGCGCGTAAGGCGTCCGGGAGAACCAAGTCCGCCTCTGGTCATAGATAAGGAATTCTAGCGTCAGGATGATACCAAGCTTATGCATAACTACACTGGGCAATCAAATAATAGAGATTGAGATCTGGGGCGCTGAACCCACCCCTATCATAGGGCAATGTCAACACCTGCCTCCTCACCCTCTGTCGCTTACCCCCCCATGTCAGTCTAATCAGATGAGAGCACAGTGTTAAAAAAAAAACTGTTTGTTAAAGGGATCGGAATGTTGTTAAAGAGGTATAAAAATGTTGCCAGCACAATCATTTTGATCAGGGCGACCAGTCCTGCAATGGAAAGAGGAAAGCGCAGCCACTTTTCAACCTGCACTTCCAAGGTATGAACCGCTTGACCATAATTAAGCTTAAGCATTTGGGCAGTGTCCAGATGGATGTGCACGGCCAGATATTTGTTAGAGTCCGTGCACCAATCAAGCGGGAACTCCCACTCCCACTGTACCAAGCTAGATGTTAGGGGGAATATTACTGTTTTCGGCCGGTTTATACCTAAGACCGAGAATTGTCCAAAACTTATGATTTCCCTATCAATAGGTCTACGTTCTCCCGGGGTACACCCACATAAAGAATAACATAATCCACATATAAAGAAACCAGCAATGGTCCAGTATTAAACTGCAGGCCCCTGTGCAGATGCTTTTCTTGGAAGTGGCGGACTAACGGGTCCATTGCCAGGATAAATAAAAGCGGCGACAGGTGGCAGCCCTCTCGAGTGCCTCACGATAATGGGAATGGGCGGGATAGGGAACCATTTAGTCGCAATCTCGCAGTTGGACTGCTGTATAGCATCACCGCGTTGGCTATGAATCTCTTAGGCATACCCATACGGAGCATCACGGAAACGAAAAAGGGCCATTCCAAGGAGTCGAAAGCCTTCTCTGTGTCTAAAAGAATGGCCGCTGCGGGGACCTCCGGGTTTATTCTATGCAGGACCTCAAACAGGGTGCGGAGATTGAGTGAGGTAGACCTTTGAGGAACAAATCCTGATTGCGCTGGAGCAATGATCTTGTCCATCAATAGAGCGATGCAGAGCGCAATCATTTTTGCAAGTATTTTGTAGTCTAGGTTTAATAAGGAGAGCGGCTGATACAAGCCACCACTTAAAGGATCTTTGCCGGGCTTGGGGAGAAGTATAATGACTGCTTCTCTAACTGTAGGGGGCAACACATTCCGCTCAAGCGATTCGGCATACACTTCTATTAACTTAGGGGCCAATAAATCTTTATAGGTCTTATAGAAAATGCCCGTAAAGCCATTCAGGCCCAAAGCCGTGGAGCCATTTAAAGCCCCTATCGCACTAATGACTTCCTCTTTCGAGAAGGGTTCCGCCAGGAAGTCCTGCATGTACTTCTCTAAATACACCAGAGCTATCTCAGACAGATAGGTCTCTTGTGCAGTAGAGTCCTGTGCAGCCCGGGAGGTTTATAGGGTGGTGTAATAATCTAAAAATTAATCACGGATCTCAGGTGTTAGGAGCGGACCCGAGGCGGACCTCAGTTCAGTGATGTAAGCTATGATGAATGGGGGCCGCAACATGTTCTCTAATGTGTGGCCAGGGCGCTCTCCCTCTCCATATCTACGGGCGACCGCATATTTGCTTAAAAAATGGGATTCTCGCTCTGCCGAGTCCCTAAAGTCAGTTAACAATGCAATCCGGTGCTTCGTCTTGTCAGGACTCGTGTTAGTCAAACACTCCCTATCTAATTCTACCAGTTGCTGCTCAATACGGGACAAAGTGGATCGCAAGTCTCTCAACACCCTGGTATGTTTTGCAATACAGACCTCCCTAATGTAGACCTCAAAGGTCTCCCATAGCACTGCCCATGAATCCACCGAGCCGGTGTTTATAGTGAAATAATCCGACATCGCCTCCCCCACCTCAGATAAGAACAGGTCATCCTGCAGGGCCCAGCTTGGGAATCGCCATTGACGTTCATAGCCATCAGGTCTGGGGGCTTGAAGATAAAGCAACACAGGGGAATGATCAGAATAGGTTCTAGTGAGTGTAGAGAGGGATTTGTACCACTGGCAGATACCTGGTGTAAATAGCCAATAATCGATCCTGGTCCATGTGTTGTATTAGGCCACATAGTGTGTGTAAGCAGTGTTGGAGGGGTGACGCTGTTGCCAAATATCAATTAAAGCCAGGGAGTCACAAAGTTCAAGGAGCGCCCTTCGTGTACGTGGTTTAGTAACATTGGAGGCAGACGAGCCGTCCAGAGTGGGGTTCAATATCAAATTCAGGTCCCTGCCAATTATCAAGTTACTAGCGTCCGGTCGGAGAGTCTGTGACTGTAGCTCATGGAAGAAGTCAGGGCAGTCAGTGTTAGGTGCGTAAATGCAGAGCAATGTTAGATTGTGTCCCATCAATTTCCCCGTAGCAATAGTATAGCGGCCTTCTCTGTCACAAATAACGGAGTATAAATGAAAGGGGACCCTTTTGTGTTTGAGGATCGCCGGTACCCTGGCGTAATTACTGAAGTTGTAAAAATAGCGGTGTTGCCCCCAACTTAAAGCAAATCGTGTGGTCTCTACCTTGGGTTAGTGCATTTCCTGAAGAAACGCAATGCCTATATTATGTCGCTGCAGGTAATGTAGAACATGTTTCCGCTTCCTGTTGTCATTGAGCCCTCTAACATTTCAAAAGGGCCAGGTCTGACGGACCCGCAATAGCACCTATCCTAGCCCTCTGAGTAATTTAAATGTCAAAATGATAGTTGTGATCTGAGAAAATGAGTGTAGCTGAACTGTGAGCATAATACCAACTGAGCCATAACATGTGAGTCCCCAACGTGGCCCCCCTCCCCCCACCCAGCCTCGCATATCCCATCGTGAGGAACATGCCCCAACAAACAACGATACCAAACCTCCCAGGAACATTCAAATTGGTGCAGAAAGTGGAAGCAATAGTTCACTAGGTACCCAAGTGAGATCAGCATGGTTAACACCTGAGGGGTAGGCAACACCCCGCCAAATACCCAGCACAATGAAACTATATAAGTTGTAGATATGGTATTATCTCAATAAACATATATCTCAAACATTGGGTATCGCAAGCTGAAATGCGTTAATGCCTGTTCATTCAGTGGAGAAGAGTTCCATGCTAGCATTCGAGCCCCGCCGCGGAAGAGAGGGTTCCGCCTCATCTGCTTTCTGCTGGTCGCCCTTATTTTTATAAGTCTGGCAAAATCCCTGTACATCATTGGGTGAGTCAAAGATGCGGGGCCGGCCATTAATGTCCATTCGCAGCCGTGCCGGATAGAGCATGCCATATTTGAGACCAAGGTTTCTGAGGGTTGCTTTGACTCCGTTGTATTTACATCTGGCCTCCTGCACCATAACTGTAAAGTCAGGGTACAGGGCTAGCCGGGACCCCTGCCAGGTTGTATCCCCCGCTCCCTGGCCAATCGTAGGGCAGTGTCCCGATCTCGGTAGTTCATAATGCAGGCCAGGATGGGTCGGGCGGGCAGCCAGGACCACAAACCCAGGGGTGAAAACTTCTCTGCCAAATAGGTCAATGAGTAATGTTTCGACAAAAGTGTCCATGCGGCCAGTGTTCGTGGATTCCGGCACCCCCAAAATGCGTTCGTTATTGTGGCGACTGCACGCTTCCAAATCCTCATACCTCCTTGAGAATGCACTCCACTCAATCTAGGTGTTTTAATGACTGGGCTGAACTATCCTCAATGTCTGAGATACTGGCCTCTACTACATCAAGCTGTTTGTCATGTGCCTCTATTTTTGCCCCAGACCCTCCAGTTGTTTCCAAAGAGAGTCGAATCTGCCATCCAGCGCTCTGAAGCTGGCCCTCATCTCCTGCAACAGCGAATCCGCAGCGGTCGAGGACTCACCCCCCAGGCCAGTGTCCTGCCCCCCTCTGCCATGTCTGGGCCTGCGATCTGTGCTTTTTCTGGCAGCTTTTTAAATGGCAGGACCCTTTGCTTGGGATCCTTACGGCCCATGCCGTTGAATAAGGACAGTTTGGTGGCAGTGTTAACGGCTCCACATGCAGATGTCAAGGGCTGTGTAAGGAGTGTGACAGGGTGCGCTGCGAAGGGAGCCCAGAAGGGCCAGCACAAATTTTTTTTTTTGGTGTATATTTATATAGCGCAAACTCGACCCGAAGGTATTGGAGCGCTTTACATGAGCACCGTATTTACATTACACATTCAGGCACGGGGAGATTAAGTGATGTGCCCAGAATCACAGAATGTGGACGCGATCCCAAGGCTCGAACCCTGGTTTCCAGCACCAAAGTCGCAGTCTAGCCGACGGACCACATACTCTCCCCAATGCCTACGTTGTACGCACAATGCTGCAGAAGAGGGGCTGAGGCAGCTAACTCGGAGGCCAGGGGTGTCTCCACAGTCCAACAGAAGTGGTACAATTGCGCCCAATAATGTAGCGCAGTTATTTCTTATGCAGCTCTGAGTGGTTTCCAGTATGTGGTTCCGCAGCTATGGATCTCAAAATGGCGACCGCAGGAAGGATCTGATGTCGGGGCAGCGCGAGATAGAAGACTGGTGCGGTGGAATCGATTTGCTTTCTGGAGGCTTAGTAGTCACAGAGTCCCACACGGGCTGGTCCGCCTCACCCGGTGCAAACTCACGCCACCAAGCAGCTGCCTCCCAGGCTCTTTCATGGGTCAGCTTTTGGCACCAGAACCACGTGACTGTCCCAGGGGCTACTGCAGGGTTCTATCACCTCCAACTTCAACATCTTAGAGACTTCACTCTTGATGCTGGCCCTCGCCCTATCTGATAAACTGTAAGATTTATTCTTAACAGGGAAGTTGTCGCCTGTGTTCATATCATGGGTACACAGGTGGGTGGATAGTCCCAGGAGTAAGAGATACTGCCCCAACACTTGGCGGCAGTCACTCTGCTGATCTGGAGTTAGAATTGGGAAAAGGATCACTCCTTCTACAGAACCATCCTCATTCTTGGAGTCCAAGAGGTCAGGGAAAAGTTCACTCTCTTCTTCCTCTTCTCTATATGTCATCAACAGCATGGTGAGCTTAGACCTCTCAAAGTGTGATTGATGTGAAGCATGCTGTGAGATTGCCTAGGGGTCTTAAGGTCCACCAGGTAGGTAGCCTTACCCTTCTTCTCAATTACCTCACAGGGCCCAGTCCAATAATCCTGGAGGGCCTTTGGCTACACCCATTCCATCAGCTGCACTTTTTCCCCATGCTGTAATTCCACAGTGGTAGAATTTTGGTCATACTACTCTTTCATCACAGTCTGACTGACTTCTAAGTTGTCAGAAGCTTGCTTCCACAACTTAGTCATCTGGCTTCCGAAGGCCAACATGTAGCTCACTACATCCTGGGGTGTCCTCCTGGGAACTTGCTCCCACCCTTCCTTCATCAGAATCATGGGTCTTCTAACAGAGTGCCCGCACAGAAGCTGAAAGGGGCTGAAGCCCTCTCTCTTCTGTGCTACCTCCCTGTAGGCAAACAACAGGCATGGTAAGAGGATGTCCCACTTATTCCTCAAGGCCTCAAGTAGGCCTCTAATCATGCATTTCAGAGTCTTGTTGATTCTTTCAAAAATCCCATTGGTTTGTGGATGGTAAGGAGTAAAGAACTTCTAAGTTAATCCACATTCCTTCCACATTGACTGCATATAACCAGACATGAGGTTTGTACCCCTGTCAGATACAACTTCCTTGGGGAAACCCACTAGGGTAAAAACCCCCATCATGGCCTTTGCACTGCAGGTGCAGTCATGGTCCTCAGATGGATGCCCTCTGGGTACCTAGTGGCATGATCCACCAGAACCAGGATGAACTTGTTGCCTGAAGCAGTCTGGGGACTCAGAGGCCCTATGATGTCAATACACACCCTCTCAAAGGGTGTGCCAAAGACTTGCAGAAGGTTAAGGGAGCTTTAGGCCTTTGCCCTGTCTTCCCACTAGTCTAGCAGGTTACACATGTCCTGCAGAATGTATCTGTGGATGTCCTGATCTTGAGCCACAAAAATGTGGGACAAGCCTTGCAAAGTTCTTATCTTGGTCCAAGTTTCCTGCCAGGGGTATCTTGTGAGCCAGCTCCAGTAGGAAGGCCCTGTGGTATCGGGTGACCACCAGGACCCTTGCTGTCCCACTTACGTTCACAGTAAAGGGAGTTGTACTCCCAGAAAATGTGATAACTCTCAGAGACATCACCTGCTGCTTGGACTTCAGCCTGTTTCCTCATGCCCTCAAAGGTCAGATGCTCACTTTGTGCCGCACAGAACTCCTCCTTAATGGGTCCTCATTCTAAATGCCATCCAGCAAGTATAGGCAGGTCACCAAGGGAAGCAGTGCCCTCCTCAGTGTTTATGTTTATGTTTATATGTTTATAGAGTGCTCGATTGCCGTGGCGTCTTGGCGCTAGAATGTGTGGACAGGATCTGCGCCCTGTATTAACCGGATACCTATGCAGGGGTGAAAAGCCATGTTTTTCAGATCCTTCCTAAAGAGCTGCCAATTGGGTTGAATTTCATGGCCGTAGGCATTTTATTCCATAACTTTGCTGCGCAATTCGATAGCGACCTACCTCCCATCTTGCCCGTCTGGTCTTAGTAATCTTAATAAGACCCAGACTGGTGGATCTAAGGGTGCGTGGGGGGGTATAGGGTGGGAACATTCTTTGGATGTCCTCAGCACCGCCTCCGTACAGTGCCTTATGCACAAGGCATAAAGCCTTGAATTCTACCCGGTGTTGGACAGGGAGCCAGTGTAGTGATTTGATTCTTGCCGAAGTTGACTGTCCTTTAGGTATGTCCAAAAGTAGTCTTGCTGTGGCGTTCCGAAGGGATTGCAATTTTCTCATCTGGGACTTGTCAATGCCCAGAAAAAGGGCATTGCAATAGTCCAATTTGGACAAGAAAAGTGCCATCATCACCCTCTTTTGCAACTCCTGTGAAATGAACGGAAAGATTTTTCTGAGGATTTTTAGTAGAAAGAAGCAGGAGGAAGTGAGACTCTTCACCTGGGCATAAAAATTCAGTTGGTCATCAAAAATGACCCCGAGGTTCCTGACCGTAGGACAGGGCGCAGACAATCCCCGGCCTCAGTCGGCCACCAGGAATCATTCCACAGGGGCCGGCCCGTACCAAACTTCATCACCTCCATTTTGTAGGTGTTAATTTTCAGGAAGCTATGATTCATCCAGGTCATGATCTCAGTGAGACAAACATGTAACCTGGCGGCTGTGGCATTAGGCTGATTAGTGATGGAGATGACAAGCTGTGAATAATCAGCATATAAGACCAATGCAAAACCATGCCTCCTGATAAGTCTGGCCAACGGGGTGATGTAGATGTTAAACATTGTCGGGGATAGGGCTGATCCCTGATGGACGCCGCATGGAAGTTGGAAACTATCCGATTGCACTCCATCCCAGAACAGCCTCTGCTCCCTCGCCTCCAAAAAGGAGGATAGGAGTGCCGGGGCAGAGGCCTCCACCCCCACATCTCTCAGCCGCTGCACAAACACCATGTCATTCACGGTGTCAAATGCAGCCGACTAAACCAGGAGTACGAGAACCGCCCCCCCCATCCACCACCCTGTGGATCTCTTCAGTGGGTTCTGGGATGCCCACCCCAGGTGCCCGATCCACCTTACTAGGAAGACACTCCGGGTATAATTTACCTTGCCCTCTGCCTTTCCCCTTTTTAGCAGCTGGCTGGGCCATTGTCCCAGGGCCCAGCCCTTTTAGACTCCAATCTTGGGCAGTCATGTTCCATGTTGTTGCAACGATCCAATCGGGTAACCCCAAAATCTCCCCATGAGCCTTGAGCTCTACTTCTCTCCAGATAGTGTGCTCAAGGTCATTACCCAACAAACAGTAGACAGGCATTGCAGGGTTCACAGCAACTTTCAGAAGATCTGTAACCCCCCACTCAAATGTAGCAAGGGCCATAGGATAGTGACCCTCCCTGTTCTCAGCTACCACAACTTGGTAGAATGCATTAGAATTACCTGATCTGGGGAAACCAGCTGACTCCTTATCATACTGGCTCCTGTATCAATCAGAGCCTCCACACCTTGCCCATTGATGATGACCCATTGCGATGCTTTGTAATATTTATGGACACACGGATCAAAGGAACCATCTCACTGTCACTCAAGGACACTAGGGTAACCCCACTAAACTCCACCCCCATTAACTGGGACAATCCCCTCCCCCAGCACAACACTAGTCACCCCTGGATTCTCTCCTCCAGTGGGAGGTAGTGCCCTTTTTGTAAACTTGGGATCCCTTTGTAGTGTGCATACTCAGAACAGTTAATGGGCATAGGCCGCTGAGCTTTGTCAGGGTATGGTTTCTTCTGGTGGAAAGATTGGGAATGAGAACCAGACCATTTCCCCTGTGAATTGTTTTAGGGGCCTTTAGACCTTTTCCCTTGTAAATTGTTTTGGGGGCCTTTAGAGAACCTTTTCTTTGTATCTCCCTCCTGCTTCTTCTGGTTGGAACCCTGCCCGTTTGGGAGTCCCCCTCAAATGCCTTCTTGGACAGTTTGGTGCTGACCCAGAACCCTGCCCCTTCTGCCAGTTTCCTTGGGTCAGTTAACTTTCTATCAACCAGGTGTTGAAGCAGCGCCGGAAAACAAATATCTAACATGTGCTCCTTCAAAATTAAGTTGTTCAGCCCTGAATAATCATCAACCTTGCTTAGCCCTTCAGTGCCTCGATGGCATAATCCAAGAAATGCATCCGTGTCTATGAAGAGATCTTGTTGCTGCCCCTAAACCTGAGCCTATACTTCTCATGGGCCAGTCCAAACTTGCTGATTATTGTGGCCTTCATTGCAGTGTAATATGTCTGTTCCTCTACCTTTAGTATAAGGAGTATGTCCCTCCACATCATGGGCATATACCTCCACAAACTACCACCCCAGAACTCACCTAAGCCACTTCATAGGCTGCAAATCATTTATCTATGTCATCCCCCATTACATAACTGGGCACCAAATCCTTTGGGAACCTGACTCTGGACTCACCAGTGAACACTGAGGTTATGTTGCCACCATTGCTGTTGCTGGACCCCTCTCTCAGAGCTATGATGTTCAGCTCTCTCATACTAAGCTCATGGGTCATTTTTGTCTCCACCATGGCCAGCTTTTTCTTCTCCAGAGCTTGCTTCTTCTCCATTTTATCAAAGCCCTGCTCCTTCTCTAGCTTGAAAAGGGCTTGCTCCTTCTCCAATTTCAATTTTGCAAGTTCTAACTTAAACATTTGCTCTTCCTTCCTGTCCTCCAGCTCCTCTGGGGCCAGGTTCCTTGACAACACACTGTTGCCTGGTCTGCTGTGGATGTCCGGTCCTGGGAGAATGTTTCCTCCCACATCATTAGGCTGCAAAACAAGACCTCCATCTAGGTCCTGGTCCAATTCCTCCTCCTTAGGTTCTGACACTCCCCACCTCATCCACTTTTCCTTCTGGGTGGGCTGCTGCCCATGCTCTTATGGCTTTCTGAAGCTCTGACTTCTTGGCACCTCCCTTATGGAAGGCCTTTCTCTCCTGGCAGAACCACTTGAGCTGGGCCGCTGAGTAGGTTTCCAGGTTGGCCTGCTCGAATTCCGTATTGCCAGGTATGACTAAAGACATTGTAGAGAAAATGAGTATGGGGCAAAAAGACTTTTAGAAAAATCAAAGATGGCACTCAGGGGGAATCGAAAAAGTTTGAATTGGTCATAAGTACAGAGTTATAGCGAGCACTGAATTATTATATCATATTGCACACACACAAGTCCTAACCTCACCGCTGATTACTAATGTTAGAAATTAGGTCTTTAGTTGGCAGAGGTTTGCGTCCTGTCCAAGTAGGGACCACAATCCTAGACAGGGTAAGCTAGATAAACACTTTCATTTAGCCTATGCTCACCCACTGGTAACTTGTCACAGAGCAGGCAGGCTTAACTTATGAGGCAATGTGTAAAGTGTTTGTGCAACACACACACACACACAGACTCAGTAATACAATGAAATCATGAAAAAGCAACTCCGCACCAATTCAGAAAAATAGGGAATATTTTTCTGAGCAAAAAATGACCAAAATGAGAAAAATCCAATATGAATATTTAATTGTTAAAGAATAATTCAAAAATAGTGCTTAAAAGTCACTAGCGGTCAAAAGGTTACTTGGGGTCACGAGGGGCCAGTACAAATCCAAAGTTCCGTCCAACTGTGATTGGGTTCAGGCTGGCTACAGGACCCAAACAGGTCCTGCTGAAGAAATACTTTGGCTGGAGCAACTGTGGACATCTAGAGCCTACTTCATCAATGTTGAGCTGAGCAAAGGGGGTCCCACGTCGTTTACGAGCTCCATTGAATTGAATGCAATGCATTGTCGGTGAGCCATTCAGAGGCTCGTCGTTGAGTCACGCAGGCGTGGATCCCCTGTCATTGAGCAGCCTCTGCAATGGCATCGAAGAGCAATGTGGCAGATTTTCTCAGGCAGTTGGGGCAATGCCTCAGTTTTTGTAGAAAGCAGCTGCAGAACCCACTTCTTAAGCCCAAGACTGGAGGAGCACCTGAGGCAAGAGCAGGACGATTAGATGGCAGAGTCCAGCAGCACCAGCTGGATTGCAGGCATTTTTTTTGTCATTGAGAATTCAGAAAACAAGAGGCAAGCCTGCAAGCCCTTGGAGTCCCTCTTGGTTCAAGTGAGATGCGTCTAGTCCTTGTCCTCAGCAAGGCAGAGATCAGCAGGCAGAAGAGCAGTTCAACAAAGCAGATAAGCAGTTCCTCAGAACAGTCAGTCAAGACAAAGTGGCCATCCTTATAGCACAGCAGTCTTTACTCCAGCAGAGTTCTTCCCAGGTCTGGTAGTGTACTGGTTTGGTAGGGTCAGAGCCCCAGTTCTAACACCCAAAAATGCCTTTGATGTAGGGGGTGACTTCAAAGGACCTCTCTGAGGTGCCCAAAGATCCTTTCAACCTATTACTGTCTGCCTGGATAAATCAGTGCTTTTTGTGTGGACAGAACACTATTGAAGTATAAGTGTCAGTCCCTCCCATTCCACCCTGCCCAGGAAGACCCATCAGAATGTAGTTGATTGCTCAGAATGCAGATGAGCCTCACTTTCCTGTGTGAGGCTGTCTAGAGGTAATGCACAAAGTGTAGCTGTCACCCAGCCCAGACATGTATGGAAGACAGGCTACAGATGTAGGCCTTTGCAATGACTGGCCTGAGACACGTTTGAAAGACTAATTGTGTGGGTGGCACTGTGGAAATTTAGCTTGTAACTGAACATTATCTGCGCCATCTTGCCTCTCCCCAGTGCCACGCACAGCGAATGCACGGCCGCCATTTTAGGCACCCCACTCTCTCCCCGCTCACTCTCGATCGCCAGCGCTTTCCCCTGGCGCTGCGAGGATCCCCCGCACGCCGGCCACCCCCGCTCTCTCATACACGGGCCATAAACCCTCTCATTCTACGCGACCTTGCCATGGAACCACATCCCACGCCTGACCGACATTCCATACATGGTCATGCCTCTCTTTGATGACCCCCCTTCCTCTGCGCCCCATTGTCCGAACTGGTCCCAGGCCATCACCTAGCCCTGCGGATGCAGTTTATTGCCCCTACTGTAAGGGAAACACCCCACATCAAAGGGATTACAGTGGATCAAAGCCCCTACCCCCTGAGACCCGGCCGGTTGCACACACCCCCGGGAATTGGCGGAATGTCCAGCTGCGTGATAGCCATCTCCTACTGTAGATGGGGTGGGGACTTCTACTGTAGATATGTGTGGGAACGAGCTTGAAGTGGGGGTTCCAAGGAATGTCTTTCCGTACATCAAAGTCTCAATAAGAATGTACCATATGTAATAAAGCAATAAACCTGTGTATAAGAGACCAGGTCTCAGAGATGCAGTTAGAGCACCTCGTGACGATACCTTGCTGTCTGATCTGATGTGTTCTGCTCCGACGGAATAAAACTTTGTTTCCTGCCTTCCAGTCTCCGGCGCCTGCCTCTTTCATTGGTAAATTATCGAGTGGTATGAGAGGCGATTACCGCCGGGCAAATACTTGAAAGGTTATCGATTGAAATTGCCGCTACCATTTAACAATTGGTGTCCCAAACGTGGGGCCCATCAGCGACACGTGGATCCAGTGGGAGAGGTCCCGACGACAGAGTGAACGACTGCAACGATCGGGAGAGCTCCTGCCCAATAGACCCTCGTCTGGCAGCCGATCATCCGAACTTCACTGGTTCCGAGCAGACCTCTCTCGAGTGATCTACGGTCCTGACTGGGAACCATCAGGAGTGCCGCGGCAAATACGGAGAGTAGAGGACGATCGGGCGCTGGAGGCGGAAGACGAGAAACTGTCCACGCGGTCCGGGTAAGGTCGTGATACACGACAAATTGCGAAATAATTGATTGATTGTTTGAAGTTTTGGAAATACTAGTATTGCTCATTGATTGTTCTCTTTGAGATATTCGCTGTCTACAAACGGGGAGGAGTAGAAATACTCTCTCTCTCTCTCTCTCCCTTTGCAGATAGTGAAGGGTAGGTAACGCAGACTTTTGTCCCCGTTGTAACCCGTCGTGCCTATCTTTATCTCCCCACTGATTGATTGTCCGAACATTGATTGTTTTGAAGAATAGTGCTCTTTGAGATATTCTCTGTTTGCAAATAACGTAGAATAGAAATATTCTGTCTAGTCTTTGCAAATAGTGAAGGGTAGGTAACGCAGACTTTTGTCCCCGTTGAAACCCGTCGTGCCTATCTTTATCTCCCCATTGATTGATTGATTGATTGTCCGAACACTAGTTGTTCGATATTGGTTCTTTGGAGGTATTCTCTGCTTACAAATAACGAGGAATAGAGATATTCTGTCTAGTCTTTGCAAGCAGTGAAAAGATAGGTAGTGCTGACTTTTGTCCCCGTTGAAACCCGTCATGCCTATCTTCTCCCCACTGATTGGTAGTTGGTTCTGCCCGGACCGCTTATTAGAGGTGAACCATCCGGCTCCACTGGAGGGCACTCCTAATAAGGACGTGTTCACTAAATATGGACTAGTCGCCGTAGCTTATAGCAAGCTGTGGCATAAATATACCAAGAAGGACCCCGAGAGTCAGTGGCCACTGATGGGATCCTTCGACGACCATAAGATAGAAGCGCTAGAAATAGCTCTGCGTAGCAATAAGACGACGCCTACTATGCTTGACAGTATCGGCATGTGGCGCAAAGAAGCAACGCAACGGAAAAAGAGGGAAGAAGTAAAAGCAGAAAAGGAATTACGAAAGGCAGCCCACCTTGCCGCTAGAAGGTTAGAAGAAGAAATAAAGGAGAGAAGGGAAACTAAACTAAGGCAGGAGCCCGAAACATCAGGCCAGTACGCTGTTAGGACCCCTTCTTTGCTCTACCCTGAGTTGTCCTCCAAGCAGCGAACGAATGACGAATTACTGTTAGGTCCCCCGATCATTTACATGCCCCCTCCATATGCACCCTCCCAGTCAGTAGTGCAACACCCACAACCCCCGAACACGAGCGAAAGCAGTACAGGGGCCTCGGTCCTCACGGCCTCCGCGCCGGCTGAGCCTCTTGTACTGAACCCAACGTCGGCTATAACGCTAGATGACCATGAGATGGGAAAGAAAGATTCCACCAGAATGAATCGATTAACAAAGGATGAACGAGCAGGAATTGATAAGATAGTAGGGACACTGGTGGAGCGAAAAGAAAGTGAGGAGTATATAACAGACGTGTATAACTCGTATGCCGACAGCCGCAGACGACACTTTGTCGTACGGCTCTGTTATCACGCCCTGAATGCATATGAGGATGGATACCACGATAAAGGTCCCGAAGGCTTAGCGGCCCTATATAGGAAGGTAGACATCGGAGAAGAAAGAGAGGGCGACGTGACGAACCTCTTCACTCGTACACTCGAGGTCTACCGACACCTTAAAGAACATAGACAGACCACCAAAGCAGAAACCCCCATAGCGACTAAGCCCCAGAAAGGAAGGGCTGATGCCATGATGCCCATCAAAGAAGCTGCCCCCTACTGAGTCCCCCCACGAGGTCAGGGAACACATGATGACATCAACCACCAAGATGCGAAGGGAACGGTGGTATATAATTGGGTCTACCAGCCATGGGACCGGCAAGATATTTTGACCTTTAGAAAAACTCTGCCCGACTTGAGAAAGAACCCGACTGCCTTCTACACTGAACTAGGCACAGCCTTAGGTTCTACGATAATGACTTTAGCAGATATCGACTTGTTCTTTGGGCTATGTCTGCCGGCTGATGTGTGGAAGCAAATCCGGAAAGTTGACCACGCTGAACCATTCGGATATACCTGGGTACAACTCGATACCATAGATAAACAGCGAGAACCAGGACAGAAACCCCCGAAAGCCATATTAGAGCTCCCAGACAAGATTGTACAAAAGCTGAAGACTCTAATCCCAGAAAGAAAGGTAGACTGGTCGATAGTGACGGCTTGCCGCCAGAAACCCCAGGAGGATGTGTCTGAATACTTCTCCCGATTCGAGACTGTGTTTTCCGATTACAGTGGCCAAGACATGACCACCGCAACCGGACATCACCTCTTTGTCCCGAATTATGTGAAGGGTCTGTCACAAGAAGTTTCCCAGAAACTACAGACCAGCGAGAGTAGTTGGGCAGCCTCCAAACCCGCAGCAATTCTCCAGATTGCCCAATACTACGAAAACCAGAAAAACGAGAACGATAGGGCGTCAGAGAAGAAGAAAAAGGAACTAAAGGAGAGGGTAATGATAGCACAGTTGCAAGGGGTGACCATAGGAAGGGAACCCCCAAAAGGGAATTACCAACCAACCGCCCCTAGAAAGCTACCCCCTAGAGACCATACCCCTGCACCCTACAACGGACGGAGAGACTTAGATGGGAATCAATGTGCGTTCTGTAGAGGGTTCGGACACTGGAAATCCCAGTGCCCGGTCCTTCTGGAAATAAACAAAAATAGGGACCCCAGAGACACAGCATATGACCCCAGAAATAGAGGACAGGGACGAGGGTACACGAACGACGCCATCAATGACAGGCCAGGCAGACCAAACACCTTTGATCGCCCCCGACAAAACCAGTGTCAACAGTCCGACTATGAAAGCACCCATGACTTCGCATAGGACCGCCAGGGGCAAGGGAGGGATCCAGTCGAACTCCGTGTTGACCAGCAAGGTCCTTACGTCACTGCTAAGGTCTTGGGCACAAAATCTCCATTTCTGGTAGACACTGGGGCGACACGTAGTGCGTTATCCAAACGACTGATTCCTAGGGCACCCTTGTCTGGCTCACATGTAACCTCAATAGGCTTCGATGGAACGCCCTCCACTAACCCCTTATCAGCACCAATCTCCTTTGACTTAGAAGATAACACCACTGACACGACCTTTCTGCTCTCCTCCAACACCCCCGATGCTATTATGGGACTTGATTTGCTAAAACATTTTCGAGCTACCATCAGATGCTCCCCAGACGGAGTTCGAGTCATCCTACACGATAACCCAGATCTGTCCAGACGCTGTCACACACGGCGTATGCTCTCTATAACCGATGCTGACATGTCCCTACTCGACACATTACCTTCACATCTATGGGCTAAAACCGACTCAGATGTAGGGCGCATGGTGATCGACCCGGTACACATAACCGTCCGACCGGACGCAGTGCTCCCAAAGCTTCCACAGTATCGGATATCACCCGAAGGCGAGAAGGCATTGGTGGAAATCATCGAGTCCCTAGTCGAGGCAGGAGTGGTAGAAGAAGTAGTCAGTAATGTTTGCAACAGCCCTATCCTACCCATTGTAAAGAAGCAAGGTGAGGGGGATGAGAAAGCCTACCGTTTCATTGTTGATTTGCGAGAGGTTAACAAAGTAGTCATACCCCAGTACCCCGTGGTCTCAGACATCACCACCATCCTCACCCTGATTCCATCCACTGCCACCACCTTTACTGTTATTGATCTCAAGAACGCATTCTTTTCCATCCCCATCCACCCAGACAGCCGCTACCTGTTCGGCTTCACTTTAAAAGCCCGTTCGTACAGATTCTGCAGGGCACCCCAAGGCTACACTGAGAGTCCCAGTATTTATAGCCAAGCCCTCAAGAGGCAACTAGATGCAGTCCAACTACCCGATGGAGTGGTGTTGATACAGTACGTCGATGACATTCTTTTGGCGGCCGACACCACTCCACTTGCCGTCACAGCCACCATTCACCTCCTCCGCTTCCTTGCGGAGAACGGTCACAATGTCTCCAGAAAGAAATTGCAATTTTGCCAGCCCCAAGTAACGTATCTAGGCCACCTACTATCCAAAGACGGGAGGAAACTTACCCCTGACCGAATTCAAACCATCCTAGAAACCCCTGTTCCCAAAACTCAGAAGCAAGTGCGGTCCCTAGTGGGCCTCACCTCCTTTTGTCGACAGTGGTTGCCAAATTTCAGTCTTATCGTAAAACCTCTGCTTTCCCTGCTGGCTAAAGATGTCCCCTTCCCCCTCCCCTGGACACCCGAATGTCAATCCTCCTTCAAAGAATTACGAGACGCCCTCTGCTCGGCCCCAGTCCTAGGAACCCCAGACTACACTAAACCTTTCTCCCTCTACACCCACGAAAGGGAGGGATGTGCGTTGTCTGTCCTAACCCAGTCCATAGGCCCTAAGCAACGCCCTTGTGCCTACTTCTCTGCCACTCTTGACCCTGTAGCCAGAGCTTTGCCCGCCTGCCTTCGAGCAGTAGCCGCCGCGGCTATCTCTATCCGGCAAAGCGAGGGGATCGTGCTCTCAAACCCCCTCACAGTATTGGTACCCCATGCGGTTGACACCCTCCTGAACCAAACCAAGACTCAACACCTGACTAGCGCACGACTGACTGGTTATGAACTGACTCTGCTTGCACCCCACATCACATTGAAACGATGCACCACTCTGAATCCAGCTACTCTACTGCCTCTCCCTGATGCTGACCCCAATGCGTCCCCTATACATGATTGCGTGACCCTCACGAACGAACAAACCAAGAGTAGGGTTGACCTCCGGGATACTGCCTTCCCGGACCCTGACGGAGAACTGTGGGTGGATGGCTCATGCATCAAGCTCCCCGATGGCACCACCTCAGCTGCCTATGCAGTCACCACAGCCCGAACAGTTGTTGAGACAGCCCGCATCACACAGCGATCCGCACAGGCGGCGGAACTAATTGCTCTCACACGAGCCTGCATCCTGGCAGCAGGGACTACCGCAAACATTTACACAGACAGTCAGTACGCCTTCGGGGTAGTCCACCACTTTGGGCTCTTATGGAAAGAGAGGGGATTCTTGACTTCTCATGGCACACCCATCCTGCATGGAGATCTAGTCTCTGCCCTGACCGAAGCAGTCCTCCTCCCCACACGGTTAGCTGTGATCAAATGCCAGGCACACAAGAAGGTGACAGACATTATAGGACAGGGAAATGCACTGGCTGACATTACTGCCCGAACCACAGCCGAGAATAGGTCCACGACCCGTATGTACGTGACCAGGTCACAAACTGAGAAATGGAAGGATGCTAGGGAAACAATTAGGGATATCCAACTAGCCAGCACACCACACGAATTAACTGAATGGGCCCGGGTGGGATTGAAGGACGATGACGGTTGCTGGCGAACTAAAGACTTGAACAAATGGTTGCTACCAGATTCATACTTGATCCCCATGCTGACCATGGCACACTCCCCCGCACACATAGGGTCTGCCCCCATGATCGAGCTCATCTCCAAAGTCTGGCACAACGACAAAATCCCAGACTCAGCCAAACGTCTGGTCCAACAATGCCTAGTATGCCTCCAACACAACCCTGGGAAGGGAACTGCTGTACCCCGGGGAGGGTTTGGGGTCCCCAATCACCCCTTTGAAGTCCTACAAATGGACTATGTCCAGCTAGAAAGGTGCCAAGGTTTGAAGTATGTACTTGTCGTTGTGTGTGCCTTCAGCAAGTGGGTGGAAGCATACCCAACCCATGACAACACCGCTATGACTACCGCAAAAGTACTACTGAAGGAATTCTTCCCCCGATACGGCCTTTGTCGAATTTTGTGGAGCGACAACGGCCCCCACTTCGTAGCCGAAGTTATCCAACTCATCTTAAAAGGGTTGGGTGTAAAACAGAAATTCCATGCGGTCTTCCATCCCCAATCTGCAGGCTTGGTTGAGCGACACAACGCCACATTGAAGCTTAAGATAGCAAAAATAGTCGCCACCACAGGACTGAGATGGCCAGACGCTCTCCCGCTAGCATTACTATCAATGCGTTCCACCCCCACTAAACACCACTTAACCCCCTACGAGGTCGTTTTTGGGCGGCCCATGAACCTTTGGGCTGCTCCAAAGCCAACATCCATCCACGACGTCCCGGACGTCCTCATGTCTGACTATTTGTATAACCTAACTAAAACGTTGTCTGTCATCCATCAGCAGGTGCTGCACGCCATTCCCGATGTTTCCAGGGGCCCCGTACACGACATCCAACCCGGTGACTTCGTCTTAGTGCGTAACTTCCAGCGCACCAAGAGTCTGGAGCCCCGGTGGACGGGCCCCCTGCAAGTCCTGATCACCACCCGAACAGCTCTTCGAGTGGAGGGGAAACGCAATTGGCTTCATGCACACCACTGCAAGAAGGTATCACCGACCCTGACAACCACGGACAACATCACCGCCCAAGAAGAACTTCTGGACAAAGACCGAGCATCCCTGAGCCGCTGCCCAGATACAGAGACACTCGAGTTAGTAAGATATCCTGATCCCACCGTGCCATCCAAGGAAGGGTATAACTTGCGACGAAAGGAGAGAACTTCGGCTAAGCAGACCACAGGCTAAGTGGAAATCTCAGAGCGGTAGCCTAGTCACCTCAAAGGCCACCAGGAGAGAAACTAAACAAAGTCTGTGGTTCTGCCCGCTACCGAGTCTCTTGAAGGTGATGGAAGCGCCCGACATGAAGATGATGGAAGCAACCGGACGTCCGAAGATCCACTACAAAAACCCAAAGACTGACCGAATGCACAGCTTAAAGACTATTGCACTTTTCATTACCCTTCTCTTTTGCCTTCTCCTCGTGGTCACCTTCTGGATCATGGAGGAGAGCACACCCGCTCATAAGACATTGCTGACCACCGTTCAACCTACCACCACGAAAGAACACCATCTGATCTCACTTTCACCCCAACTCCGAGAAAGGCGTAAGGAGTTCTGGAATAACTCTTTTGTGCAGTTGCTCCACCAACACAATCTTGCTGCCAACGCCACTAATTGCTGGATCTGTGGATTGCTACCACATGCCACTGGACACTCTATCCCTTTCATCGCTTCACCTTTTTCTGTCCATGGTTCCTGCCTCGCCTGGCTAATCCTCCTGCAAGAAAGCTACAAGGACAATGTCACTTCCGGCAGAACCATGTCACACTTCTACCATGGGTTCTGGCTGAACAAAACTGGAAGAACTTCTGCCCTCTTCTGCCCTCTGAGATCGAACACTTCCTTTCACATGGACATCCCTGCCAAAGAACGAGTTGAAATGCAAGTGTTCAACAACCCAGCCAGACCCACCTTCTCTTACCTCCGGAAACGGACGGCCGCCACCCTAACAGTGGCTCTGTCCGTCATCAACATCACTGGATTTGTGTGCCTCGAAGGCCTGGGGGCACAGCTGGTGGGCCACAGCTCCTGCCTCATCACCCGAACATTGGACTCAGTTGACCCCCGAATATGTACTTCGTCTGTGGTACTAAGGCCTACACCTGGCTTCCGAAAGGTTGGGGAGGCACCTGCTACATCGCCTTTGTCCTTCCTCCGACATATGTGGCTCCAGCAAACCATCACCGACAGAAACGGGCCAAAGACATTGTGCAAGCCGACTCCGCCGGAGCACAGTTCATGGACGCAGTAAAAGGCCTTGTTCCACTCTGGGGTCCAATGGCAAACAGACGTGCCATCCGCCACTTAACCCAGGCAGTCGAAACGGCGATGAACATTACGGCTGGCGCCCTCGCCAACAACACCGCCGAGCTCCAGGCCGTCCGCTTAGTGGCCCTTCAGAACCGCCTCGTTCTAGATGTGGTTCTGGCTGATCGTGGAGGAGCATGCCGCATCATTGGGTCCAGCTGTTGTACCTACGTACCGGATAACTCACCCTCAGTCTACAAAGCAATTGAACACCTCCACAGACTGTCCGCAGAGGTCCATCAAGAGCAAGAAGAATGGTCACTGGGGAATTGGTTTTGGGACACTATTAAAAGTTGGGGATGGAGGCTGTTTTCATTTATCCTAATACCGATTGTGATACTATGTGGATGTTGCTTGGGGATTCAGTGTCTGCCACCTTTATGTTCGCTTTTTATGAACTGCATCTGCCCTAAGACTTTGGACTTCGAAACAGAGCGAATGAAAGCTCTGTATGAGGTGGAAATTCGAAGTATTATGGGGATAGATCCAAACTAGACAAGCTGGCGAGATATGTTAAAAGGGAGGACTGTGGAAATTTAGCTTGTAACTGAACATTATCTGCGCCATCTTGCCTCTCCCCAGCGCCACGCACAGCGAATGCACGGCCGCCATTTTAGGCACCCCACTCTCTCCCCGCTCACTCTCGATCGCCAGCGCTTTCCCCTGGCGCTGCAAGCATCCCCCGCACGCCGGCCACCCCCGCTCTCTCATACACGGGCCATAAACCCTCTCATTCTGCGCGACCCTGCCATGGAACCACATCCCACGCCTGACCGACATCCCATACATGGTCATGCCTCTCTTTGATGACCCCCCTTCCTCTGCGCCCCATTGTCCGAACTGGTCCCAGGCCATCACCTAGCCCTGCGGATGCAGTTTATTGCCCCTACTGTAAGGGAAACACCCCACATCAAAGGGATTACAGTGGATCAAAGCCCCTACCCCCTGAGACCCGGCCGGTTGCACACACCCCCGGGAATTGGCGGAATGTCCAGCTGCGTGATAGCCATCTCCTACTGTAGATGGGGTGGGGACTTCTACTGTAGATATGTGTGGGAACGAGCTTGAAGTGGGGGTTCCAAGGAATGTCTTTCCGTACATCAAAGTCTCAATAAGAATGTACCATATGTAATAAAGCAATAAACCTGTGTATAAGAGACCAGGTCTCAGAGATGCAGTTAGAGCACCTCGTGACGATACCTTGCTGTCTGATCTGATGTGTTCTGCTCCGACGGAATAAAACTTTGTTTCCTGCCTTCCAGTCTCCGGCGCCTGCCTCTTTCATTGGTAAATTATCGAGTGGTATGAGAGGCGATTACCGCCGGGCAAATACTTAAAAGGTTATCGATTGAAACTGCCGCTACCATTTAACATCACAACCAGTGCTGCAGGCCCACAAGTAGCATTTAGATTGCAGGCCATATGATATACCACTTTACAAGGAACTTATAAGTAAACTAAATATGTTACTCAGGTATATACCAATGTCACCATGTTTTAGGGAGAAGCACATGCTCTTTAGCACTGGTCAGCACTGATAAAGTGCTCAGAGTCCTAAGGCCAACAAGAGGATACAGCAATGTGGAAGTAAGCAGGCAAAAAGTTGGAGGGAAGACAGGTTTAACAGTTATCTTTTTCGAGTACCACCCAACCTAGGGTGGGGATACGGGACATGCTGTTGTCACAATAGACACTCACCTGAAATCAAGGCGGTTCCACTTGGGCTTGGATTGTCCCTAAATCCCTATGAAAGCACGCAGAGAATGATGATTAATTAAACATCTGACACCTGTGATCTTTCAACGGGAAGGGGGAATTGAAATGAGAAAGAAAGAAACAAGAAACAAGGACACCAGCTGCTTCCATCTGGTCATTCTGGACTTTTCCAGAATACTCTCACTCTCTCTGATAGTTGTTGTTACTGATGAGATGTTGAATCTAATTCTGGACATTCACTGTTACCTTTCTTGTCGCCCAATTTGTCTCTAAGGAAAGAATGGTTATGATCAAATAACTTTCCCTGCAACATAAACAACATATACTGTAATGTCTTTCACAGCTGGATTAAATAAGTACCTTTATCAATAGGATAGCTAACACCATGTGTCTTGAGATTTGGGTATGTTCGTATTCTGCAGAGAGTCTGTTAAACACGCACTGTCTGGGAGCAAATAACAATAGACAATGATAAAACATTAGACCGTAATGCTTTTTCTCTTAAAAAATCGGAAATATTGAGATACAAGATTAATACCGGAGTGTTTACATGGAAATAGTCTGCAAGGGCGCAGTCTCTGAAATAATGTCTTTCCAATGCTGCCCTGAAATTACCCATTAGCGCCTTGACAGTCTTGTAGCGCTTTCCTATGATGCAGGGGAGCAAGGTCTTTGTAATTAAGAACCCCAAAACTGTTTTCTATAAAGTTTTGCTCATAGCTTAATAAAGATGTCCTTTTTTTGTTTGCTTGAGCGTGGTTTCCTGAATACAGTTGTAAATAATAAATAAAAAAGAAGAAGAAATAAAGGTTCGTTTTTTACCATGAATTTCTGTGCCTTTATCTTCTTTCGTGGAGAAAAGCAGGAAGCCGAGGGTTGCCTTGATGATGACACGCCTCTTCCGAGGGATGAGAAATGCTGCTGGAATCCTCCCTGGAAGCCGAGGAAGCTGAGGGCTGGATCACCGAGAGGAGATACAAGGCTGCAGCCAGGAGAAATTAGGTGAGTGCCATCGCGTTGAAGAGACGAGGCTAAGCGATCTGGCCACACGCATCCTTGCCTTAAATTAACTAGGAACACGTGTTGGCAAGGTCACGAGGATCATGGGGAGAGTGGCACGTTTCTCATTTGCCTACAGATACAGGAATTAAAGCATGTGTTTAACGGTCGTTCCATAAACGCCGGAAATGTCCTTAATTTAAATACACAAGGAGAGTTTTAACACGACACGTGTAAATAACTGTTCTGCAGTTTATTTTTCACGTGTGAACAAATGAGTATCTTTTACATGGCAATGTTTTAAACAGGTGCATAACACCAACAACATTGTGTCACCCAAGTCTGTTTCTTGACATTTGTGGTAGCTGTATCCTCCTGATCTTGTTGATGTTGACCCCACCGTCCTGGTCCCGCCACAAGGGGATAAACAGCTCAAAATACGGTCCAAACAGGCAAGCCTCTCAGGGCATTATTGGGCATTCCTTCCCAATGCAGTGAATATTTTAGTATCGGCTCTCCTGCTGAGCCTGGGAGACCTGTGCTGCTTTTCCTCATGTTTTTCGGTGGTTTTCTTTGTGGCCTTGTGCTGTGCTCTTTATCTCGGGTACCTGGTCCCTCCTGGGCACAACGCGTACAGAAACCCCATGTTTGGAGACAGGTCATGGAGCCTACCCCAGGCTGTCCCCACCAGCTCCAGTCGCTGGCAGCACTCCAGTGTGCTACAACGGGAACCTGCAGCACTCATGTTGCCTGCCTACTCCTGCGTGCAGGTGCATATGGCTGTAGATGGTCTCTCTCTTCCCCCAGTCATGGGCAGGGGAAGGTGGGCTGGCCGGCCGCACTGAGGCTTGCAGCAGTACTTCCTCCCTCACTCTGGACACCATCGGGCCCAGGAATGGAGTCGCAAAGGCACTCTCTCACCATTTTTAATGAGTTTTTCCTTTGGTGCATCGGGGGTCCAGGAATGGGGTCCCGGCCCTTCTGGAGCAAAAACATGCCCAGGGGATGGGATCCCCAGGTCAAGGTAAAGGAAGGTTCCAGAAGTCAGGCACCCCTGGTCAATCTTAGGGTGCCATGTCACCTCTCCCCACCTGTCCCAACCCTCCTAGACAGCATGCTGGGGCAGTCCGAAATAGAATTATCCAGGAGTCACTGGTCACATCAGCTCCTGGGGTCTCAGAGCCACCCTCGTTGACGTTCCTGCCAGGGATTGGCACACTAGAATTGCAAATTGAGCCCCATGCATTGGTTCCAGTTATCTGGGCTCTCTTCAGTGGTCTTAGGAAGGCCCATCCCTGGTGCAGTGTGACTACTGAGTGATTGATGCATATCATTTCAACCCAGCCCTTTCCTCTTCAGGAGCTGGGTGAAGTACTGCTAATTGCCCCCTTTATATGGGGAGTCCTTTGTTGCTACTGCTGGAGAGAAATTTAATTAACTGGGCACAGAAGGGTGGCAAAAGGCCTGGGCTCTGATCCTGAGATGAACCAGAAAAATATGAAAACTTTGGATGACTCATAAAGTGTACAGGTATTACTTTGGAAGTTACATAATTGATTTCCTCGCACAGGTTACACCCCAATTCCAGGCCTGAGTGGTCTCTGTATGCCAACTTGTGCTCTAAGGCAGTTATCTCCCTATGTGTATAGTAGAGTGTCACTATAGAAAAAACAATAAACCATGCTGACTATCCCTATCAGTGTAAATTAACATTTTAAGGCATATTTCAGGTGAACATCTATCCCTGCCGAGTCCCCATTGCGCCAGGCTCCGTAAATCTGTTGTGTCCCACACGCAGCCTGCAAATGTGTGCACACAAGTGTCTACATGTATTCATGTGTAACCAGCCAAGTGGCCCTTACCCTTGCTGTCTCACAGCAGCCTTAGCTTAGAAGGCGGTAACAGGTGATAAACACGCACAGTCCCTTTGCCATTTGATTACTGTGGTTGAGACACATGTACTAGATGTTCACCAACAGCAAAAAGTCCAAAACCGGGTAAACTAAAAAGCAAAAATCCAGGCATACTGATTGAGTGGAGCCCAATTGCAACACACGCCGCTGCCAGCTGAAACCAGGGAAGGGATAGCCATCACCCATGGATACTCTCACCTATTCAGTGGTAAAAAATATAAATGGGCCCTCCTATGCTAAGACAACCCACCTAACTCGACTATGTGGTCGCTGATCCCTGCAGGGACCCCAGACAGTAGTAAGTACCCTACTGGTTCTAGATCCGATGCATACTGGACACTAACCACCTATATCAACTGAACAGGTTAAGGCATCCCCTTGCTTTGGGTCTCACAAAGCTGCATCCACCACACTGTTCCTGGCAAGGGTTTAGCGCTTCAGCACTGATGCCAACTCAACAGACAGGTCTAAAACATGTCCCACGGGTTATTGGTTGTCCCTCCTCTGGAAAATACACAACCCAGTACCCTCACTCAACTGAGTCACACAAGTCCCTTGAAAAAGCTCGAGACCCTCCCCCACGGTAGTTTCTCTGTAATCTACGCTGCCATCACACCCTCTCGCGATGACTGTGTCCCCTCAGGGGACCAAAGTCCAGTCACAGAATGCTCCCAGGTAAGAGTCACCCCCAGGCAGTTCCCCCCCACAGGAACTACTCACTTGTGGACCCCTTCCAACCCCACTGGGTCGCAGGACACTGAGTGGGACATTCCTAACTCCACCCGCTGAAGCCACTCTCCTGCTTCCAAGTCACAACCATGAAGACCAACCAATCACCATACAGATAACCTAGTAAACGTTTCCACAGGTCACCATGAGGCCCACACTGCCTTGTTTCACCACACTCAGCAGAGCACTTGTCCACTTCTACTATGTCCTTATCTTGCAAACCAGAACTTCGAGGGGCCCCAAGACATCCACCCCCAAGGCTAGCACACCACTAATGCACCAGGCAGGGGCCTGCTTAGGGTAGCCCCTCATGCACACCCTCACCAGGGGCATCCACCCCTCCACCACACCTAAAGTGCACCCACCAGAAGTCTGCACAGCACAGTCCTCCACAGCCTATCTCACTGGTAGTTCAGAGTAACAGTCCTAGACAGAAGTGACTACACCAACCCAGTCTGAAGCACAGGGTCCCTTCACTTAGGATAGTCCCCTCCTGGTTGGGCTACTGCAAGCAGAACCAACTTTGTGCCAAGCTGGGGGCCACACCCAACCGGTAAGTCAAAGCCTGGATACCCAGGATATCGAGGGGCCCCAGTTCATCCACCCCAAGGCTGGTAAATCAATAATGCAACAGTAGGCAAGGACCTGCATAGGGCAGAGTTCCCTGCCCACAGTCACCATGTTTGGGGGGCAGCACCTACCAGTCAAACCAGTGCCTGGTGAGCCAGGAATTTGAACGGCCCGGGGCACGCACCTCAAGGCTGGTACACCAGCAATGCACCAGACAGGGGGCCTGCTTACAGCAGAACCTCCTGTGCACCCTCACCATGCTGAGGGCCTTACACACCAGCTACAGGGCCTCCGTCCTCAGTCCTGGGATCTAACCCCACAAGACCTTCCTGATTGACCATCCAGTTGGAGATTGCCCTAGCCACCACCTCAGGCACGGGGAAAAACAGTCCTAGGATGACATCCTACACTGCTCTCAGACAGTTTCATACCCTACTCTGGCATTTCATGGTCCACCACAATGCCATCCCTGGAATCTAGGGAGTCTTACCCCCTCTCATATCTCCTCCGGGTTAGCCACTACACCTTCAACCTCAGAAACCATCCCTCTACAGGGCAACCCACCTCTAAGTGACTACACTAACCCAGTCTGAAGCACAGGGTCCCTTCACTTAAGATAGTCCCCTCCTGGTTGGGCTACTGCAAGCAGAACCAACTTTGTGCCAAGCTGGGGGCCACACCCAACCGGTAAGTCAAAGCCTGGATACCCAGGATATCGAGGGGCCCCAGTTCATCCACCCCAAGGCTGGTAAATCAATAATGCAACAGTAGGCAAGGACCTGCATAGGGCAGAGTTCCCTGCCCACAGTCACCATGTTTGGGGGGCAGCACCTACCAGTCAAACCAGTGCCTGGTGAGCCAGGAATTTGAACGGCCCCGGGGCACGCACCTCAAGGCTGGTACACCAGCAATGCACCAGACAGGGGGCCTGCTTACGGCAGAACCTCCTGTGCACCCTCACTATGCTGGGGGCCTTACACACCAACTACAGGGCCTCCGTCCTCAGTCCTGGGATCTGACCCCACAAGACCTTCCTGATTGACCATCCAGTTGGAGATTGCCCTAGCCACCACCTCAGGCACGGGGAAAAAACAGTCCTAGGATGACATCCTACACTGCTCTCAGACAGTTTCCTACCCTACTCTGGCATTTCATGGTCCACCACAATGCCATCCCTGGAACCTAGGGAGTCTTACCCCCTCTCATATCTCCTCCGGGTTAGCCACTACACCTTCAACCTCAGAAACCATCCCTCTACAGGGCAACCCACCTCTAAGGGCCACCCTAGGTTAGCCCCCCTCCCCATCAGATTACCAATGGGGCCCATGAGAACCACAACTTTCTCACCCCTCACTGTGGGAAACTTTCTCGGGAACCTCTAACCTTCCTGGTGGGAACCCCTAGGTGGGATCAACTACTCCTCGGTACCCTCCTGAACCACCATTTGAGTGGTTTCTGACTTGTGCCAATGGCCGGAAAAACTGTAAAAATAATGACTTACGATGGGCTCCTTCATGCGAAATCTGCACTGCCAATGGCAAGTGCGAGTGTTTCATGGAGCCCATAATCACCCCCTACACCCCCAGAAACAGGGCCCATCTCTACACCCAGATCAATGATTACCGTTGGGTCCCTAAACCTATAGAGAAGAATCTTCCTCATACAGGCCCAGTGTTTAGTGCCGGGGTTCAAAGGACACTCTAGTATGGAACAATCTAATGGGAACACCAAGTGGGAAAGCCCTCCCCACCCTTACATCATTCAAAGAAATGCAAAATGGTCCTAATAAACACCGTTACATTAACCAACAATCAATGTTTTCACATGACAATATGGGTGTGAGAGCCAACCAAACCTTTGAACCCCAATCAGAGCCTTGCGCTCTGATATTTGTGCATTAATGCATAGGAAATGTGTGGCAAAATTGGACTTATCAATGATATCAAAGCGTACCAGAACTGAATATTATTATCCCACCACTGCCATCAATGTAGGAAATTGGGTTATTAGTTGTGTGGCCTGCACAAGTAATAGGTCCACTATTATCCTTTCTGGGAACCAAGCACCCCATTGTAGCTCTTGACTCTCTAGGGGTAGTGAGGCAGAGCAGTCCAAGGTCTACTCAGGGGAGGTGGTGTGGGCTAGTAATTGCCACTCACTGACACACAATATTATTACTCAAGAAATTATTGTCCAGTCTGTACTTTTTCTTTAGAAAAAGAAGTACATTTATTACACACACACTACTAAATAATATGCAATAATTTACAAATGTGTACATTAGCAGGTGGAAAATATGATATATATCATTGTGTAATCACCTGTGACCCCCTAAAGGGGTTTCACAAACAGAGCAAATGAGTCAATTGGTTTCGTGGGAGTTTAAGAGCAACACACCATATGCTAAAATCATCATTGTGCACTTAAATGCAATCTTCAAAAATAATACTCCAGCATGAACACATTTATTAATACTGATAAATTATATTTATTGTGATCAGAAATCATTGCTCTCATTATGGTAAACCAATAAAGTATTTAGAATAAGTAACACGTGTGTCTGTGTACTTTTTTAATACATTTTCATCATCAAATTGCTCTTCTAAAATCAGTCCTTTGATACTATATTGCAACTATTCACTTGGCTGCCCCTTTCCTAGATATATATTTTTTATAGATGTCTTCCTTGCACCAACCCCGGGGCGCTGGCCCATCCTGCTGGAATTTGCCAGACGATGCAGCCCCATGCTCTCAGTGGCAGAAAAGGTCAAAGGACATTATACTTTGAAATGCCATAACTAGAGCCCTGTTGTACAAATTTGGATGATCCTGGGCTCATTATACTCCTGAAGTACCAGCCCTTCTCATCTCCAAAGCAGTGCAGTCCTCAAAGTGCTGGTTCTGCTGGTTCCCTGCTTCAGCTTTCCTCCTGACTTTCAATTCTGGGTACAGAAAAGTCCAGGGCTTTCCTCCAACTGGTCGTCATGGGATATAAGGGTCAACTGAGCAGAATCCTTGGTCCTGAGCGGGGGTCAGGGTGTTCCTCTTTCCAGTTCTCCAAGGCAGTCCCAGGAGCCAGCAGGAAAGTGTAGAAAATTCCACAGACAAGACAGTCCTTTAAAGGGGGGAAAGGTTCCAGAAGTCAGGCACCCCTGGCAAATCGTAGGGTGCCACACTACCTCTCCACCCCTGTCCCAACCCTCATGCACAGCATGATGGGACAGTTCAAATGGTGTCATCCAGGAGTTACTGGTCACATCTGCTCCTGGAGATTCATCTCTGCCCCTCGCTGACATCACTGCCAGGGACTGGCACACTGGAAGTTCAAAGAGAATACCCCTCAAGGTTGGCTTCAGTTGACAGGACTCTCACCTTTGTTCGTTGTGCATGGGCAGGCCCACCCCTGTTACAGTGTGATAGCTGTGTGATTGATGCAGATTATTCTGCCCCACCCCTTTTCTCCCCAGAAGCTTGGTAAATAACTGTTATTTGCTCCCTTTGTGTGGGGAGGCCATTTTTCCATATGCTGTAGAGAAATTTAATTAACTAGGTACAGCAGGGTGACAAAAGTCCTGGGCTCTGATCCTGAGAAATATGACGACGCTAGATTACCCATAAAGTGTACAGATATCACTTTGGAAGTTACATAATTAATTTCCCCGCAAAGGTTACAGCCAAATTCAAGATGTCAATGGTCTCTGTAGACCAAAGGGGAGAGAAACTGGACTCAAAGGCAGTTCTCTGCCTATGTGTATAATAGAGTGTCACTATAGACAAAACCATAAATCACACTCGTCCTGATTTAGAAATTGGCAGGACTCACATGATCCCTCTGAGGCAGATGTTTACAAGTACTCTGTCAAGCCGACAGAATCCCGCTCTATTCTATATAGATGTGTGCTGGCTGAATCGCAGTCCGTCTTGACAGAATGTTTTCATCACGTATAAGGTTCACCTCTGTCGACGTGGCAGACTTCTCTGCTGCCTAACATTACTCCATTGTCATCAGGGTGGCGACGAGCCTATTTAGATTTCACAGTTTTACTGACGGTGTTTTAGCAGCGGTTTGCCATGGAGTGATTCCGTCACAGGACACGTTCAACATTGGACTATTCCCGTGGCTGTAGGATGGATGCTAGCATCACACATCTGATGTGTTTGGGCTAATTGTGTTCACCTGCATAACACACTCTAGAACACCTTCCATTTCAGATAATGATCTTTTGCCATTCCACGGCACCACAACATTTTCAAGCAGAATCTTTGCAAGTTGAGTCAGCTTTATTTTTATGGCTTTCTCTGTTTCTTGCCCCTTATTTTTTCTCTCATTTGTTTTCTTTGGGGTTATAAACTTTATTAAATCATTTGTTAATTTGACAATGACAGGGAGGAGAAATTCCCATTTTAGCAGAGATAGAATTGTCAGTCATTGTGGATGAAATTATAGGAGTATAGCCACAATTGTTTGGAGCCCAAGTACAAAATACAACCATATCTCAGAAAAGGCAAATGTGGACCAGAATAGTTGACAGAGTGAATGCTGTAGCAAATAACCTGGAGGAAATTAGGAAGAGATGGAACAACCTTTTGGGGAGAGTGTGTTCCCTGGCCTCTAAGCGTCACTTGTAGGACTAGAAGACTGGTGGTGGTTCTCCCAGCGCCCACTTACAAATTGTTCCCTTTAAAGAGGAGGTCTTGCAGATTCTACATCCTGGAGGCTTGTCAGGAATATCTAGTTTAGTAGAGATTGGTAAGTTACACTTTTGAATGTGTCACTAAACCTAAATCTTGTTTTAGATTTTCAGTTAGCTGTTTCTAGTTTGTTTTCACAGTTTTGACATATATCTATATATATATATCTATATCTATATTCCTTGAAAAAACCATAGGTTTCACACATGTTATAGTTAGCTGTACATTTCACTCGTAAAAAACCAATGAGATTCCCCCGTTATAGTTAGTGCAGGCAACTATAACTCACGCGACCGCAATCCTCTGCTGATGCTAATACTGTATTTAGACACTTATTTGCCCATGTCTTCTTCCATTAAATTTTAGCTATACATATATTACAAATATTTTTTTTTCATAAAGACACATATGTCATCAGCAGAAGATTGCGGTCGCGTGAGTTATAGTTGCCTGCACTAACTATAACGGGGGAATTTCATTGGTTTTTTACGAGTGTAATGTACAGCTAACTATAACATGTGTGAAACCTATGGTTTTTTCAGTGAATTTGCAAGGTTTTTTAAATGCTAATTCCTAACTATAACGTGTGTGAAACCTATGGTTTTTTCAGTGAATTTGTACGGTTTTTTAAATGCTAAGTTACTTTACGCCATTCGTGGCGTGCGCGCCCAGTTAACGCAGTTCGTTCCGTGCGCGCACGGTGCGCTTCGCGCACCGTGCGCGCACAGTGAGCACGCGGTGCGCTTCGCGCACCGCGCGCCCACTTTACGCAGTTAGTGCCGTGCACGCACGGTGGTCACGCGGTGCGCTGCGCGCACCGCGTGCCCACGTTATGCGGGATGGGCCATGTACGCACGATGCGCTTCGCGCACCGTGCGCACATGGGGGACATATTATGCGCATCTTTGTGAAATTTATTCTTTGTTTATTTCTTATCTGTAATAAGCCATGCACAAATGGTGCCCATCGGGCACCGTTTGCACACGGGGTAGGGAGGGTGTGGATAATTTTTTTTCCGAGCGTAATCGGCGATTTTCCGAAAAAATTTCTTTTTTTTTTATTTGGGCTTGGGGGTTGTTTGGGGACCCCTATATCAATGCTGGGTGGTTAGGATCTCAAGAAACTGCCTCTTTAGACATTTTTTGGCATAGTTTTTGCTGCCCAACTCAGAGAGCGAGAGAGAAAATGGCGGCCGCCGCTTCCTGGTTTCGACCGATTCGAATGTTTACTAAGATCTAACAGCCAATCAAAATCGCGCTCGCGCACGCCACCGTACGCGTACGGTAAGCGCACCATAAGCGCACCGTACGCTGGCTCAGATATATATATTGATTTAAAGGCTATTTTCTCTGAATCTACTGAGCTGATTTACACCAAACCTACAAAAGGCACTTCCTTGACCTGAGGACTACCTCTCTGCCAAATTTCAAGTAATTCTGTTCAGCCGTTCGGGCTGTAGCTGTGTCTAAAGGTCCTATGGAAAAATGCATGGGAAAAATGCGTTTTGGGACCCCCCTTTTATCTCAGCCCCCGCTTGACGAATCCCCCGAGACTTTCAGGGTAGGAGCGGAGCATAGCGCCCCACCGATTTTGAAAAATTCGTGAGGATTCGTCAACCGGTGCCAAAGTTATTCAAAATAGAATGTTGCGGATTTCCTATGGAAACGTGGTCCTAACCTTAACTACCTACTGGCGACCGCCAGTAGGTAATATATGTCTATATCTACATCTATCTATATATATATATGTTCTCTGACCTTGTGATAAAGGATTTGAAAAAGTTATCTGTAACTTCTAAAGAATAAAACAATGTTTGAGAAGAAATATCAGGCTGTAATAGCTAAAATACAGAATAGACAGGACATAGTGGTAAGGCAGGCTGATAAGGGTGGGAACCTTGTCCTCTGGCCCTTAGAAGCATACAATTGTGAGGCAATGACACAGATTTGCGATAAAGATTGTTATCTAAATGTTACCAAATTGTTAATGTAAAATGGGATGATTCGTACCTTTTAATAACATTAGATGTTGTAAGTCTATACATAAGTATTGCCCATGAAGATGGTCTACGGGCAATCAGGCACTTTCTGAACATGAGACCAATCAATTTATATCAACACACCAATATGTTGATTGAGATGTATAGATTGTGTCTCAATAACAATAATTTTTTGTTCGGAGGGGACACCTACAAGCAACTGCAAGGCACTGCGATGGGCACCTGCTTCGCCCCCAGCTATGCTAATTTGCATATGGGCTGTTGGGAGGAGCAGGCCCTCAGAGTCGATTATGGCAGGGAATGGAAGGATCACATCATTAAATGGATCAGATTTATCGATGATCTTTTTATTCTATGGAATGGATCCAAAGAGTCAGCGCAGTTGTTTGTAGACAGCATCAATGTAAACAATCTTAATTTAAAATTTACTGAACACATTAGTACGACAAGTGTGACATACTTAGATCTGGAAGTATACATTGCACAAGGAGCTATTCAAACATGCACATACAGGAAGCCGACTGCGGGCAATACAATTCTGCATGCGGCAAGCTTCCATCCGCCAAGATTAAAAATGAGCATCCCGTATGCAGAAAATTTGAGAATGAAGAGAAATTGCAGCGAAACCGGTGGTTTGAATCAAGCTCAAATTGCTTTAACTGAGATATTTCTACAAAGAGGATACAGGTATGAAACACTGGCATAGGCCAAGATTAAGGTAGATACCATAAAGAGAGGTGTACTGTTAAGACCTGATGCAGAGAAGGTTAAAGAAAAGAAAAAGCACACTCAGGATCAGATTCGGATGATTACTGGGTGCAGTGCCTACCAGGCTAAGGTGAGAGATAGCCTGTGTAGGCATTGGTACCTAGTGAAGCAGGACCCGATATTGCAAGGGAAAGTGTCACGAAGACCAATGTTGTCTTTCAATAAAGCCAAATCGATGAGGGATGACTTATTTAAGACTAACCGGGAAGCCAAGAAAGGAGGAGGTTGACTAAAAGTCAGCCCTGGCTTCCATAAATGTTACAAGTGCAAGGCATGTCGGTATGGTAAAAATGAACAACAGGTTACATCTCCTTTACTTAGCAGCCCGTGGAAAATAAGAAATCCACTTAATTGTAAAAGTGAATTTGTTGTCTACATTTTAAGGTGTTCATGTCCAAAAATGTACATTGGCAGTATGATTCATATGGTTCGTGTCTTCATTTTACAACATTTAAGGGCAATTAAAAATAACGACAAAAACTATGTGGTAGCACGTCACATTAACGAAGTGAATAAAGGTAATACTAATGAGCTTGTTTACTTTGCGATTGACCAAGTCCCCAAAAACCAGAGAGGAGGTGAGAGAGAAATGAAACTGCGCAAACTAGAGTCTAAATATATACTCTTGTTTAACACTAAGAATCCACATGGATTAAACAATGAGGAAGATTTACATGTACACTTGGTGTAAACTGGTATTCCATTTCAATGATTTTAATGATTCTGATTTTAATTATCAGAGGAAGGAAGAAGACTGTGCATTATATCCAAAGATACATATAGTTTTGGAGTCTGTGTCAAGCAAATTTACATGTTTAATATCCATTGAGATCAAGTTGGGAAAGTAAAGGGCCAAATATCTACAATAAGAGGATTAAGTGTATCAGAGTACTGTAGAGCATTTGCACTTTATTTATAACATGTTGCACATTATACCAACAGTACTGTGAAGCACTTGCACCTTATTTATTTTTGATTGCGATATTTGCACATGAAAATGTGAGTAATGTCAAGCATCTGCACCCTATTAGTAATATGTTGCACATTGTATCAACATATTAGTACTGTGAAGCATTGGCACCTTATTTATCTTGATTGCGATATTTTTACCTGAAATTAAGAATTAATTTTATAGAAACTATTTTTATAAAATTGTCCATTACTGACACTTTTTAACGAAATATCTTTTACATGTACTAACAAGAATATATTTGGTTTATTGGTAGAAAAACCGAGATAACATCAGGGGTGGGCGGAATTTGAGAAATTCACTTTCGCAAACTATCGCGAAAATGTAAAAAATCTCCACAAACCCGCGGAAATATAACGAAGACGTGGACGTTTTTTTCCCTCCCGTTCGCGGTATTTTCTGCGTGATCGTGGCTCGCCGACTTACCCATGTGGTTGCTCACGGGCGCGAGATCTCAATCATCTCATACTCGCGCGGTGCATGATCTCGAGAAGAAAGACGTGATCGCGTGACGAATGACATGATCACGCGACAATTGACGTTAATGCGGGCGCGAACTGCCGCGAGACAGAGCAAATGGCTACCAACAATCCAACATCTTGTGGAGAACGCGACCGGATCGGGAAAACTTGTCGGGCGAACGCGGGGATTCAGGTAAGGCGATCGCGCGCACGCGAGAATATATTTTTTTTTACAGCGCGAGCAAGAAAAAAAATTCCGGTAAGATGCGGATTGCAGAAATTTTGACATTTTCGCGCTCTCCGCGGAACGCGAAAATGTCTAATTATCGCAATTTCCTCGAGCGGAACGGAATTTTAGCCCAGGCCTAGATAGCATATGAAGAAAATTACTTGATGTCAGTGCTGGATGAATGACATGAAATTGGACTCCAGACAAGGGCACTGGCCCAGTATATTTTCTCTCGTGGTTTTTTATTTCTATTTTTGTGTGAAGAATACAACACAATAAATCAAGATTGTGAGACCATAGCAAATGTAAAAACAAATGGATGCACTGGTTGTGAAGATATCTCCAAGGATATATAAATTTGAATGTGTCTTCAATGAGATGTTATCAAAAGAGAATAATTGGGTTTTTTAAAATGTTTTTTACTTTTGCAGGACTAGTAATGCATTAAAGTATTAATGATAGAACATAGCCAATCCATGTTAATATATGGCTAGTAATTTGAGATGTTAATCAAATTTTAAGTGTGGTCATAATGTAGAAGGAGAAATAAAGTAATTAGAGTTAAGATAATTTATAGTTATGGATACATTATTGGATGCTTTTGTTGGTCTCTGTAAAGTTGTATCTTACCTTATGTAGAAATGACAGTCTTTCTTCCGTATCTATTTGAAAACGATCATGTGACTAGAGACCCTCGTTTGAGTCTATGTGATTGCCCATGTGAACAAGGCAGGTGTGCCAAAATGGGTCCAGCTAAAGGATTAATAAACCTACAAGCTGAATGGCAAAAGCTAACTCCTGTGTCGGTGGTAGTTATAGTTAGGACCTATTTTCCATAGGAAATCCGCAACATTCTATTTGAAATAACGTTGGCGCCGATTGACGAATCTTCGCGAAAATGTCCAAATTTTTGGCCAGCTCCGGTCCGCTCCTATCCTGAAAACTTCACAGTGATTCATCAAGCGGGGGTCGAGAAAAAAGGGGGGTCCCAAAACCCGTTTTCCCCATGCATTTTCCCATAGGACCTGTTGACGCAGCTAAGCCCGAACTGCTTAACGGAATTACACCAATTTTGCCAAAGAGGTAGTCCTCAGTTCAGACTTGTGCCTTTTGCTTAAATGGTGTAAATCCGTTCAGTAGTTCCTGAGAAAATTAGAGTTAAAAAGATAGATATATCTGGGTGGAGCCTAACCACACATCTCATCGTGAGATCTGATTGGCTGTCAGTACTTCATCCAAGAAGTGTTGGCAGGCATCTTGGGACCAATATACATGATAGCAACTCATTAAAAAGCATTGCAGTTGTTAGAAGGTTTTATAACTTTAGTTACATTATAAATCATTTGTTGCTGGTACCATACTCATTTTAGGAATTGTGGTATGTTCTAAGGTGATTTTACCATGTGAAAAAGCCTTCTGCTGTAATATCATGAATCATGTTTGAGAGAAAACTATTTTCTCATGCTTTTCCCACAGAGGTTTGGAAGGTGATCTATAAGCTAAACTGAGAGCATATTTTCTGTAAATTCACATTATCTTTCTCAGTTATGTGAGAATGAAGTCTGACGTCAGTAAAACATGTACATCCAACAAGGACAGAGACTGTCCATTGATTCATTTGTGTTCTACTGCAGCTTCCCAGAGTGTTCTAAAGAACAACTAGAGTGCTAAAAGTCCTACTTATGACAAACGTATTGCAGACCTGAAGCCATCTTGATTGGAATAAAGTGGTAACTCTTAAAACATTTAATTTAAAAAGGAACAAAATGAGGGGGTTCATTTTGCCATAGAAATTATGATTAGTGCTGCAGAAAGAAAAATTACGGCACATTTTGACTTCTCAAATCCTCATCTATTTCATAAAACTATTCTGACATGCAGACTGAAACATGCACTTTGAATACCAGCAGCAGACTTCCCTGGTGAGCAGTAGCTTTACTACAGTGATCTAATGAGCAACTAGAGTGCTAACATTCAGAATTTATGGCAAATGTGTGACACGTCTGAATGCCTTCTTGATGGAACCAAAGTAAAAAACTGAAAGTATTTCCTACTGAGGAGACTGCAGTAAATGTGGAAATTAGGAAACTTCATAACAAATAAATCTCCCAAGATGGCCACCAGAGACAAAAGAGCCCAAATGTAGCCCAAATATCACCCAGATGTAGCCCAAGTATAGCCCAATGACAGAATGTCCTAGAGTGTTCTAACGAACAACTAGAGCGCTAACAGTCTTACTTATGACAAAAGTATGGCACACCTGAAGCCATCTTGATTGGAATAAAGTGGTAACAATTAAAACATTTAATTAACAAAGGAACAAAATGAGGGGGTTCATTTTGCCATAGAAATTATTATTAGTGCTGCAGAAAGAAAATTAGAGCACATTTTGACTTCTCAAATCCTCTTCTATTTCATAAACAAATTCTGACATGCAGACTGAAACATGCACTTTGAATACCAGCAGCAGACTTCCCTGGTGAGCAGTAGCTTTACTACAGTGATCTAATGAGCAACTAGAGTGCTAACATTCAGAATTTATGGCAAATGTGTGACACATCTGAATGCCTTCTTGATGGAACCAAAGTAAAAAGCTGAAAGTATTTCCTACTGAGGAGACTGCAGTAAATGAGGAAATAAGGAAAATTCATAACAAATAAATCTCCCAAGATGGCCACCAGAGACAAAAAAGCCCAAATGTTGCCCAAATATCACCCAGATGTAGCACAAGTGAAGCCCAATGACAGAATGTCCCAGAGTGTTCTTAAGAACAACTAGAGCGCATACTGTCTTACTTATGACAAAAGTATGGCACACCTGAAGCCATCTTGATTGGAATAAACTGGTAACACTTAAAACATTTAATTTAAAAAGCAACAAAATGAGGGGGTTCATTTTGCCATAGAAATTATGATTAGTGCAGAAGAAAGAAAAATTAGGGCACATTTTGATTGACTTCTCAAATCCTCTTCTATTTCATTAAAACATTCTGATATGCAGACTGAAACATGCACTTTTAATACCAGCAGCAGACTTCCGTGGCGAGCAGTAGCTTTACTACAGTGATCTAATGAGCAACTAGAGTGCTAACATTCAGAATTTATGGCAAATGTGTGACATATCTGAATACCTTCTTGATGGAATCAAAGTAAAAAACTGAAAGCATTTCCTACTGAGAAGACTGCAGTAAATGAGGAAATTAGGAAACTTCGTAACAAATAAATCTCCCAAGATGGCCACCAGAGACAAAAGAGCCCAAATGCAGCAGAAATATCACCCAGATGTAGCCCACATGTAGCCCAATGACGGAAGTGTGCAAAACACTTATTTTTTGTGTATTTGCAGTTTTATATAGTGCAGACTTGTCAGGTATTGGAGTGCTTTACATGAGCATTGGTTACATCACACAAGATCAAATTCATTTTGGTTGTAGACATGGGGAGATTAAGTGATTTGACCAGAATCACAGAATGTTGAGCTGAAGCAGAAACTCCAACCTGGTTCCCCAGTTGCAAAGTTTGCAGCTCTGGAAGTAACACCACATCCTCTCCCTTAGGTGCAACATTTAATCAAGTGGTCAACTGGATAAAAAAACATAAAGATTACAAATAATTTAAAAGTTCTTTGTCGCTATTTGAAAACTCAGAAACTATGTCCTCATTTTAGTTTTTTAGAGCACTAACCATAATTTTGATGCAAATAAGACCCTCTTATATATGTAATTTCTAAAGGAAATGCTCTAGGTATTACAGTTTTGATTACATCAAGATGACGTCAGGCGTTCCACACTTTTGTAATAAATTTAGAATGTTAGCAATCTAAATGTTCATTGGGATACTGTTGAGAGGAAGAGGCCAGGGGCACGGACTCTGAAAATTGAAGGCAAGTAGGAGTGTGCAGAGGCAACAATTTGACCACACTGGGCAGGCAGGAAGGGCAGTGGCAGCACAATAGACTATGGAGGGCAGTGGAAAGAGGGGAAGGGGCAACAAACCAATAATACAGGACTGGCAAGAGAGGCTGTGGCAATATAATAGGCCATTGTGAGCAGAAGGAAGAGGCAGTGGTAGTACAACCATACATGCCAACAGACCCATTTAGGCCAAGAAACGTCCAATGTTTTTAAGCTCAAATGGGCTTTATTTGATCTGTCTCCTGTCTACAATCTCCTCTTTTTCAATGTAACTCAAAGGGGAAAAGCAATACCCCAGTTTTTTTTCAAAATCTCCCTCTTACCAAGTTCAAAATTATCGCAAGTATGGTACATTGGATCATGGTAGGCAGGAGGAATTGGAGTAGGGACATGGACTTGGATAACAGAGGACAGGAGGGACATGGAGAGGTGCACCAAACTGACCCTACAGGGCAGGCATCAGGGTTTGCAGCAGCACAATACACCACACAGGGCATGTGGGACGGGAGTGCAGCACAACAATACATAGAAAGCAATAGGGAGGGGACAGGACCATGCACATGGACAACAAAGAACAGAGGGGAAGGAGGCAATGGTAGCTAGATGACCATAATGGACAGACAGGAGAGAATGCTGCAGCATAACAGACCATAAAGGGCAGGAGGGACGGATCAGGGGTATTACAATGGAACAGACAAGCCAAGCAGGAGGGAATAGGGGTCTGCACATGGAAACAGAGGGCTGGGGGCAAGGGGGCAGGGCAGGAGCAGCAAGATGATCATGGAGGGCAGGCAGGATGGGCACTAGAAACAAGACACACCATGGAGAGCAACAATGAGACTATGATGGCATACACACAGACCATGGAGGGAAGGTGGGAGGGGGTCAGGGGCAGCTAGCTGACCACACAGGGAAGGTGGGAGGGGCCATGGCAGCACAGAAGACCATGCATGGCAAGCAGGAGGGTTAGTGGCAGCACAATGGCTATGATGGGCAAGAAGGAGGGTGCAGGGGCATGCACAAAGGACCATGGAGGATAGAAGGGAGGGTCAGGACCTGGGCACAGACAAGAGAGTTCAGGGGAAGGGGCCTCACAACAGACCGCTCAGGGCAGGCAGGAGAAGCAGTTGCAGCACAACAGACCAGGGAGGGCAGAAGGGTGTGGCAGTAAAATGGACCATGGAGGACAGGAGGAAGGAGATAGGGGCATGACATGTGGACAGGCAGGGTGGAGGTGCCAGGGACAGGTTACAGTCATCTGACAATGCTAGGCAGGTGGGAGGGGAGTGGCAGCTCAACAGAACACTCAGAGTAGATAGGAGTGGCAGGTCCATGGAACATGGTGGGCAAAAAGGATGGAGCAGGGGCATGCACAAATACATCGGAGGGCAGGGGGAAGGAGAATAGGGGCAGCAAGCTAAGCACAGAGGATAAGCAGGAGGTCAATGATGGGCCATAGAATTGGGCAATGGAGGGCAGGAGGAGTGGACTGGTACATCATGCTAAATGGAGGGCAGTGGCAGCACATCAGACCATGCATGGCAGGAGGGAGGAGGCTAGTCCATGGATTCAGACAACAGAGGATAGGGAGGAGGTGGATGGGGCAACAAGCTAACTGGTCAGAGAAGGTGGGTATTAGGAACTTTATTGTTTTTAAAATGTGTGTCTGTGCGAACTACTTAAAATATGAACAAGTATGCAGCATAATCTCACTTTTATTCAGGAAGAAGAGGACGTTTGTGACTGTGACTCCGGGCTCACTTGGCAGAAACACCCCCTGACCCTCCACCCCCATCGCAAAATGTAATGCCCGTGAAAAGGGTAGGTGGATGCAGTGTTATATACAACATAGTCCTGAGAGCACGATTGAAAATGAAAACTAGATATAGTATATGGTATAAACTATGCACCAAAAAGTGTGATATGAGATGAACCGGGGCGTGAAATATTATATGCAATACATTGTGCGCAATGACAGATTCATTGGAGAGCGCGAGATAGCACAGGCACCAGCGCATGCTATGCGATATGCGCCTTGGAGTGTAATATGAACAGGGCAGTGTTGTGTAACCTAACTAGTCTCTAAAGTTGTAATATAAAATATGTGCTGGGGAGTGTAACGTTGCATATGCACTGTGACAAAGATATGAATCCCAGATTGTAATATGTATGGCATAGCGCTGTGCGTTATAACATAGGCATCGAGGAAGGCACGTTAGATGGGGCAATATAACCCGTGCGAAGGCAAGTGTGGCATGACATATTCACGGGGTGGTGTTACAGTGCACATGGGCTAGAGAGTGTCATAGCATACGCACTAGCTGGTGGAATACAACACAGAGGTGTGTGGCACTCGGCGGGCACTGGTGGGTGTAACACAGCATTGGGCTCAGCCAGGAGCACGGTGTGACTCTCAAGTGAGGTTCGTCTCCTTTCCAGAGAGTAAAATAAAAAGTATTACACATCCGGCGGTGGATGTGTGTTTTATTAACCGTGAGGGGGGTTTCTTGCATAGTTTTGTCGAATTTTTGTCGAATCCCCTTTGAATGGCTTGGTGTGTGTGTGTATTAAATGTGCCCGTCAATAGCTACCCATGTTTGTATAAATAAACGACAAGGGTGTCTACTTGGAGAGTACCCACCGGCGGGGGCACCGGGATTAGGCACGGTAGGGCGTCAGACACGTCAGAGCTTCACTAGCGGTGTAAATACATTCCACGTGGATTCATTGTATGCATAGTCGCCTTTTAATGAATATCGCGCAAATCTTCATGGTGATAGGTACATACGGTTTGTCCAGCATGTCCTAGGTGTTTCTATAAATATATATTTTTTAAAAAAATTTAAAAACAAAGGCCGGCCCCGGGGAATGGGGTCCCCGGGTCCATAAGTGGCCTGAGGAGGAGGGCAACGCAGCCCCCCTCCAAAAGAATAAAAAAAAAAGGCCATGACCCTGGGGTTGGGGTGCCCGGGGCCGATTAAGGCCTTGGGAGGGCCAAATTAATGTTTTTCAACTAAAAAAATTAGGGCACAGGCCCTGGGGGATGGGGTCCCCAGGGCCAAAAAATTAAAAAAAAAAGGGGGGCCACACAGCCCTCCTTCTTAAAACAATAAAAAAAATAAAAGACCGGCATCGTGCCGGAGGCCACGCCCCCTCCTTGGAGTACTCTGCAAACGCGCCCCCTGGCCAGTTGAAAGTTGGGGAATTAATTCCCCTTCAATACTGAGGGTTCCTGAGGGCCAACTAGCCCAGCAGGTATCTCCAGTATGCGCCAGGGAGCTGCGTTGCAGCTCTCTCTTTTTACACCTCTATGCAATGCAGCTCTGTGGCGCTTACTGGAGGTACACAGTGGGCTAGTTTGACCCTAGGGACCCTTAGGATTCAAGGGGACTTAATCTCTCAACTTAGAACGGCCACAGGGTGTGTTTACACAGTGGTGAAGGGAGGGGACGGGGACTGAGGTGACGTGTGCAAACACGCCCTGTGGTGCGTTTTAAGTTGGGGAAAAAATTCCTTTTAAATACTACGGGACCCTGGGGGCCAACTAGCCCACCAGGTGCTTCCAGTAAGCACCACTGCTCTGCGTTGCAGAGAGGTGGTGCAGGCCGTGCCCCTTTTTACACCTCTCTGCAATGGCGCTTACTGGACGTACCTAGTGGGCTATTTTGCCCCTAGGGACCCTTAGGATTCAAGGGGACTTAATCTCCCAACTTAAAAAACTGCCAAAGGGCGTGTTTACACAGTTGGGAAGGGAGGGGATGGGGCCTGAGGTGACATGTGAAAACACGCCCTATGGCACGTTTTAAGTTGGGAAAATAATTCCCCTTCAATCCTGAGTGCCCCTTGGGGCTAACTAGCCACCAGGTGCTTCCAGCAAGCGCCACTGAGCTGTGTTGCAGAGAGGTGGTCCAGGCCGTGCCACTTTTTACACCTCTCTGCAATGCAGCTCTGTGGCACTTACTGGAGATACCTAGTGGGCTAGTTGCACCCTAGGGACCCTCAGGATTCAAATTAACTTAATCTCCCAACTAAAAACGACCACAGGGCGTGTTTACACAATGGTGAAGGGAGGGGACGGGCCTGAGTTAACGTGTGCAAACAAGCCCTGTGGCGCGTTTTAAGTTGGGGAAATAATTCCCCTTCAATCCTGAGGGACCCTGGGTCCAACTAGCCCACCAGGTGCTTCCAGTGAGCGCCACTGCACTGCGTTGCAGAGAGGTGGTCTAGGCCGTGCCCCTTTTTACATCTCTCTGCAACGCAGCTCTGTGGTGCTTACTGGAGGTACCTAGTGGTCTAGTTGGACCCTAGAGACCCTCAGGATTCAAGGGGACTTAATCTCCCAACTTAAAATGGCCACAGGGCGTGTTTACACAGTGGGGAAGGGAGGGGACAGGGCCTGAGGTGACGTGTGCAAACACGCCCTGTGGCGCGTTTTAAGAGGTAGTTTTAATCCCCTGCCCTATTATCAAGTCAAGTCAAATAGGCTTTATTTCGACATAAAATATCTTAAAAAGCGTACATACATTAAAGGTCATTTAGAGCATTTACTAAATAGAAAACATAAAAAACCCTAGATATTCTAAAATTCAACATTTTTTCTACATTTGTCTAAAAGGAAAATTATTTAAATTAGCTAAAAGAATTAAAATCATGATTAAATAATTTGCCTAAGTCTTTTTGACCGTATTCGCCATGCCCAACCTAGATACTTCGAGGTGGCGCATGCGAAGAATGGGCGAGTGTCTGTAAGTAAAATTCGTAATGCCACGTTACAATGTCTAGTGCCCAAAGTAAGGCACATCGGTTTTAACCATTTCATTCGGGGAACCTTATAGGCGGGGCACTCGAATAACAGATGGGGGACAGATTCATAACGCTGAGGGCAAAATGGACACCATGGCGCAGTCTGGTGTGGTATTTTCCAGTGGCATGTGAGTTCCATAACCGGGAGAAGACCTATTCTGAATTTGAAATACAGAGATCTATCCCATGGGGCAGTAACAATGTCCAGGTACAGTTCTCTGATAGGGACATCCTTATGCTCCACAAAATTTCTGGTGGATTTGCAGATCATTGAGGAAGAATTCCTTTTACTTGCCACCCATGTCCAATAAATTTGTTTTAGCATGGATTTTGGCGGGGCTGACTGTTGGTGCCATGCTTCTTCCAGCCCCAGATTTATAAATAGAGCCTTGACGTCCCTTAGCCATTTTATTTTTGCCCAGCCGGGGCAATTAATTATCTCCCGTAGGCCATCCGCATAACTTGAGAGCTCTGGCACTCTCCAGATGCGGGCCCACAGTAACAGGGGGCGTAGTTTTGCTTGATCTTCAATCGCCCGGCAACCCATGTCCAATTGCAGGGGTAAAATGGGAACAGAAGGACCGAGAGACATTAGGCTTCTCTGGAAGGCATTCTCAGCTCGAGTTAGCACTTTCATATTTGACATCCCCCAGAGCTCCGCCCCGTAAAGTGCTGCACTTACTCCTCTGGCGGAGTAAATATCCATTACTGCCGCTATTGGTTTTGTAGATGCTGCTCTCTGTTCTTTCAACAGGGCCCCAGTCACTCTTTTTAAGCTCAACAACATTTTGGTCAAGTGGCAGTCCCATTTCATTGTGTCCACCAAGCGAATGCCCAGATAGTCAAACGTTTTAGTTCTTTCTAGAGCAACGTGCCCCAATGTTGGAGGGGGGCCAAGCTTGTGTGGGGGATTCAAAATGAGATACTTAGTTTTGTCTGTATTAATACAAAGGCCTCGCTGCTTACAGAAGGTGTCAAATCCAGAAAGAAGCTGCTGGAGGCCCATCGGAGATTTTGACAAAAGTAAAGTATCATCAGCAAAGAGTAAGGTAGGAATTAGGCGACCTGCCAGACGAGGTGCATCTGCTGGAGTCTGAGTCAAAAAATCCACCACTCCATTTACGTATAAGGAGAACAGGGTTGGGGCAAGTACGCAACCTTGTCGTACACCTCTGTTCACCTCTATTCTTGAGGTCTTTTGACCATTTGACCCCCAACGTATTTGGGCATAGTTATTTTCGTGGAATCTCATGATCAAATGAAGCAAGTAGGGTGGCATACCCAGGTCGCACAACACTTTCCACAAGTTGTTTCTAGGCACCAAATCGAAGGCCGTGCGGAGGTCGATGAAGGCCAGATATAAGGTACCCTTTCCAATTGTGACGACCTTCCAGTAGATCATAAGTAGCCTTAGCGATTGTTCTATCGTCCCTGTCCCGGATCTGAACCCAGCCTGAAAATCCGAGAGTATCTTATTCTCGTCAGCCCACTGCTGGACCCTAGATAAGAGGACCTTGCCCGCCACTTTTTGGGAACAGTCTATTAAGCTAATCGGTCTATAATTAGCTGGGTCATCTCTTGAACCTTTCTTGTGCAGGGGAACCACCTCAGCTGCCATCCAAGAAGCAGGGAGGGGGGCGCCTGCCATGACTGCGTTCAATAGCGAGGCAATCATCATAGCCCATTCGCTTATGTCCATGCGGATAAGATCGCCAGGTAGGCCATCAGGTCCAGCTGCTTTGCGAGGAACCAGGGATTTTATGGCAATTTCAGCCTCTTTCCTGGAAAATAGACTCTCCTCATAGCTGCCGGCACCTTGAAGAATCTGAGGTAAAGGGAAGACCATCGCTTCTGCAGCAGGTGCAGTATACAGCTTCGAGAAGTGTGAGTGCCACTGGTCCTCGGTTATATTGCATGTAATGACGGTGTCCAGGGGTCTATGTTTTTTTCGTAACAGGTCCCAAAAACCTTTTGCATTTTTTTCTATGCTTGCTGCGCGAAGCTCCTGCCAGAAGGTGTCTTCCCAGTCTCTCCTGGCTATATTAATTGTGGATTTGTAGGACTTACGTTTAGCAGCTATTGCTAGGGCATCACCACTCTTTACTGCCATGATTAGAGCTCTTTTTCCAGCGCGGCACGCCTGTGAGTACCAGCCTAATTTGCCCTGTCGCTTAACATGGTTTTTGTTTACCTTGGGATTTGGTTTGACCAGGAACAAGTCCCCTATCGCTGTCGAAACCTCACTGAACATGGCTGCTGTCTTATGCGGGCTAGGAGGTTGATTTTCCAGGGTTTCAGAGGCTGCGGCAATAACGGCTCTGATGCAAGATAGTTTTTCTTCATCAATGGCCACTTTGTCCCATTTTAAACGTCTGAGACAATTGGAAGGGACCACCCCCCCCAATGACCTCTGCTCGTGTGCCGCAGGAGCTCCAATTAGTAAGCCACTGGCCCTCCACCAATGTATTAGGGATAATGAGAGTGCATTGTGATCACTTTCCAAGGAAGGCAAGACTATCATATCCTCCAAGTGGGCCCACAAGGAAAAGTTTAAGAGGATATAATCTATCCTAGATGAGTGACCCACCCTATTATACGTATGTGCACCCTCTGGGTCTGACCGTGTTCTCCCGTTTGCTGCTCTCAAGCCAAACTCAAGTGTAAGGGAATTCAGTTGGACGATTCTGGGTGTCCACCTTTTGACAATTGGAAGATCGAGGGGCGGAACGCCTCTCCTCGAGTCTTCGTCAAACAGGTCCAAGGATTCGTCGGCCATCAAAGGCTCGAATGTGCAGTTAAGATCCCCCATCACCAAAATTAATGAGTCGCCACGACACTCCCCCAGGGCTGCTTCTAGAGCCAGGAGGGTTGGTGACGAAGCCCTCCCAGAAGCCCCTCGTGTATAAATGTTAAAAATCTCCAGCTGCTCAACTTTATTTGGACATATTACAGTGAGCCACATCAAATCTGGTGATTTTTGGGGATGGTGATACACTCGCCAACCTAATGTTATATCGACCCAGACTAAAAGACCTCCAAATGGGCGCCCTCTTCCTGATACTGGTATACCTGCCGGGACAGAGAAGGAAGCATATCCTACTCTGTGCCTTGGTTCCACGCACCACGTTTCTTGAAAGGCACAGACGGCGTGGGGCTCTGTAAGCACCACCCAGTCCGGGGCGTCCAACTTGTTATTCAGGCCTGCCACATTCCAACTGATAGCCTTCAGGATAGGACGAATCAGTGGCCCTGCACATCCAGCAACCCTGCTCGGGGACCCCGAGTATTCTACTCCTTCCATGAGCTCAGTAGACTCAGATCGACTGCCTGAAGGAGAGGAGATGGTGGTGAAGGATGTTGGCTGGAACGTGTGGGGGGTAACTAATGACGAGGGGACACTCACTGCTGTGTACAACCCATTTGCCTTGGGTGGAGGGGCGTTTAATGCAACTTGATTATCGAGTCACCAACCCCATCCATGGGGTGGAGCCGCTTGAGTCGGCGTCCTTGCCCTTACTCTGGCATCCAAGGTTGGATAGTGAGGATACCATGCACCTCTGCCCTCATCCGGCAAATGCTTCTCAAACCCAGATAACGGAGGGGGACGATAGAAATACCCCAAGTCCCTGGTTTGTATGTCGCAAAAATTGTGTGGCGACTGCTGACTGCAGATCATACCTGCTGCTCTGGGATCACTGAAGTTAATTAGCACGCAGTCCCCGGTTAAGTCCTTGCGTCTATTTCCAATCCACCCCACACGGCGGACATGGGCTATCCTACCATCAATATGCCCTGGGAGAGGTCTATTTAATCTGAGCCAGGACAGGGTCTTGTGTTTGAGATCAGAGTACAACTCGCAAGAACCCTCTTCAAGCTCCGGGACCCCCGTGAGGATTACCACATACGGTTGGCACCCAGGGGGGAGGCTAGCATTGGGTGTGCTAATTTTTGTCCTGCCCGGTGGTAACTTAACTGGGGGTTTAGCTAGAGGTTTAGGCACAACCTGACTGCCGGAAATGGAAATAGGTACAATTATATTTCCATTCGGCATGGTTGGCGTATTTTCAGCTACCTTGGAGGTTGACGCTATATCCTCTGGGTTAGGGGCAAAATTAACTTTAACTTTGGAGGTCTTTGCTGCTTGACTATTTGATTTTTTCCTTGGGGGGCCCAAACTAGGTATAAGATTAGAAGTTTGTGGAGCAGGACTGATACCTGTATTTGGTTGCAGTGACTGTGGGGCCTTCCCAGGTATAGGTACTGTATGGCAAGACATTGACTCCGAGGGTACTAGTGTTACTGGTGTTACTGTACCACACCTTGACCCTCCGTTGTCGTCTCCCTGCCTCTTGGAGTGGAATTTAACCAGTGATTTCACAGCATAGAAGTTATCCAACATTGATTGCTCAAGGGTGGCTAATTTCCGTGTGAGACAATCAATCTTGTCTGCAAGGGGCATCACCACAGACCTAAGTAGGCCCTCAACGTCTAGAGGTCGGAGGACAGTATCAGTGTGCGCTACCTGAGGAACTGGGGTGGTGCCAGGAGACGCTGGCGGGACAGGTGTGCCTAGCGGACAAACCAGGCCCCTGGGTAGTGAGACTCTAGTATGAGCATTAGTTGTTTTAGAGATACCCCCTTTGGTCGCGTTGTGCCTGCTTAATTTACTACGTGGTTTTAGAGGACCCCCCCTGTAAGGGCTAACAGGGCGCTTTCTTTTCCTGGGTACTGCAGAACCTGAAACTGGTTTCCCAGATGGAACAGTCGCTAAAGCCGCTACTAAGGAGGTACCAACTTCGGTAGGTGCAGCTGTAAAGGGAAGGTGTAAAGCCTTGTTAGATGTAACAAGAGGGCTTTGGGCGTTGTTAATCTCAGATTCAGGGTCGTCGTATTGGACCCCCAGCAAGGGATTGCATGAGTCGAGTAGGTTAAAATGTGTTGAGTCATGAGCAATGTCTGGTGCAATAGTCGTTACCGTTTCAGAGCTTACCCTAATCCGACTCACCCTCTCGACAGTGACCGGTGAATCGACTACCACAAGTGGTGTAGGTGGTACATTTACTGGGCTAGGGGCTAGGGCGAGGGTGCCCAAAGATGAGCGCTTGTGTGTCAGGCCCATAGAGTCCCGGGATAGTCTTCGTTCAGCTAGAACTATCTCCTTTTCTACAATGGAGACTGCCCGGGATATAAATTGGTCCATTGTGCCTATGACTGTGTTTCCCGCAGCTTTCCTAGATTTACTAGCTCTAGTGCCTGTGGCCATACTCCCGTTTTTCTCGTACCCACTTAGCAGAGCCAAGAGATGTGGCCCGGCCTCTTCTGGCCACTGATGGCCAAAGATGGTCCCGCCCTTGTCCCGGGCTTCTCCCGGATACTCCCGCGTGCTCCCGCACAGCGGGGAAGAGGCGCCCCTTTATGGGGGCGTAAAGCGAGAGGTGGGAGGGGCAGCAGGTCAGCAGGTGTGCCGGAAAGCAGGGGCTCCTGGTTAGGTGAGTCCCTGCGGCGGCGCTGATAGTACAGGCTCAATCCCTGCTTCCTCGAGACCTTCCTGATGGCTGTGAGCAAACGTGCTCCCAACAGCAACACAAGCCCAGAACTGCGACGCGGCACCCGCGGAGCGGGTGCGGCTAGTTGTGAGCAAAAGTCCAACAGCTACAGAGAAACGCCAGTAAGCCCTCAGCGTGTGTGAATCACACCGGAGTGAGGAGCTCGAACGCTTTTCACCCTCTGAGCGAGGGGTGGGAGGGGCAGCAGGTCAGCAGGTGTGCCGGAAAGCAGGGGCTCCTGGTTAGGTGAGTCCCTGCGGCGGCGCTGATAGTACAGGCTCAATCCCTGCTTCCTCGAGACCTTCCTGATGGCTGTGAGCAAACTTGCTCCCAACAGCAACACAAGCCCAGAACTGCGACGCGGCACCCGCGGAGCGGGTGCGGCTAGTTGTGAGCAAAAGTCCAACAGCTACAGAGAAACGCCAGTAAGCCCTCAGCGTGTGTGAATCATTTATATATTATATACTAGGGGCTTACAGAGGAGGTCATGCTAATCACAGGGGGACCCCAACGCATAGTGTTCCCTAGTGTTTATAGGTGTTTTCACTGTATTCTGAGTGTCTTTTAAAATAGCACTGGCTTTAGGACTGGTTAGTCAGACTCAGTTACCACCAGTATCCGTCTGAAAAAGTTGAGGGTACAGGATGATTTTGCAACAAGGCTTCTTTCTGCTCTTCTGTTTGTTCTTTCTGCACGTTATCCTTCTTCCTACACTTTTTTTCGTCTTTGAGGACTTCTGTTGCTTCTTTCTGTATTTCTTTTTTTAATTCCTGTGCGTTTTTTCTTCAATCTTCACATGTCCTATCTCTGTAGGCATAGTTAGAAATTAGCATTTAAAAAACCTCTGAAATTCACTGAAAAAAACATAGGTTTCAGGTACGTTATAGTTAGGAATTAGCATTTAAAAAACCTTAGAAATTCACTGAAAAAACCATAGGTTTCAGGGGCGTTATAGTTAACTGGACTTTTCACTCGAACAAAACCATTGAAATTCCCCCGTTATAGTTAGTTCAGCTAACTATAACTTGCGCGCCCGCAATGCACTGCTGATGACGTCACATATTACATCACTCATGACATGGTCAGTGACATCACTCATGACATCACTGATGGCATCTCAAATGACATCACTGATGACATCACTGATGACATCATCCTTGTGATAGAGTGGCAGGCCTCCTCTCCCCCTAATATAACCTTTGATACACACATTCAAAAATAGAAACTAAAATTTTCAAAACAATGGACATACCAATACCAGTTACAACAACCTATTCAGTAATTCTAAGATCCACATACACATCCACTCATTCACCAACAGCCCTATACAGTGACTCATACATGTACTCACTCATCATATGTACTCATACACCTATACATCCTGTTACACAACACCACTCATCCATATAGTTTCTCACACACATAGTCACTCATGCTAATAAAGAATCAAACATCCATTTACTTGCATATACAGTTATACACACACCACCACACTTACGTCTACAGAACATTACACATACTTAGTCTTTTAAACAATCACTTATAGAAACACATACTTATTCATACAGGAACTCTTTCAATCTCTCACTCTCACATATACTCACTTATATACACCAATAGTCAGATATACTAGTTTAAAACATATGTAGTTACTCATAAAGACACTATTGAGACAGTCATTCACTCACTAACACACCCATGCACACACTCATCCACCCATACAGTCCTGCACACATGCTGTCTTCAACACATACAAACAGTGTGTCACTCATTCATGCACCTATGCACTACGTAATACCCCCCACCGAACCATACAGACACTCAGACACTCATACTGATACTCAAAAAACCAACTAATAACCTATATAGACACTCATGTAGCTACTCACCAACCCATGCAGCCACTTATACACAGAGTGAGAGACTGATACAGATATTTACATATTTAAACATTACTCACTAAGCCATGTATTCACTAACATACACTTAATCAGTCAGTTATACAATCAATTTTTCAAAAACAAATCATCCATTGAGACACTTACATACCCATTTATTCTTCCATCGACCTTGAGATATACATATATAAAACATATGTAATTTTCAGAAAAACATACATTCACTGGATAATGTCATCAGTGATGTCATTTGAGATGTCATCAGTGATTTCATGAGTGATGTCACTGACCATAGCATGAGTGATGTAATATGTGACGTCATCAGCAGTGCATTGCGCGCGCGCGAGTTATAGTTAGCTGAACTAACCAGAACGGGGGAATTTCAATGGTTTTCTACGAGTGAAAAGTCCAGCTAACTATAACGCCCCTGAAACCTATGGGTTTTTCAGTGAATATATATATATATATATATATTACCTACTGGCAGTTATAGTTAGACCTATTTTCCATAGGAAATCCGCAACATTCTATTTGGAATAACGTTGGCGCCGATTGACAAATCTTCGCATTTTCCAAACTTTTGGCCAGCTCTGGTCCGCTCCTATCCTGAAAATTTCACGGTGATTCGTCAAGCGGGGGCCGAGAAAAACAGGGGTCCCAAAACGCATTTTCCCCATGTATTTTCCCATAGGACCTGTTGACGCAGCTACAGCCCGAACTGCTGAACGGAATTACATATATATATATATATAGTTATCAATTCTTTTGTTGTCTTCTTTCTTTGTTTGAATATATTTTGTTGACTATAAGATTATATGTTTCAATGTACATAACATTTCCCATGATTTAATGTTGTTTGTAAGTGTGTTTACACCAAATAGCATATTGCATAAATGTGTTTTGTAAATGTCTGTTCTTTTTTTAACAGCATATTTTCAGTGGGTATGTTTAACATACACATTTTCAAGCATTGTTACTGTTCAATTTAAATGACTAAAACTATCAAGTTGCCTTGTTTTTGTTTTGTAAAAATAATATTGGAATGTTATAAGGCTCATTTTCTATTTCCTATGACATTTTCACATATGTCAAAGTGTTGTCTATTGATCAATCTCTATGTCATGTTATGTTTACAAATGTTTTTGTGTTTAATCTTGTTCTATCCTTGTTATTTGATTGTATTGATGTCATTTTTTAAACAAATCAAAGTGTATTTACAGAAAAAGTTTAAGCTATGAAATGTTATTTGCTGAATATAAGTGGTTATTTTAGTGAAAAATGCACACTGGAATGTTCATATGATGACTAATACTATGTATCCTTCTAAACTTATGGTAGCAGATCATTGTGCATGCTCACCCTGTGAATGCTCTTCTGTCCAGCTTGCCCGCAGTCCGCTTCTCTTTGCTGCCTGTCTACCTGCTGCACTCTGTGCTTCCTCTTCTCATTTCTTGCTCTGCTTTGTATTTTCTACTCATTTTTTTACCCTATTTTGCCTTTTTTTGTTCTGCTCTCTGTTTTGACTTTTCTGCTCAGTTCAGTTCAAAAAGCTTTTATTCGGTTTGTATGAATACAACCATATAAGCTAAACAATAAAATACAGTGAAATATTATACAACATAATTTTAAACAGTTTAAAAAAAGGTTATTCCTGAACCGCCCTAGTATCTCGTAGGGAATGGTGGTACACTAATCAAAAATACATCAATAAATAAACAAGTATTACATGAAATAAGGATAAAATCAGGCATATGTCAATACTACATATATGAAAATACTCGATAAACATTAATTTTCAACAGAGTAGAAGGTTCCACCTCACTTTAATAAAGTGACCTGTGCATAAGTGCAAAATAAGACTTTAATTTTCATCATGGTAGAGAGCTCTCCCTTGCCAAAATAAAGTTACTTGTGCACAAGTGCAAATGAGCCATAACAAAGTAGAAGACTCTACCTCGCTGTAATAAAGTGACTTATGCATAAGTGCAGATTAGGCCATAACAAAACACAATTTCACATTATTCATATAATTATAGATTTCCTAGCAGCTCTACATTCCAGAATAAATAGTGCGACATGGAAGCAAACATCTCAACTCTGAAGAGAACATAATAATTTCATGGCATCTGCTGTTAAACGAATATTGTATTTTAAAAGGATAGGTTTCAGATAAAATTTCCTTAAAAATACATAAAATTTACAAAATAACAGAAAATGACAACAGCTTTGTTTGGAGACATTGTCGCAGGGGCACTTTTAGTTTAGATACAAGATGGTGTACAATGCCTAACCTTACACGTACTAGAACATATCGATGCGATTGTCTAGTCACGTCCACCAAATATGTCTGGAGTCCACTCTTGAGGTTTAACTGCCTATAAAATACAGAGGTCTTTTGGGTCCTAAGCAATTTATTTATTTCTTCCGCCTTGTAAAGCAAAAATGAATCTTTTATTTCTTTTTTGGAGAACGGTATTATATAATCTGAATCTTTAGAGATAGTAAAATCAAATAATATGTTATACCAGAAGGTATTATAGTTCAACCACGGAATGCGGGGACAATGGTCTAACTTAAGGCAGTCTTTAATTACGGACAGTGTAAACTCAGTTTCCTTTTTGTGCCAAATTGAACGCCATAATAATAAAGGGCGTAAGGCAGCCAGATCTGATATATATTTGAGACTAGTTTCTTGATGTATTAGGTCAGTTGATGCTGAGGCCGGGACACATAGAAGTCGTTTGAGGAAGTTATTTTCATTTGTTTGGAGTTGGGCCATAGAGGAATAACCCCATAATCCAGCTCCATACAAGGCTGAAGAGACACATCTTGCGTTATATATAGTTACCATATCTTTTATTCTATAGTCCCCTATTTTTGCAGCAAAACGAAAAATACTATTGATATTTCTAATCACTTTATGTCTAATATTTTCTTGCTCATTAATCCATTTACCATTTCCATCAAAGCTAATGCCTAAATAGGAAAAGGTCTTAACAGCTTGAATCTTTGAGCCCTCTAAAAAGAAAGACCACGGTGACTTAAATTTTTTACCACATATCATGGTATATGTCTTTAGTTTATTAATCAACAATTTCCTATCGTTAATAAAATCAGTAAAAGCATCAATAAGGCGTTGCAGACCCAGAGAGGTGCGTGAAATTAAAACAGCATCGTCCGCATATAGCAATACAGACACAACAGTATTATCTATTATGGGGGCATCAGCTGGGATGTTATTTAAAACCAAGGCTATTTGATTAATAAAAAGGGAAAATAAGAAAGGTGCCAGTACACACCCTTGTCTAATACCTCTTCGCACATTAAAGAACGGGGTTCGCTCACCAGTAGACCCATATCGTACACTGCAGGAAAGTTTCTCGTAAACCCTTGTCAAAAAGAACACAATCTCCTTTGGTGCCCCCAATTCGAGCAATACTGACCAAAGGAGCAAGTGGTCCACTAAGCCAAACGCACTACTCAGGTCTGCGAAGCATAAAAACAAGTTTCCCCCTTTCACCACTGTGTATTTGTTGATAAGTAGGTCCAGATTTAAACATTGTTCGATGTTCCCTATGCCCTTCCAAAAATCATATTGAACTGGAGTCAATATTTTTGAATCTTTGGCCCATGTTTCCTGTCTTTTTAAAAGCACCCTACTCATCACTTTTATTGAGGAGTCCAGTAGTGATATTGGGCGATAGTTACATGCCTCAGAGCGCGAACCCTTTTTATAAAGGGGGACAATTAATGATTTGGCCCATGATGTTGGAAAATTCCCCATAGCAGCAATATTAAAAATTCTTGTAAGGATTGGTGCCCAAAGGTCCATTTCGTCCTTATATAAATCAATCGGAACACCATCCGGTCCTGGTGCTTTGCCCCCTTTACTATTTACCATCCCTTCACACACCTCTTCGACACTAATTGTTAATGCTAATGTAGGCCATGTAAAATCATTGAGTAAAAAGGAATTTAAAACAACCTTATCCGTATTAAAAATGTTAGAAAAGTGTTCAATCCATTCCGTGCAATTAACATAAGACGTCAGTTCAGGAATATGATCATCCTTTAAAAAAGGGCTATTTACAATTTCCCCAGAAAAGTTTTGTATTATTGGTTTCACTTGCCATACTTAATTTGTCCCAGGCATCTGATCTCATCACCTTTTTGTGGGCCAAAACAGCTTGTTTATAATCAGGCCGCAACTTATGGACAAGGATTTGATTACGGGGCTTAGACCTTAATGCTGATTTTAATTTAAATAATATCTCGGTACATTCAGAATGAAACCACTTCTTTCCATCTTGTTTCAAACCTTTAGTTTTTCTAGTTAAAATATTCCTAATCACATTATTTATATTAGAAAATTCCATACATAACATTTCGGGGGTAACCTCTTCACTGAGACAGTAATTAATACTGTCTCTACATGTACTGACCACATCCGATTGTATCTTATGTGGGTCCACGCCATCCCACTTAATTCTAATACCATTCAGCCTAATAGGGAGGATATCTAAGATTGTATGAGCAGTATTAGTCAATCTGTTGCCCCAGGCCAACAGGACTATAGAGATACTGTTGTGGTCACTAACCACCTGTTCTGATATCCACAGGTTCGTATATGGACTATTCTTCGAGAATAAGATATGGTCTATATTACTATTTGCTTCCCTGCCAGTGAATGTTGGACATTTGATATGGCCCTTTCTCATAGTACAATCTAACAGCTCAAGATCGAATTTTGCCATTAATTTATTAAGGGTCATACCATATTCACAATGTGGAAAATGTAACATATCATCCTTAGTCCCCACTGCGATCGTATAGGTCTTCATAAAGCCACATGAGTTAGTATATGTGGTGGGGCACGCTTGAATATTAAAGTCGCCTGCCCACAAAATGACCGCTAGTTTATTTGAAATATTCAGTACCCTGTCTATCTCCTTTTCCAGTGGATCTAAAGTAGCTCCCTATCTTTATGAAAGTTGTTATTATAGTGATTTATTAACACCAAATCCTTTTACTTTGGGAACGATAGTCGCAAAACTTGACTATGATTGCCAATAAATGAATAGGTTACAATTTTACATCCAATCAATTTGGTGGAAATAAGCATCAGTAATCCACACTTTGCTCTACCTATTAAGGAGGGTGTAGCATTTAAACAATATGATGTATAGCCTTCGACTGTGACATAATCTGTGCTCCATGTTTCTTGTAAGCATATTATATCGCTACCGGAAGTGATAAAATCTTGCCAAAAAGGTGTACCAAATTTTTTCCAGAGAACTGCGATATTCCATGTTGTCAGTGTATACCCTTCTTGTGTTATTGCTCCTTTAGCGTTATTAGGGTTAGTGGGCACATCCACACTCATTAGAAGCTCTACAGATGTACTAGTTGTTAAAATACTAGTCTCATTAATAACCAATGTCTTACTCATCACAATGGGATCCGTAGGCAAAGAATGGGTATTACTTATTTCACTTTGCCTTGTTGATAAATTAGAGCTCACCATCCTCCCCAAATCTATGGTCCCCGCTATATTTGTGTGTCAATCATTGTCCTCCATTTGGGTCAAACACTGAAACCTATTATATAGCGGTAAAGGGGATCACACTGGATGGGTTACCGATGTTGCGGGCAACCAGTTGTAGGCCATAGTTGTAGGCCATATGATTAGTGACAGGGTTATTTACCAACGAATGTCTATAAAAATAGGCAAGTGGCAATAAAGTTGTGTTAAAATCCCGGCAAGAAGGTGGAGGGGCCCTAAGTAAAGTTTTATGGGTCCAAACCGGTGACCTAAAATTAACTAAGATACAGTCCCCATCAAATGTTTTTAGTGTGGGACCTATCCAACCCACTCTTTGTGTAAGTATAATCTGATCTGCACCTAATATTGAAAATCCACAATTTTTAGTTAACCAATGAAGGGTTGCATTTTTGAGGGTTTCGTTAGTTTCAAATTGCCCTTCCCGTAATCTGGGGACATTACAATGTACTGTGACATATGCTCCACATTCTGGTGGTAAATTCATCACAGGTGGTACGGTGTTACTTTTAAAATCTTCTGGGTGACGTATGCCCTTTAACTGGTCTGTTGTTTGGCCCCCTTGTTTCCCATTGCCTTCCATTAAAGTAACACCATTTTCCATCTATGCTTTATCCTTTTCTTCACATCTTCCACCATCGATGGGACGACTACAATTATTACTAATGGTTTCCGATAAATTATTTGGAGCTATACGTTGTGTAACTGTTCCCCTTGGCTTATCCTTGACACCCTCAATCGTATATGGGACAGATTCAGACACAACCTTATTTAGGGTGGGTTCAGATGGAGGGGTAACTGATAAGACTTGAGTAGACTTAGTTGGGTAGAGAATTTGCGTTATATGTTGTTCAATAAAACCAACCCTAGCTTCAATAACATTGATTTTCTCACAAATTGGCCCTAAGAGTGTAGATAACTGCGTCTCCATTCTTTCCCAAAAACCCTCTTTGCTGACCTCGTTCTTGTTTCCATTAAGCTGAACATCTATAACACTTGACTGATCATCACATAGTTCCCCCTTTCGGCCCAACGGATTCGGTGCCGTTTTATGATGTATTCTGCTGCCTTTGCCCCTATGTTTATGTACAGGCTACTCCTTATTAATGTGCTTTTGTTTACTTTTGGCTTTTTGCCTTCTAGTGCTTACAGACGAGTTTTCAGCATGTGTCCTGTCCGTACATATAGTGTTAGTCAGCAATTTGGTATTATTACCATCTAAGTCCGTTGTATCATTAATAAGATGGAGTTCTATACTTAAATCCTGCTCCTGCAATACTGGTGTGGTAGAAAGTCTGCTTACCAGGGGGGACAAATCAAAGTGCAAGATGTGGTCATTGTTAAATGTCCCAGGATTTTTATCTGCACCTGGAAGTCCGGCGTATGATGTCATTAGCATAGAGTCAAAGGAATTGGCCATTACTGTAGATGAATTAGCAGGTAATAAAGGTGGGGCTGAGCCAATAGGAAGCGAGAGCCGTCTTTCCGTGTTCTCTATTGCTGTGGCAACTACACCAATAGTCTTTTGTAGCATCCTGTCTATGGCTGTTAGACTTGGAAGAGGGTTGATTGTAGATTTGTTCTGCCTGGTGTTAGGACGGGATAGTTCGGTGGCATTTTTCCCCATTTCAACTATCTACACCAACAATATCTCAGTAACAATAACTGGTATAATTTGGATGATAGTTAACGGAACCCGCAGTCACCTCGGCGTTGTTTTCCAGGTGTAGGCTACTCTTACCTCCACATCGGACACACGTACAACAAAGAACCAAGGGGGGAGGCCCTGCCCTGCCTCAACCTGCCCCGGACGGCCACAGACGGCCCGCCCTTTGCCCGGGCTTAGCCCAGGGTGGCCCGTGCGCGTCCCCGCGGGACGAGGGACCAGGCTCACTTTTAAACGCCTCTTGGCGCGCTGCAATGGCGACGTGCCCTGGGTCCTCCAGGGGGTTGTAGTTCCGGGCGGCGGAGCCAAGCCCGGCCGTCCATACAGTCACACAAACCCCGGTAACAGCGTAGGCAGAGTAATGGGGGCAGAGCCAAGCCCGGCCCCGAGTAGAACAAATGTCAGCCGGCACCTCCCGCAAGACAGCAGCACACGAAGGGACTCTGCACCAGGCTCACTTTTAAACGCCTCTTCTCGCGCTGCAATGGCGACATGCCCCGGGTTCTCCTGGGGTTGTAGTTCCGGGCGGCGGAGCCAAGCCCGGCCGTCCGTACAGTCACACAAACCCCGGTAACAGCGTAGGCAGAGTGATGGGGCGGAGCCAAGCCCGGCCCCGAGTAGAACAAATGTCAGCCGGCACCTTCCGCAAGACAGCAGCACACGAAGGGACTCTGCACCAGGCTCACTTTTAAACACCTCTTGGCGCGCTGCAATGGCGACGTGCCCCGGGTCCTCCTGGGGTTGTAGTTCCGGGCGGCGGAGCCAAGCCCGGCCGTCCGTACAGTCACACAAACCCCGGTAACAGCGTAGGCAGAGTAATGGGGGCGGAGCCAAGCCCGGCCCGAGTAGAACAAATGTCAGCCGGCACCTCCCGCAAGACAGCAGCACACGAAGGGACTCTGCACCAGGCTCACTTTTAAACGCCTCTTGGCGCGCTGCAATGGCGACGTGCCCCGGGTCCTCCTGGGGTTGTAGTTCCAGGCGGCGGAGCCAAGCCCGGCCGTCCGTACAGTCACACAAACCCCAGTAACAGCGTAGGCAGAGTAATGGGGG